>NC_139736.1:13688504-14288504 GCF_964211835.1 Anser anser
ACAAATGGGAAGCTACAGTCAAGGCTCTTGAGAGCTTGGTTCGAAAGAATCCGGCAGCAACAAGAGAGGTGAAGTAGTCTGAGCTAACGGTTACTGGTGGGCAGATTATCCTTTTGCCCTTGTGAGGAGACTAACTTTGCCAACAGAGCAGCCAGCAGAGCTGTGTGTACCTGAATTTAGAGCTTTCAACTTGGGAAGGGAAATAGAAGGAAACAGTTGCTCCGTAAGTAGTTTGCTAGGCTAGAGAGCACAAAGGAGCAAAGAAGCAGGCGATTGTGCTGGCAGCAGCATGGCATTTAGCAGCTCCAGCACTGAAAATGAAGTGCATTTGCAAGTAGAACTTAGCAGTAACTCGAGGCAGCAGAGCAAGCTCCATGCCTTGTGCTGAGCAGAAAAAACTTCAGAAAGGAAATTTACAGGGGAGCACGAATCCCGCAAAGTGATTTTAATTTTGTATGTCATTGATATTGAATTGAAATTGAATTGATTGTTATTTCCCAACAAAAGGGGGGATAAAATCAAATGGACTTCCCTATTTGCTTGTAGAAGTGTACTTCCTGAGGGAGTAGGTGGTTTGTACTGATCAAGGCAAAAAGCTTTTGTGAGAGGAACTTAGGACTGGTTTGATTGCTCACCACTACCTGTTAGCGAACAGCTGAAGATGGGATTTGTAGTGCCAGTGATAGGTGCCTCGGCCAGCTAAGAGAGGGAAGGGCTGTAATATGGTAAGGGACTGGATGGACGTTGCCTGTGCTACAGTGCCCTTTAACCCACAAATTTCAGTAATAGGCTTTCCTATCTTATGATGTTTACCATTTGTCCAAAAAGCCAAAGTGAAACGTGAGTGTGGACAGAGAAATCAGCTTAGAGGATTGATAACGTGTTTTGAGAAATCTGTCTTGATGGCATTTATCTTAATATCTTTTCTCTCCCTCGTGTGAAAGGCGGCATGTTGTTGCCTGTATTCTGTTCCCTCATTTTCTTTACTTAAGCATTAGAAATGGAAAGTGAACTCTGCTCTGTAAATCCTATGAGAAAGAAAACACCTGCAGTGACTCAATTGCTTTTTTTTTTTTCTTATTTTGAGCAGGTTAGTGTCGAGTTGGCAAAAATACTATTGCATCTGGAGGAGAAGACCTGCATCGAAGGCTTTGCAGAGCTCCGTCAGAGGGCCCAAGTAGCTGTTTTAACCGTGGATCCAATACCTGTTAGTCTCTCTTACTTCTTCCCTTTTTCAATTGAGGCACAGGGAAAAATTTAAGCAGGTGAAGTCTCTTATCTTTGTAGAAGCAGCTATCAGAGTGTGGTAGATCAGCTGGCGGATGTCTGACAGCATTTACACAGAGATGGGCTGTATACTGAAGAATCTGCAATGGATGGCAAACAACAGGAAAGAAAAAGTCAAGAGCTGTAGCAGACTGGGAGAGATTTGGTATATGGGTAAACCATATACCAGGCAAGGCAATTTAGAAAAGGACTTGTTGCGCTGAAGGGAGATTGCTTCACATAGAATGAAACCAAGGCACACAGTTTCTAAAAGATTTGACCGCTGTTTGTAATCATCTGCCATAACGTTTGGATGCCTCTGCATAGGAGGGAGAGAAGAATCGCAAAATGCCTTTTGTTGTTTACTTTCTTTGGGAGAATCTAGAAGTGGAAATGTCTGAATTTCCCCTGTTCATACAGTGTTTCTCTTCCCCTCTCTTAGAGGCTTGTTGTTAACTAACAGGAAGCAGGACTTTGCCTGAAATGGAGAATTTAGAATTTTTAGAATTAGTGGAAAGGCTGTTTACTGGGTTTGTGTTCACCGCTCCTTGATCTTTCTGTGCAGGTAGCACAGTACTTGACCTCCCAGTTCTATTCCCTGAACTACAGTCTGCGTCAGCGCATGGATATTCTTGATGTAAGTGCTCATCTCCTTGCTTCTCATTTTCATTGTGGCTTTGTTGCACCAGTGTAGTGTCCCTAAGATGTAAAGGTGTTAACCTTTATTCCTTGTAGGAACAGGTGAGGAGGAAGCGCAGGCATGGGAATCTGTTATGTTGGTATTTATGCCTGGCATTCCCCTCTTGTTCTTAACCCTGCTACACTCAGACAGCAGTCCTTGCCCACAGAATGCAAAGCGTGTGATGGTCTGCTGCCTAACAGCTGCTGCTGTTTCCTAACGTGTCATCAATCTGTGATCTCTTCACTTTCTGAAAGACAGCAGTCTGCCTGTGGCTCCTTCCACATCACTTCACTTACCGTGTCTGAAAAAGGAGCCCCTGTTCTGTGTCAGAGTTGAGTGACTGAGCTGTTGACCGAATACCTCGGAGTCAGCTGACTGGGTTCAGGCACTCACCCTGCTTTCTTAATTCTAGAACTGTTGTGCCTTTCTGCCTTGCTATTCTGACTGGTTTGGCTGCAGGTTAGCTGTTGTTGTTGCCTAGTACAGGGATTATCCCCTTTTAACAGAACATCCCTTTTTTTTCCTCTAGGTATTGGTTTTGGCAGCTCGGGAACTGTCCTTTCCCAAAGTGCATGGGAAGATCAAGCATGTCGAAAAGCCTTGTGTCCAGCTCCTTCCTGGAAGTGACAGCTCTAACGACTGGAGAAAAATAGTTGATGAGAGGATCAAAAGCAAGACTAGGAGGTTTGCGAAGGTGAGACCAGGGCAGAAACCAACTTATGTCAAATACAGCAAAAATAAGGACAGTATGACTTGCTGTAGCTCTGTCTGGAAAGAGCAAAATACCTGTGAAATTGGGCTCAATCCAGAGGCAAGACTGGGTAACTTAAAATGTCAGTTTCACTTTAATGTCTTGCCTTTTTTTTTTTCCATGGGAAGTACCAAATCCCATAATCCTTTCCCAGGAGGAAAAGGAAAATAGACCTTGAACTCCTTGTCTCACATTGAGGGATGGCTGTGTCTGCTCTGTGCCTGTTCTGAGCTTGTCTGGCCACTGCAGGGAGCTGTTAACTGCACTCACAGATCCCAGGGCATCCTCCTTCAGACTGGACTGTCTCAGGCTTCTCTTTTTCAGGGAGATGAACTGATGCCAGTTTCACGGGTCCCTTAACTCCCCTGTAGTTTGTCCTAGGGGACTTGCTTTCTCAAACTCTACACCTTGAATGTTCTTGGTTTTAATATGTAACCCAGCAGTACTGAGATACATTGTACTGAAACATTTAGATGTGTGAGAGGATCCTAAGTGGGAAGGGAGGTGACTGGTCTGGAAACTAGCAGTCATAGGGGTACAAGTAAGCAGTGGTTGGCTGCAGTGGATGAGTGTAGAACAGAATGGTGGATACTTCATTTTTCTCTTGGACAGGGTCCATCTCAAGTGCAAGTGGCTTCTGGCCCAAATGAATTCAATTCTGTTGCTGGACACTTCTTTTTTCCATTGCTCCAGAACTTTGACAGGTGAGTGAACACCTTGGGATGTGGGTTTGGCAACAGCAAGAGTGAACCTTTCTGCTTGTCTGAGAGCAGCAGAGTAAAGCCCAGAAGCTGTGTGGGGGTCCTGTGACACCATGCTGATGCCTGGCTCATTGATCAAGCTTAGAGAGGACGATTTTGTGCTCTCGGACTTAGCCTATGAAGTTTTCTTGGCCAGGAATATGTGAGACCCTGCAGTAAGTGAATATATGCTACTAAGCATAACCTGTCGGCAGGTACGTAGGGGGATGAATTTGGCAGTACCAAACAGCATTTTGGCTGACCTTGGGGAGTTCACACAAAGCCACAGCACTCAGATTGTAGTCTTTAATAGAAGTTACCTGCCTCAGGTTTTATCTTGTCACATGGATTGATCCTTCTGACTGTGTTACAGTGCACAGGACACATTTTACTCTCAAGTTTACCTAGGGAAGAATCAGTAACTGATGCCGTAAGAATCCAGATTCTTGTAATATCTGTCTGAATGGTTTGTTTGTAGTATGGCAGCAGTGCTAGCTTTTGCATGCAGTTGCTTCCACGTAAAGCTAGCCTGTTGGTAGGGCATGTGATCCCTGCTGTAGAGGATGTTAGTGGTGTGGGAGCAAGCAGCTGTGGCCCATGTTGAACTGGGAATGACTCTGTGTAACTTTTTTTTAGGGATTCAGACTTGTATGAGACAGTTTGCTCTGCACAGCCACCCTGACCATTCCAAAGACGCACTGTTCAGCCCTGTCACTGCCGCGGGACTGTTTATTTTGTGCTTGCAGGCCTTTATCAACTTTTGATCTCCTGGGGGAAGATCACTTTGTCCTAGGAAGACTGGTCCACACATTAGCAGTCCTGATGTACCTGGCTGTCAACACTGTGGTAAGAAGGGCTGAATGAGCTTTCAGGTAGCAGGACTGACTTCTAGCCTGGGAGCTTGGGGGTGCATTCTGGGGCCTGCTACACTTAGACTGGCAGTAAGTTTGAGTCATGTGCTGAGAAGTCCCTAAAAGGGCTGAAAAAGATGGTCAGAAAGGAGATACGGGATTTAGACATCCCTGCACTTTCTTCTGCTGCTTCTGATAGTTTTTCATCCAACTTCTGTGGGAAGTTGGACATATCTTTACTATTCACTGCTTCAGTTTCCTCATCTATAAAATAGCTGGTTGTAACCTTGATGTTAGGGTTACAGCAGTATACGTCAAGGCCTGGTTCTTGAGGGTGGTGTGAATGTGAAGGTATTCAGTGCTTGTGTCATAATCCTGTTTTACAGGCAGTTACTGCAATGGGAAAGGCACTGATGGAGTTTGTTTGGGCTCTGCGTTTCCACACTGACTCGTGAGTTGTAGTTTTATGCTTTTGTTCTCAAAGATCCCCTGTGAGTAAGCATCCAGCCACCACCTCTCCTTGTCCAAGACTAGCAGCTGGCTGAGAATGTCAATGATTTAATCTATTCTTCTTTATGCTTACCTCTGGTTTTGTGTTCTTGTGGCTGAGTATTGCAAGAGCGTGTAATGAAAGCATTGCTTTAATGTCAGACCAACATAGGAACTTAGCTAATGTCTTCTGGTGTTGAGGTACAGTCATTACCTGTAAAAAGTGTGACAGATTTTTCCTTCAACTATTCTTGTGATGTTTTCAGCTATTTCAGCTGAGGAAGCTTTAGAAAGAAAACTTTAGATTCAATTCCTGCATGCGACTTGGAAAGAAATTAAGACGTAGCTAAAACGCTGTAAACATCCAACTTCTGCTTTAACCTTGCACTATTGCAGGTCCCTGAGTTATGCTGGGCTCCCTGAGACACAGCACGGCAGGGGCTCTGTATGTGAGTGCTGTGCTAGCTGGTGCATGGTTACACTCCTAGTCAGTAGGAACATGGCAATAGTTGTAATAAGAAATAGTGGGAGCTGGAGAACCCTGGAGGTGAGGAATAAGTAAATCAAGGTAGAGCAAGAAGCTGCAGGTTTTAACTAGTTCGGTCCTTCTCCAACAGGTATGTGCGTCAGGGTCTTTTATCCTGTATCTCTTCCGTGCTGCTCAGTGTCCCTGCGGAGCATCTTCTAAACAACATGACAGAAGAGCTTTTGGAGACTCAGTCCTGGCTGGGAGGTAAGATGTGGTGGTGTATGCCAATGTTTTTCTGGCTAGTGCTGCAGTTTGCATGCAACATCTCTTTAAAATTGTGACTGTAGCAGTAACGTCCTTGTGCTGTGCTCCTCAGACTTGCATGATAAACATATTTATTGCTCGGTCGTAAGTCTAGGACAAATACCAGACCATGCTCTGTGCTGTAGACACATTGCAGAGGTACCTAAAGTATAAGCTGAGAGATGCTTATGGCATTTCGAAGTGTGACTGTCCTCAAAGTTTGAAACAGTTGCCAAGCAAATATCCCAAAATATACTGTGTGCTCCCTTTCTCTTTCTAAGCCTCCAACCACTCCCCTCCTGAAGCTGCAGCACACACAGTCATATTACATGTTTGTTGCGGGTTAGTCCTGGCAGGCAGCTCAGCACCGCACCACCGCTCGCTCACTCTTCCCAGGTGGGACAGGGGAGAGAATCCCAGCTTCTGGTGTGCCCCCAGCCTACTTGCTGGCAGGGCAGCATAAAAACCAGAAAAGTCTGTGGCTCTCGTAAGCGCTGTTCTGCAACATCTAAACCATCAGTGTGGTATCACCACTGTTTTTATTTAAAATAAGAAAAAGCAATACACAGCATTGTGTGAGCCTCTGTGAAGAAAATTAACTGTGTGCCAGCCCAAACCATGCCTGTTACGTCCAGGCAGTGACTCTGACTGGCAGTAACAGACAAGACTTGTTTTAAGCTATGTGCGCAGAAGGTGGGTTTCCTTAGTGCTAATAACAAAAGGAAGAAGAGCATGGCACCATCTCTGAACATCCTATTGCTGATGAACAACCTATGAAAGAGAGCAAATGATTTGGTTTGTATTGATGTAAGATGCGCTGTGTGCAGGCTGCAGTTTTTATGGGTTGTGCTAAGCTGGGGCTGCACATACTTGTGATTGCGTCTGGCAGTGTGCTGCAAGCACAAGGGGGAATAATGCTGTGTGCTTTGTGCCTCTGAAGCCTCCGCTGTATTCTGAGTGGCCTTCATGTGACTCCCCGGGTTGGTTTCCTTCACCATTCTCACTCTTGGTGAGTTGGCTTCCCCCAGGGAGCAGGCAGGAAGCAACACTGACACAGGCGGCCTCTGATCCTTGCACGTTGTGGAGCTCTGTGTCCTTTAAGAGGAAGAGAGCTGCCTTGTGGGGCCAAAAACTTTACTTTTCCCATGACACGCAGTGTGCTCTGAAGCATCTGTTTGTCTTTGTTGCTAACCACTACTATTAGCAAGCAAAGACTTTTGAGGAAGGTTATGACCACCTCTTCTGAACGAGGGTCGGTGTAGCCTGCTTTTAATGGGTTACTTTTGGAAGAAGGAGGACAGAGCTAGCAGCATCTCTGATGCCTGTAGGAAGCGTAATCATTTTTTAATGTGGTGCTGTTGCATGAAAATTGCGTGATGGATCCTGGTGGAAATGAATAAACTCAGAGGTGTGTGCATACTAGGGAAAGGGAGATTCAGAAACGGTAAAGAATGCACTTGGCTGCGCATCTGGTCAGATACGATTGAAGTGTATTTTAAAACCTATGTATCCTTCTAGAGCTGCTTCCTGAAACAACTTTTTGGGCTGTGGCTTTGCTGTTTGTTGTAAGATTGTTGGTAAAACACTATCACAGGGAGGTACTGGGCTCTTGCTGCTCCAGCAGCTGAGGTCAGTTGTTAGAGACCTGCTTTTGTGACTGAGTCACGGTTTTGAGCTAGCAGACTTGCTGTTCCAGACAAGATTTGAAAGAAGCAACATGTATTAGGTCTGCTGTTATAGCAGGGAAAAATGACGAGCTGTCAAGCATGCAAGCCTTCCACTACTCTGCCTAACAGCTGGGAGACGTCACGGCTTCGGGCTTCAGCTTAGAGCTTGTACGTTTCTCCTATGGCTAACACACAAAGAGGGACTGGAAAATGTTCTCCATGCTGCATGTGGCAGAAATCTCTACCTCTGCTCCCGCTTGTAATTACCTCCCAGCCTGTGCAGATTGCTGTAGTTCATAGCAGGAATAACTGTTCCTGCTCTTCAGACTTGGGGCTGGACCTAGAACTGTTTCCCTTTAGAAAGTGTTTGCAGAATGGTGTAAGAAGGTTCGGGTGCTGTCACAGTAGTCCTCTTAGTGGCTGCTTTGGGACATTTCAGCTGTAGAGAGAAGCTACCTACAACTGAGCAGCCTAACTGTTCCTGGGCGGGGAGGAGGGGAACACCTAAGCATTTCTAGGAAACAGTTCCTTCAAAGGCAGCTGCTGAGGAATTGAGGGAATTCCCCACCCCTTGAAAGTGCTGTCATGGGTAAGTTTCTTTTATGGAAGAACCTAAATGTATTCTAGTGCCCAGTGCCTCCCTTGCGGTGGCAGCAATTCAAGGTCTGTACTCATGCAGTTAGAAGCAGTGCCAACAGCAGGCTCTTAGCTTACAAGCTTGTAGTAACCTGTCTTGTAGCCTTCCTGGTTTTGCTTCTGTAGAGGGAGTTTGGAAACACCATAATGAAGCTCTCCAGGAGTTTATAAATAGCTCTACTCAATCTGAATGAGTCATGTGTTTGGGCTGACAGTGCCGGGCTCTGAGCGCGCTGCTTGTGCGTACAGGATATCCTTACACAGGCGCTCAGCTCTTCCAGGCTCCCCCTGCTCAGACATCCTGCGTGCATCCTGGTTTTTACTTTGCAGGCCTAGTAAGGGCCCCTGAAATAACAGCTGCTTGAAGCAGCTTACTCCCCTCCCTTACATGCTGCAGAAAGTGTAAGAGATTGACTCGTTTATCAGAAGACTAGCGCAACTGAAAATGTGTTGAACCTCAGGGCCTGCTGCTTTCTTTCCTCCAGTCAAGTGTGCTGTGACCACGGGTTTCAGGAGGGAGCACTGAGCGGTTGTTTAGGCTGTAGGAACTGGCAGCATGGAGACATCAGGGTTTTGAATAAGTTGATTTCTAATTGTAAGCTACATTCATGCTAGCAGGTCAGCTGTAGAATAGCTCAAGGGCACAAATATAAATTCTGCCGTGGAGGATGTTTCTTTTGATGTTTCATTTAGTGCTGTTCTGTGATGGTGACTGAAACGGTACAGACATGTTAGGTAAAAGTCCGTTTTTTCCACCTATTTTCTAACTTACAGTGGCTTCTTCTTTTACAGATGTGGTGGAAAAAGATCCAGATGGGGACTGCAGGAGGCTGGCCTTGCAGAACTTGCTACTAATGGAGAACCTGAAAAAGAAACTCAACAAAACTGTCCCTTCCTAGCTGAAGGGTAACAGAAATGACTTTACCTCGTACTCTTGCCAGCTGGATGTATGTAGGCACTGCTGGGGCCTCTTCGACTGTCACCTGGCTGGAGAAGAGGAAGAAGGGGGAAGGGTGCAGAGCTGTACGCCAGCGAACCTGACTTGACATCTGGACTTTGTAGTGGAGGCCAATTTAGTGAGCTACTGCTATCCGGTACGGCGTGTACAGATGCAGGAAGGTAGGCTAGCACTGCCATCCTCTCCACACCTCCCCCAGCCCCCACCCCCAGCTATTTATAACCTTGGCAGGTTTGAGTCCTCTGCTAAAAATACAGGGAAGATCTCATAGCTGACTTCTTGTCAGAAAAACAGGAGGGCTGGAAACAGCCACTTACCTCCCAGGGCTGTGACATACCTATAAAAAAAAGCTCCCATGTCTTCTGGCAGCGTTTGGTGGAATAGTTAGAGGTCTGCTGTTTGAAGCACAGGGTAGGATGGTGTCAGCAATGACACTGCAGCAGCTGAGATGTAAGCATGGAATAGCTGCAGTGAACTGAAAAAATGTGCTAAACATTAAAGGTTTGAGTTAGAGCTGTACTGGAGTTACAAAGCGAGAATTCTTTTGATATAATATTAGTACAGAAAGAAGGTTGTATTAAAGTGTAACTAAGGTCCAGATTTTGATCTCAAAAGCCCTAGTCTGCACGGCCCTATATTTTAAATAAAGCTTTGAGGTGGGGAAGTCTCCCTCCCTTCTGCAGTATGGGAGTAGTTTGACTTTTGACCAAGCTCCTAGCCAAGCAGGACGGAGATTGTTTGTTTTCAGAAGTTCTGCCTTCTAAGGAAAGATAAGTATGTTAGCACCTTAGCAGACCAAAGCTGTACTTGAAAATTGTCAGCTCAGGAATTCTTACCTCAGCTGTTTTCTGGACTTGAACAAGACTGCAGTTACAATACACAGCTCTCTCTCTCTCTCTCTCTTTTTCCTTTTTTTTTTCCCCTTCAGGTTTATTAAAATACTAAAACTAGATTCAGAACAGGCTATATATATACCCAGCTCTTTGTATGTAGTGTTTGAAATGATACATAATTTCAGTAATGATGCTTGTACAGTCAAGCAGAAAAAAATAAATTTCTTGGTAATAACCAAAAAGTCTTTCTGCAGCAGTGGGTTGACTGGTACGACCCCTAATGAGGACAGAATAAATGACCTAGTGTTAGTGTTAAAGTCAACATTTGTCTTTGGTAAGTACAAATTATCAGGGATCCTCCACTTCATCAGCCACCTCTTCTTCCACTTCCTTGGTCTCCATACTGCTGTGGTGACTTTGCTCTGGAACCAGGCTTTGGTTTATGGGAATGCCTACTCCTCTGTGAACTGCCTCGATGGTCTGCTGATTGACATAGTAAGTCAGGTTTGTGCATGGAATTCTCTTCCGCATCTCTTCCAGATACTGGTACGCCTAAAGAAAAACACAAATTACTGTTACAGGCGGGAGGGGTGTACTGCTTCTACAAATTCCAACAAAAGTGTGAAAAGCATCTGCCTTGAGTGCTTGGCTGATGAGCTCTTGAACTGATGGAGTTCACTGGTGGAAAGGAGCTAACACTAGGTCAGGACACTACAGCATTTGATACCATGAAGCCTTTGCATAGGGGCTTGTCAATTCTAGCTTCTTTGGTATAAAAAAGAATGGGTCTCAAAGGCTGGTTTTACATTCTCCTGCTAGCTGAAGCACTGTCAAAACAACACCTTATAAGTAAGGTTAATCAGTACAGCTGGAGAAACTAGCAGCTGGCATCCTTCTGTTCCCTAATAACAGCAGACTATGTTTTAGTCCAAACCCTGGTGCATGTCATAGAATATTCCAGGTTGGAAGGGACCCACAAGGCTCAGAGTGGGGCCAGAGGAGGGCCACAACGTTGATTAGAGGGCTGGAGCACCTCTCTTACAAAAAGAATAGCTGAGAGATCTGGGGGTGTTCAGCCTGGAGAAGAGAAGGCTCCAGGGAGACCTCATTGCAGCTTTTCAATAGTTAAAGGGGGCTTATAAAAAGATGGACAGCAACTTTTTGCTGTCAGATAATGACAGGACAAGGAGGAATGGTTTTAAACTGAAATCACTGCCCTCGACTGCCTGGTAATGCTGTGCCTGATGCACTTCGGGACACGGCAGGCCCTTTTGGCTACAGGCACTGCTGACTGGCACTGCCTGACACAGACAATTTGCCATCAACAAAGTGAGTTACTATTTCCTCAAATTACTATAATTTTATAAGTTTCTTTTTTTGTTTGGCCAGGTGACAAATGAAGCCCAGTGCAACTGCTGAGACAATGCACCCAGACCTTTCTGTTCTTATCTCTAGTAATGGGAAGTATTTAAGAATCCAGCATTATTTATGCTCCATGTTCTCTGAGCTTTCTTTTCAGTCCCAAGTAATAATAATTTGAAGATAGTTCCTTAAGCATACGACACCCTGCCAAGCCGTTTAGCTCCTGTAAAGGAGGCTCTACTGTAGAATGTCTTCCCATATGAGTTAAGCGCTTATACCAAGCTGCACTGGTCTATATAAAATTCAGGCTCTAAGAATTAACTTACCACATGGAATTCCTCCACCTGTAAGTAATGTCCAATCAGAAATCCCAAGACATCACCCTGACGGATGGCATTGTCAAGATCTTGCTCAGCTAGAAGTTGTTCACATTGTCTGATTGCTTCTTTGGGATCCTCAGAGTAAACTCTAGTGAAAGAGCATAGTTACTCATATTTCAGGTTACTCTTTGGTCTTGAATGCCAACAGCCCTTTTAAAATTACAGGTGTTTCCCTGCTATAAAAATATACAGAAGCAAGTCTTCGCCAAATTATTTACTGAACTGTGAATGTCGTCTTCTTGTATGATATTTTTGTCATTAGTCTACATGCTCTGAATACCGCAGCTTACCTCCGAGCATGGAGGAATCGTTTGATCAGGGCCATCTTGCTTTGCAAATGTGTTAGTTTGCTTTCCTGTTCCAGAGGGCTTCTAGTTTTTGCTTTTGAAAGGCACTTACATGCTTCTGTAAGAGCTCCTTGTGCTTTCTCATAATTCTGATACTCATCGATTTCTACCTGCAGGAAGACAGATTAGCTGAGTGTCTCGCTCTAGAGCTAACAAACCGAACAAACCTTGAAGAATCACAGAAGGTGGACGTACCTGAGCACATGCATCATAGAATCCTGCCAACAGGTCAAGGGCCCTTCCTTTGGTATAGAAGCTAATGATGTTCTTCATAATCTCTGGGTCTTTACGCCAATCCAGTGATTGTAGGTAGTTGGCTGCCATGATGTAAATCTCTCTCTGTCTGGAGACTCCCGCAAAAAAGATGATTTTCTCTGTGTCTCCAGATTTCATCAGTGCCCTCATAGCCTAGCAATGCAAGAAGGGTGGGACGACAAAAAGGGAAAAATATTGTGAATACAAACACAGGCTCTACTAAAATGGCTAGGAAGCCTCATCTGGATAGCCTACTCTATGAAAATTGTCTCAGGATTTACTTTGCAAACCACTCTTGTTGCAAAACCTTATAAAGGTAAGAGGCTCAGCCTCCCCAGCTTTTTTCTGCCTATCCAAACTGACCTTTAACTTGTTTCCTGCTTGTGTGTATTTCTTGGTTGCCAAGTGGTAATTGCCTTGTCTCATGCAGCAATCAGCAATTTGTTCCAGTAGCTCTCTCCGGGACTCCTCAGAGAGGTCCTTGGAGTCCTTAGACACTGTCATCCTCTCAGCCATTTCCTCTGTGATGGTCAGGTTCTGCTTCAGGCAAAGTTGCAGAGCTTCTTGGTACTAAGGGAAGTAAGAAAGCAAGGAGCTGTTGCAAGCGCTACCGTGATACTTCATGTTGTTTGTGGTGTAACCCATAACAATAAGCTATACAAAGGCACAAATGTTAGCAGATGTGGCTTCTCTAAGTAGAACATTTGAGGAGTTGTGCCCTACCATCAACTCATATTCAAGTATATACTTTCTCATTTTGTTCACAAAGAACATATTTGTGCCTTGGTACTGTTTCCAGTAGGATCTTTTCTATGATCTTCCCAGGCACAGAGGTGAGGCTCATCTCTCTGTAGTTCACTGGGTGCTCCTTTCAATGCTTTTTAAAAATGGGAGGAGTGATGTTTCCCTTTTTTCAGTCACCAGGGACTTCACCTGATGGCCAGGACTTTTCAGATATGATGGAGAGTGGCTTGGTGACTACATCAGACTCCTTCAGGACCCTAGGATACATGTCATCATGCCCCATAGACTTGTACTTGCCTAACAAATATGTCTTTACATAGCTGGTTATTAATAAAGAAAGATAAATCTCAGTGTATGTATGTACATACCTGTCGTGCTCCTCTGTCCATCCACGGAGCTTACCTTTTTGGCTGTTAGCAGCAATTCCATTGCCTTCTCATACTGAGCGTGTTCAATAAAAAAATCAGAACAGCGGGCTAGCAGAGCTGGGTCTGATTTCTCATCCAGGTCTTCAGCAATTAGCTGTAGGGCCCCAAACTGCTGTGTGGCAAAGGCAAGCTCCAGAGCTTTGGAGAAGTGTCCTGCCTGCAAAATTCAGGATGAGCCCTTTAAAGACTAGAATAAGTACTGCAGAATTAGCTTACAGGATACCCTAGAGTGGCTTAACAAAGCATCCACCATGAAGAAATGACTGATTGTACATATAGTCAAATGTACCGTTGATTTAATGCTCCTCTGCTGTGGAAATTGCATCAGTTTAAAGTTTGGTATTTTTACTAAAAAGTCATTTACCTTATGGTACAACATGACAGCTCTGTCCATTTGCTCCCCCTTTTCCTCATAATAGCAGGCTGCCTCGATCATGTCTTCTGGAGAGCTCAGAAGAGCCAGGTTCATCAGCTGGTCATCTAAATTGTTCTCCTGTTCAAAAGCAGAGATTTGAGTTTTGGTATTCGAGCAAACTGATTTCATAATTCTGTCTTCTTTCAAGCTTCCAGCTTTATACCGTCGCATAGTAGCCCATCAGCCACCTCCTACGTAAAACCTATAGCTACTCAAATGGCTCTGAGCTGCAACAATGACAATTTGTTTCATGCCGTTTTCTGTTGAGAAGTATGATGCATGTATGTATGTATGATGCTGAGCTGTATAATCTGTCCCATACAACCAACCCATTTATTGAAGAATCTTCTACAGAAGATGAAAGCAGAAAACAAGAGCATCTTCATAGCTGGGCTGAAGGAACAAGCAATGCATCACAGGACAGAATGGTACGAGTGTCTTGTAACACTTTCACTCTGTACGCTACCTAAGGGTAGAATCCTACCTTGGTTTTGGACACAGACGTACATCTTCCCATACCTTACACAAGCGAATGGCATTGTTAAATGCCTGGGCCCTGGTGTAGAAATGTACAGCCTGCTTGATTTCCTCCTGACTCTCATACTGGCGGGCCAAGTGGTATGAAGCTGCCCAATTCCCTGTTTCATTTGCTATTTCAGCAGCCTGAAAAGGAAATCATATAGCTTTATGCTACGCCCATACTCATCCCAGGCATGAGAAGTCTCTGGAAACAGACAGCAACGGTCTGCCTTACCTTCTGAATGTTGCCCTGAAAGCAGTGGACACGGACTAGGGAAAAATAATCCTGAGCCAGTGCATAGTACTTCAATGCAGATTCCATATCTGATTGGCTCTCCAGATACTGTGCCCACCATTTCCACAGGCTCCTAGAAAAGCAACAATACTAACTGCAGTAACCAGAATTGCCAGAGAATGCATTTCTCACCCCTGGGATCTTGAACTCGAGGCTAGATGCATTTTTTTTTTTTTAAGAATGCAGACAGGTTTTACCAAAATGCAACTGTGACATTCAAAGATCTGTGCTAAAAGGGAGTTCAGCCCAGATACCTATCTAGCGTGGCTGTTTTTGAGTGAAATATGGCATGCTCCTGAAAAGCTGAAGGAGGATCAAAGTGGATAGATAAGGCAGGTATTGAACTTGCAGCTGAGAGGATTCTCTTCTCCTTCTCTGCTTTCTACACAAATTTTATTTCTGACCTGAAAGTCCCACTCAAGACAAGGAATGAGCATAGCACTGACTTGTCTTTCATCTTGTTGACATAGTTCTCCAGGGCTTGTAAGTCTTCAGAGAGCATTCGGGGTACCTCAAACCTGTGTGTATCTGACTTCTCATAGCTGTAGAGAAAAAGAACAGATTGCATGTGAAATGACTAGCTTAAGACAATTATTTCACTTCCTGTGTAAAAAATCCACTTAATGTTGGATTAGCCACAGCTACAAAGTGGCAACCCTGATAACAGTGCTCCATTGGTATTATTCAGTTACTCTAAGACTTGTAACAATCAGCCAGAACCATCAAAAATAAAAGGTACAACGCACCTGGAATCAGAGAGGTGATGTGATCATAGAACTGTAAATACTTCAAAGTTCCAGTGATGCTCCAAAGAAATATCCCAGAAACCTCTCCAAACATTAAGCACAACCCTGTGCAACTGTCTAAAAAGGTAGCAAAAGCCCTGGACTCATCTTGCTTAGTCCTCCTGCCATCCACTGCAATTTCAGCCTGTTTTCCACAACTGGGAGATCACTACATTTATGCCATCCATCTAGTGCTAGAGTCTTTCCTTACCCTCCTGCCCACTTGGATCATCTTATGGGTCTTTCTCATCACATCACAGCTCTACTTTGCCTCCGAACGTAAGTGATCTTATATTGTGAGATTTCACAAGGTAAAAATCATATGAAAACAACATTTCAAATGAATAAAAACACATTAAAAATCATATCCACCAACTTCTCTAGGAATTCATCAGTCACAGCAGAGGACTGGGCACCAGAAGTACCCAAGTCAAACCAAATTCTGTAGTTGTGCCTGAGACTCTCAGAGGAAGTAAACAATTAAATCACTGGTAGTGGTCTTCCGGTGACAAGAACAGGACTGGATTATTATTGGTGTTCAACTATTGGCCCCTGACAGGACACTTAGCCTTAGGGAGGGTGCCGTGCAGTTTATTACAACAATGCTTTTACCCCTGAGATAGAAAGCACCAGCAACAGGAAAAGATTTTAATTAATTGTTAGTAGCCATTACCAGGCATCCTCCTTATCCTGCCTCTAGTCTGCGCAGAAGAACAAGGCCCCAAATCCCCCCTGAACACGACGCCATCGGCTGGTGCTTACTGAGTGAGAGCAAGACCGTGCTCCCCTATTGCCTCCAGGTGCTTCGCATAGTTGTAGTAAGTGGTACGCAGGTGAACCCGGTCATGAGCTTCGGCTGTTTCAATGGCTTTCTGCCACTGGTTTGAGGCTTGATAGAACTTGTTCAGGAGGTCATAGCGTTTGCAAGCCTTGTACAGTTGCTCCGCGTCCTCCTTAAAGAAGAGCATACAAAGAGCTCATTAGCTCTGTGTTTCATAGGCGTACATGCAAGCAGTAAATCACATCAGACACCGCACTTAGGAGTATTTTATTAATGCAGGTCATCGCAATGCAATTAAAAGGAACAATAATTTAGGCAGGGGGGTTAACCGACTAAATATACATAGCCTGGAATAGCACATTACTGGGAAACAGGATGTTTATGTGAAAATAAGGAAAGCATTCAGATCCTGACATTTACTGTACGATATCAACTTGGGGGTGACATGAGCAAGCCATCAACTATTAAACACTGTCAGCAGGAGTGTAAATCACTTCAGAAAGGGGAGATATGCTCATGTGGGGCTACAGGTAATGGCCACACTGCCAAGAAGTGATGTCCAAAAGATCCAAGGGACTAGGGTTTTTGGCAAGAAGGCATTAAGTGCCAGAAGATCTCTGGGATCTCAGAGCAGGTCTCAGAGGCAGGAATTCTTTCTTGGATAACTGATAGCCATTCCTGGAAACAAATGCTACTAATTTCAGACAGAACTAGAACAGGAGGATTTTGCCTGTGCTGACGCAACTGCAAGCAAATTAAGAACTATTATTTTTACACTTTGAGAGGTACTCCTGTGGAAGGAGCATTTTCCTGCTCCACCCAATGGCTGTCCAGCTGAACACTATATTTAGTCAATTGAGATTATCTGTCCAAGACAGAAAAATAATTTGTCTCTTATTGTTTCAAATTCAAAAAAAGCATAGAAAGTAAAGATGGAAGTTGCTGGCACTATGACTTTATTACTGTATGAGAGAAAAAAAGCAGAAAAATAGCATCTGTCTTGCTACAGTTCTCCTTCACCTCTCCAAATAGATCTAAATATCCAAAAGAAGGAGTACTAACACTTTTCAGCCTCACAGCTTTCTCTTCCAGGAAGCTTTTCCAAACATTTAGTTAAATTTTCATTTTTTTCCCATCACTTCAATTCAGGGTAGTTCCACTACCTCTCCAGCTTTCATACTGTTAAAATAGCTGTAGATTGCTAAACACCTTTTTAAGCCAAAGTTTAGCTATTTGGCTGGCTTAAAGATTTCCTTGTCTGTAAAACCCTTCCAAGTGCTTAACAATTTGCACTGATTTTCTCTGTATTTGCAGTTCATCAACATTTTTTTCTGGTAATGAGGTGCTTACAGGTGGAAGGCAATATTCCAGCTGCAGCTGCAGCAAACTCATAGACGAAAGTTATCAAATCAAAGCCCCAGGATGTGGTGTCTCCACAAACACAGACCCAGATTTTTGCTGTCGTAGCATTTTGCCAATTTGTGATCTCCTATGAACTGTGGGGCATGGCATCAATTCTGCTGTCTCAGTTTGTCCCTCTTACTGGTCATTTGCTGGACCTTTCTCTGGCTCCCAGACTAAACATCTCTGTTACGATTTTCTTACAGATCACTGATGAAGACATAAAATAAAGGCTAACCAAGAAGAATACATTCTCTCTCTTACTCATCTAACTTGACAGTGCTCCGGTCAGTTTTCAATCCACCTGATAATATCAGTCATGCACGTGATAATATCATCTCCATATTAGATCTCAGTGATATTGGTAAAGCACAGTAATCAAGGGCAGAGAACTTAGAGTAAAATAAAGCTATGCAGAAAAGACAGAATCCGCTTTGGTACATATTTGCTGTCAGGTCAGGCTCCAGATTTAGGTGCAAGGGACAGCCTGCCACTGTGCCAGGCTATGGGGAGATGGCTGAACAGCCTGACTGCTCTTTCTGTGCTAGAATCCAGGCACGTCACTGCCAGCATAACAGGAGAAGCAGCGACAGAAATCTGGGCAAACCTAGGAGAGCCAACGACTCTGGGACAGCACACGCAGCAAATCTGACTTGACAGAGCTCTCCATCCCCACAGCTAGCCAGCTCCCAACCTTGGGGCAGGAAACTTGCATTTTGCCTACGCTGCTGAAAAGCGTTAGGCCAGTCCTCACTCTATTGCAGAACACACCTTCAGCCTTCCATTCTGCAAACACGTCAAAATGAACCTTGCATTTCTCACACTGGACCTTAAAATATGTTTGTTAAAATGTTCAATATAAAACATTTCAAAGTACATCTCTTTTTAATCCGGTCAAACCTAGAATGATTATTTGAAGTATTATGCCCCAAGAAAAATGTAAGACAGAACTTAGGATGTTTCATACATACAACATCCTTAAAGGAAGCTTCCTACATTCAGCAGCAGTTTTACTATATATATGTATATAGTAAATATGCTATATTACTATATACTATACTATTTACTATACATATATATATATTCTGTACAGCAATCAAGAAAACAAATTAATTTGTTATAAACAAATTAATATATATATAATATATATATAACAATTTGTTATAAAAGATTAATTTGTTATAAACTTCTGCTGCTATGGCTCTTGGAATTCTTATTTAAAGGCATCAGGTTCTGCAATCCTCGTTGTCATCTACTCTTCAAGGACCACAGAAAGGGCCCATAGGGCTGTTGAGCCTATAGAATTCACACTGATTGCAGAGAAAGACAGTTGAGTGTGGCACAGTAATCGTGCAGCACTGGGCTGTACAGTGCTGGAAGGGATGTCTACTTCCCGAGGATAAAAACTCAGCTTCAAGAAAATAATTGTAAGAACTATTCTTCATTACTCCTTGGAAACCTGGTAATAGATTTTTACTTCCTTATAAGATTTGTGCACCTCTCTCAGATTTATCAGAAACGATCATTTTTTCAATCTATTCCCTAGTTAAATGGAGTGGATATTCTAGGATGCATACGATTAACAGGGCTTACCAGCATGCCCAGCTGAATTGCTAGCACAGCGACTCTGGCTTCCTCCTCTGGTTCTTGTTCAGCCTCCCTTAATGCTTTGGCTCCTCTTGCATGACCCATGTTTCCAAGGCAAATTTTGGCAACGTCAAGCCTCTGAGTCTTCACACACATGCGAGCCATGTTCTCCCAGATAGTCTCACTGTGACAAAGCAGAAAGAAGGGAAGTGCTGTTAATGGTAGCGCCATCAAGACTTGTGTATTAGGCAGGTAAGGGGCAAGGAAAGAGGAGAGAGTGAAAGGGAAAACCATTAACATAGTCCACACTTAACACACATAAACAGACTCCAGTTGTTATGTGAAGATTTAAGAGGAACAGAAATAGTCCTCAGACATAAAGGGTAGCTCTGGAACTGAATGTCTGTAGCTTTAAGCTATGCTTAAACTCTTAGCACAAACTCTTTAACTCTTAGCTCAAAGCTAAGAGTTTACACTTAACAAAATCATCTGCCAACACAGATGCAGTGAACATCTCAGCTTTGTGCTCCCATGCAGAGTTGTCAGGTCTCACCAGACAACACTGCTGAATAGGAGGGCCACAGCACAACTGACAGTTGCACGGGGGACAAGCGAAGATTTACATAAATTCTGGTTATGTGTGAGGCTCTACAGAGTAAAACGCAGTATGTCCGACTAATAAAAACATAAACATTCAAAATATGGTGTGTTTTTCAGCGCGTGATCCTCAGTGGAGGTGTGGTCCACACAGTTCTCAGACACCACCACAACACAAAATAAGTACCTAAATGATAAAAGCAGGAAAAAAAAAAAGCTAAGAGTTGAATGCCACTTCAGGTCTTGCACCTGCAAGCAAATCTTCCACTTTGGGGGTGGGGGGCTGACAATCATGTTTTCCTATGATTAAAATGTTTTTCTCTTCCCAGTTGCTGTGGGAAAGACCTGCACAAACAGGGGAAACTGACTAACCGGGAAGCAGAGAAGCAGATGAGATGCAACGTGCTGTCAAGCACACACAGTTGATGAAGGCAGAAAAGAAAAATGTTTTTCCTAATTTATTTTAAAATAAGATTATCTTCTATTTGCAACTACAACCAGTACAAAATTTTCAAGTAGAAATAAATATAAATACGAGACATACACTTCATTAAGGCCAAACAGGATAGAGAAAATAAAACAGGATCAGAAGTAATAAATCTGGGACAAATTTCAGATAATTCAGAAGTTTTGCTTCTGAAAAGCAAAAACACATCTCTGAATATTTTATAGGATTTCTTATATCCGCCTGTCCATATGGAACCTGGTTCAAACACAGTATGCTCTTGCCCTCTTCTGACATATCCAAGTCCCTCCCAGACTGAAATGCCAAAAGCAACATGGAAACAGAATGAAGTAATTTCTGAACTGGAAAGGCCTTACAAAAACTTCAGGGCTAGATCCTTCCAAGTGTAAGCCTGTGCATCTCCATTCAACATAGAAATGCTGATTTTTATCAGCAGAAGATGCGACCACCCTCATTTTTAGAAAGTTTGAATTACTTTCTTTTTTTATGCAAGCCACTGCCTATACCCCAAACTGGCAATAGGTAGGAAAAACATCTTTAAAGGACACTGAGGTCATATTAAATATTGTCACCTAGCTTTGATCAACAAAGACAGTAAGTTCTGTCATTAGTACAAGACACCAAACCTAGCATGTATGTGCACGGCTGTGCTTCACTACACACGAGGAAAATATACGTACTTTCCAAAATCTCTAGCATGCCAGAAGAAGCTGCCAACAGCCATTTCACTCTGTCTGAAGGAACACAAGCTTGCACTGTGCCAAACTAACAAACAGCACGTTTCTGAAAGGAAATCAAAATCTTTAAGAGCCTTGACAGCTTGCAATTCCATAAATGTAAGAGTTCATGGACTTGAACAGAGACAAGAGGATGAGAAATCTTATTAGCCTACAGGGAGTGGAAACCTTTGAAAGGAAATAGAGCAAATGGCATATTTTGAAGTACAAAGTTAAAAATAATAGTGTGCAGAGAAACAAAACAGGACTTAAAAGATCATAGAATCATCTGGGTTGGAAAAGACCTTCAAGATCACCAGGTCCAACCATTATCCTGGCCTACTGAATCCCGTCACTAAGCCATGTCCCTCAGTGCCACGTCCGCACGCCTCTTCAATGCCTCCAGGGATGGCAACGCCACCACTTCCCTGGGCAGCCTGCTCCACTGCTTGACCACCCCCTCTGTGAGGAAATTCTTCCTCATGTCCAGACTAAACCTCTCCTGGTGCAGCTTGAGGCCATTTCCTCGTGTCACCTGAGAAAAGAGACTGACACCCTCCTCGCTGCAACCTCCCTTCAGGTAGAGTGATGAGGCCTCCCTCAGCCTCCTCTTCTCCATACCAAACAGCCCCCTTTCCCTCATCCACTCCTCCTAAGTCCTGTTTTCTAGTCCCTTCACCAGCTTCATTGCTCTTCTCTACACACGCTCAAGCAACTTAATACCCTTCTTGTAGTGAGGGGCCCACAACTGAACCCAATATTCGAGGTATGGTCTCACAAGTGCCACATACAAGGGGACAGCCATTTCCCTAGTCCTGCTGTTACTCATCATCTACTGGCAGCATTATGCTTTCATGAACGGCAATGGCTCCTGCCAACTTCAAAACTCAGTGGGGGAGCTGCTGTTGCTCCAGGGATTCCTCTCTGGGAGCTCCTGTCCCACACACGAGCTGCCAGCATGCCCCCCAGGCACCCATGCCATATGCATGCGGTACCCCACCTCAATGCACTGAAGAGCTGGAGCTCTGCCATTCCACCTCCTCCTCGCCCACTCCAAACCATTTACAGAACTAACCCGAGATGCTCCAGAAGCAAGCTACCGACAGGCTGGAACAACAACAATAATAACAATAACAAAAAATATATATATAATTTTAACACCACACTCTATATACTAGTCTGTTGCTCATAAGGTATTCAAGTGTTTCTGATAGTAACATACTATTTGCTTGCAAAGGCAGTCTTCACGTGCATATAAAGTTTTATTCATATATATGCTTGTCTTTATTGTATTATTATCTATTGTATCTTATTCAAAAACTGGAAAGGCATTACAGTAACATCACCACGTGAGATGCAACAAAGGCTCAACGTGAACCAGCAGCACGCTCTGGCAGACCAGTGGACAAACCACATTTTAGGATGCATCAAACCCAGCATAACCAGCCCATCAAAAGAGGCAATTCTCCAACTATATTTAGTGTTGGTGTGGCCCCACCTTGAATATTGCATGCAGTTCTGGGCTCCACAATATAAAAAGGGTGTTCAGGTCCTTGAAAGTGTCCAGAGGAGGTCAACAAAGCTGGATAAGGGGCTGGAGCTGCAGCAGGGGACGTTCAGACTGGACTTTAGGAAAAATTTCTTTACCGTGAGAGTGGTGAAACACTGGAACAGGCTTCCTAGCAAGGTTCCATGGCTGTCAGTGCTCAAGAGGCATTGGGATAATGCCCTCGTTAATATGGTTTAACTTTTGGTTAGCACCGAAACGATCAGGCAGTTGGACTAGATGATCTTTGAAGGTCCTGAATTATTCCATCCTATTCTGTTCTTCAGTGATCAGGGAGACATCTCCAGCAGCAGAATAGCATCCCAGAGGGGCAGCTGCACATCAGTTTTGTTGCCACTTTGGATATGTACAAAACAATGCAGGTCAAGTTAAGAAACAAGGAACAGGAGGGGTAGGACACTCTTGCTCAAATCCAAGGCAAAACCATCAATTTTCTCTCAACAGTTGTTAGTGTAGCACGAAAGGCCCATCTGTCCTTACGTCCTTAAAAGGCAGCAACTCTTCTTCCTAGGGTTGGCCTCACTGCCACATACAGAACACCAAGTAATGATCTACCCTTCCCCCAGCTCATATTCTGAGAATTTCCTGTTCTTCCCCTCCTCCTCTTTTTCTTCCCTTTGGAAAGCAGCTCACATCTGTGCTTCGTTAGCCACAACTGGATACTTAATGAAGACCAGATGCAGCAAGAGCACAACCAGAGCCATAAGAATGAGCTCCCTGTGCATTTCGGGGGAGCTATGCCTACCCATGAAGCACATTAATAAATAATCTGCTGCTGCACCCCAAACTTCCCAAGCTTCAGGCCACATCAGTAGCACGATGGAGTCTGAAACAAACAAACAAACAAACAAACAAACAAACACCTTTGATGCCACTCAGGACTAGATGCAAGTTTTAACCACATTTTTGATGAATCAGTTTTTCTTCCAGAATCTCTGATCTTCTGGGTCTGTTTTTCTGTGAAACTATGTTTACAGTATCTAACATTCTGATTTCATAAACTCTTCTGTAACTATACATTTTTCATTGCCCATTTTGCATGGAATTAAAAAAAAAAAAAACAGTAAAAGTAGTACTACTTAAAGTGCTGGAGATTCATGTGTCTGAACATATTACTATCTCCCCGCTCTATTTAATGGGCTATATTTGAAAAAATGAACATACTTGCATTCCATCTCATCTCTAAATATCTTGACCAGTAGAAAAATAAAATCTTTCTTTTCATCTTGGGTCTCACTTTGATGAACAGGATCCTAAGTACTCTGCTTTAAATATTAAATACAGTATCTGTAACAGTACATTATATATATAACATTTTAATAGTATGGAGATGTGGCTAGATTTTCCTGCTAGTCACTGAAAACATGTAGAACAGTTCTCCTCATTTTAACACGAGACAAAAACAACACACACATTCATCCCAGTTTCAGTACAACACCCTCCGGTCTCGACCACCGCCTCCCACTAACTTCAGTGCAAGCAAGGCCACATCCCTTAACACAACCATGTGGAGTGGGTGAGCATCCCCTTGTGCCCCAGACACAGCCGGGACTGTCCAAAAGGGACGCCCAGGTTTCACTTCTGAGAAGTGGGAGAGTCTTTCTTGACCAACAACCAGACATGAGGAAGCTTCACTGTACAAGGAACTGTGTAAGAAATTGAAAGCAGGTTCTCAGCAGCTCAGCTAACCGCAAACAGAGTAGATGTAACATTCTGGTGCGAAGTGTTTACTCTGAGACTCACCATAATGTAAACCATGTCTGGGCTGACCTGGACAAACACTGCGAGGCAGTGGGCACCACCCTTTCCCTATCCTCCACCCACTGCCTACGTGCTGCTCTTGGGTGTTTACCATGCAAAGGAAAAGGATGGAACAAAGCAGGTGCTGCTTCCTAAGGAAAATTATCAGCATCTATTACTATTTTCCAAATGTTAATTATTTGTACCCTTGCCTTGACTTCAGTAACTTCAAGTTGCACCTTACATCCCCCGAAAAAAAGCAATAAAATAATGCAATCTAGCTTAAATATACAACAGTAAGTGATTCTAATAATATAATTTTTGATGAACTCTACACATATACAATTTGATAGACCAGTCATAGGACATAAGCATCAAGCTGTGGACCATAATAGCTACAGACAGCTTATCCATGGCCAAACAAGACAAACTACTTGACACCTAAAGTTAGTGGGGACTCAAAGCTGGTAATTTAGAAGCACTATGTAAAATTTTAAACACATCTAAAAAGATGAACTTTGATCTCATCTTCAAATCAATGCAAAATCAATGTAGAGCTAAAATGCCCAAACTGGTAGCACATAGCATGCTGTCTTTGCTGTTGTAACCTGGAATGTTAATCATACCAAATGAGTTTTCCTCTGCCAAATATGTCAGGCATTTCTCACATACGTTCAGAACATTGAAAATGCATAGATTATTCCTATGAACCCTTCCCTAGAAGAAACAGAATACTTGATAAAGCAACAGAAGTCTTAAAGAACAATATTTAAGATGTTCTATTAAATACATAGATTTGTCTGTTCCAAACTTACCCTGATAAAGTCAATATCAAGCTATAGTTTAGCATGAATTATAACAAACAAAATCCCTTTGTCCCAAGTACTGCAGTAAGTACCGCATTAGACAGAAGAAATACATAGTCACCTAATAATTCCCTCAGGTAGTGACCCAAACTTACTTCTACGGTATTTCAATACACGATATTCTGTTGCAATACTTGGCATAATCACATTATCTATTTTCACCAATATAGAAATAAAGATGCTTCCTTATCAGTATTCTTTGCTTTTTGTTCTGAAAGTGCATTTATGTCTCAAGAAAGGATTTGAAGGACTAAGAATTGAATATACTTCTGCACATTTATCAATAGACAAGTGTTCATTAGTGATTTTTTTTTTTTTTTAAGGATCAGAAGGATTCCTTGACTGGTTTGTACTAGAAGCACAAGATCTCTCAGTGAAAAAAGAGAATGTCACCAAGCGCCAACAAGAACCTTAATGAGACAGCAAGAAGCTAAATAATACAGGAAAAGTTGCAACAAAAGCTAATAATATTAAATTAATGTTTTTGATTAAAATTGTAACAACAATGAATAACTTTGAGCCACTTTGGTATGAGGAAGCTAGGAAAATTTACTGGATCTTTGCAAAACTCATTTGATTCTGACTTGGTGCAATTACTCATTTCAGGAATTTCCCAATTTAATAGCTTTAGATATTATTATAAAAAGCCATTTGTCATTGGAAAACCATGTCAATATAATATTGTGCCCTGCATAAACAAATGTAAACAGAATTTATTAGGTACTAAATGGACAAACTCACTATGGAATGAAATAATTATCCAAATTACTGAGACTCCAGGAGTAAAATTACATTTACATAACAGACTTCTCACCCAGAAAGACCCCAAAGCTACTATACAAATTGCATGGAATAATTTAACCCACTACTGAACAGAACTACTCTTTAGCACATAACACAGCAAAAAGCTAGTTATGGACGAGAACATGCACCAGAAATTTTGCCCTGGAAAAAAGTCACAATGCACTTGCTAAATAACTGCATGCAACCATTACTACTGCCTTGCATCGCTCCCCAGACACTCCTCGTGTTGGTGTATTATCTGGGTGGGCTTGGACTGCTGTGCTGCTATCCTTTCTGCTCTTTAAGGAGGAACCGGAGTTCCCAGAAATATTCCCATCATCACAAGTCTCAAAACAGCTGTGACGAGAGAGTCCCTACCAACAGAAAGACAATGCGGATTTGAAATTATGCAACCTTTTCTGAGATGACCACCTCACTGTAACTAGAGAGATGAAGCAGTCTGATTTAATGCCACCTTTCTCACTAGTCCCAGCATCACCTCCCATGTTTTAAGTGGCAGTGAAGTGAGCCATGCGTCTCAGCTGCATCAGTTCCCAGATGCAACTCATGAGACAGCTACCCACCCATCTGCAGCCACAACAAGAAGCAACTTGGGAGAAAGCTTTTTTTTTTTTCCTCCCCACTTCTATCAAAACTGCCTTAAATGCAAAGTCATTGACTTCTATGGATTTGGGTGCGTAACATGCAAAATTTCTCAAGTAAAATGTATATCAAACCCTAAACCAATATCAGAATGTTTAGATCAGCCAGTCCCCTTAACACTCAAAGACAATTATGACTTAAGAGGAATATGCTTTTATTTTTAATGTTAGTGGAATTCAGAAAAGAGGTAGAAAATTCTCGTGCCAAATAATTTGTGCAGGAAGAAAAAAGAAATTTGACTAAGTTTTAAGTCATCAGACTGGCTTTGTTCTGCTTTTGTAAAAATACAATTGCTGCATTTTTGCATGTACAACATAAGAAGAAGTTTGTGCCCTCAAAATACATCCTCGGGCTTCGAAAACAATCACAAAAAAAAATTCAGAGACAGGAGAGATCAGAAGATCAGAAACAGGTGCACTGTTGGGCAGAAGTTTGCCTTTGGTATCATCAACAATACGCATATCATCCACCCAGCTGCTAGGCTTAAAACAACAACAACTCCATGGGTTATAAATATGAAAATATGGTCATTGTTGTTAGGAAACTTCTTCGAAGAATAAATATAAAAAACATACCTATGCCTACCAAACTTCTCAAAACACACATGTATAGCAATATGATTTACAGGAAAAACAGTAATGAATGATGTTGCCCTGCTGTGAAAATATGAAGATGCTATAGGTAACTCAAGATTAATCTGTTTAAGGATTAAAAATGAACCAAGCACACAGGGGACAGATGAATCTATAGCCAGATTTGTGGATATTGTACATATAGATTCTGATAGCTGAAAGCTAACTATAGGGTTATATGAAATTCATTGAAGTATTTTCCACTCCTCTCAGCAACAAGTCTGTTTTCTTCCTAAAAAATTTCCAGTCACTTTGCATGTCAGAAGTGATCTGCTGACTAAGGGTAAAGAAACTTTGCTGACAAGACAAATACTGCTTTAAAATTAAATGTTTTTATTCTAATTTCATTTTCTTCTAATTTTAATTTCAGGAATGTGAACTTTTGTGTCAAAATGGCAGGTGCAGTCAGTGGACTGCAGATACACCTTGTTAATCGGGTTCTCTTCTCGCCAGGATTCTTCCTCCATGACGTTGACAAGAATGCCATACCATTTTACAATATACTATTTAATGTTACACCTTATATGGTGTGGGTTTTTTTTAGCTTAAAGACTATGTTCCCTTGTCCCTGGCCAGCTGCAGGGTACACACATAGCTCCTCACTGCAGAGCAGCTCAGCTCCGGGAGCTGACTCAGACACTGAACAGTTAGCTGCCACTTCAAAACCAGCTTACGCAGACCCAGTGCTGGTGGACATGGCTTGTTACACAGCAGTTAATTCGGTACTGGATTGTGATCCCAGGCATTGTATTAAGCAACTCACAGCAGCTCTTCTATCCCCCAGGCACTGAAAAAGGGCTCAGACAGCATCCTCAGAGACACTGCAGAGCCATGAGTGACTACAGCAAACGAGGATGTGCTCAGGGGCACATCAGCCCTGCGGTCACAACACAATACAGCAATTTTCAGCTTCATCCACATCATGGCACTTGTGACTTTTTTCAGACACCCACAAATTGTTTATCAGTTTGAGAATCTCCGAACTTTAGATTTTCTGTTGATCTGCCAAGTGCCATTCTAGGGTTGCAGGGCAGACGATGGACCCAAGCGCACCCACCACCACCACCACTTTGTCATGACGTTCGACAGCCAACAGTAATTCCAAAATTGTTTTGCTTTCGGTAAAAAGCATTTCAAAACCCCTCTCCTCAATCTATTTCTGCAGTCCTAACGCTTCACCAGTCGAGTCTCAGGATTTCTGCTTCTTCGTAACGATGGTTTCCTCGGCAGCCGCGCTGCACGGCCCGCCCCACAGCAGCTGTGCCTCCCTGCCGGCTGAGGGGAGGAGTGAGGCGTGGAGGGGGACGCTCTGAGGGGAGGAGGGACAACTTTAGAAGTCTCCATAGTCTTTTCCTTTCAGGAAACACATCCTGTTAATGTTTGACTGCTGTGGCAGCGGCTCTGTTTGTTGCAGCCGACTACGCCCTGAGGCTCACCAAAAACAGCCACAAAAACAGCCATTTCCTCTTAGCTGGGGGGAGGGGGGGGGGGGCGGCAGACCTTTTCCTCACAGCAGCCCGTTCTCTGGTCCCTGCCACTTGCAGTCAGACGTTCAGAGACGGACACAGCAGAGCAAATTCCTCAGGATACGCCAAACTTTCACAGTTCTTTGGGATGAAAGCATTCATGTGGAGTTCAGCTGCGATTTGAGAATGACATTTGTCAGTGTTCGAGGGATATTTTGAAGTTTGCATCTGGAAAAGGCTTTTGGAGCTCTTTGACTCGGAGGAATCCGCACTCCGCACAGTTGCTCTTGAGGGCTGAGGCACGCTGCTGGCAAGCAGCCCTCCCTCCCTCACCCCAGCAGCAGTTCAGGCTCTTCTGCTTCAAGACTGGAGTCCTCCTCCCTTTGCCTCACAAGGAATTTTGTCTCACGAGGAATGGAAGTCCCTATCTTCCAGTTCATCACAGGACTGGCATTGCTTATCAAAGTGCAAGAAGGTGGATAAGCCAAAGCCGGGAAGGACGGAGAAACCTAAAAAAAGCTCCTTTGTGTTCTTTTATTTTATGGAATTCTATCTACCTCACAAAATTCTCATTTGCTTGATCAGAAACACCTCTGGAGTTGACTTTGAGAATGAACGGTGATGTCCTCTAGCCATTCATAACATCATATTGAAGCTGCCTCCATTTCAAGTCCAATTTCAATGTGCTGGAGCTGACTGAGACCTTGTGTCTTCTGCAAATAGAGACTGGCAGTGAGCTGACAGTCAGATATGACTGTCCAGAAACTGGTAGCCACAGCTGTGTTGGTAGCCCTGGTCTCACTTATTCTTAACAACGCAGCTGCCTTTACTCCTAACTGGGTATACCAGACCCTGGAAGATGGGCGTAAGCGCAGCGTGGGGCTCTGGAAGATGTGCTGGCTGGCAGAAAAGAGCAAAGGAGGTGCAAGCACCAGGCATGGGCAAGGGGAGGAGCGCGAGTGTGAAGCCCTGGGCTGGGGTTCAGAATCAGCTGGGTTCCAGGAGTCTCGTAGCACTGTCAAACGTAAGTTCAATTTCTTGTCTTCTCTGCTTCTGCTAGATTGTCATTGATACGTTGTACTAGGTCATGAGGAATTTATAGCCGAAGCAGAACATCCACATAGCGCTCTGAAATCAACGTTAACCATCCGATTCTAAACATCTAAACACCTCTTAAGAGTAATCATGTGAAAATCATTAAGCATGACATATTTCTCATTTGCAAATTCAGACTTGTGGGATCTTAAGAATACACATAGCTTAAACTGAGCCGTTTAAAATTGGTTAAGATCAAATCTGTAAGCCAATTTGCAGAGGTGTAAAGTTGAACAATAAAAAAAGTGCCCCTTGTATTCATGATGTGAAGGGTGTGACCCTATTCTCTTTAAACTAGAGCAGAATTATGCTTGGAATACTTGTGTTCATCTCTGACACCTTGGTTTAACTATGGCTAACTGGTCCAAGAACTTTTCTCCGCTGAAAGCCTGTGCTTTCAGCAGCTGGCTTCTATGCAGGCATCTAAACAAGCTGATAACAGACAGGGGTTTTGAGCACAGCAGTGCCTTGGGGTTTGTTCATTCAGGCAAATCAAACAACGCTTTAAATGAATCCTTCAAGGAAGTGATTTTTTTTTTCATGGTTTGAAAAGCAGAGAAAGAACAAAATGCTCTGTTCCTCCTTTAAGTCTCTTATATCCCTCTGGAGACTAAACAAAAATACAAGAGGAATTTCTTTTCAAAAAAAAAAGCTTTACTGTGGGCCCACACCACATCATGTTTTCAAAAAAAAAAAAGTGCAGTAACTTTTTTCACATGTGCTAGAAACTGTTATAAATGCCTAAACATGACTTTCAGCTTAACTAAAAGAACTTATGTAACGTCAAATCATCACAAATAGGATTAGACTGTTCAAAAAATTCCTTGATGTCTACCTGTAACTTCATTACTCTAATCACTGCCCCAATTATTATTTATAAGCCATGTTCTAACTTGAAAAGCATGCATACATTTAAAAGTACGTGGTCTTTATCTAACAGCTAGAATAAGCTCCTGCATATTGAATTTGGCTCCTGCAGCATTTTAAATCCGCAAACTTGTATTTCTTGCTATGCACAGCTCAAAAGATGGGTGGTACTATAAAGATAGGCATAGAAAAACTAGTTTCATAGCAAAATTGTATGCAATTTTGCATACAGCAAGTTATTTGCAATTTGCATATAGCAATTTCTTATGTCAAATAGAACCAAAATGTGATAGACAATTTTTAAATTTAAAAGTAATAGTTACAGATAATTCTTTTGGGGACATGATGACACTAACACTAAGAAAAGCTCTTAAAATGTTAAAGAAGGACTTTGAAACCCAATGACTCATTTCATCAAGCATCCATTCACTATTTAATCTGAGAGCTAAGAGTAAGCACAAGTCAAATTTTCAGTCTCTACAGCATTTAAAAGAAAATCTCACCTCAACAGCTGTACCATGACAATCTAATGAGGAAACAAAATCAGTTACACATTAAGACATGTTTCCATGCATAGTACGCTTAGTATGGGCCCAATTCTGCAGCCATGGTTTCATCATTTTAAATAAGTTCTTTAATACAAAATCACATATTATTTAAGTAATGTATATATAGCAATCCTCATCTGTCAGTTATAATGACACATGCATGTATATAAATACATATATGTGAACAACTTTTTGAATTCCGTCCTCAAAGAGTTAAGGTTTAGTATTTTTGAGAATTAGCTTTTCCATATACTGATGATTTCTGTACAAGTACTGCATAAATAACAGCCAACTAAATATGCTACTGCAAGTAGGCTCAATTACTGGCAGAGAAGCATGTTCTTAGAACCTATTTTTCACTGAATACAACCTAAGGGCCTGCTCTTTCTCCCACTGAAATCACTGGCAAAACCCCTTTTCAGAGGACAGAGCTATGTTGTACTATGTTATATCTATACTGTATTAGAAACAGGAAAGAAAGAAATCCAGGGATAGTAGTCAGTGATACTATAAAATGAGATGGAAATTTAACATCTCAATGTGAATGATTTCAACAAAGCACAACGTGAAAGAAATGTGGGTGACTTAGATTGCAGGGGGAAGTACTTCAACTCCATTCAAGCTAAAACGTTACTGCTCCTGGCAGAAGGGTCTGATCTCCCCCCTTCCTTTATCCACTTCTTCCTTTACCTCCCTTCTTGCCATACGTTCCTGCACCCTTCCTTCAACCATCTGTGATACTAAAAAGCTTCTGTGAAGCTATTCACATGGCTAACAGCAAGGAAATATCCAGGTTTAGAGTGGAATTTTTTAGCGTGTTTGCTTTTTTGCTTGGTTATTTTTCTGTTGGATTAAGCTGTGGTATTGTGAGTCCAACAAGTACTGCTCCTAGCACAAGCCGAGAGATGCAAGTGTGCTGATGGGTGAGAGCTCCCTTTCAGTGGCACCGATCTGTCAGATCTGAAATCTTTGTTTACACTGAGAATCGGAGCCCAACTGGGGCTCTGAGGATACCGATCGAAGTTTTTCTAACATGGACAAGCCACTAGATGATGCAAAACTAAAGGCTTTTGCTGAGAACTCAGATGGCATACTCCCTCTTCAAAACACTCCAAGGAATCTTAGCCAGGTAGCCTAACACTTCTGTCATCTGTGTGAGGGCAAGGAAGCTTGCCAAAGGTTACAGAGATTGTTCCAGAGATATTACAAATATTCAGAAGATTAGGCCATGCAGTTTGGCTCTTGTCTACGTTTATTTAACCCCTCATAAGTGTAGTAGAAGCATGCACACAGTAAGAACTTATGTCAGACAGCGTATCCCAGGAATTCAGTACTCAGCTCCGTGCCCACTTAGAAGGCACAGATGCTACAGAGCAGTAGCATTGCAGAAGACTCAAGCTAACTCAAGTACTGAGAACGTGTAGCTACAGCACTAGTGACACGCTGTCAGAGCAAACCAGACCTGCACAGCCACCGTTACCTACATCCTGGCCCAACACCAGACTGGTAACGCTGCATTGCACTGTGTGAACACACCAGATTACTTGAAATCAGCTTAGATGTTTTTAACCACGCTGCACGGTACAGCTATGCCCTTAAGCCCTGTAGTGCTACAGACTGTGTGGACAGATGGAGCTGATTTTTCATTAGCAACAGTCACATTCTGTTCTTTTTTGTCTGAAGAACACTACAAACAGCGTGGAACTGCAGGAATAGGGAAGGGTTTAAAATGATTTACAACCTTGCTTGGTTCTTCAAGGTTCCAGGTGAACTGAATGAAAATCCCAACAGTGGTATCCTTATTTCATCTACAGACAGATGCCAAGAGTAAGATACTTGTAGTCCTTACAAACAGAGTAACCAGTGACAGGGAGAGGCACAGTATCACGAGTGACTACGTGACTCCCGTAAGGGCTAAACATAAACACCTGTCCAGCCTCAATGTATGATTTATGCAAACACTTGCATTATGAAATGCAGTGACTAAGTCAGGATGCTGCTCTGTGTGGGAACAATGAGCTGACAGTTGTTCACATCAACAGCAATTTAGAGCATGCCACTGTCCACTAGGAATTTCTCTGAAGTTTGGCTGTACAGAAACCAGTCTGCATCCAGCAGCTGAGTGTGTTATAGATGCGTATTAATTTTTCAACATACACAGATGAAGAAAGGAGGCACACTGCACTGGGAGAACACAACTACCATGAGAGCAAAAATAGCCAAAGGCTGCCCGGTAAGCTGCCGAGGCTGTTACACAGAGATACAGTCCATTCAGACAGCTGGCAGCTCCAGGCTTGTGATTTCCCTTCCTAACATCTGCAATATGATCAACATTCAAATAAATGAAATCACTAAATTGTAACGGTGGAGGCCAATATGCAGTCTTTCTGGAGGTAAATTTTAAGAGGCCTACTCTCCTTAGAGTGAATCTTCATTTTAACATGATTTTCCTATGTTGTACACTTTTTTTTTTTTGTAGAAAGTTAGAAACTTCATAGAATCATAAAAGTGGCTTGGGTTGGAAGGGACCTTAAAGATCATCTACTTCCAATCTTCCCTGCTGTGGGCAGAGATACCACATTCTTGGTTGATTCGTTCACAAACTTCTTGGGATTCAGGCTAATTTAGGATAGTTAATGTTTCAATACAGTTATCTTCACATGTTTCACAAATATCAGAGAAATCATCATTTCATTACCCTCGCTATTGAGGCTTTGAATTCATTTAAAGCTTTAGGAGGGAAAGTGGCCAAGGAGCTTTCAAACATTTCACATTAAATACATTTATTACAGCCACCAACACAAATGGTTATAACCAATCCATTGATGTTTATAACCATGCAAAACTGTCATAACATGTATTCAACCAATATCTCAACATGAATTTTGTAAGAGCCTTGTCTGTTAGAACTGATCACTATATAGAAGCATTCTTAATGTTCTGTTTGAAAAGTCCCCTTAACTTAAACATAATTTATGTTGAAAATAGTTGATGCAGATGCCTTCACTCCAAAACTGAAATGCTTCCTTTCTCCACCAAAAAAAGATTTATACACCTGTTAAACTAAATATTCAAATAGGAAATTGAAGCTCAGATGAGCTCAATCCTAAAGTTCCAATGTACCTAAGATTCCACTAAACTGTCACATAGAAGAGTTCAGTTGGAAGAGAGCTATAAAGGTCATCAAGTCCAACTGCAACATCAGAACATTTAATTGTGCTACTTGGTCCCCTCCCCTTCCCCCCCTTTTTTAAAATGATTTTGAAAGTGGGGAAAAAAACAGATGGAAATGAGGCAGAAGGCATTTTCCCATTTTCCACAGATTTTTTTTTCATTTTTACCACAAGATCATAAATTGCACACTTCAGAAAAATATCTAGAAGATGAAACCAAGTCAAATAAATGACTTCTAATTTGCAAGACATCCATCCAGCAACAGAATACTCTGCATTTTCATAGCGCTCTTGAAACTCAAGGCACAGCTCCAGCTGATTTCCATGTGAGCTGTGGAGACTTCATCCACATCTGACCTTTGGTGACAATGCTGACATCCAAAACAAGAGGAACACAAAATTAGTTGCCAAAAATTTGGGTAGATTTTTTAGAATGATAAAGAAGTGTTTCTTACAAAATACAGAACTAAGTTCTCCAGCACAGAATTCAGCTTTGTTGCAAGACCATGCATAACAGTCAGCAAGACAGAAGTCAAAGAGAGACACTGTTTACATAGCACCCCTTCAGCTTTTTTGCGCTGCACTTTCATGCACTGAATGAATCAAAGCTCCCGTGAAAAAACAGTATAATCCCACTCATGCAAGCATGTACTCTGCTGGCTTTTCCTAATGTTTGGATGCTTGGCTTTGCATTTCTGAAGTCCGTACAACATGGATTTTCAAATCAACTCAGAAAGGCTGAAGAACACCACCACAATACAGAAGCAAGTGCTAACCCTAACTTGAATCATACGCAGACTTCAAACCTTTAGATAAAGCCTAGACATAACAGACTGCTACTTTTTAAATGGCTTACCTAGTTCAGGAGTAAGAAATGGAATTCACCAGACCCACACAGCAAGGACTCAGAGCTTAAAAAGAACTAACTCTTTGCCCTCAGCTCCAGTGCCTGGTAACGTAGTGGATTCCTAGAAGCTCGGCTGAACACACGAGAAGATTGTAGTCAATTTTTTTTGGCATATCCCCTGCTCTGTGACAGCTATGAGCTCACCAGAGGTATGATGTGATGAATATGACTAGCACTCTCGAGCTTTCAGAGGATTTGTCAGCTACAGTTCTGTTAAGCAAACGTGTACTAAAACTTCTAAGACTACCTACTGGAGTGAATTTCTTTAGGAACAGCAAGAGATGCATCCCTTCTCAGGCTAACACGTTAACAAAACGTCAAGTTCCGGATGAAAACCATGTACTCAGAATGTCTTGATTATATTTGAGAAAATCTAATTACTTAGCCTACTTAGATTAAACTGTACCAGAAGCAGCATATGATCTCAGCCTGCAGACACCCAGCCCAAGAAGATGAAGGCTAGCAAAGTTACAAGCAACTGAAAACAGGCTCTTACAAAAAGAAGTGAAGCAGCTTAGGGACAGGAAGCATTGATAGTTCTATCCCTAATTAGAAGACTAGAACTATTTTAGAAGAGCAAGGCAGACTTTATCCTCCTTTCCAGAATAGACATGCATAAACACTGAAGATTTATGAAGACAGATACATCTTAGTATGTATAGTCAATGACTCACTGAATAATCAATAAACCATAGAACCATAAAAAAGAAATCACGAGTAGAAATCCTATAGTTTGCCTTTTATGCTAACAATGAAAAATAACTGAATAATGCTTAAAAAAAAAAAAGGATAAAAAGTATTAGTCAGTTGAAATAACCTTTAAATAGATACCAAAAAGTGTAATTTTTGAGATTAAAAGAACACTGAATGCAACTTAAGTTGCATTAAGTTGCATTAACTATTAAGTTAACACTTAAATGCAACTAAAGTAACCATTTTAACACTATAATATATATAAATATATATATATTATATATAATTATATATATAACTTTAACTTAATATTAACTTATAATATAACTTAATATATTATAAGTTATATTAAGTTATAAGTTATAACAAACTTAATATAAATATAAATAAATAAATAAATATATATAAAATCACTAGATATAAGGAGGAGATTTCCTCAAGAAAAGAATATCCTAAAACATGGATACACTGACGGCAGCAGCCTAAGGTGGCACTATACTTCAGATACGCATAATGAACTTCTAATAGCTAAAGTTTAAACAGATTTTTAGATTTAAAATCACGGAAAACAGGACTAGGATAATAGCACGCTCAGAGTCATCTCCTGCAGCTTTGATGCCATGCAGTGAATTGGGCAGTTGTGGTAATAACTTCAGATATAATACTGTTCCCCACATAGCGAGTGAAACTGTGGTCACCGTCTCTTTCCATGGCCGGTAACTTAGGAAGTTACAGCAGATGTACTGAAGTTTGCACTAAAATTTTTGAAAGTGCTATTTCTCAGGGGAAGTTTTAGACAACTACTAAGTTATCTTGGGCTGCTTATTTTCCTTCATTCATACGTTGTGCTTTAATCAGTCAAAAGCTTGAATTCCTGCAGACAGAAGAGGGGAAGAAAACCTCATGCTTTCAGCAATTAGCATAACACGATTGTTCAATGAGATCATTCTTCTTATTATTCTAAAACACTGCAAATTACTCTTCAATATGACTAACCTACTTCTGCAAAGCACAAATAACCCTGGTGCTATCATGTAACACAAAACAAAACTGCTGCTTGCAAATAAAGTCAAATCAGCATTCTTAATCCAGATGGATAATTCTGGTCAAGGAAATGAGCAAGGCAATGGGGAATTGGAATTGGTCTCATCCCTAGAGTTTCGGTTTTGACCCTTGACTGGTAACAATATTAAACAAAGCAGAATTCATTAGTCAGTGCCCCTAACTACCCAGCTGTACAAGAAACACAGCTAGAATCCCTGTCCATGAATTAATTACTTCTCAAAGCATACTGGGATCCAGATGGGCTTCCAAAAGGAAGAAGTCAGAGACTAGCACTTTGTAATGCTTAACAACAGCTGCAGAGAGCGTTGAAGCCATTCCGTGTCTATCCCCTTCCATTTCTCAACAGCTAAATCACATTTAAGGGAGGTGAAGGAAGGCAGGGAAAAATACCCCCTGTGGTGTCCGGTTCTGTTCTACTAGAAGCATCCACTTCTAGCTATAGGAAATGCTTTCGATGGTTAAACTGCAGGAGACAAGTGACATTAATGAGTTCAAAACAAAAAAGTGGTATGACCAAAGTACCTATGTCATCATGACAGTCTTAAACGATAGATTCTAGAAGCTAATTGTTAATACAAATACCACCCGTAATTGTGCACACAACCATTATGAACTTCTCATTCTCACATATGCTGGCTAATACAAATCATTCTGCAGAACTGAAGTTTGTAATGGACATGGGAGGCTGTAGTGGGATCACAATTACTGTAAATGAAGCAGAATGTTTGACACGATCAAACGGACTACTCTACATTCATACTAATTATAGAAAACCCATTGGAACGGGCTGCAGTTGGCTACTGAGGAATTTTTGCTTTACATAAAAATTAAAATATCAACAGGCAGACTAAAGGCACACAGACAAACACCAAATCTCACAGCTCTTACAAAAAATGCAATAAAAGCAAATTTTTTCAAAGATAAGAGCTATCTATTCCTGAATTGACCAGTCACTCAAGTGCGAAAACAGCCTTGTGGCCTTGCCTTCCTCAGCATGTTTGACATCTTTCAATCAAGTCTTTGGGTGCAGGCTCTGAAGAAATGCTTCTCATATGCATGCTTAATTCCCTTCCTTGACCAGCATCGTCCACTTTTTTTGGTTGTCCTCAATAAAACGCAGTCATAGGTGCTTTCCACAACTACCACCTTTTTGGATGGCGCAGTGGCTGGGTGGGTAGCTGGGTTTCATTTTGCAGCTCAGCTCAGGGTTGCACATGCACAAAACAGAATTATCACGTGCTGAGATGACAACATGCGAAGCTACCATGACTGATTAAGCACAGTAAACTAGAGGGGCAGTTCCAGACTCAGTCAAGTCAGCAAGTTCCACTGAGAAAATAATGGAGCTTTTAAGAGTTACACACTTAATTTTGTCACTAGCCCTCCCTCCTCTTTCACCCTCTCCTCCCATGTTTGACCATGTATGACCATTTTGGTTAAAAAGCAACAGCTATCTAAAATATTAGTTGTATTTCTGCATCTCCAAACAGCAGTGGATGTTAGTTGAAAAAGCATCCCTAAATCTGCAGTTCATGCAAAAAAAAAGATGTTACACATCCAATGCACTCCAACAGCAATAGGACAGTGATCACCCAACTATTATTTAAAGACTAAATTACAACAAATTCTGTTGAAGGCAGTTGAGTTAGTCAAAATAAAACTTGCTATTTTTAGCATGCTAAAAATATCTATGGCAAGGGCAAGAGAATTTACACTCGTTACATTGAAAAGAAGACATGGATAACAGTAAAGACAGAAATCTGTTTCTATGACAATGAGTAGTACATATCTCTGTGATAAGCTTTAGAACCCCCCATTTGTTTGTTTGCTTTGTTTTCTAATGCATGCATACACCATGCAGAAAGGCGACAGAATTCACTATGGCTGTGAACCAAGTATTTTTTGTATCTGACACCACAGATAGCTCTGTCAATAAATGCAAGTACTTTTATAATAATGGCTGTAAGCCTGCTATTTCTAGTATATTTCTCATTTAAAAGTAATCAATTTTCTCTTCAGAAAGTACCACTCCTTGAAGTATTACAGAAATCCGTTTAAGTGGAAATGCAGAAGAATACTCCTAATGCTCAAGATTTTGCTGATATTTACAAAGCTCAGGGGGCTTCCAAACATGATTTCACAGTCAACCACCATGAGCTATAAATGTTGAACACTGCAAAAGTTAGAATCATCTACTGCTACAAAGGGCAGCTTTGAAAGTTAAGATACTTTGAGCAAATTAATTTTGAGTGAAATAATTCTCTTCTCTGGTCAAAAATGAACTCACTAGGAAAAAAAACCACCTTTATCATCTTAAGACTTTATTCAATATGAAAACGTTTAATGGACTACGTATCTTAATTAAATCATGAGTTGTTTCTTACAACACTAGGAGCTAAAAATGAACTATGAAGAGAAAATAAAGGTCAAACTAATTCTTATGGTTCACAACAGTAAGACCGGACTGAATGATTACCACTATGAAATTTACTCTTGTTGATATCAAGTTTTGTTTTTTGCACTGCTTGGCAGTCTCCTTAGAGGATCAGGAATTTACTTCAGTTCTTAGCTAAAGAAATAGGGCGGCAAAGAGGGAAAATATCCAAGCACTTGGCAAACATGAATTAAGTCTTAATCAAACAACAGAAGAGATCAAAATTTAAACTTTGACTCCAAACCCTCCTCTCCTCCTCCACTGCTGCCTGCTTTCTTAGGTATCAGCTCCTCAGTCATGGACTGTTCCAATAAATGTAAGGTGGAACATGCCTACCTTACCACAAACAAGCTAGTGCAACAAATTTTACAAAGCCTTACTGCACAGCAATGGGCAATAGGAACAAAGACATCACCAAGACATTCTGTAAAAAGAAAAAATGCATTGTGAGGTTTGGGGACACAGAAATCCACAAATCCTGCTGCCAAAATAAAAAAGTCCCTAGGCAAAGCTGTCTAACTGACAAGTAATTTTTGTTTACAATTCTCCAGAAAATAAAATTCTGGTGGTTAGTGCACCTAAATTCAATCATAAACAGTTACGTTGCTTTTGAAAAATGACATGAATTTTCATGTCTTGAGCCTTTCCTTTTCTAACACGACTTATACATCGAGCTGCTTCTGTTTCAGAATAGCAACAACATATTAGCAAGAGATGTTGAACTGGCACAATGATATTTACAATACCTACCTTTTGCTAGAGAGGAAGGAAAAGGATGAAAACAGGACATCCACCAGGTTAACAGGAAAAGTAGGAAAAAAAGCCTGACTAAAAGTACCAAACTTTGCAATGAATATATTCGATTCAGCACCCAGCTGAATCAGGTTTCTATCCAAGACTCGAGGTATTTATGTCTATAATTATTTCTGCATTTGTTCTTTATATTTAATATGTATAAATATATGAAGTCATGTAACTTCTTTTACATGTAAATGGCACAAGAACACCTCATTTGGAGCTGTCAAGCATTGACATCTTTCACTGTAAATCTCTCCTTTGTTACACAGGGGGTGTAACATACAAGGGTCTTTGCAGTGTGTCCAAAAGATTTGTAAGTGTTAAAAGAAGGAAAAGTTAAGAATTCTCTATATGAAGTTCTATTATCAGCATCTCTTAAACCAGCAATAAGTTAGCGGTAGTCCACAAAATGTTAAAGGACAATCCAGTTGGACTAGGTGAAAAATTTCAAGTGTTACAGATTTTTTTTTTCTGTGGTATGATTGTCTTAGAGCCTTGAAAACCCAAACCATGAACAAAGGTTCCATTTCAATCAGTGCCATACAAATGCAGAACAAAAGGACAGTTCCTGCCCTAAACAATTCTGGCTACTAATTACATGTAGAATCTTCACAGGGCAGAAACCAAACGCTTTCGGCAGGCTGTTCTTCAAAATTAGTTACCTGCTTCATAAGATTGTTTTGCTCTGAAGCAACAGTTATAGGGTACCGTTTAACTAAAGAAAAGATTCAACACATCCTAAAGAAAATCTGTTCCTAATCAGACCACAGGAAATGCAGTTAAGAGTAAGGGATTGCCAGGATGGGGAATACTATTTGAGAAACATTTTCTGTGGAATACATTTTACATACCTGCTTAGCCAGGATTTTAAACACCGCCTCCCTGCCCCCCTTTGTTTTTTTTTAAATCATTTTAACTTTAGACTTCCTTCTTATGTTTCCCTAGTGCAGTTTGACATGATGCGTGCCTGTAACCTCATTGCTACTGTTGCTCTGACTGCTGGCCAGCTCATCTTCGTCCTGGGTCTAGTGGAGATACCCATCATATCACAGGATACCCAGTGGTGGGAGGAAGCCATAGCTGCTGTGTTCCAGCTTGCCAGTAAGTACACTTTTTTTTTTTCTGATGGAAAAAACACTTCATCCCTATTAAATCCAGGAAAAAATGAGTTTCTTACTTCAAAAATCTTTCAAGTGATAAAGCATAGCAAAAAGGCCTAAATCTAAAAGTAAGCTTATTGTCTCTTAAAAGCTCTCCCCATGTGATTCTGCAATACATGAATAGAAGCTTTTATGTTGGAAATATCAGAATGAGTCTTCTGCCAGCCTAGAAAAGCAAGCCATTATTATTTCCTCTGAAACCAGGAACACAAGCCTAAAAGAAATGAAATCAATGCAGCGTAATCCCATAGGTTAGCAGAACAAGCAGCTGTTTGAAAACATAGCAGAATGGCAGAACAAATTTCAGGAGTTTTCCTGAAACACTACTATTTGCTTTCAGGTAACTGAATTCTACTCAGTCATGATCAGCTGGATTTTGATAGAGCTACCTCTTACAATCTAGCAAAGAAAGTTGGAGTCAACTTGCAACAGTGACAGTCATAAATAAAACTCCCCACAGTAATTCTCGTAGACAAGGACTATACAGAAATGAGTGAGGAAAGGAGGAAATGGTTTTATCACAATATCCTATTGAGAGCAGTGGCAAGAATCTTTATTACATAAAGTCACTCAGTATTTATTATACCAAGTCCAATCCTATAAACTATCCACGTACGAAACTGTCATTAATGGAGTGTAACACTCAGACTGTTTACAAGATCATATTTAAAACATACATTGTTATCAATGTAACTAACAGGTTATAATTAAGTAACACTTTTTAAAAGTCAAAATTGAATTTTAAAACCATTGAATATTTACAATGATATAAATCTGAGATCCCCAGTTTACCCTGCTGCAAGACCAGAAGCTAGTCCAGGTTATTTAAATATGGTTCCCACAGCAATAACCACCCGTTAAGGATGAACCTGAATTTCAAATAAGAGAAGACTGGTGTAACAGAGGTTCTGTAACTCTCAAAGCATCCGATCCGGATTCCAGGTGCAGCAAGACCCCCACGCATCAGTTCAGTAAAACCAAAAGCCAGATATGTAGCCTCACCATAGTAAAGCCTCCCTACAGTCTCATGTATACTATGGACTTTTACAATTCTGGATACCTTTTGCACAGCTCTCCTTGATCTTCAGGTGCAATGCTGGCTTTACACTTCCCTCCCTCCCATCCTCCCCCAAACTCAACATGTCTGTTTTTCACAGAGGAAATGCATTCTGGCCCTGTTTAGATTTGTTGTTTCATTGACAAACAGCACAGTGGACAGCCCTGTGCCTTTATTCTATCAAGGCTGCTAATTTTAGACTTTTTTTTTTTCCTGTGCTGAAGTCTGTTTTAAACACAGTCAGAGAGAGACTGAAGGGCGCCAGGATATCCCGACACAGGAGAAGGAAATGCCTGCTATTACCTGTTATGCAAGCTGAACCTTGAAATCCCCAGTGCTGGGAGGGGAGAAGGGAAGAAAGCCAGAGTCAGAATGATTAGCAAAACACTAATGAGAATGGCTGAAGAAGCTGTTGAATCAAGAAGTTCATCTGCTTGTCTGTGTTCAAAAGGTGTGAGGAGATGGATCTGGCAGCTCATGACAGCTACAAAGAAAGACGTCATGCCGCACGAATCAAAGCTCTCCCATCTGCAGAAATGATGCAATGACTTCGGTGGTTAGCTCTCCCCCCATACTTTACAGTTATGGCATGCTCTCCTTTGCTGTCATCAGATGGTTTTCTGCCCTGCAGTCAGTAACACAGCATCAATTTTACGTCTCATTAGCTTAATGAGAATTTTATGTTAAAACAAACTCCTTACAGACATCCAGAACTACCAGCTCTACGGATAGGTATTTCGAAAAAAAATAAAAATAAAAAAATAATAAAAAAAAAAGTAGTCACAATATCTGCCCTTATCCCAGTATAAAGTTGACTTCTTTGAAAGCTCTCTAATTTGCCAGGACAGTGGTGTGTGAACTGCGACTGCCCTCAGTAAGTAAGGGTCTGTCCTCACAGGACAGACAGTTCAGAGTACAGCTTGCACTGACAGAAGAGGCTTTTTCCTCTTTCAGAAAGAAAGATGTGCTTTGGAATGTCAGGCCACTCAAATTGGCCAAAAAATCAGCCGCATCAAACAAATCCCTCAGATTTACCCCGCACAACAGCATTTTATACATAATGGTTAATATGTTATTTGTCTGATACCAGACAAAATGTGAAAATTGTGAGCAAGTCCAACATTTCTGTATCTCTGATGAATAACTGCTGCTACAACTAGGACACCATGATTTTTTTTTAATGAAGTGGAAGAAAGTTGACTGCCTCTTACCCTGTAAGCCACAGGTAACACTTCACTTTTGAGCCTCCATTCCAAGATGGTAATCTCCCATCCATTTTCAAAGTACAGTAAAGCATCAGAAGAGAACAACGGATTATTTAAAAGCACTTTGTTCATGAAACAGCTCAAGTTAAATCACTGTGAAGCTCCACCCTACTTCATTTATATTACAGTGCAGTCTTCTGTCACCACTTCTCAGGATTCTGCATTCTGGCTGATCACATTCAGCATTCAGGCCACTTGGTTCAAAGAGCTGATTTGACTCTCCTTAAACAAGCTACCTCTCATTTAACAGTAAAGCAGCTACAGATTAAGTTTCTGTGAAAGACCCTCTGCTTTCACCAAACTTTAATTCAATGAATTTTGGTCTTGTTAAAAAGCCTACTTTCCCTACACATTGAGTAAAACGGAGACGGGATGGTATTTTAAGGGATAAAGCCATAGTGTACATGAGGTTATATTTTAGTGCAGACAGATCATTTGTGTGAGAAGAACAATATTATAAAATCACAGAATAATCTAGGTTTTCAAAGACCTTCAAGATCATAGAACGTACATACTTGGATCTTATTAAATATTTGAGTATTGTCTGGGCGATTCCTATTTATTACACTTTCAGATGTCATCCTGCCACATACTTAAAACAGGCATCCAGCTCCTGTTCTTTTCTTTTCCAAATGTGTGGGTTTCATTACAGTTTCCTGTAGTCTGAACAGAAGTCCTTTCTGTTTTAGAAAACTAAGCGTACTAAGTATCATCTTCCAAACTCTATCACAAGTTCTAATCAACCATGTTTGATCCCACAAGAGCTTTTGATGACTCCAGGCTCCCCTGCTTTTTCACTTCTACAACGTGCACAAATGTTTGACAGTCATTCAAAAACGACAGACCTCTGACAGAAGATAAAAGCCCCAGGAAGCAAAGAGGAAGGAAAGAAGAGAGCAAACAGCGTTGCTCCTGGGAGAGCAATGGGATTCGCACAGCTCCAAAGCTCCACAACCTCACACCTCCCAGTTAACAGGAAAGCAAACTGTTTGCTTTGGAAAAGCAACGTGGTGAAAATGGAACCAGTGCTGTATGTGGAATTTTGTGTCAATGCTCAGAAATTTCTCTCTAGAGGTTTTTCGATTTTTTTTTTTCTTTTCCTCCAGGGAACAGTTAAAAACTCAATGTGCTGAATATAAGATGATGAGCTGATGACTCGTTGTAAAGGGAAACCCATACCAACAGGACAGGGAATAAAGAGCACTTCAGACAACATTAAATTACTGCAAGTAGTAACCTGCCAGACTAGATCAGACCTAACGTATTCTAGCCAAGTCTCCTATCTTGTACAACGGCGAATATTAGACTTCAGAGGGAAATGTTAGAAACAGGTGGGGAGGTCTGGGATACATTAGATCTCATCCTAGTTTCTAGAAGTCCAAGACTGGAATAAATCTGAATAATAATGGTTAATATTCCTTCCAATTACTTTTCAGCATTAAATTACTTTAATACCTAATATCCTGAAGATTACAACATTTTGTGTTCCTACTGAGCTTGCCATTTACAGCCAAATAAATTACAATTTTACCTCTTTTGAATTTCAAGCCTTGCACTGCAACTTCTCCTGCTGTTTTCCATCTGACAGCGTATTTCACTCTAGACCCCTAACAAATCACAGGAAACCTGAGTTCATACACACTCTTATGTCTGTGCTATTAAGCCTTAAAACCAACAACACTTTAAACAGTTTACCTTATTTACTTTCTCCTTTCCTCCTGGGTATTACAACTTTAGCTCTGTTGATGTCCAGAAAATCTTAGTGCAGAACAGAAGAGCAAAGCAGCCATTGGAGAATATAGCTGACTATAATTGTGATAGCAATGTGATCCTGATTTCTGTATTACTTCCTTCCACCTTTTTCCTTCACAAAACCCTCAAGCCAGAACTGTTTTATGAGGAGATCTATGGAGCTCCAGCCTAACACTTCCTGAAAAGGAAGCAAATAAATGATATTAAACCTAAAAGTCATAACAAAAAGAACTTGATTGTTTGATTTGTGGTAAATGCTTTTGTTATTTCTCACTTATTTTACCTCAGCACCAAACCTGCATGTTCTTTATGTGGATTGCAAACCTCAAAGTGATCTTGCTTTCATATACCTGCAAAATGAAAGATCTTTAGATATGGAAGACTATCCTGCTTACTTTGACTGATGGTTCACATGAACAGCTGAGCCAGCAAACTAGGAAGGGCAGTACCTCACAAGAACTGTGTTGAACTCTTCAACTGCAGCAGGAAAATGGCCCGCCTGTGTTCTTCATGTCTAAATACAGATTTGAGTAGCAGACAATCTGTTGTGACATCTCAACATCAAGGGCGCGTTCTAACTCGAAATATGGTAATAATGTATTACCGATAAATATGCAAGTATAAGGAATGCATTTCATGACTGTTAGAAATAATGCAGTAATGCAGAAAAAAAAAGCATATGAAGCAAGTTCAACTCAAGTATTTATTTTACTGTTTATGAAGATGTCTACTAAGAAGTTTCAACTTGAGTCATTTAGCTAGAGCCGAAGTTAAACTCCTGTTTATCCTTTGATACCTCAGAAGATGGAGAGGACAGAGCTCTTGAAAAATGCATGAAAACAGCTCATCCTTAACGACAAATTACCATCGCTAACATTTCTAGGAGGATCACTTGTCAATGACTGCTTCTCTCTGCAGTTTTCTTTTCTCCATTTTTTTCTACAAGTGACAAGAGCTCTTACCTGTGTCTGACACACGATCTACTTAGACCAAAAGCAGAACTTCCCTTGACTCAAACTGCCAGTGCTTCACAGGTGCCAAACAGCCTTTGCAGCTAACTTTTGGTCTGCAAGCCTGCACATTTATCCTTATTTAAACAGATGACCGACAGAAATTATGGCTACTTCATAGGGAATGCTTTGCTACGTTCAGCTCAAGGACTGGCATTATTTTTATGGAAATCTCCAAAATGTAACTAAGAAAAGAAAGTTCACTGTCAGTAGACCTACACTTGTTAAACAGTGGTCTGCACCTCCTTTAGAAGATTTCCACTAACAAAGTAGAAATCATTCTCTTACAACAAAGTCTCTCAACCTTACGAGGTTACAAAGACGAACTGACAAATTCAAAAGAACACCATAATTGCCCCTGAGAAGCTCTGTTACTCATAACTTGTTTAATTCTAAGAGATGTTACATTTAACCAAAATCCTTGGGAGCTTTTATTGTACTCAACAATATCCAAATAAAAATTCAAAGTCTACTCAAGTCCTTGGGACATTGTAAACCAAAACGAGCATACGTCTACAGCTTTCAGGCTGGTACTACGAAGAGCACAGAAGTATCACAGAAGCACTGCAGCTGCCTCACACTCTAACAACTCTTTTGTACCAAGCTGAGTCAGGAAAAGGTATTAACTGATTAATTATTTACATTGATTCCTACAGCAATTGAACTTTGGGAATCTACCTCACGTTGATAAATAAAACTGAACTTCTACAAGCAGCTTATCTAAGCTTGCAATTCTCAGCAGCTAAACCATTCCTGTAAAAGTTCACTGGGTATGTAGAGAAGGGAGTTAAGCATTCCCCTCCCTGTTCACTGTTTTTACAGCACAAGGGTCGTTTGTAAAATGTGAACAACAGGCTGGCTGCTCTGCTTTCCTTCTCCCTCCTCCTGGCAGAGAAAGTCATCCTATGGGACAAGCTGTAAAGAAAAGGATTATAAACCCTTCTTGCACTGACCTACTAAGCTGGCTTTTTCATCCAGATAAATTAGCCTGCTGTGTGCTCTCTGGCATAGCAGGGAGCTAGGGGATGAGATTGTACTTCCTGAGGCAAATTAACACTGTTCCTGATACAGACTTTCTACCAATCCCCCCCAAAAGCAACGGAGATTTCTAAGACTGCAGTATCAGTGTCGTAATAAGATCTATGCAAATCAAGGTGTGTCTGGAAAAAAATATCACAAGTAGAAAGAGACTAAGAAAGTTCTTGTAAAATACTAAAAATCTGTAGTTGGCTGACAGCCAGCTACAGTCGAACAGGAAATTCAGTACACAGACCTAAAATGTAAGTTCAAAAAGCAACATTCTCCTAAACCCACCCCCTCCAACACGGTCAAATACTGTCCCAACCAAAAGTCTTCCTAGTGAATTTGTTATCTGTTTCCTTCCCCAGCGGAAAAGCCCCCCCGTTCAGGCTTGTTTTGCTACCGATGGGAAACAACCAGAGATAAACAGCAGCTCTGTGGGAAAATAAAGTACTTTAAGTAATCTCATCAGGATTTTTCGTAGAGATCTGGCCTCTGTGCAGACTTTAGACAATACACAGTAAGTGACCTGAAACTGATTGACATACGTTTCTTTCCAATTAAATTAATACAGGGAAATTCAGCCATGCATGCATCTAGAAGTCCTGTCACGGCTACCCAACAGAAATTAAATTGACCTAGAAGAAAATTAATATTCTCATAACTGAACTGAGTATTAAGGAAATGTTTCCTATCTACAACTCTTAAAATAAATACCAAGAAGTGACACTGTTCCAACAGGTATTTTAACTGCTTTCCAATAGGAAGAGTCCTTTGCAATCCATGACTCACTTTTTCCTCCCCTCCCTTTTTCAATACTGAGATACTTTATAGAACAAAATATTATAATGGATTAAAAAGTGTCTTTAATCATATCACACAGTAGATGCTGCAATTGTAGAGGGGAATAAAAGTATATCATGAATTAAGAGAAAAAAGATTTATGGCGAGTAGAGCAATTTTCTGGTTATTTTTAGTAGAAGTTACCTACGGGAAATAGTCTGGGAAGGCTATAACTCTTTTCCTCCAGGTATTTTACTGGAACATCGAAATTTAATTCAGACACTGTTGTTCAATATTACGAATATTTATCTGAAGTGAAAATCAGTGCAATCACTTTAGTCACTGCAATCAGGGAGACAGAGAAGCTATTCTTAGTGCATGGTTAAAAGTCTGCCAATAAAAATAAGCCTTTCTCAATACAGTGCCAAATTCTGCATTGGCACATTTACATTAACAACTGTGTTATACCCAAATCACACAACCACCAATAGGAGCTGAATTCCAGCACCATTTTACCTACACCAAATTTTCACAAGTGATACACTGAGTGAACATTCAGAAATATTCAAGGCAACAAATTAAAATGTTGTCAAAGCTACGCTAATAACTGGCACAGTGAAGGCAGTACACAAAGCAGAAGATAACAACCCCATGAAAATACTTGGTTGTAGTTGCGTTAGTAAAAATAAAATGTTAGTCAAACTTCAGTTTCATTCTCTTTCAATACAGAAACTGGTTACTATTGCTTCAATGCCCTAGGATTTGTGATCACGTGGTATTCATGTAATTATTTGTAAGGTTTTATCCATCAATCTGGCAAAACAGAGCACTCCTTGGATATAGCTATATAAGAGACCCAACAAAATAAAAATCTACTTTCCCTGATTAATTGTGGAAACACTCTGGAGCAATGTGCTTCCAACTCTCCCACCTCAGTCATGCTTTCTCTCTCTTAAATGTCAGTTCCTGTCTAGCCTGCGGCAAAGTTAGAATACAGATCCTATGTTTTTCACTCAAGAGCCCCAGTGACTGACTCACTCCTGATATCTGCCAAGTCAGGGAGCTCTGAAACTGATTATCTCCCAATTCCCTCCTGCTCAGGCACTGGCACAAAACTGCAAGAGAAGAGGAAGCCTGTTGCACCATTGGCTGACCAGCTGATCTAGGGTTGAGGAAAAAGGCCTGTGAAGGGAAATAGTCTTGCTAGCATAAATAGTTTTTTGGGGGGGCCTGTAAGTAAACCTTAGTCCTTTTTTCTGGTGCATAATTTCTCCATCAGATGGAAGGATGTTCATGAGGTTGGCCCATCTAGCACAGAGATGTGCTGTCATTTAGGACAGCAATTGCTGTAAGTGATACATAAGGAAGAAATAAAAAGGTGTTTGGGGAAAAAAAAAAAGTTTAGATCTTGAAAGCATACCTGTAGCATTTATTTACCTCTGTAGTACCATAAAGGAGTGTGCATAGACTGCTGCTTGCCTCAACTAAGTGAGCAAAGAATGGGGAAAACTCGTGCCCAAGGGAGTACAGCTCACACACACCAGGAACCCTAACATTTTTTCCCAGCAGGCTTGCACAAGAAGATGTGACTTCCAGAAAGGAAACTGGAAGTGCTGATCATCCATTATTTCCCTAATTTAGATGTACCAGTAAATACCTGTAAACCTGAAGTGGGGAAGGCAGCAGTTGCAAATCAGTAACTGGGCATTAAGCTGAAAGACACTGCGTATCAGGGTTACTCTATGTAACTGGTGATCTCGAACCTAGCTCCTGCTGCCAAGAAAGCATGCGACAAATACTGCATGATAGCATACAGTGGACTGTTATTAACAAGTATAACTGGTCCTTAGAGGTATTTGTAAGTGGCCACTGATGCACACAGCGTGGCTTCAAAGCTCCTTCCTCCTTAAGTAGTAGTATTAAATTGAACTCTATCTTTAAAAATGAATGTGAATTAAGCTATTTCAAGTCTAGCCAGTGCATCTGACAAGCTATATGATTTGCATTACCTTGTTTTGTTTTTAAATACTTAACTTTTGGGGGAATCCCCTGTGAAACGTGAACTGAAATGAAAACTCAAGAGGAAAACTGATGGCAAACATCTGCCATGCGCCAGGCAGATTCTTCAGTAAGATGAGTCTTTTGTTTTGTACCTCAATACCCTCCTTCCTCTAAGAATTTTAAACCAGCAGGAAAAGAAACAGGTCTACAACTTAGGAAGTACAACCAACCTCCCTTTCTCTCAGCTTCCTGTCTTTATATGAGACAAATGGTACCTATCACCCTTTGAAAAGTGGATTACAACCTGTAGAAGAGCAACTGGTGTTGGTGTTCCACAAATAAAGAATCTGATCTTCACCTGTCTCCTCAACTACGTGCCTAAGGAGAAATTGAACTCAAGAGGAAGAACGCAGTGTTGAATGTATTGCACTGGACACGAGTCACACAGTTTTGTTTCGCAGCTGTCACTACCTTCTTATACACCATTACTGTTAACAATAAAGAAAAAGTCGTACAAGACCCAGATAACACCAAACATCAAAGTCATTAGTAATTCAAAAGCAGTTCAAGGAAACTTCACAGAAAAGGAAGAGCACAACTAACTGTAGCTTCGGATACAAAAGTAGCATTCTGTGAATGCCCTAACATATAAGCTTCAGTGAGGATTTTCACTGCATGAAGGAAAGAACACTTCCACTTTCACATGATGAGATAAAGTCCATGAATATTCAGAAAAACTGACACCTTCAAAGATAGATGATATACCATCTACAGTCCAAGGATGTCGATAATGTGTCTGGCTTCAAGAAACCGAGATTTAAAAAAAAAAAAAAAAGCATGCATAATCTGATACACAGCATGCTGTCCAGCTGTTATTACTGAAAAAAAAAAAAAAGATTTAAGCTTGTCAAGCACTTCACAATTTTTTCTACCCCAACCATAACTCAGTATTTTATCAAACAGGAACCAAGAAGCAACTTTCCAACTTGTATACTTACAAATACTAGAGGACCCATGTATTAGTTAATTATTAATTAAGCCCCCATCTCCAACACAGCTAAAGTTAAAATGGCTTCCTCTTTTCCAGTTCTCATACATTTTCACAGGGAATCCGAAAAGCCCACAGACTCTCCTTGGAGCGCTAACAATTATTGGACAAGTCAGTGATTTCTGTAACTGTGTTCCGTGTGGCTACAATTGTCCCATATGAAACTTGTTCAGTTTAGTTAAAAATGAACGATTAAATAACTGCTAGAATTCATGATGCCTCAGAGAACCTTACTGAAAAAAAAAATAAAAATCAAGGAATTATCTCAATTGCTGTCCTTAAAACTAACTTAACAACTTAAAACTCATCCATAGTATGTTAGTCTTCCTTCACAGCAAATGCTATTATAGATTGGAAAAATAGCAGTAAAGACCTGTTCCTAATGTAAGAATCTACTTTCTCATATATCCTTCAGGAGAAATGCCTTACTTTGAGTCTTCTCTGGTATATGCCATCTGTGGGACCACACTACTTTAGGAGAAGGTGTAGCAAGCAACTGAGTTAGAAACTACCATCTAGGTAGACATGAGAACACCAACAATGCCAGACATTTCCCAAATTAATACTCATGTTATATCCATTTATAATGGATATTCAGATTTCACAATGACTCTCAAAATAGTAAGTGTCATGCCTATTTGAGTGATGACTGATTTTTTTTCCTCCTGTTTGTATTTTACTTCCAACTTGCATCTTTCATCTTCGCTGTTTTATTAGTCTTTTTCTAAAGAACTTGAAAGCCTGGTTTATCCCCTCATAACACTTCTCCAGCATAGAGAAATTAGGACCGTTAGGTCCCATTTATTTCACCTTCTTTCCTCCCCTCCATTCTGTGAACACACATTCTGCTATTCATTTTTGCATTTAACTGTATTGGCTTGCCTTAAATAAACATTTCAAAATTTGAGAATAAATGCACTGTATTCTAAACAAACAAAAAAATCGTTATCATTAGTATACCTGTTTTCTGTGAAGGCAACAGGAATAAGAAAGAGGATATTTGTGTAGGACAAGAGAATTGGGGGGGAGGGGATGTAACTTGAACTCCAGCAAAGCAGGAATAAGGTGGGAGTAAGACATTTAAACCAGAGTCAACAGGTGTAAACTAATCATTAAGACTGCTTTTTAGGTATCTAGTCTTCGCATATACCATCATGTTTACATGTGCTGAAGAACACATACAGCACATTGTAATAAGAAGGGAAAGGCTTCACAGATTCATGAATATTGGGGTTGTGTTGCTTTGCCACTACAGGAATTCAGGAGTAACCCGTTAAAAAAATTCTCACACTTCTTGCAGGTTTTGTTCTGGTTATTGGATTGGTGACTTTCTACCGCATTGGACCGTACACCAACCTCTCGTGGTCTTGTTACCTGAACATCGGAGCCTGTCTTTTGGCCACACTGGCAGCTGCCATCCTCATATGGAACATCCTTCACAGGCGTGAGGACTGCATGGCACCACGGGTCATTGTCATTAGCCGTACCCTGACGGCTCGGTTTCGCCGTGGCCTGGAAAATGACTATGTCGAGTCACCATGCTGAAAGCATGGACTTGAAACAGGGAAGATCTCCAAGGAGATCTGTATTGGTGTTTTCTATAAATATATGCTATAATTTAAAAGTAAGGGTTGAAGGACATCACAAAGCTCACTCTTGTGGGCAGAGGCCCTCAATTATTATTTGGATGGGCTCCATCTATATACATATGTATAAAACATATAATTTTATATATATTATATTGCCCTCTTCATCTGCTGTACAGCACAGAATATTGGATTGTCAGAATCCTGACAGCATCACAGCTACATGTCAGCAGGGTTCAGCTGTAGCAGACAGTGTATGCAATAAGACAACAGAAAAGAGGTAACCTAACATTTTCTGTCTGGATAAAGTTATCTTGCTCCCTTAACGGTATAAAAACTATGGGAGACCCGTAACAATCACTCACTTCGGAGTTAACAGGCAACCTGAGAAAGCAGAAAACTCACTGTAGAATAAGTGACGATTTTTAACAGCTGTCTAAATTTCTTGGCTCTTTATAGTCTTCTATCCCATTCACCCACCCTTCCTCAAGGAACTTCTCACCAACTGCAACACCTGCTTTCAAGATACAGCACAAAGCAAAACCCACAACTTTAACCATTCTAATTGTAAAGTAAGGGACTGCAGAATTAACCTCCGTTTTATTAGATACTGCTTTTGTATCCTAAGAGAGAGGTTTGCGTTTATCCTATAGGAGTCGGACTCGATGATCCTCATAGGTCCCTTCCAACTCTGGATATTCTATGACATTTTTTCTGTATCTAGATAGAAATGCCTTTAAAAATTAAATGGATATGCAGCTAAAACAGGCCACACATGGTGCTGAAAATCTACTTTGGTGTTATACTGTGGGCAAATATCTACAAAAGGTGGCTACCTGGACTCCCTAATAATCATAGATACTAATAATCTACTTTACTGGAAATTATTACTAAGAACTGGTATTTCAGCCCAAATAAATTTCTTCCCAGCTTGCTTTAACATTTGACACGCCATTTCTAGACTAGAGTGCTATGTTAGGAACCCAGCTCTGCCTAACAATGCTCGGAGAATCACAGAATATTGGGAGACTACCTGCCACTCAAGCACCCAAACTGGAAAATAAGACAAATACAGGACAGGTAAAAGACCTGCCTAATCACTTCATATAATAGCAAAATGAAAATAATTAGCACTTTCAGAATTAGACATGATGTTTATTAGCCTGACCTTGACAAACCCAAAGGCTCACAAGGCTTGCACATGCAACTTTCAGGAAGAGAAGCCAACAGCTCAAAAACCATTCTGCAAAAATCCTTAAGATACAGGAACTACATACAATGTCTGATGTTTAAAAGCTGTCTACAGATGCTCCTCTGAGTACAATTACCGACAGATTTGAAGGACTGAGCTGTGACAGTCACAGATTGTTTAGGATTTTTGTGTTGCTCCCAGCTGAGTACACTGCTTCTCTTCTTTACTATTATTTCCATCATACTCTGCCACACTTAAAATGTGATAATCAAGCTGGCTCTTGAGTTCTATTCTCAAACTCATTTCTGATGCAATAAGAAACTCAACTCCAATTGCTACTCTGCATCATGTTCAAAGTTAGCAACACTCTGCAGAGACTGATGCTCCGGAACAATCGTATTGTTCTAGATGATCAGTATAGAATACATCAATGCTGACAAAGAGTTTCTTCTAACAGTAGGTTTGTAAAAACCAACTAAAACTTGTATTCATTTGCCTGCATTACTTTCTGGAAAAGCTCTATCTTTTCTAGAAACTACATGCTATGATTAATTGCAGGGTTTTTTAAAATTAAACTATTGGAATATTTAAAAGACATTATATTATTTCTTCTAATATTGCAATATCCGTATTATAATAATGTACATTTAAATTTAAAAATCATCTATGTGGTCAATAAATGTGTAATACTTGGTATTACTGTGATTATTTTAGATTTATAAATAAAGTTGTGAATGTTCATTCTCTTCTAGTGATAATGTGGGATTTTTTCTAGACACATTATAAAGTTATTCATTCTCCCCATTTCGTAAAAAAGGATTGATATAGTTTACAATGTGTTGTAGACAAAGAATGAGTATACAGTAAATGTATCTAAGATAAAGATATTTCACCTTTCTGAAAATGAAAGAGAAAATGAAATCAAAAAGTTTAAATTAGGAGGATCAGAACTTCATACAAACGTAATGAAAATAAGCTCTACTCATAAAGAAATGCACACAAATGCATATGGTACCTTTTTATCAGCTTGATGGATTTGAAGGCCTCATCCATGTCTCCAGCAGTCAGATAGAAGCTGAAGTTCAGCATGGCATCCTGAGTAGTCTTATCACAGTCTCCTAATCCAATAAAATCTCTCATGGGTCTTCTGGCAGCCATCTGCAAGACCTTTATTGAGCCTGACTCTTGTCCTTTCTCAGTTTCTCCTGGCTAAAACAAGCACATTATCATTTAGGTATCAAGTACAAGGAATTTTACTCCTTTATATATCTGAATAATATTAATTACATGATTTCCACTACAGTCTAAGTTTTCTGTTCCTACAGAACCATGGTCAGACACAATTACAACCACTATGTTCCAGAACTTCCTAAAAAATGTCCCAGAACATGGAATGTCACAGAATAAATCAGTATATCATGAATCATAATGGACAATCACAATACTTCAGTGGTAAATAGTTTAGAGATTTGTAAAATACCACAGAAGAGACAGCCATGATTATAACAACTAATACTGTAATAGAAACTATTATTTTAAGTTGCCAGATTTCTGAAGTTTTCAGACAAACTTCTCTGGGGTTAGTTTTTTCTCAATAATGAGTGTGCTGTTCTGAAAGTTAACAATACAGACCCAGTTCTTTTATTCTTGCCGTGATGTAAAGCTTATGAATACTAAACCTCAGATTCAAAGCATTGTCCAGACAACAGGCAGGTCAGGAGCCTCTAAAGCTTCAATAATACTTTCAAGTCATTGAAAGCCAGCCCAAAGCAACTTGATTTTTATTCTTTGTCTGAATAATGGTTAAGTCAATCATCAATATCGAATAATCTATCTAGAATGTAACAAAGAAGCTTTCACAAACCAGAGAGTGGAAGATTATAATCTGAGTCACGAAGGACACCAAATTTCACATATACCCTATACCAACCTTATAGTTAGACAGATGAGAAAACTAAGTATAAGAGTTACAGACGCTAATCCAAAAATACTATTTTTTGAAAGTAATAGATACAGTAAAAGACAAACCAAAAGCGCATATGGGTTTGACTACAGTTTGGGGAATTTCTGGAACCAGGACAGGGAAGCCATAATAATAAATGGAAACCCTGGAATGAAACTCAGTCAAGATAGACTTGTTGTATCAACTGGATTTGTTATATTTATAGCAAACTATTCATATACTAAAACACGTTTCCAAAATGAATTACTATATGACAATTAATTTAGACACTAAGATACAGTAATCCTACTGAAGGAAGGAAATAGAAATGAGAAATGAGAAAAGCAAAGAATGAAGAGGAGCAGAATAATGCAGTTACAGATACTTACAGGTTTATATACAAATCCCCTCCGAAAAAATAACTAATGGCAGCAATAATCCATAGAGAGGAAAAAAAAGAGATGTAGTATCAAAGTAAAATAGCATGAGACATGATGGGGAAAGCATTAAAAGATTAGAAAATGCAGCAGATCTTTGACCATTTAAATTGATGGAAAAGGGAAAGTAAAAGATGGCAGCTCTAAAAGCTATATCTGCACAGAAAAAGTACAACAGCCTGTTCTTTGGAAGGGGGCTAAACTGTAAAGTGCTGCTCTGAATTTAAATATATTTAATTTTTTAAAAAAATCTAGGTAAATTCTCCTTGTTTAACACTTCTCCGAAATGATATAAAATTAGATTTACATGATTATATTGTTCTGTTATTCAGAGGATTAGAAGTCTCATTAAGTTCCTAAAGATTTCACAAAAATAAATGCCTTAGTAGAATAAACAGAGTATTAGATCCCCCTACAAGTAGGCTGCAGTACAAATCATCATTTTAACAGGCACTAAGAAACTCATGTCAGACCTTAAGCAGAAAACCAATCTGCAGGTAGTAGGCTTTATTTTCTCTAGTACAGATAGCATTATTTAAGATACGAACAATTTTGGATTCATAGTCAAGTTTCTAAGAAGTTACAGCATGCATTCCTAGTATTTGTAGCAAGTAGGCATTCAGTGAGAGGGCAAGATGAGTCCCCACTCTGGTATTCTGTGGGGATTAAGTTCAATTTCAACAGGAAGCAGGCTGCTTCTGCCGAAGCTAGTAGGAAGTGTCCCCTCTTACGGCATACTTAAGTCTGACACACACCTCAACTACAAGAGGAATGGTGACTACATAAAGATTTTTCTTTTTTTTTTTTTTTCCCTCTCCAAAAACACATCTTTAGTTGCAATCCCTGGTAACTATTCCTGTGCCTGCACATCACATCCAGTCTGCAATACCCAGGAAGAACCAATCCAGTGTAACTTTCACTATGCTGTCAAATACATCCACACTAGAATTAACTTCATGTCACTGCTACATTTTATGCAGCAACTGCCATTGGATTTATTTAACCCAGACTCAGTTTGGTTACATTTGAACCCCTAAGCAATGACATGTCTGCACTTACGGGAGGGGAAGGAATTGTGAAAGATTTCCTCACCTTTTTTGCAAAGTAATAATATGGCACCTCAATACCCAGAAGAACCTGGTACAATGAAGGCAACGGGAAGCTGTCCTGAAGCAAAAGGCCGTGTTCTTCACTACTGAAGAATGACATAATCCAAACATCCATCTGGAAAAGGAAGTAAAGAATTGTTTTTCCGGTGCAATACCTTTCTTTCATTTTGATTTTGTTTTCCATATTCATTTGGTAGAACCTTCTCTTGAAAGTAATGTCGCACACTCACACACATGCACCTGCTGGAAAGGGTGCACCCTTCCTCCCTGTATTAAGTAGCCCATGAATCATTCTTTGTTGCAGACTGTTCCTATTGCAACGGGCACTCCACCTCTGCACAGTGGGAACTAACTTTAACAGCCATAAAGAGAGAAGCCCCTGGGCACAGACTGCTATTCTACAAGTCTCTCAGAGATCTGTCTGAGGTTCAAATAAATACTCCCAGCTGTTTTCAACACTTTTCAATACAACATCATAACTTCAGCAGCTCATCGACTGCTTTGAGTTCTCAGGGAATATACTAGTCACTTAAACATTTCTCTAAAGGCTGACTCATTCAAGTCAAAATACAAAGATTTATTTCCAACTCGAGTTAATCAGGCTTCTCATTTCTTAAACAGTTACCCCACAGTTAAAAGTTTTGTGGAATAAGGGCCAAAAAATTAGTTGCACTCCTTCCACATCCTTTTATTTTTCAGCTTCATGTGGAAACCAAACACTTTTGCTTTACATCAGGAATACTGTGTTGAAGTGTTGTTCTTTGCTGGAAGACCCTTGCAAGATATTCTGAGCCACCCTTATTCCTTTCTTCCCAATATTGCTTTCTACATTGATTTTCCCATGACTTTTCTAAGGTCAGTTCATCCAACAGAAGAAAGAAAGCTTTCTATCTCTAATTGGAAGAGATAGACCTAAAATCACGTACAAATCAGCACACTAATTCAACGTGGACTTTTAAAATCAAACTAGTATTTATGAAGGGACGTTTTTTTTTTGTTTGTTTGCTTTTTTCCTCCTATAGATGAAATGGTAAGGGCCGCTACAAGCACGTTAGCAGGTTAAGCAGGGAAGAACTGTTGGACTGAAGACAGTTCTTTGATTAGATCACTTCTGATCAATAGAAGCTTCTCATTTTTGTACAAGGTAACATATACAACTACTTCTACAGGTTAACAAATTACCAATGATTTACTACTCAGATAGGAAGAATAAACGTACAGTAAGAAAAATAATCAAAAAGATCATACTGTGCTCTCAGCCTGGTTTTTGTTCTGATTTGGAGATTGTAGGCCTGGTTCAAGAATTGCTTCACATACAAAAAGTCTTGGTTCACTGTTGTCCCAGAAATGGCAAACAGGGATGTGACTGTGCAAGTCTGGATACTCCACAACAGACCTATCAAAACCAACAAGAAACATAGAAATGGAGACAGAATAATTCCAGTCCATTCAGTGTATAAACTTCAGATAAGGACTAACCAAGGGATAACCTTCAAATGATTATCAGTTATCTTGACTGCTAGCTCTGTGTTGCAACATTAACTATATACATCTTCCTAACTTCCTAGGAGTTTGTATACACTAATGCCACGTTCAGTTTATTTGGCATAAGTCTAACAAGACTATAGGACATAAGTCTTTTCAGGAAAAAAGCTGATACTGTCACAAATGCAAACAGGCACTCAAAATATGCCTTCACTGAGGTTACATGTCCTACAGCAGCATTTGAACACACTTCAAACTTTACTACTACTACCAGCTACTGTAACATTGAGACTACCTCAGCTCTATTTTCTTGCAGGTTTTTACAATCTTCCCCAAGGTGGTTGTTGATACCCAGCCAGTTGGGTTAAAGACAGCTTGAGTACACTGACACGCATTTGGATAAGCAGTAAAGTTTCTAGTACATATGCCTCATACTCAAATACAGCTAAGTAGTAGTGGTGGTCTAAGAGATTACAACTAGCAAACTGATGAAAATGATGGGGGGAAAAATAGTTTATATTCTCAGGCAACAGATCTCTCTGAACTGAGAGTTCAAAGAGAGCTAGATACAGTGATCTACGCCTTCAACTGCTGAACTTCCCAATGCTGAGGGGAACTGAAGTTGCAACTGAACATGACCTGCAGCTGAGGACCTCAGTCTTTAGATATGCCACTGTTCATTCCCTTTTCTCAGTACTGTGCTTGAAACTAATATTGCATTCTTAAAAGAATTCAGAGACATTACAAAATAGCAGAATAAGCACAAGGACAACCCCAGCAACTTTAGGAAAGCCACCCTCTGCAGTTTAAGTAAGAAATATCTTACTGCCTCCTTCAGGCATTTAAATGTTACTTAGTGCAGGCCACGTGAAGAATCTAGACATACAGAATCTGACTATTTTAGCAATGACTTAGGATTAGTCTGAAAAATGTTTATAAATAGGTGTCAAATCTTAAAAAAGACATTTTTTTCTTTGCGGTCAACACTGAAGGGTGGAATTTGGGGTGTGTTTGAAGGGGATGGAGTAGAGATGGAAGGCAAATTAAGAATCAATAGAAAGTATAAATATGTAGTGTCCTTCCCATGACATTTAAATCAAAATAAATTACTCTTGAATTGAAAAACAGTATGATTTGGGAGTGTTTAGATTCTGCCTCAGGAGAACAGAGAAGGGGAAGAAGTTTTCCTGATTATTCTCTGATGAGTTTACTCATTTTGATTTCAAGATACTCTAAAACGAAGTACAGATAAACAGATTCATGCTGACACTTACCCTAGCCTTTAAGCATCAATGAAATAGTAATACTAGTTTGTAGTGACCTCTGTTGGGCTACACGAGATACTACACTTGAAAACAACTTTCTCATTACGCTTATTACATCGTTTGCCTAACTGACTAAGATATAAGACCCAAAATTTGCACTGTCCATAGTTACTAAGGAGCTGGGTTGTGGTTTTTTTCCTGTTTTCCAATGCTGAAAATAACAACTTTATTTTTTTTCCCCTGTAATACCTACATAGCTGTTGAAAAAATGAAATCACCTTCTCTTCTAAGGTTGTTATTTCTCAAGAAAAATAGAGTAAGGAAAATCTTTGTAAACCCAGATAAATTTGTACTAATATCCCACTGTACTTCCATGAGAAATCCTAGTTCACTGCATTTTGGTGCCTTGCTACTAGGATTTCTAATACATTGTGGTGGTTTCACACAGGTAGGTAGCTCAGCTTCACCACACCACTCTCACTCCTCCTCAAAGGAGGAGGGAAAAGAATAGGATGAAAAAAGTTCATGGGTTGAGATAAAGACAGGAAGATTGCTCAACAATTACTGTCACAGGCAAAACAGACTCAGCGTAAGGGAGATTAATATAACTTATTGCCTACTGATAATAGACTACAGCAGTGAGAGCTAAAAGCAAACTAAAAACACTTCCCCCCCATGCACCCTCTTCCACCTCCTCCCCATGAGTGGAACATGGGAAGAGGCAATGGGGGCTGCAGTCAGTCCAGAACATTTCACCATCCGTCGCTCCTTCTTGGTCCCTCTCTGCCCCTGCTCCACGCGGGGTCCCTCCCACGGGATGCCGTCCTTCCCGAACTGAGCCTGCGGGGGCTGCCCACAGGCAGCAGCTCTTCAAGACCTGCTCCCACACGGCTCCGTACCACGGGGTCCATCCCCCAGGAGCAAACTGCTCCAGCACGGGTCCCCCACGGGCGGCAGCTCCCCCCAGGCCCCCGGCTCCTGCGTGGGCTCCTCTCCACGGGCTGCAGCTCCGGCCCGGGGCCTGCTCCTGCGGGGGCTCTCCATGGGCCGCAGCCTCCTCCAGGCCACATCCACCTGCTCCACCGGGGGCTCCTCCACGGGCTGCAGCGTGGAGATCTGCTCCGTGTGGGACCCGTGGGCTGCAGGGGGACTTCTGCTCCAGCAGCTTGAATGCTTCCTCACAAACGTCAGTGAAGGAAGGGTCTGCAGGGTTGTTTCTCTAATTTCTTAGTCCTTTCCCCCAGCTGCTCTTGAACAGTAGGTTTTTTTTTTTTTCCTTTCTTAAATATGCTCTCCCAGAGGCACAATCAGCATCGCCCAGTGGCTCAGCTTCAAGCCTCTGAAGCCAGCTGGAACTGGCTCTTCTCTAACATGGGGCAGCTTCTAGATTCTTCTCACAGAGCTCCTCCACAACTCCCCCTGCTACCAAAACCTTGCCACGTAAACCTAATACACGTATTCACTGCAGAGCAGCTTGTATGAATGAAATGAAAACTGTGGGTTCTAAAAGGATGTTTCATGGAAGTTTTTATCCATATGAAACATTCTGTCTTGAAATTTAAAAATATACATTTTTATATATATATATATTATTATTATTATTATTTTTACCTCAGGAGGAACTCCAGAATGTCTTTTTTTTTCAGTTCCTATCTCATAAGCTTGTCATGGAAGAGAAGGTTTCCAATATTTAACAAAATTATTCTAAGACCAGGACCCTGATTCCAGTCATATACCTCCACACATACTCCCCAGAGACCTCTTGAGCCAGATATGGCTTCCACGTAGTTACCTCACTGCATTATTCTTTGCTGAATACCTCCATGAACCCTTCCCTTCAGCATTTATAACTTCCTTTGCTAAAGAAGTTCCTTAGCTCATACACACAGTTTCTGAAGAAGCACCACCACCTCCTGATTATTTTAAGCTTGTTTTCCATACTTTCATTTAACACTCCCTAGTTCACATATTGGAAGAGAAAGGGATGCGGTATTGGTTAGCATACAATACATCCGTTTTAGTTGAATCTTTAGAAAAAAATAATTGGTATAAATTCCTACACAGACAGAGAAATACCAATATCAAGATGTTGCTCATTTTCATATGACAGATTCCTATCTTAAAGCCTCAGGTAATATTTTTCAGAATAAAAGCTTCTTACCTGTCAATACGTTGTCCAGAAGAAAGCTTCTCTCTACCATTCCCCTGTTCATCCTTGAAATTAAAGAGCGTTACTTTGTCCACTTCAACATCATAGAAACAGATCTTGGAATCAATGCTCCCATTTGCCTGTGAGAAGGAGAAAAAAGTTGCTGAAGCACACAGGTAAAAAGCAAAAATCTGAAGTTCAGGTGGTATGCTCATCTAATTCGATTCATGCAGTTTTCAACAGTTTTATGTACTTGCAATCACAAAAGAACAGTCTTTGAAAGACGTATCATAACATTTCTTGCTGTTTCTCTATTCTAGCAAGTCTGCCTTTGATTTCTTTGAAATGCTACGAAACAGCTTTTCTACTGAGCTACTAAAAAACTGGGCTGTTCCCCTCACCAAATGTACAAAACCTTAACTTTAGTGTTTAGTTACATGCAAACTTTCAAGACCAACAATATTGTTCATAGAAAATACAGGTTTATTTCTGTGAAGTTAATGTTGTGTCTTTAGTAATCATCTGGAACTGCACCAGTCTATTAACTGATGGTCAGGCCCTAGGGTGGTATGTGAAGAGCTTCACCTCACCTTGCTAACAAGGATGCTGACTTTGTTGCCATTAGCATTGCACTTGACAGACGCAATGCTTCCCAGGCCAGGAAACAGCTCAGAGAAGTTCTTGCTATTGCAGTGCACTTTTGCCTCTCTGTGAAAAGGAATAACCTTAAGTTGTACGGCAGCAAGAAAGCGACAGTAGCTATCAGCCAGAACATTTTCAAATTACAGGTAAGAAAAAAAAAGACCTCAGAAGAAATAATAATTATTTCCTCCTTACAAGACTTCTGACCCAAACTCTAGTTTCCTCTCCTGTTGTGACCTGCCTTTCTTTCAGAAATTAATGAAACACTCATTCCTCAATGAATCAGCAAGAATAATCTTCAATGCTCCTACAGGACTCCGAAGAGAGGGCTATAAACCAAAACATCCTACCAGAATTTTAAATTCAGAGGACTGTTTTTTCCTATGTAAGCTGAACAGTACTGTAAAGCTGAAAATAGCTCATCACAGAAGTTTTGTGCATGGGAAAAATAAACTCTGGAAAAAGAGTAATGTCACTGGGGAACAGAGATGGCATTTATATCATACCAGTCAATTTCCATCTGCACACAATTTACAAAAGCGTATCATCTCAGAAGAATCTCACCAGTGCTATAGATACAAACCCAGAAATTATTCAGCAAAGAGGACAAATCTCATGAATCTAAAGAATGTAACAGAAAAAAAGTGACATTTAGACCCGTAATATGATCCCATGTAGGAAAATCTCTGATTCTGTAAAAATAACATTCTTGGGTTTCATGTTTGGACCTCTCATTTATTCTGTCAGCTCTATTAACTTTAAAATTAAGGTGTGATATATTGTCATCATTTAAAAAGGGGTATTATCATTACTAGCCATGAAAATTTAACAAAGCACGGAGGAGTTCAGCTAGTTGCTTTCACTATCAATCATCATAATCAATCCAATACTTGTGCTAACAACAACCTGCCCAAATCCATTATCTTCAAATTGTGTCCTATGTAGTATTTAGACAACCTCAGTTTAGCAGTCCTCTGGTCACAGTATCTAAGAGAATTTGTTTTACTCTTAATGTTTTTCAAAATCATATTTGTCCTTAACAAGTACATTTTTGATTTGGACATTATGTCAGGCACATCTTTTACGTGCCATAGCAGTTTGTCAGAAGAGCAACACAGTGTAACCAGAACAAATGTAAGTAAACCTCTCACTTTTTCCTTTATTTCAAAATGTCTGAGATAAAGATCTTCAATTTATTAGAAGAAGCATGTAACATCCTTGTCTAGATCTTCCTTAAGTTCTCCGCCTACTTTCCAATACATACAAACATACCTAACAATACCCTAAGTCACTATTACATTACTCATCCCGTGATATGTCTAACAATTCTGTGTCTCTTCGCTTACTTCAGGAATATGCCATCGGTTCATGCAGGCTATACTGTATTGTCTTGAGATTCAAAGAGGTTATCACTTTTCAGTGCATCAAAACCAGCTAAAGATTTCGCCCCTCCCCACAGAAAATGTCCTCAAATACGAACAGATTGTTTTTAAAGGCTTATTAATACCTGCGAGAGAGATCAAAGATTTTAAAGTGAGCCAAATCAGTTCCCACAGCCAAGAAGTTTCCACAGACATCCAAGAGGCACGGATTCCCCTCTGCTTCAGAGAACACCAAAAGCTGTTTAACTGTTCCCTGAGAAAAAAGGTGTAACACTTGGTTTGTACATTCAGAATTAATATTTTATTACTTATTACTAAGCTAATTGCTAAACTTCTATGTTAGACAAATCACTATCAAAAAAATGAGAGAAACTGCACTTTGCATACACATCCCTCACAAAAGGTCTCCAAAACCACAATCTGCTTCACGTAGAAAACTGGATGTATAGCCTCCAAAAGAGTTAAAACTTATAGAAATACTTGTGCAAAAATGGCCTCTTTGATAATACAACTTTTTCCAACTAAGAGGGATGCATGAATACAGCTCCCTGAAGGTCCACTAATACACATCTAGAAAAACATTAGTTCAGTCCTCATTCTGATAAAACCTCCCTTTCTTAAATATTTATTTCTTAAATAAAATTATGTATCACAGAATGGTAATATTACATTTCTCTTTTTGGTTCTCATGGACAAGCAGAGGCTGCAAAACGTATGCAGAAGACTCCACAGGAACATACAGAATGTGCACAGGGTATTTTTTTTTTCCTCTTAAAACATTTAATATTATAATTTTTCCATCAGTACTATATATTCATATGCATACAATTTACATGCTCATAAGCATTCTGGTCCCTATATAATTCTGTTTTTTATTATAAATACTTATTAGTATTAGCTACAGTGCAGTAGTGTTTAAACGTAACAGACTAAAGAACACAACATGTAGAACTTACAGCTAAAATCCTCAACACATTTTTCCTATGACAAATTTAGAGTCAATATGTTTACAGAACTTCCAATTATTTTTTAAGCTGTGACACCAGTCTTTGAAAAACAGTAAGACATATTTGTTGTTCCATGTATTCATCAGCCCTTACCTGCCAGGTACGGACCTGGACCCGATATGGCTCAACCGTGTACAGATTTTCTCCATGCATCGACAGAACTGGAGAGTCACAAAGAAAAGAGCCTGGAAGAAGGATCACAAGGAAACCATCATTACAATAACTGTGGGTGAGCTTTTTTTTTTTTTTTTTTTCTTCTTTTTAAAGAAAGAAAAGAAAAAAGGAATTTTGACATAAAGGAATCACTACCTGCACTTCTTAAGGTATCTTCTGAACACTCAAAGACAGTAACTTGCTTCCCGTTCCAAAATACTACAGCATCCTAAAAACAATCAAAAACCAAAACATAAACATTTTTATTCTGGACTCATACTGTAATTTATGCAGTAACACAGTAAGACCTTCCACACAATTGCCATCTTTTACTAGTTCATCTGTATATTGGATTGGAAGGCCTTTAGTAACCCAAAAAAGAGAAGTCAGCATCCAGAGGACTACTGAGTCACTGTGCTACCTGAAAACCAGCTCCACCACAGAATGATTGCTATTGTCATAAGAATACTTCCATTACACCCTAAAATGGAATATCAAAGAATTATATTAAGGACTTGGAAAGTTTGGTCTTTATACATCTAGCTAGGCAAAGAACTGAGAAAAATGAATGAGAAGACCAACATAACCTTAGTAGCAAAGACTCCATTAACAGTCATATCAACATGAAGACTGTGGGTGGTTCCTGTGCTGAAGAAGGTCACGTTAAACAGGCTGGGAGACACTTGTACAGCAGCCACTTGCTGATTAAAGTGACACGACATGGCCTGCTCACTGAGGATCGCCACAGAGCTGATGCTGTTCACTGCTAGTAGATTTTTTCGGGAGCCCCACTGCACATGAGAGCAAGAAAAAAAAAAAAGCAAAATGCACAATTTCATCTAAGATCTTGAACAATCATAGCATCATCCCAAGACAGATGAGAAGGGTTAGGATGGTATAAACATTTTATTTGTAAAGATATATATGTACACTCATATACAAATGCACACAAATATGGAAGTCCAACTACAGCCAATGACTAGGAATTATTACAGATGAAAGCTATTATGCTAGTTACCCAGCTACTTGGACTCCCTTAGTTTAAGTGGAGGAGCTATTTTTATATTAAAACCACTTTTTTCTTAAGATAGTTTTGTACCACCTTACATTTATACTCATGAGAGAATCACTTATTTAAAAGGCTTAATCATGCTATGATCTGTACAAGCAAGTTGCATGCATAGTATCTTATTTGATTACCTTATTCTTTTCTGCAGTTTCATATCCCTCTCAATGTTGTACAACCTCCTTACCAAACCCTGCTAAATCACATGCATAAAGGGATCCAAAAGAACACGGGGATTCTTCAAGGAGAAGGGGGGAAAATGTTCTAGCTTTTTAATTGAGTTTCTATGTAGGTTATCCTTCCCTTTTTATTTTAGGATTTAAAAATAGCACTTGCACAGAGCATTGCTAAACCTGGAGATACCTTTGAAAATTTGACAGAACAGTGAGATCTGCTTCTGAGACTGCCTGCAAGGACAGTTTTTAACATACAGCTGATGAATTCTTTCTATAGTAAAGAGAAATTGATGCTCCCGTTTTCATTCTGTCTTTCCGTATTCACAATTAAACAAGCATGTCTAGCATTGTTCATGTTTATTCCTATCAAAGGATGATTCTTTTCAAGAAAGCATTGTGGCAGCCAGTGTACTACAAAAGAACTCTTTCATAAGATTTAGTCAGAGATGATCCATTTATAGTCTGGACCCTATAATCACACACACGGGGCAGAGGTTGGTGCTATGCCTGAACTCAAACACTATTGATAATGCTCCTTGATAAGTAAGGTACATAGTTCATGGCACAGGTTTGACACAGGAGTTGCCTTTGTTGCTGGACCCGGGAAGACACAGAAGGGAGGGATGAGGGGTGTTCCTTTGCTGCTAGATGGCTGTTCTGTTGGCTTTTCTTTTTTTTAAACCTACCAGAGACCATTGATGCAGACATACTACCATGGGCTAAATTAATTCTGAAGTTTCTAATAACTACAGAAAATCCCTTTCAAGACCAACTCTGCTGTTGTACAGCGGCAGATACGCTCTATAAAATCTAGTGCCAAGTCTCAAAGGTCTCTGATTCCTTCGAAGTTATTTGAAGTTTCATATTAATTTCCTGATTTTCAAAGATTTTTTTATTCACTGGTGTAGACATTGATATTTCTGCGACTGTCTTTCCAACAATATTGATTTAAATAGTTGTATTTGGAAGTTATTTCATTTATTCAAGAGCACGATATGAAAAATAAAGCTAATTTGCATGGTTTGTTTATATTTAGTTACTGTTAACTAGAATACTATGCTGCACAACAGACAAGTTAGAGTGCATTTCTAACCTCCTCTCTTTAGAAGCCACTATATCAGGTTGAAAAAATATTAGATTTCCAAGGAGTGGAAAAAGAAGTTATTGCTGTCCTTTGACCTCACCATAGTATATGGCTTTCTGTTCTGAGTTTTTCATGGTAACACAGCAAAACTCTTTTATAGGAATTATCAAAAGATTCTACACCTAACAATTTTGAAAAAAAAATAGAATGCAAGGATTACAAAAAAATATATAGTTTTCATAATTAAAGATTACTTGATTATGAGATAAAACACAGGGACTGTTGATAATTCTTTGGCAATGCTTTTGTTTATGCTAACAAATGTTGTGAAGAAGGTGCTACTTCTGGGCGGCACTCTATATCCTGTTACTTAGAAAATGCTTAAATGGTCAAGCTGACAAAAACCTATGTCTCTTCCCCCCCCTCTAATTATTAGCAGACACATGATATATTAATGGTACACACCATTTCCCATCTCCTGGGCCTTTTGTTACTGAAGCATCTTAGCTTGGGATCTTGACCTAAATATTACTTATGTGTTAATTTTGTAAGTAGGACTGATACAGTCCCTCACTACACATCCTACCTAGCGCAAGCAAATGCCATTGCTTTTAAAGTACTTCCCAGTCTTATGTGAAAAGATTCTCTTGAAAGGCACCAGATATTTGGTTTTTCTTTCTATTCTATTTTATATATATATATATATATATATTCTATTTGATATTTCTTTCTTTTCTATTTTCTTTCTTGCTATTTTAATAAATTTATGTAAATTTTGGATATTAGGAAGAGGTTCTTCACTGAAGGGGTGGTTGGGCACTGGAACAGGCTCTCCAGGAAGCGGTCGTGACACCAAGCCTGACAGAGTTCAAGATGAGCTCGAACAACACTCTCAGACATATAGTTTAATTTTTAGGTAGTCATCCTGTATGGAGCCAGTAGTTGGACTTGATGATCCTTATGGGTCCCATCCAACTCGGGCTATTCTATGATTCTACGATCTATTTACATTTCAGCTCATAATCCTGCTGAGCATTTCAACCCTGTCTGTAACACAATAGCTACAAAGAGGTAACACTTCTGCCTATTTCAGTTTTGAAAGTTGCTTTATTCAGAGGTTGTCCTCCTTTAGAACACTGGTTTCTTGCTGGCACGTGTCTGTAGGATAGCAATCATAGTCATCTATTCCACAGACAAGATATATTCAAGTAAGGTTTGTGAAGTCCTAATAAAACACAAGACTCTTTCCTGTGTTACCTTAATCTGAGTGATATTTCCTTCAAGTTCTGTAGGTGCTTGGAGCTTCCACTTCTCCTTGTTCTCCAAAGCCTGGATGCTCTGACTGGATCCTGATGCCTTCCTCCACATAGCTATTCTCCCTTTGTTAGTACCAGCTGCTAGGAGACCTGCCATTCACAGGCATTTTAGACATTTCATACCTCACCAAGCTTCAGAAAAACACAAACATTATACAAAGCAGTAGGAAGCCCCACTCTGGTTCTGAGGTACTGAGAAGCCTTGTTCTAGAACAGTTCATTTCTTTGCCTTTCTGCACACCAGCATTCTGGCCCTGTACTGGAGAACCTTTCTGGAAAAAGGATATAAGTTTCATTTGAAAACCAATGCCCATTTTCTAAGCCATAAGATGAAGTTATCTTTTAAATATATCAGACAATGATTTCATTTTAACTGTTTATTAATCAAATATCTGCTTTTGTAGTATAGATAGGCAAGTCACCATTAAAAACCATTCTAGTAGACCCTAGCTGTGCCTACTTTAGCAAACAAGGCAACAGTTAGGAGTTAGGAGCTCTGTAGAGAAACCAATTGTAAGGACTTGATGTCCACACTATACATGTTTAGTGAGTTCTGCTTTTCACTAGCTCTAATGTATGCTTGTAGCCTGCCCATAACATGTTGGAGTGCATTATATATACTCCAGGAATACATCTACTAGTTTGCTATCAAAGGGAATCCAGATGGTGTGCTTGGAGACAACTTCACAATAGGAGACAAAGTGTGCTGAGTACAAATGATCTCATTGTTCCTTCGAAAGGGCACTCCTGAGCTAGACTAAAACACTTCTACTTAACGTGCTATTACTGAAACACCCAGTAACAAGAAAATTATACTAAAACGACTAAAGGGCACTGAAGAATAACAATTTGACAAGGTTTAGGATCCAGTAAACAGAGCTGTCATATTATTTCTCACCTTTGGCACTGCAGTAGGAAATACAGTTAATACACTCTCCTGCCTCAAATCCAAATTGCACATCTAGGGATAGCACATAATTCTCACCTCGGTCCAAATCCCAGAACCTAAGGCACACAAAACAAGAGTTAACAATGCTTTTTCTTCCAGGTGTCTTGCTAAACAGTCAATAGGATGCTGTACATGGCATTAATTTGCAACTTCCTGATTCTATGATTCCATAATGGCCCAATCATTTAATTCCTAAAATGAAATTGCTAGCAGCTGCCTCTGGAATGTGAATTTCTTAATCTCCTTTCTTTTCCTTTGTCTTTTTAGTCCACGGGATATTTTGTAATATTCTGTGAAGGAGTCAGAAGCAAATCCAGTCTTAAGAAAAAAAGAAAGTAAATCCAGTCTTAAGAAGAAAAGAAAGTAAGTGAGGCATTGCTGCTACCTTCTTCCACCCAGCTCAGCTCATTAGTTTTAAGAATATTCCATCTCAAGCAGTAGCCCTTTGGATTCCAGATGTACTTTCTAGAACTAAACATTGTCAAATATCTTCCTGCTCAACATTTGGTCTTTATAACATTCTCACAAGATTACCAGATTATTTTGTCTGACAGTAGCAGATAGTTTGTCCGAGAGTAGGGAGACTCAAACAAGTGAAATACTGATGTTAATGGAATAGTCTCCTTTGTCTCCTCAAATTTTGATAAAATACGTAGAGTAAATCATAGGAAAGACAGGGAAAAAATACATAGTACTTTAAAAAGATGCAAAACAAAACAAAACAAAAAAACAAAACTACAAAACATTATAACAGCAACATGGCAAAGTGATGTATTTAGTTTAAAGAATTAGAGACAGAAATAACCAGAATACTTGCATTATATTGGAGCAATAGAGAAATCCTGAAAAGCAAGCACTTTTTTCCTGTTGCTATGACTGTCATAAGAATCAGAAGATAAAGATAGAAAGAACAGTGAAATGGCTTTTTCATGAAAAAAAAAAATATATATTTTCAAAAAGAAATACAAAAAGGCATTCAGAAAAGAAAAAGCCTGGGTAGTACTGGCTGATAAAATAAAACTACCTTGAGAAAGGAAAATAAACACAAGTAGTTTCATTTCTCAAGGAAGCAGGTTTTTCAGTTAATTATTTGTATTTTGTGAAAGAAAATGAGACATTTTTGAAGTCTTTTTGTTTTGTTTATACACATTACCAGTTAAAAAAAAAGACAATACCACTTCAGAAAAAACTTCAGTGCACTGCAGATAATAAACTGTTTAGTTGGCAGTTCTCATGGGCAGCAAAAATAGATTTAAAACAGGATTCTTACCTGACTACTGTCTCACCTATTGCTGTAACAATAAGGCTATGGTCTATTAAAATGATGTCTGCAGAATGAGCAATCTTCCCACTCAACTTAACCTGTTAACCAAAAATAAATACATGAAATGTAGGATCAACACACTGAAAGACACTAAGCACCTGAATTGCTTAGTACGTCCACAAGGTTAAAATGTAAAACGAGATCTGTCAAATAGTTCTGAAAGATCAAGGAGTTCCCCTCACTGATCACCATTAAACATATCAAATATACGATGTATATAAATTCAGTAAAAGAAGTTTTGTAGACAGGTAAGTAGGTAAGGAACAGTGTTTCTTCTTGTATTAGATCTCCTCTTAGAACTTGGTAAGCATTCTTTTAAAACGTGAAATACCAGATCTTAATTTAGTCAAAAATAAGTAATGATTAATAAAAAGATTAACATACAAGTGCTCATTCTTTTCTGATCTTAGATCAACAAGATCAGAAAAAAAATGAAGGTTCTCCCTCACCCCCAAAGGCGCTATTCTTCAACAGTATTTTATTTACATGTTGAGTCAAGATGGCTATATGTCCTGGATAAGGTCAGTTTATTTTTCTTCCCCATACAATGATTTTTGGGTGACCACATTATTATTTGTGATTCTGTGACATAAGGGTTTCTGTTTTAAACCTTCCTAGACTTTTTGCAGCTGCAATGAACACTTTTACAATCTAAGAACAAAATTATCTTTCAGATTTGCAGACAAAGACAACATAGACAACATCACTGAGAGGAGGAGGGTACTGCTCCTTCTAATTTAAAATAGAAGACAACTCTGCGCAAATGGTGATGCTAAAACTGAGGATATTAACAACCACCTACCATTACCTACCATCTACCATCATTAACTACCATCTACCTGGACTTCTGCACGGCCTTTGACACTGTCCCACATGACACCCTGGTCTCCAAATTGGAGAGAGATGGATTTGATGGGTGGGTCATTCAGTGGATAAGGAGTTGGCTTGAAGGCCACACCCAGGGAGTGATGGTTAATGGCCCTGTGCCCAGTTGGATGCCAATGACAAGTGGTGTAACTCAGGGGTCTGTTCTGGGACCAGTACTGTTTAATATCTTTATCAACAACATAGACAGGGGGATCAAGTGCACCCTCAGCAAGTAAGCAGATGACACTAAGTACACTGAGTGGCGCAGTTGATACACCAGAAGGAAGGGATGGCATCAAAGGGAACTGGACAAGCTTGAGAACTGGGCCCATGTGAACCTAATGAGGTTCAACAAGTCCAAGTGCGAGGTGCTGCACCTGGGTGGGGGCCATCCCAGACATGAGTGCAGACTGGGAGAAGAACTCACTGAGAGCAGCCCTGCAGAGAAGGACTTGGGGGTTCTGGTGGACAAAAACCTCAACATGAGCCAGCAGTGCGCGATTGCAGCCCAGAAGGTGAACTGTGTCCTAGGCTGCATCAAAAGAGGAGCATGAGTAGGTAAAGGTGCCCCTCTACTCTGCCCTTGTGAGCACTACGTCCAGGTCTGGAGACCCCAACACAGCAAGGATGTTGATCTATTAAAGTGGATCCAGAAGAGGGCCATGAAGATGTTCAAGGGGCTGGAGCACCTCTCCTACGAAGAAAGGCCAAGAGCTGGGGCTGTTCAGCCTGAAGAAGAGAAGGCTCCAAGGAGACCTCACTGCAACCTTTCAGTACCTAATGGGGACTTATAAAAAAGATGGAGAGCGACTCTTTGCTCGTGCAGATAGTGACAGGACAAGTGGAAATGGTTTTAAACTGAAAGAGGGGCAATTTAGGTTAGATGTTAGGAGGAAATTCTTCACTCAGAGGGTGGTGAGGCACTGGAAGAGGTTGCCCAGAGCAGCTGTGGATGCCCCATCCCTGGAGGTGTTCGAGGCCAGGCTGGACGGGGCCTTGGCCAACCTGATCTAGTGGTTGCATCCCTTCCTATGGCAAGAGGGTTGGAACTAGATGGTCTTTGAGGTCCCTTCCAACCCAAGCCATTCTATGAGTGATCTCCCCGTCCGCATCTCAACCTTTGAGCCCTTTTCATCATATTTTTCCTTTCCCTTAGAGAAGGGGAAGAGAGAGAGTGGTTGTGGTGGAGCTCAGCTGCCCACCTGAGTAAAACCACCACAGTCCTTTTTGGCACCCAACATGGGGCATGAGGAATTTGTGATAAGGATGATAGTTGAGAGAAGTAATGGGCAAATCATGGATTGGATGTTGTTTATGAATGTAGCTGTCCACAAAACATTTTAACTAATATTTGATTGTACTGGAATTAGAGATAAAAGTTGATACTTATAAAATCTAATTCTTCTCTAATTCACTAAGACAAGGTAAGTAAGGAGCAAAGAGATTAATAGAGGGTCAAAATGGAAGAAAATAAGAAAAAAAAAACACAAAAGCAAGATGAAAACCATCTTTCCAAGTTCAGTAACTATTCAGTAACTACTATTTCACTTTTATATGAGTGTATATTTGCTCATCAAGGTAATATATGAAAAACAAAAAAGCTGGTTCATTTGTGACTAAAGGAAATAATCATCAAAAATTCTAAAAAAAGATTCAACATTGCAACTTTAACTTGCAGTCTGACTCTTACCTTCATGAGCTCCTCTGCTTCTCCCTCAAGAGTAATTTTATGCAAGGACAACAGCAGGTTTTCTGTTATGACAACTAACACATCTCCTTTCTCCATGAACAGAAGCTTTTGTACCAGACTGTCTGCTGACAATACACGGCTCGTCTTTCCTTTCTCATTCACATAATGCACAGAACCTATAGTATATATAAACAAGTTACACAGCTCTTAGGTAACAGCACTTGTAGCCACAAAAATCATTTTTGTTATTTTCTGCTTTAATATAATATTCCTTAAGTGCTAAGAGTAAAATAACCACAATTCTCGCCTCCTGGTTTGTCTCAATTACGATAACTAACGAGAGCAACAGATAAAAATTATTCTCTTTTACTCAACTAGAAAATCCAGATGCAATTCATTTAAATAGCATCATTGAAATATTTTGAAGCTAAAAGTACACTTTCTGCATAGATATGAGGTATGTGAAGGCTCACCATTAATAACTTCTGAAAGAAGTACAGCTAAGAATTAGTACAATTTACACAGAAGTTTAGATTGAAGAAGCTCATGGATATAAAGTTCTTCATTGTTTAGGAACACCCCACCTTACACACACACGCACTAAATGCAGCTCTTCTACATGAATTTTACAAGAAATTACGTATACTAGAGACATAATAAAAAAGCAAATAAGATTGTGTCTAAGAACACTAACAACGTAACGTGTATCACCTGGTTAAACTGCAATACTGCATAAGTCTTATGTAGGCCTATGCAGTGAGAAATCCTATAATTAGTAGTTTGCAAATTACATTACTGAAATCACCAAACAAATGAAGTCACCAAAATTTAACAGATCCAATGCACGTAACACAACTTCTTGGCAATTCATGGTATTATTTAAATGTGGCATTTCAAATTGGTGCAAATTAAAAAGCTCTAAGAAATATATATATTAAAAAAAAAAAAAAGCTGAAATAGAAAACAAATGTGTAAGAGTGATCACTAAGGACCTACACCGCATTATTGTACCTAAGAGGTAATATGAGGTTCCTTTAATAAAAAGAACGTTTTAATTTACAAACCTCTTGCAAACACATTATCACCCTCTATATATCAACTATATTACCTACATTAAAAAAAAAATCTATTTTCAAACTCCTCTCCCACCTGATCCCATACTGTTTCATTTTATGCTTTATCCTGTTTCATTGAATCCTTTTTTCAGATAAGCATCTCATGTAACATATTACCTGAATTTCACACACGCATCCTTCCTTTTTTTTTTTTTTTTTTTTTTTTTTTTTTTTTTTTAGTAAATACAGAGATTAGAATTTTGGAAGCAACAATGTATCTAGACTAGTACTCAAAACTCGGGATATATTTGATATTTTTTGACAAGCTCTATTGTTTATTTTAAAAGATGCTCTATTGTCCTTAGTCAAGTCTCTTCTGAGATTTAAAAATATACAATAGCAATGTTTAAAACATTAAAAACAATTTGAAGGCAATAATTTTAATTCATTTTTATTTAATAAGTTTGTGGTGAAAACCACAATGGTAATAATTATTTTAGAGATCACATTTAAACCCTATGAAAATGTTAACTGATTTTGAAGTTATGACCGATCTCTGCCTAAAACAAGAACTAGGTCCAAAATACTTATGCATTATCATCTTCTGCAGTAAGAAAGCTCAAAAGAAACCACCAGTATCATCTGACAGAAAAATAAAGAAGAAAAATAAAGAAGAAAAATAAAGAAGAAAAATAAAGAAGAAAAATAAAGAGAAGACCTGAGAAACCAAGAAAATGTTGAGGACACCCACTTTCAGGACACTGAGTCTGTCTCTAGAAGGAGATGTGTACCAATACATGCTCCCTTTCAAAGCACCTGGTAACAGCCACACAGCTATGCAAAGATTTCCACTTTTGACATCTGTCTAACAAGAGTCCTGTATCCCATTTTTATTTGAATAGTTCCTATCTACTGAAGAGGTTTACACCCCACAAATCAAATTAAGGTACAGCTCACTGCTCTGCAAGAAAAATACACAGCTAGACAACGTCACTCCTACGATCATACTGGTGTTAATTATGTCATTTATGACATTTTACTGTCATAATGAATATAAACATTGAATCATGCTGTAATTGATCTGTGGAACTAGCATAACTTAGATAGATTTTTGGAGTAGTTAGCACTTGAATGGAGAGGATTACATACTCAAATCACCTACCAGAAAAATACTCATTACAGTGCCTGTTTCACATTCTGGCTCTTGTCCAAAGAGTTAACAGGTTAGGGAAAGGCATCATGAGAACAACGGGGGTAGGAAGAAAATTAGCTGGTAACAAACTAGCACCCAGAAGAATAAAAGCAGGAGGAAGAGACATGGCAGAGGAAGAAAGAATATTAGGAAGAAACCTAAAAAAACCACCAACAGGTAAAGACATTTTGCCATCCTTATACAGAAGCATCGTACCAAAGCATAGGGAGAAAAAAGTAAACACAAACAAACAAACATTATTTTTAAAATGTATGTTTTAGTAGCATTTGACCATTTCTAGAAAAAAAAAAAACACCACATATTAAAGGCATTTCTCATTTTTGTATAAAATGCTGACAGCTTATCATTTTACTTGCATTTGAGTGTTACACTTTTCTTACACTCACTCCTTTGGGAACCTGACTAATCCAACACATAGTGTTCTTTTTAGAGAGGACTCACCCTGAAGACATTAACATTTTCAGCATTTTATTAATTTCTTCTTACCAAATATTCTTCAACATCTATGAATACCCTATCCCGTTGTATATATGAAAACAGGATTATCTTGCACTGAACAGTTTTGAAGCATTAAGTAGACAAATTTTCATCAGTCCGGAAAAGTGTTTTGCTCTTACCATCCATCAGTGTGACAAAGAAGGACAGTCCTTCCTGGAGTCCCATTTTCAGTGGTGCTCCTGTTCCACCTTTTCTCCAGTTAAACATATCTAAGGCTTTCTCATCACCACTCACAGCTGCTTTTGCCAGCTGTACAAAATCCCTGGAAACAATCAGAGATGTTTCATTTCCAATTCCTTACATAAGAGTACTTTCCATCCTAAAGAACTTGAATTAATAATTCATAAGACACATTGTAAAGAGAGAAGATGTTTCATACACTGGTTGGAAACCAACAAGCCCCCAGATAAACAAAATTTTAATAATAGTATTCACTTGTATTGCTTCACCTTTTTTCCTCCCTATAAGCACTATTACTTTTTCACAGAGAGACAAAGAAATGGTCCAGACAAAGAAAATTCTTTTTTGGGGGGTTATTGTTTTGTGGTGTGTTTTGTTGGTGGTGGGTGTTGTTTATTTTTCTGTTTTATACTAGAACTGATTCTAATTTCTTGATTGGAGAGAAAAGATGTAATATTTAAGAGCTCAATTGTTCTTGCCAATAATTTCATGGATAATTGTTTTCAGCGTGCTTTCTGCTTTTCACAGTCAGCAACATTGCCACTTAGGACTAAAGAAAGAATCAGCAGCAACAAAGAAAAAGGTATTGACAAAATGAAGATTTGTTGCTGCGTACAGAACACATGGCCTCCATAGCAACTAGAGGGAGAGGAGAACTGGGAACCAGAGGACAATTAGGAGGATGATTTTCTATTTTTATTATTATTTTTTCATTGTCTATAAGCAGGTTTTTCTTTCTGTGGAACAAGAGAAGGACCGAGTCTACCAGTGCTCTGACAGAGGCACAATGCTTACTCGCCAGGAGGTGGTGGTCGAAAGACACAGTGAGACAGACGTTTTCCATACTCGTGTTTCAGCATGGGAGGACCTTGCACTCGACCTCTTTGGTCCATTCTCCATAGAACCAAGACACCATGCTGGAAAAAAGACAACAGTTAATTCATTATACCTTGCACGTAGATGAGAATCCAGATTCTTTACTACTCAGTGCACATTAAGTGATCAATTCAGAATATTTTAGTGATGGAGCAATACCTTTCTTTTAATTTAAAGGACGCATATAATTACTCCATTTTAAACCTAAGCAACAATGAATACAAATGATTTTTAAAATTACAACATTTGCTTATTTAAAATCAAGTTATCTAAAAATACTTGTTGATAACATCCATTCCTAGTAAAATAGCCCTGCAAAACAATGTTCCTCTGCATATGCAGGTATTTTCTTAGGTAGCTCCCTTTACGCTTTTTTTTGTGAGTAGTCTGGTTGCTAAAGGAAAAAGTATTGAGCCACAGGACAGTAATGCTTAAGATAAGCAGGGAGCTTTTCTTTTCTTTCACAGAGCAGGCACCTGAGTACAATGAGAATTCATTGTTCTGTTTTTTTAAAAAAAAGAGAAAACTTAGAAGAATCATAGATAATGAAGGAATAAATACTAGTTGGCTAATAAATTCAATAGTAGTCAATACAAGTTAGCTCTGGAAAATAATTGTGCCCTTTCTTTTGGCCTAATTTTAAAAATACCTTGAACAACAATGCCTGTAGCACTTCTCAAGGAAAGTATTACATAGTCTCAATTTTTTTTTCCGACACTTACCCTAATTGTCCCTTTCCTTAACTCCATTTGCCCAACATTTACATGCTTACCTCATCCCAAACAAAACTTCAGTCTTACAGACAAATCTCAAGATTGTTCCTGTATATTATGAGAGGTTATATTCTTAAGCTTTACTTGGCTATCAATTTTACATAAAAATTAGGAATACATATTCACTTTGTTTTTTCTAATCAAATACTCATAGTTTCTAAAAAATACGTATTTGCAGCATAGATAAAAACTAACTACTATCACATAGTCCCAATTGGTGATTTTTCCTGCAAGCAAAAACACAAGCACACACCAAAGTACCAGCACCGTGCAAGCCTTGGAGCCTGGCACAGGTTTTGGAGACAGCAAGCATTTTGCAGTGCCTGCTCAGAAAGCACATCAACCTCAAAGCCCGCTGACCAAAAAGAATGGAGAAGGCAGACGCACAAAAAGACTTGAGCATGACGTATCAATCAACAATCCCAACAGGCTGACTTATGCCACAGCTTCACAGCTGGAATTTAAAGATTATTATTTATTTTTGTTATTCTGTTAGTACTTAGGCAAGCAAACAGCAGTTGGAGGCCCCCTGCATATTACCTGGAAAACTAACAGGTTGCAATACAAAGCTCAATATCATCTTGTTTCATTAAGACAGACAACAATAGAAACGGTATTATAATTTGCTCTATTTTTCTTTGTTTTTAAAAGATGTATGCCCTTCTACAAGTGGAATACTAGTAGCAGTAGTGCACTGTAAGCACTTTAACTTTACAGTCCTAACTAGAACCCACACAAGATGCAGCTGAGGTCTTCCAAGGTAACGCTTCTATCTTTTTTCCCCTTCAAGAATGAAAGTTCTACCTTCTTTTCAGAATTAAGATATCATCTATACCACCATACTGCCATCCTTCACAAGAAGGATTTTAAAACTATATTTAAAGACTATTGGGAAGGATATAGGAAACAAAGCGTACATACGGTGCACAGACCACACACTGAGTATAACATGCACCAAGTAGGATGACAGTGAGCATGCAACAGGATAAGCTGGCCCACACAATACAGTTTTTAGCAGAAACAATCTTGGCACTAGCCCCAGGATGCAGAAACAGCTGTGCACCCAGCCTAACAAGCCTTGGCTCTTCACAAAGCTGATTAGCTCAAGCTGGCTGCTAAACAGCTGCAGGGTTTTAAGGACCCACATTTCATTGGCCAGGGATACCACAGAGAACCTTGAACTGTGCTCAGCTGTGTTTATTGAATTCCATTAGAGGCTGAAAGCTAGTTTTTGCTGTACTGAACTTTACTGAGTTCAAACGTCATGCTGTTCTGTCCATTGAGGTTGGTTGTTCCAGTGACAGCTATTTAACCTAGGCAAAACTGAAGAACATTCATGTCAATACATGCAGGTCTTGCTTTGTCCTCCTAAGACACTTACTTGAAACCACTGCTTACTCTAGTTTGATAAGTACTCAGAGTAGCACTTAGGATGAGCTTATAACATTTTTAATTAAACTTGCTTATAAGATTGGCTACATCTGTTTTGGGAAGACTTACTGGGATCTTACACCAAAAATCAATTCGAAAAAGTCTGTTCATAAATGTAGGGTTAATGTAAAGTGCAGTTACATTAACGTTATCTCTGTATAAAGCCTCGGTTACACTATTCGTTATCTTTTGTCTGGGCAACATTGTCTCCTTTCTATTTCAGAGCATAAATGCAATTGTAACTCTTAGTTTTCAGTTTCTGCAAGTGCAACAGGATTTTACCAATAGTGATTTAAAATTGCATTTTCCTCTGACTCATAGATAAAAATTCTAAAAATAAAAAATAAAAATTCTTCGAGAAGCTCAAGCTTATCAGAAAGAATATTAAAAAAGCACTTTTCCATTTGCTGATTCAAGAACTGGCAAAACCATGAGTACTTAATCTTGAATATTAGGTATTCCACTGCTTCATTCTCATTTCACCATATAAAGGGTAACCAGATTATCAAGAAATAAAGACTGACATTTCAAGCATTTCTAAAACATTTTCCATACAATAAGTTCAACTCATTTTTAGGGTATTGCTATAACAAAACAGACTTCATTAATGCAAAAGATTTGTACAATTCTTCTTGCAGGTGAGTGCACTCACTAAGTCCAGATTAAGTTGTATCTGGACTTCTCGGATTCTTGACATCTGGGTTTTATGCTTGAGTGACACAAAATTCCTGCATATACTGATACAAATAATTCAAATTGCATATACCTCAAATATTCAATCCATCAAACAGCCTTACACTCTAACGTACTACCCAGGACATAGTGAGGTTAGAGACACTTATTTAAAGGTGAATTGAAAGATCTGCAAAAAAGTTAAAACACTAAAATTGGGGTTTATTCCCCATCAATTTTAATTTGTATCTGAAGCAAAGAAATTTATCCACCTACCCCTGCAACTATTCCTTCCCCTAGTAATCCATTCGATAATCTTTTTCTATCACAGGGCTTGCAACACTGTTCCACATCAAATGCACGTTTGATACTTCAACTGCTTACCCTATCACCAGACACAAGGTGGGTACCATTTGTACTCCAGTTTAGGACTGTAATTTTGGTGTTATGAGTTGGTGGTACAGCATGGTGCTCCTTGTCTTGTTTGTTAAGTATCGTAACTTCTCCGGTCTCCCAGCCTGCTGCAAGAATCGGCCTGGAAGGGTGCCAGGAAAGTGATGTGACCTGAAAGCTTCTCTCAACATGTGCATCAGACACATGTTCTCCCTGCAAATGGAAATAAAGTACAGGCTCAGTACAAATATGCAGCTAAACTTTCAGATTTGCTTCCCAGTCAACAAGATCTTTTCCTGTGATAAAGGACTGATATGTAACAGAACATCTGGTAAGACATATGAAGTGGCTACACAAAGTATTTATGGATATTTCCTGTGCATAAAAATGTGCTACAACATGCAGTACACCCATTTGAAAATAGCCTGTGAAAACATAGTGGTATTAAATGATTGCCACACTCTGCTTTTCAAAGCTATTCCTCCCCCCAGCATGCATGAAGAGCTCTCAATGAATATCAAACTCTTATTCCTGTGTGAATGATAAGAAGGCTTCAATCACATTTCAAGGTAAAAAAAAAAAAAAAAAAAACTTTTAAAAAGAATAAGGGACTTAATTAAGAACACAGAATAATCTAATTAAACAGTTATTTTAAAGGTAGGCTTTCCTTTGTGCATAGTTTGCTGTATTATTTCAGGCAAATCATTTAATCTCCTCATGTATTTATTTTTCTGTTTGTAAAATTTGGATGACAATTTTTAATAATGCTCTTTGAAAATTATGCATTTAAGTGAATAAATTTAAGTGCATTTTTATGCACTTATTAACAGAGTTAAATGTTTCCAGTACATCTGCTGCTAGATAGGTTATACTACCATTTCCCTAAACAGCACAGATACTTTTTTCCCCTGGAAGTGCTACACAAGCCTCTTGTGTAAAGCTTATCAGAGTAGGCAGAGCAAATATCTGTCTACTAAACAACCTACTCAGATGGAACAAATTGGGTCTAGCAAATCAGTTCAGACTCAAGATGGAAGAATGGTTTTTTTATTCATACTTCTTAGTACATTTCATTCACTTGAAGTTGTTTTTTTTTTTTTAAAAAAAAAAAGCATGTGACCATTTTATTTTTAAGCATAAAATTCTCTTAATTATGAGCATCAAAAAAAAAAAGATGGTAACTATCACAAATACGACTTAAGTCTGTAAAAATTAAATTTCAATGAAGAGATCAATTTAATTTATGAATAGCTTTTTATAAAACATATGTAATCAGTAGCTGATGAATCTGACATTTTCTAAATAGCATGGAGCACGGACAATAATTAAAATGTAGGGACAGGGATTCAAGGAGCATATAAGTAAACATGCAAATATGATACAAAAGTGAAGTTTCAAAACAGCAGAACGATATTAAGCCCAAAAGCAAAGTTGCTGATTACTCACCTGTTCCAGATAGATATCCACACAGCCCCCAGATGCTGTGCTGATGGAAGCAACTGCCAAGAGCGGATGGATCGAGTGCCACGTTATATGAGATGGGGAGGCAACTGACTCAGGAGCATCTATTCGATGATCCACGTACACGGCCATAGCACCAGGAGCTGTCACAGACTGCAAACCTGCACAAGGAAAATAAGCGTTTGTAACAGAATGCTAAAAGTTGTTAATAAAAGAAGCTACCACATCACCTTCTTAACGTGCTCTATCTAGAACACGGAAAAGGTTAAAGAGGTATTATTAAAAAATGCTGAGGAGCACTGGGCCTTGTAGTCCACAGATCCCTAGAGTGCATAGACTAGCACCTGGTCTCTCAGTGGCTTGTACTGCTTTATTTCAGAGGGCTCTGAAATAACTCTGAGTTTACCAAAAAGGTATTTCTAGTACTTCATATCCGAAGATGTCAATGTACAGAGTGATCTCAAGTTGTGAAGTCTCATACCTGAGCTTTTTTTCAAAGTAAACTTTAACAGTTGTCACCATTTTAGAGCTTGTACTGTTGAAATTACTGGACAGATTAGTTTAACTCATTCAAGATCCACAAAACCTGTCTGTATCTGAATGAAAATACTAAATAAATGATGATTTTTCAAGGAAAAGAACCCGAAAGCAATGCTCTTTTCAGAGTTCTTTCTCAGAAATGGAGCAAGACATGAAGCCTTTAAAAGTTTATGCAGGGAGATTGTCTTTGGGATTTGTGTTGTATGATCTCACTGGCTTGGTTTAAAAACAAAACAAAACAAAACAACAAAGAACAGCTGAGATAACCACCTCTTAAGCACCTCATTTATTAACAAACAATGTCAAAACCTGAAAAATATAAAATTCCTGGTAAAGGTTTAGGTGATTCCCTTTCTGGAGAAGATTTTTCTTATGGACAGCTCAACCATGAGCTATTAATCTGTAGGAACATGCACGTACAGCAGTTAGATTTGCCTAGGTCACCAATCAGACAGTGATTCAATAGAAATTCTTGTTTAAGTCTCTTTACTTCAAATATTCCATCAATGCTTAAAATAAATATTTTGTTTTAAGAGGGCTGTCTTCCCCCAGAAAAGAAAAATTAGATTCAGCACCTTCGATTAGATAGGTTAGAAAGGTATGCAACATTTCAAAATAGACAGGTAGGTTTGTACCTTGCCGCTCAGATTAAGAACATGAAGTGCCACACGCTGAAACAGAAACAAGCGCAGTCAGCCTCGTGATGTGCAGTTTGATCTTTCAGCAAGATCCATCCACCCTTACGTTCACACTCATTCACAATCATAGAATGGCTCGGGTTGGAAAGGGCCTTAAAGACCACCCAGTTTCAGCCCCCTGCCACGGGCAGGGATGCCACCCACTAGATCAGGTTGCTCAGGGCCTCATCCAGCCTGGCCATGAACACCTCCAGGGATGGATGGGGCATCCACAGCTGCTCTGGGCAACCTCCTCCAGTGCCTCACCACCCTCTGAGTGAAGAATTTCCTCCTAATAGCTAACCTAAATTGTCCCTCTTTCAGTTTAAAACCATTCCTCCTTCTCCTATCATTATCTGACCAAGTAAAAAGTTGCTGTCCAGCTTTTTTATAAGCCCCCTTTAAGTACTGAAAAGCTGCAGTGAGGTCTTCCCAGAGCCTTTTCTTCTCGAGGCTGAACAGCCCCAGCTCTCTCAGCCTTTCTCCATAGGAGAGGTGCTCCAGCCCCTTGATCATCTTCATGGCCTTCCTCCTCTGGACTCACTCTAACAGCCCCACATCCTTCTTGTGCTGGGGGCTCAAGACCTGGACGCAGGACCCCAAGTGGGGCCTCAAAAGGGCAGAGCAGACAGGGACAATCACCTCCCTCAACCTCCATGTATGTGTAACAGCACATGGATCTGGCTTTATTGCCCTCCTCCCCGCCAAAAAAAATAATTCAAATACATATTGGACTGTTTTTCATCTTTATTTCACATTTTTGATAATTTCATTAAATCTCCACATCTGTTATGAAATACTGTACTCATTCTAACACTTCCATTCCTGCTACATCTGCTTCGTTGTACTTTAACAGAAAAAGTTGGTCTACATTTAAATAATCATTATACTGGCTCAAAAGTTGAGTTAATTGAGAAATTCACTTCAGATTCAAATAAAAATTTGAGATGCCTAAATAAAAAACATCTGGTAGGAAATAGATTTTATTACACGAAATCGTACATCTGTAATTCCTTTAAGGACCACCCTTTTCAGTTTCCTGTTCATTGCATCTGTAATCGCAAATACTTCTTATTCGATTATTCAGTCTCCCCCAGAGAGGGAAGAAAACAAGTTTGTCGAGCTTATGGTCCCTTGACAATTCATAATGTGCGCATCAAGCCACATTGTCTGCTTTACTACATATGTGAGTGTCCACTCAATCCAACTAGGATAGCTGTACAGCTAACTATCCCGTTTGGAATTAAGTGCACACCTTTAAGAGAGCAGACTAGCACTTACTAAAACCAGATTTGGTGATACTGTCATCACTGACAATCCCTAATATACTTTTTGCCATCTCAATAGCTATGCAAACGGTGGAGTAGATTGCTCTATGTAAATAAATAGTCTGTAAGTGGATTACACAGCTGCATAAAGAAGTCACAAAACCAACATTCATTATGCTTGCTGTAATCGTGGGAATTCATTATCCCCATGTTTACTGCTGCTTCAGGCTCACGCATTTACACTGACAGTTGCCTCCTCAAAGAAGTCTTCTCAAGGAAGAAACGCAAGGACCACTTTCTACAAATGATTCTGGCACAGCACGTCCTATTTGTTTCAAGGTAAAAAAGAGAAGAATTTCTGACAAAGTTCAGCACTTTGAAGGTCGCTATAGAACTTGATCAAGTCCAGATAGGTGATCTCTTTAATAGGAGAAGATAAACTGACCGACACTTTCCAAACAATCCACAGGTGCTTCATAAAAGTTCGTATTATGTTAATGTCCACATACAGAGAAAAATAAAGAGATTCAAGGTCATTCCCTGCCCCTGTTCTTAACCGGCCAGACACAAGCCAGCTCTAGTCCAGACACCGTACACCTGTGCTAACACGGCTCTGTGCTTGGGATACCAAGACCTTCGGGAAGTTGTGTTTCGAGGTTTAGTAGCTCACAGGTCATATGACACCAACACAGTAATGTGGTTTCTGGACTAAAGCAGATTGATAACTGCCTGTCTCAGAGCACGGGCAGAGGAGCTCTATCTGTCTGTACCTACCAACTCAGGCATCCACCAAGATTTCACCAGGTCTCAGAACAGTTGTACAAAGAGGGGAAGATCAGCCTTTGGTATGGAGCGATTTTCCTCCAGAAAAAAAACAAAAAACAAAACAAAAAAAACCCTCACAATTCATTACTTACAAGTTGACATAGTATTAAAATACATTACAAGCCAATTAGCTTTGATTTGTTTGGAGTTTCAGGAACTCAGGGAAGTAGACTCGAGATTCCTACTGCTACAGATCCCAGCAGGGAGCCAGCACGCACAGACGCATTGCAAAAGACAACCGCCTGCATTCAGATATGCAACTCAAATTTAATTTGAATGTAATTACGCTATTCTGGTTGCGGTGACAATTCTTAAAAAGTTACTTACATGCTCTGTATGGACATGTTGTGCGCATATTTAGAGACGCCGGGAGGCTGACAAAGGTTAGGTTTGCTGTTCTTTTGGAACAGTGTCCAGTCACAGGCTTACCAGAAAACCTGACACCAAGGGCGCTCATACAGCTATTTTCCAGCACGCACCACCGCAATATTTCCTTGGTTACCTTTGTAAAAAGCGTCGCTTCTTCAAAGGCTCCCTGCCTGCCGGAAACGTGAGCTTTCACTTTAAAACGCTTAAAATCGCTAATTTTACCCTCCGGGGCCCACCCGCCCGGGCCGCCACCGCCAAGCCGCCCGCGGCGCGATCCGGCCGCCCCCGGCCCCCAGCTCGGCCGGGCCCCCGCAGCCCCCCCGCCCCGAGCAGGCCCCGCGCAGGCCCGCCCCGCTCCCGCACCCGCCCCCGCGTCTCCGCCGCCCCGCGCGCGCACGCACCCGTCGGGAGCAGGCCGGGCCCGGGCCGAGCCGCAGCGCGCTCCCGCCGCCGTCTCCCGGGCCGCCCCGCCGCGGAAGGCACCGCTCGCTGCGCGGCTCCGCGTTACCGTGACAACGGGGAGAGCCGCCCGCCCCCGGGCGCTCCCGAAGCGGAGCCGAGGAGGCGCGGAAGGGCCCGAGAGCGCCCCGCGCCGGTAGCGGGCGGGTTCCTGCCGTCAGCGGGCGGCTTCAGGGCTTTGGGGTTTAATCCCCGAGCGACCGGTGCCGGCGGGCTGGCAGCAGGCAGTCCCTAGCAGCCGTGAGGCTAACCCCGCAACGCAGCCCTCACCGCGCAGTCACTTCCCCAACCCTCACGCCGCTCGTCACGAACCCCGCAGCCAGTTGTAACCCCACCGTGGTCACAGCTCCGCACAAACAGATGAAAAGACACCTTCCATACAGCCATACCTAACAGTTCCTGCGTAATCCAGCGCCTGTTGGCTTCGGCCGTGTAAGCACTGCGTTCTGCGCCTGGGGCACAGCAAACCCACGCAGTGCTAAAGGCTGAGGGGAGAACCGACGGAAAGGGACCTGGGGTATTCGGTCAAGAGCTGACTGAACAGGAGCCAGCAGCGTGCTCAGGTGGCCACAAAGGCCAGCGGCGGCATCCTGGCTTGTATCAGGAATAGTGCAGCCAGCAGGGCTAGGGAAGCGATTGTCCCTCTGCACTCAGCTCTGGTGAGGCCATACCTCAAGTACTGTGCTCACTTTTTGGGCCCCTCTCTACAAGGACATCGAGATGCCAGAGCATGTCCGAAGGGTAACAAAGCTGGTGAAGGGTCTGGGGAACAAGTCTTATGAGGAGCAGCTGAGGGAGGTGGGGTTGTTTAGCCCCGAGAAAAGGAGGCTCAGGGGAGACCTCATCACCTTAACAGAAGCTATCATAGATCAGTCTCTTCTCCCATGTACTAAGAGATGAGAGGAAACAGCCTTAAGTTGCGCCAGGGGAGGTTTAGAAAAAACTTACTGACTGAAAGGTTGTAAAGTATTGGAACGGGCTGCCCAGAGAAGTAGTTGAGTCACCATCCGTGGAGGTCTTCAACAACATACAGATGTAGCGCTTAGTGACCTGGCTTAAGCATGTACTTGGCAGTGCTGGGTTAAAGGTTGGACCAGACGATCTTAGAGGTCTTTTCCAGTCTAAATGATTCCATGATCTAAAAACACTGACCAGCTATGCTCAGGCGACCATTATACAGCTTTCACAATTAACTGGTTCCATTGTTAAAGTTCTGCCTAATACCTAAACTACATATGCCTGGTTGCATAGACTTGGACAGAAGTTGAAGTTCCCTGCCCTACTACATTCAGCAGAGAAGCCCTGCTATAGAGCATTTATGCTTTAAAATAAGAAATAAGCAGAGCATCCCCAGGATGCTCGGGTCTTCCCTCATCTGAGTACTGCCCTCATGAAAGAGGCCTGATTACTGCAGAGACCCTGAGGCCCCAGGACACATGAAGAACATGCTTCGGTAGCACAGTCACATAGTGGATCTTACCCTTTCCTCTAAGGGCTTGACCTCAGCTGCTGAGAAAAAAGTAAAGCTGTGATTAGGTGACTCCTATTTAGTAAGACATGAAAGATTAACAACAGATGTCTGACCTTTGGTTTAAATCCTCTTACCTGAATGGGAAAAGAACTGCTTTGCTAACAAAAATCACCCATTATCATTTGCCAGATTAAGGAATTTAAGAGCTTTGTATGAACAAATAAATTATGAAATTTATTAAGTGACCTAAAAGGAAAATACAGGATAACATCTACTGTGTTGATGTTTTTTTTACATCTAAGGCCTTTGAACAAGAAATTTCATGTTGTAATTAGTGTAATAATCATGCACTTGAGATGCAAAATTGAGACCACCACAGACAAGTATGCAGTGCACACAATTTGTTATTCATTTTAAAACACACAGGATGCCCAAGAAATCCAAGTTAGTGTTCTTGCCTAGTCCAGAGAACCATGGCAACAAACACTGAAAGACTGTTTGCGTTTTATATCTGTGCAGGTTTGCACAAGCATGATCATGGAGACCTCCCTACCATTAAAACAGAATGAAGTTCAAGTGCCTTCTGACGTCTCAGCCTTCCCCTTGCCTCTCAGCTCTCGTCCTATGCCTTTTTTTTCCCAGTCTCTTTAATGGACATTTATGCACATAAGCAATTTTACATCTTAACAGTCTACTTGAGGCACTGGGGCTATTCAAGCATATGAAGTTATTTACATACACAGAGAATGGGAACCTTCAGCTCTGAGCTCCGTGGGGAACTGAACGCACCTTCACATGTTTTTGCAAAGAACCATGGAAATGAAACACACAGCACTGTAGATGCAGAATGCATCATTTCCTGTCAGTAATGTTAAATTTGGTTGTGGTCAAATCAAGTGGCAAGAATATTTGATATAAGCCATATGATCTTGCATTACATTCTAACAAGACTGAAAAAATACTCTCAACAAACTAATGTGTAAGTTTAAACACAAAGCTTTACAGTTGTGACAAGACCATTAAGCAATTTGGCTCTTCTTAGTTTAAAAATCCAATTTGTAACAATATACTTGTTACTCATAGTTATGCTCTAGAGCATATTTAGAGATGACAAAGCCCAAGGCATGTTTAAATTTAGCTCGCTGTCATGAGTTACTTGCAACACTCTCCACAGGAGCCCTGCCTTCCACAATTTACCTGCCATCATAAAGGTCAAATTGTGAAAACTGATTCCAAAGCTACAGATTGAGAATTTTTCCTCAAAGGAACAGGACTAAGACCTCCTATCCTGCTAGGATATTCAGGAAGTTTTAAAAAGATGAGTATCCAATATTCTTTTCATAAATAGTTTACTCATAGCTATCAAAGAAAAAATCTCATACAAAAGTCTGTTTTAAGATTTTTGGAAATTATTTTCACTAGCAGTTAACATGAGATTGCCACATCTAAGTACCAAACAATAGTCACTGGAAAACAGGACAAAAGATCTCATGCACTAATCTAATTCAACTCTCATTTAGTTTGTAAATCACTGAATAAAGCTTCCTTAATCCTTGAGATAGTTTACTAAGCAAAAAAAAAAGCTCACTAGCTCACCTAATGATCCCTATATAAACTCGAACATCACAAGAAGACTTGAAGTTGTGAAGATGACAGGCCTTCCCAGGAGATTTTATATTTATTGCTTTCAGTACATCACTTACAACACTGAAGAAGAAAAAGCTGATTAAAATCCTTAATTGGTAACAAAGGTGCTTCTAATCAAGCACCTCAGCAGCACGCTCAGCCTGTGGGCCGCCCTCAGCTCAGAACCTTCCAGAAGCACAGCCGCCATTTTGGGATGGCCCAGCCTCTCAGCAGCTCTGTGGCCAAACCTCCAGTGCTCAGCTATGCTTCTAGTGCTGCTCTTTGTAAGAACTCCCATGAGATCTGCAAGAATTGGTCATTTATTCACACCCCACCAAACCCAGGCTTCGCAGGGATGCTCAGCACCAGACCGGCTGGCACAGCCCCTGCTGGTGCCAAGGCTTTGCCAGAGGCACGGCGTGCTCCAGGCCGAGAGCAGACCCCAGGTCTCCCCTCCACACCCCACCTCCGAGGGCTCAAGCGAGGGGAGCAGCAGGCACCCAAAGCCGCGCGGCAGCAGCTCCCCGCGCCGCAGGCTACCAGGAGAGCCTGCCCCGGCGGCAGGGGAGCGGGCTCCGCAGCGGGACGGGCGGACACAGGGCAGCCCCGCACCGCTTCGCCTCCCGGCTACGACGCAAGCATGGGACGCTGCGGCGGGGCAGCACAGCGAGCGGTGCCAAGCGGCGGCCTCGCCCCGCAGCGCCTCTCACGGGCTGAGACGCAAGGTCCTTCACGTCCGCAGCGGCGCCGCGGGCCGCCCGCTCCCAGAGGAAGCCCCAGCGCCAACCACAGCGCGCTCCGCCCCGCTCCCAGCCCCTCACTCGCAGAAGCACCGCCTTTTCCGGCGGGCGCCATAAATACAGCGCCGCATGCAAATCAAGAGCTCTCTAGCCAATGAAAACCCAGACGGCGGCCATTAGCTACCCTCCTTCCCAATCAGCAGCCGGCTCGCGGGGCTCGCCTCGCCCTCGGCCGGCCCCCAGCTGCCGCCTCTTCCCCCGAGTTACGCCGCCGTCGCCCTCCCCGCGCCGCGCGGTGATTGGCCGGCGTCGGCGCCGCGGCCCCGCCTCCCGCCTCGCTCCCGCGTGCCGCCAGCCAATGGCGGCCTTTGTTTGGGGTCCCGCCAGGGGCGGCCCGACGCGCCCGGCGAGGCCCGGCGCAGGCTGACGAGGAAGCGGAACCGCGGCGGCCCGCACCCAGCGCGGCGGCCCGCAGCCCCCCACCGCCGCCCGCTGCGGGGCCGAGCCGGCCCGCCAGGGAGCCGCGGCTCCGGCTCGGGGGCGCTGAGGCCGGCCGGGAAGCGGCGGTGCCGCGTTCGCGGGGATAGGCGGCCTCCCCGGCCGGGCAGCGGGGCCGCTGCCGCCGGCAGCGCTGGGAGGGCCGCTGGAGGCCGCGGGGGTCGCGGGGCGCGCCGGCCTCCGCCCGAGCTGGCGGCTCTGGGGCGCGGCCTGCGGGTGCCTGGGGCTGCGGGGGGCGGAGGAGCCGGAGCGGCCGCCGCCGGGAGCGCCGGAGCGCGGAGGCTGCGAGGCGGCGTTGATGCGGCAGGTAACGCTGCAGGCACGGCCCGGGCCGGGGGAGGGCGGCGGCTCCTCGGGCTCCCGCGGGGCCTGAGGGCCGCTGGGGCCGGCACAGCGGGCGGCGCTGGGGCCCGAGCTCCCGGCAGCGGGAGGAGGCGGCGCCGGGGGCTGCGGGGGGCCGGGGAGCGCGGGGAGAGCCGGGGTTTTGTGAGCGGCGCCGGGTGAGGAGGCGCGGGGCGTGCGGCGGTGTGGCTGGGGAGGGCGTGCGTCTGAAAGCAAAAGGGAAAGCGAAAACAGCGGGTGGAGGGGGTAAACGGTGCGAGCCCCCGCCGAAGGGTTTGGCCAGGATGCTGCGAAGGGGGGTGGATGCTGGGGGTGGCTGCCCTGGCCTCCTACCGTGTCTTGAGACCGCCCCAGAGGTGTGTGGCTCTGGGGGAGAAACCCTTCAGCCTTCTGACAGGGATTGCTGGGGGGAACGCAGCAGCTGCATCGTCTGACTTGGGGTAATAAAGCCCAAATGGAGATCAAGGAGGTTTGAGTCCTCCCAAAGTTAATATTTTTTTGAGCACAAACTGTCAGGGTTTGAAGATTTCTGTCATCACAGCGACTGAAAATATATATTTTTTTTTTAATGTGGAGAAGAGTTCTGTTGGTGATCGGGGCTCCGTCAGGTTTTATATGAACTTTTAATATCAACTTATATTTACAGTTCAAACAAGCTTATTGGGCTTTTTGCAAAGAACGGAACATTGCCCCATGTTTTTCTGAGCTGCTAGGTACGGTATTTCAGCTGGGAATTGTTAGAGAGAAAAGTAACTCTTTAGTAATAGGAACATAGTCCGTAAAGTGTAACGACGCGCATTCAGGTGTGGTGTTATGCTGATGCACCTGGTTTACTTTAAAACACTCCATCCTGGTATCAGCCTGATCTGTTGCAATTCCATCATTTTATTAGTGATATTTGGAATTTCCTTCTCTCCCTGGTGTTTATCTTTGCCCTTAATTAAAGTTGGACTGTGGCTTCTGTGCTGGCGATAAGGCGTTGCAACTGCTAGTTCTCTCTTCTGCCGTGGAACGGTTTCTTTCTTAGAAGTTGACTTCTAGATCAGGTGCCAGGCCCATTTTTACACTCTCTTAAAAAAAACTGCTGTTGGCTTGTAGCAGATAATGTGATTTAATGCCTTAAGCTCTTGTGCGTGTGCACGTGTCTGGTGTTCTGTTCCAGGTACCCCTGTGCCGGGCAGATTTCTGAAGTTAGTGAGCGGCCATCCCAAATGGCCCCCAAATGTCAGACCCGGCGTTTAAGCGATCTGGTGGTGCCTCTCGGAGGGCGCAGAGCAGTGTCCCGGCAGATCGCGGTGTAAAACTTTACTGCTGGCCCGGGAGGTCGCGGCACCCGAGCTGTCCCCGTCGAGGCGAGGGGGGGACGCCGCCGCTGCGGGTGCCCGCGGAGTTTGTGGCCCCCTGAGGTAACGCCGCGGGGTGCGGGTGCGGGCGCGGGCCGGCCGCGAGCGGTGCCGGCGGCTGCCGAAGCCGCGAGCGAGAACCGAGCCGAGGGGGCTGCGGGGAGCCGGTCCCCTCCCGGCCCGGCCGGCCCGTGACAGGCGAGCCGCCGCCCGGGCGATGCTCGCGGTGAAGGCGGCCGGGCTGCCGGGGCCGGCCGTGGCCGGCTCCCCCCGGGCCGAGCGGTGCCCTGGGGAGGGCCCGGAGGTGCGGGGCTGTGGCGGGGTGGGGGCGGAGGGGAGCTGGAAAGCTTGGTCGCCGTGGCCAGTCCCAGCCCCAGCCGCACACACACACAGGGAGGAGGAGAAGCCGCCGCCGCCGCAGCGAGGAGCATGGAGCCCCCCCCCGCGGCGGGCCGGGCCGGCTGGGCCCCATGGTGAGGAGGCCGGGGAGCCCCCCCGGGCCCCCGGAGCTTCGGAAGGGGTAGGATGGGGGCGAGCCCCGGGCCGGCCCCGGCCGCGCTGCCCCGCTCCGCCGGGCCCGGCGGCTGCCTCCCTCGCCGCCTGCCGAGCGCTTCCAGCGCCCGAGTTGGCCTCGGCGATTTTTTCCGCCCGAGGCGGCCCGAAGCCCTCCGGGGGGCCGCCGGGGGGGCGCCGGGGGAGCCCCGCACCCTTTTGGGCCGGTTTGGGGGGGATTCCCGCGGGGCTCTCCCCTCCCGCCCTCGGCACAGGTTGTTGGGTCGGGACAGCAAACGAAAGGGGATTTAGTAACAAACAACGGCGGCCATGTTGAGAGGAATTTCTGCAGCTAAACTTCTCCCCTCTCAGCCCAGGGGTTTCTCCCCCTCTCTGGTGGGCTCCCCGGCCTGACTTTGTGCCCCCCTCTTTTCTTTCTCTCCTCCCCAACAGGATGACGGTGAAACTGGGCGAGAGCGCAGAGACACTTATTTAAAGGTGAATTGAAAGATCTGCAAAAAAGTTAAAACACTAAAATTGGGGTTTATTCCCCATCAATTTTAATTTGTATCTGAAGCAAAGAAATTTATCCACCTACCCCTGCAACTATTCCTTCCCCTAGTAATCCATTCGATAATCTTTTTCTATCACAGGGCTTGCAACACTGTTCCACATCAAATGCACGTTTGATACTTCAACTGCTTACCCTATCACCAGACACAAGGTGGGTACCATTTGTACTCCAGTTTAGGACTGTAATTTTGGTGTTATGAGTTGGTGGTACAGCATGGTGCTCCTTGTCTTGTTTGTTAAGTATCGTAACTTCTCCGGTCTCCCAGCCTGCTGCAAGAATCGGCCTGGAAGGGTGCCAGGAAAGTGATGTGACCTGAAAGCTTCTCTCAACATGTGCATCAGACACATGTTCTCCCTGCAAATGGAAATAAAGTACAGGCTCAGTACAAATATGCAGCTAAACTTTCAGATTTGCTTCCCAGTCAACAAGATCTTTTCCTGTGATAAAGGACTGATATGTAACAGAACATCTGGTAAGACATATGAAGTGGCTACACAAAGTATTTATGGATATTTCCTGTGCATAAAAATGTGCTACAACATGCAGTACACCCATTTGAAAATAGCCTGTGAAAACATAGTGGTATTAAATGATTGCCACACTCTGCTTTTCAAAGCTATTCCTCCCCCCAGCATGCATGAAGAGCTCTCAATGAATATCAAACTCTTATTCCTGTGTGAATGATAAGAAGGCTTCAATCACATTTCAAGGTAAAAAAAAAAAAAAAAAAACTTTTAAAAAGAATAAGGGACTTAATTAAGAACACAGAATAATCTAATTAAACAGTTATTTTAAAGGTAGGCTTTCCTTTGTGCATAGTTTGCTGTATTATTTCAGGCAAATCATTTAATCTCCTCATGTATTTATTTTTCTGTTTGTAAAATTTGGATGACAATTTTTAATAATGCTCTTTGAAAATTATGCATTTAAGTGAATAAATTTAAGTGCATTTTTATGCACTTATTAACAGAGTTAAATGTTTCCAGTACATCTGCTGCTAGATAGGTTATACTACCATTTCCCTAAACAGCACAGATACTTTTTTCCCCTGGAAGTGCTACACAAGCCTCTTGTGTAAAGCTTATCAGAGTAGGCAGAGCAAATATCTGTCTACTAAACAACCTACTCAGATGGAACAAATTGGGTCTAGCAAATCAGTTCAGACTCAAGATGGAAGAATGGTTTTTTTATTCATACTTCTTAGTACATTTCATTCACTTGAAGTTGTTTTTTTTTTTTTTAAAAAAAAAAGCATGTGACCATTTTATTTTTAAGCATAAAATTCTCTTAATTATGAGCATCAAAAAAAAAAAGATGGTAACTATCACAAATACGACTTAAGTCTGTAAAAATTAAATTTCAATGAAGAGATCAATTTAATTTATGAATAGCTTTTTATAAAACATATGTAATCAGTAGCTGATGAATCTGACATTTTCTAAATAGCATGGAGCACGGACAATAATTAAAATGTAGGGACAGGGATTCAAGGAGCATATAAGTAAACATGCAAATATGATACAAAAGTGAAGTTTCAAAACAGCAGAACGATATTAAGCCCAAAAGCAAAGTTGCTGATTACTCACCTGTTCCAGATAGATATCCACACAGCCCCCAGATGCTGTGCTGATGGAAGCAACTGCCAAGAGTGGATGGATCGAGTGCCACGTTATATGAGATGGGGAGGCAACTGACTCAGGAGCATCTATTCGATGATCCACGTACACGGCCATAGCACCAGGAGCTGTCACAGACTGCAAACCTGCACGAGGAAAATAAGCGTTTGTAACAGAATGCTAAAAGTTGTTAATAAAAGAAGCTACCACATCACCTTCTTAACGTGCTCTATCTAGAACACGGAAAAGGTTAAAGAGGTATTATTAAAAAATGCTGAGGAGCACTGGGCCTTGTAGTCCACAGATCCCCAGAGTGCATAGACTAGCACCTGGTCTCTCAGTGGCTTGTACTGCTTTATTTCAGAGGGCTCTGAAATAACTCTGAGTTTACCAAAAAGGTATTTCTAGTACTTCATATCCGAAGATGTCAATGTACAGAGTGATCTCAAGTTGTGAAGTCTCATACCTGAGCTTTTTTTCAAAGTAAACTTTAACAGTTGTCACCATTTTAGAGCTTGTACTGTTGAAATTACTGGACAGATTAGTTTAACTCATTCAAGATCCACAAAACCTGTCTGTATCTGAATGAAAATACTAAATAAATGATGATTTTTCAAGGAAAAGAACCCGAAAGCAATGCTCTTTTCAGAGTTCTTTCTCAGAAATGGAGCAAGACATGAAGCCTTTAAAAGTTTATGCAGGGAGATTGTCTTTGGGATTTGTGTTGTATGATCTCACTGGCTTGGTTTAAAAACAAAACAAAACAAAACAACAAAGAACAGCTGAGATAACCACCTCTTAAGCACCTCATTTATTAACAAACAATGTCAAAACCTGAAAAATATAAAATTCCTGGTAAAGGTTTAGGTGATTCCCTTTCTGGAGAAGATTTTTCTTATGGACAGCTCAACCATGAGCTATTAATCTGTAGGAACATGCACGTACAGCAGTTAGATTTGCCTAGGTCACCAATCAGACAGTGATTCAATAGAAATTCTTGTTTAAGTCTCTTTACTTCAAATATTCCATCAATGCTTAAAATAAATATTTTGTTTTAAGAGGGCTGTCTTCCCCCAGAAAAGAAAAATTAGATTCAGCACCTTCGATTAGATAGGTTAGAAAGGTATGCAACATTTCAAAATAGACAGGTAGGTTTGTACCTTGCCGCTCAGATTAAGAACATGAAGTGCCACACGCTGAAACAGAAACAAGCGCAGTCAGCCTCGTGATGTGCAGTTTGATCTTTCAGCAAGATCCATCCACCCTTACGTTCACACTCATTCACAATCATAGAATGGCTCGGGTTGGAAAGGGCCTTAAAGACCACCCAGTTTCAGCCCCCTGCCACGGGCAGGGATGCCACCCACTAGATCAGGTTGCTCAGGGCCTCATCCAGCCTGGCCATGAACACCTCCAGGGATGGGGCATCCACAGCTGCTCTGGGCAACCTCCTCCAGTGCCTCACCACCCTCTGAGTGAAGAATTTCCTCCTAATAGCTAACCTAAATTGTCCCTCTTTCAGTTTAAAACCATTCCTCCTTCTCCTATCATTATCTGACCAAGTAAAAAGTTGCTGTCCAGCTTTTTTATAAGCCCCCTTTAAGTACTGAAAAGCTGCAGTGAGGTCTTCCCAGAGCCTTTTCTTCTCGAGGCTGAACAGCCCCAGCTCTCTCAGCCTTTCTCCATAGGAGAGGTGCTCCAGCCCCTTGATCATCTTCATGGCCTTCCTCCTCTGGACTCACTCTAACAGCCCCACATCCTTCTTGTGCTGGGGGCTCAAGACCTGGACGCAGGACCCCAAGTGGGGCCTCAAAAGGGCAGAGCAGACAGGGACAATCACCTCCCTCAACCTCCATGTATGTGTAACAGCACATGGATCTGGCTTTATTGCCCTCCTCCCCGCCAAAAAAAATAATTCAAATACATATTGGACTGTTTTTCATCTTTATTTCACATTTTTGATAATTTCATTAAATCTCCACATCTGTTATGAAATACTGTACTCATTCTAACACTTCCATTCCTGCTACATCTGCTTCGTTGTACTTTAACAGAAAAAGTTGGTCTACATTTAAATAATCATTATACTGGCTCAAAAGTTGAGTTAATTGAGAAATTCACTTCAGATTCAAATAAAAATTTGAGATGCCTAAATAAAAAACATCTGGTAGGAAATAGATTTTATTACACGAAATCGTACATCTGTAATTCCTTTAAGGACCACCCTTTTCAGTTTCCTGTTCATTGCATCTGTAATCGCAAATACTTCTTATTCGATTATTCAGTCTCCCCCAGAGAGGGAAGAAAACAAGTTTGTCGAGCTTATGGTCCCTTGACAATTCATAATGTGCGCATCAAGCCACATTGTCTGCTTTACTACATATGTGAGTGTCCACTCAATCCAACTAGGATAGCTGTACAGCTAACTATCCCGTTTGGAATTAAGTGCACACCTTTAAGAGAGCAGACTAGCACTTACTAAAACCAGATTCGGTGATACTGTCATCACTGACAATCCCTAATATACTTTTTGCCATCTCAATAGCTATGCAAACGGTGGAGTAGATTGCTCTATGTAAATAAATAGTCTGTAAGTGGATTACACAGCTGCATAAAGAAGTCACAAAACCAACATTCATTATGCTTGCTGTAATCGTGGGAATTCATTATCCCCATGTTTACTGCTGCTTCAGGCTCACGCATTTACACTGACAGTTGCCTCCTCAAAGAAGTCTTCTCAAGGAAGAAACGCAAGGACCACTTTCTACAAATGATTCTGGCACAGCACGTCCTATTTGTTTCAAGGTAAAAAAGAGAAGAATTTCTGACAAAGTTCAGCACTTTGAAGGTCGCTATAGAACTTGATCAAGTCCAGAGAGGTGATCTCTTTAATAGGAGAAGATAAACTGACCGACACCTTCCAAACAATCCACAGGTGCTTCATAAAAGTTCGTATTATGTTAATGTCCACATACAGAGAAAAATAAGGAGATTCAAGGTCATTCCCTGCCCCTGTTCTTAACCGGCCAGACACAAGCCAGCTCTAGTCCAGACACCGTACACCTGTGCTAACACGGCTCTGTGCTTGGGATACCAAGACCTTCGGGAAGTTGTGTTTCGAGGTTTAGTAGCTCACAGGTCATACGACCCCAACACAGTAATGTGGTTTCTGGACTAAAGCAGATTGATAACTGGCTGTCTCAGAGCACGGGCAGAGGAGCTGTATCTGTCTGTACCTACCAACTCAGGCATCCACCAAGATTTCACCAGGTCTCAGAACAGTTGTACAAGGAGGGGAAGATCAGCCTTTGGTATGGAGCGATTTTCCTCCAGAAAAAAAAAAAAAAAACAAAACAAAAAAAACCCTCACAATTCATTACTTACAAGTTGACATAGTATTAAAATACATTACAAGCCAATTAGCTTTGATTTGTTTGGAGTTTCAGGAACTCAGGGAAGTAGACTCGAGATTCCTACTGCTACAGATCCCAGCAGGGAGCCAGCACGCACAGACGCATTGCAAAAGACAACCGCCTGCATTCAGATATGCAACTCAAATTTAATTTGAAAGTAATTACGCTATTCTGGTTTCGGTGACAATTCTTAAAAAGTTACTTACATGCTCTGTATGGACATGTTGTGCGCATATTTAGAGACGCCGGGAGGCTGACAAAGGTTAGGTTTGCTGTTCTTTTGGAACAGTGTCCAGTCACAGGCTTACCAGAAAACCTGACACCAAGGGCGCTCATACAGCTATTTTCCAGCACGCACCACCGCAATATTTCCTTGGTTACCTTTGTAAAAAGCGTCGCTTCTTCAAAGGCTCCCTGCCTGCCGGAAACGTGAGCTTTCACTTTAAAACGCTTAAAATCGCTAATTTTACCCTCCGGGGCCCACCCGCCCGGGCCGCCCCCGCGAAGCCGCCCGCGGCGCGATCCGGCCGCCCCCGGCCCCCAGCTCGGCCGGGCCCCCGCGGCCCCCCCGCCCCGAGCAGGCCCCGCGCAGGCCCGCCCCGCTCCCGCTCCCGCACCCGCGTCTCCGCCGCCCCGCGCGCGCACGCACCCGTCGGGAGCAGGCCGGGCCCGGGCCGAGCCGCAGCGCGCTCCCGCCGCCGTCTCCCGGGCCGCCCCGCCGCGGAAGGCAGCGCTCGCTGCGCGGCTCCGCGTTACCGTGACAACGGGGAGAGCCGCCCGCCCCCGGGCGCTCCCGAAGCGGAGCCGAGGAGGCGCGGAAGGGCCCGAGAGCGCCCCGCCGGCCGCCCGGCCCCGCGCCGTCAGCGGGCGGCTTCAGGGCTTTCGGGTTTAATCCCCGAGCAACCGGTGCCGGCGGGCTGGCAGCAGGCAGTCCCTAGCAGCCGTGAGGCTAACCCCGCAACGCAGCCCTCACCGCGCAGTCACTTCCCCAACCCTCACGCCGCTCGTCACGAACCCCGCAGCCAGTTGTAACCCCACCGTGGTCACAGCTCCGCACAAACAGACGAAAAGACACCTTCCATACAGCCATACCTAACAGTTCCTGCGTAATCCAGCGCCTGTTGGCTTCGGCCGTGTAAGCACTGCGTTCTGCGCCTGGGGCACAGCAAACCCACGCAGTGCTAAAGGCTGAGGGGAGAACCGACGGAAAGGGACCTGGGGTATTCGGTCAATAGCTGACTGAACAGGAGCCAGCAGCGTGCTCAGGTGGCCACAAAGGCCAGCGGCATCCTGGCTTGTATCAGGAATAGTGCAGCCAGCAGGGCTAGAGAAGCGATTGTCCCTCTGCACTCAGCTCTGGTGAGGCCATACCTCAAGTACTGTGCTCACTTTTGGGCCCCTCTCTACAAGGACATCGAGGTGCCAGAGCATGTCCGAAGGGTAACAAAGTTGGCGAAGGGTCTGAGGAACAAGTCTTATGAGGAGCAGCTGAGGGATGTGGGGTTGTTTAGCCCCGAGAAAAGGAGGCTCAGGGGAGACCTTATCACCTTAACAGAAGCTATCATAGATCAGTCTCTTCTCCCATGTACTAAGAGATGAGAGGAAACAGCCTTAAGTTGCGCCAGGGGAGGTTTAGAAAAAACTTACTGACTGAAAGGGTTGTAAAGTATTGGAACGGGCTGCCCAGAGAAGTAGTTGAGTCACCATCCGTGGAGGTCTTCAACAACAACATACAGATGTAGCGCTTAGTGACCTGGCTTAAGCGTGTACTTGGCAGTGCTGGGTTAAAGGTTGGACCAGACGATCTTAGAGGTCTTTTCCAGTCTAAATGATTCCATGATCTAAAAACACTGACCAGCTATGCTCAGGCGACCATTTTACAGCTTTCACAATTAACTGGCTCCATTGTTAAACAAAGTTCTGCCTAATACCTAAACTACATATGCCTGGTTGCATAGACTTGGACAGAAGTTGAAGTTCCCTGCCCTACTACCTTCAGCAGAGAAGCCCTGCTATAGAGCATTTATGCTTTAAAATAAGAAATAAGCAGAGTATCCCAGGATGCTCGGGTCTTCCCTCATCTGAGTACTGCCCTCATGCAAGAGGCCTGATTACTGCAGAGACCCTGAGGCCCCAGGACACACAAAGAACATGCTTCGGTAGCACAGTCACATAGTGGATCTTACCCTTTCCTCTAAGGGCTTGACCTCAGCTGCTGAGAAAAAAGTAAAGCTGTGATTAGGTGACTCCTATTTAGTAAGACATGAAAGATTAACAACAGATGTCTGACCTTTGGTTTAAATCCTCTTACCTGAATGGGAAAAGAACTGCTTTGCTAACAAAAATCATCCATTATCATTTGCCAGATTAAGGAATTTAAGAGCTTTGTATGAACAAATAAATTATGAAATTTAATAGCTAAGTGACCTAAAAGGAAAATACAGGGTAACATCTACTGTGTTGATGTTTTTTTTACATCTAAGGCCTTTGAACAAGAAATTTCATGTTGTAATTAGTGTAATAATCATGCACTTGAGATGCAAAATTGAGACCACCACAGACAAGTATGCAGTGCACACAATTTGTTATTCATTTTAAAACACACAGGATGCCCAAGAAATCCAAGTTAGTGTTCTTGCCTAGTCCAGAGAACCATGGCAACAAACACTGAAAGACTGTTTGCGTTTTATATCTGTGCAGGTTTGCACAAGCACGATCATGGAGACCTCCCTACCATTAAAACAGAATGAAGTTCAAGTGCCTTCTGACGTCTCAGCCTTCCCCTTGCCTCTCAGCTCTCGTCCTATGCCTTTTTTTTCCCAGTCTCTTTAATGGACATTTATGCACATAAGCAATTTTACATCTTAACAGTCTACTTGAGGCACTGGGGCTATTCAAGCATATGAAGTTATTTACATACACAGAGAATGGGAACCTTCAGCTCTGAGCTCCGTGGGGAACTGAACGCACCTTCACATGTTTTTGCAAAGAACCATGGAAATGAAACACACAGCACTGTAGATGCAGAATGCATCATTTCCTGTCAGTAATGTTAAATTTGGTTGTGGTCAAATCAAGTGGCAAGAATATTTGATATAAGCCATATGATCTTGCATTACATTCTAACAAGACTGAAAAAATACTCTCAACAAACTAATGTGTAAGTTTAAACACAAAGCTTTACAGTTGTGACAAGACCATTAAGCAATTTGGCTCTTCTTAGTTTAAAAATCCAATTTGTAACAATATACTTGTTACTCATAGTTATGCTCTAGAGCATATTTAGAGATGACAAAGCCCAAGGCATGTTTAAATTTAGCTCGCTGTCATGAGTTACTTGCAACACTCTCCACAGGAGCCCTGCCTTCCACAATTTACCTGCCATCATAAAGGTCAAATTGTGAAAACTGATTCCAAAGCTACAGATTGAGAATTTTTCCTCAAAGGAACAGGACTAAGACCTCCTATCCTGCTAGGATATTCAGGAAGTTTTAAAAAGATGAGTATCCAATATTCTTTTCATAAATAGTTTACTCATAGCTATCAAAGAAAAAATCTCATACACAAAAGTCTGTTTTAAGATTTTTGGAAATTATTTTCACTAGCAGTTAACATGAGATTGCCACATCTAAGTACCAAACAATGGTCACTGGAAAACAGGACAAAAGATTTCATGCACTAATCTAATTCAACTCTCATTTAGTTTGTAAATCACTTAATAAAGCTTCCTTAAACCTTGAGATAGTTTACTAAGCAAAAAAAAAAAGCTCACTAGCTCACCTAATGATCCCTATATAAACTCAAACATCACAACAAGACTTGAAGTTGTGAAGATGACAGGCCTTCCCAGGAGATTTTATATTTATTGCTTTCAGTACATCACTTACAACACTGAAGAAGAAAAAGCTGATTAAAATCCTTAATTGGTAACAAAGGTGCTTCTAATCAAGCACCTCAGCAGCACGCTCAGCCTGCGGGCCGCCCTCAGCTCAGAACCTTCCAGAAGCACAGCCGCCATTTTGGGATGGCCCAGTCTCTCAGCAGCTCTGTGGCCAAACCTCCAGTGCTCAGCTATGCTTCTAGTGCTGCTCTTTGTAAGAACTCCCATGAGATCTGCAAGAATTGGTCATTTCTTCACACCCCACCAAACCCAGGCTTTGCAGGGATGCTCAGCACCAGACCGGCTGGCACAGCCCCTGCTGGTGCCAAGGCTTTGCCAGAGGCACGGCGTGCTCCAGGCCAAGAGCAGACCCCAGGTCTCTCCTCCACACCCCACCTCCGAGGGCACAAGCGAGGGGAGCAGCAGGCACCCAAAGCCGCGCGGCAGCAGCTCCCCGCGCCGCAGGCTACCAGGAGAGCCTGCCCCGGCGGCAGGGGAGCAGGCTCCGCAGCGGGACGGGCGGACACAGGGCAGCCCCGCACCGCTTCGCCTCCCGGCTACGACGCAAGCATGGGACGCTGCGGCGGGGCAGCACAGCGAGCGGTGCCAAGCGGCGGCCTCGCCCCGCAGCGCCTCTCACGGGCTGAGACGCAAGGTCCTTCACGTCCGCAGCGGCGCCGCGGGCCGCCCGCTCCCAGAGGAAGCCCCAGCGCCAACCACAGCGCGCTCCGCCCCGCTCCCAGCCCCTCACTCGCAGAAGCACCGCCTTTTCCGGCGGGCGCCATAAATACAGCGCCGCATGCAAATCAAGAGCTCTCTAGCCAATGAAAACCCAGACGACGGCCATTAGCTACCCTCCTTCCCAATCAGCAGCCGGCTCGCGGGGCTCGCCTCGCCCTCGGCCGGCCCCCAGCTGCCGCCTCTTCCCCCGAGTTACGCCGCCGTCGCCCTCCCCGCGCCGCGCGGTGATTGGCCGGCGTCGGCGCCGCGGCCCCGCCTCCCGCCTCGCTCCCGCGTGCCGCCAGCCAATGGCGGCCTTTGTTTGGGGTCCCGCCAGGGGCGGCCCGACGCGCCCGGCGAGGCCCGGCGCAGGCTGACGAGGAAGCGGAACCGCGGCGGCCCGCACCCAGCGCGGCGGCCCGCAGCCCCCCACCGCCGCCCGCTGCGGGGCCGAGCCGGCCCGCCAGGGAGCCGCGGCTCCGGCTCGGGGGCGCTGAGGCCGGCCGGGAAGCGGCGGTGCCGCGGTCGCGGGGATAGGCGGCCTCCCCGGCCGGGCAGCGGGGCCGCTGCCGCCGGCAGCGCTGGGAGGGCCGCTGGAGGCCGCGGGGGTCGCGGGGCGCGCCGGCCTCCGCCCGAGCTGGCGGCTCTGGGGCGCGGCCTGTGGGTGCCTGGGGCTGCGGGGGGCGGAGGAGCCGGAGCGGCCGCCGCCGGGAGCGCCGGAGCGCGGAGGCTGCGAGGCGGCGTTGATGCGGCAGGTAACGCTGCAGGCACGGCCCGGGCCGGGGGAGGGCGGCGGCTCCTCGGGCTCCCGCGGGGCCTGAGGGCCGCTGGGGCCGGCACAGCGGGCGGCGCTGGGGCCCGAGCCCCCGGCAGCGGGAGGAGGCGGCGCCGGGGGCTGCGGGGGGCCGGGGAGCGCGGGGAGAGCCGGGGTTTTGTGAGCGGCGCCGGGTGAGGAGGCGCGGGGCGTGCGGCGGTGTGGCTGGGGAGGGCGTGCGTCTGAAAGCAAAAGGGAAAGCGAAAACAGCGGGTGGAGGGGGTAAACGGTGCGAGCCCCCGCCGAAGGGTTTGGCCAGGATGCTGCGAAGGGGGGTGGATGCTGGGGGTGGCTGCCCTGGCCTCCTACCGTGTCTTGAGACCGCCCCAGAGGTGTGTGGCTCTGGGGGAGAAACCCTTCAGCCTTCTGACAGAGATTGCTGGGGGGAACGCAGCAGCTGCATCGTCTGACTTGGGGTAATAAAACCCAAATGGAGATCAAGGAGGTTTGAGTCCTCCCAAAGTTAATATTTTTTTGAGCACAAACTGTCAGGGTTTGAAGATTTCTGTCATCACAGCGACTGAAAATATATATTTTTTTTTTAATGTGGAGAAGAGTTCTGTTGGTGATCGGGGCTCCGTCAGGTTTTATATGAACTTTTAATATCAACTTATATTTACAGTTCAAACCAGCTTATTGGGCTTTTTGCAAAGAACGGAACATTGCCCCATGTTTTTCTGAGCTGCTAGGTACGGTATTTCAGCTGGGAATTGTTAGAGGGAAAAGTAACACTTCAGTAATAGGAACATAGTCCGTAAATTGTAACAACGTGCATTCAGGTGTGGTGTTATGCTGATGCACCTGGTTTACTTTAAAACACTCCATCCTGGTATCAGCCTGATCTGTTGCAATTCCATCATTTTATTAGTGATATTTGGAATTTCCTTCTCTCCCTGGTGTTTATCTTTGCCCTTAATTAAAGTTGGACTGTGGCTTCTGTGCTGGCGATAAGGCGTTGCAACTGCTAGTTCTCTCTTCTGCTGTGGAACGGTTTCTTTCTTAGAAGTTGACTTCTAGATCAGGTGCCAGGCCCATTTTTACACTCTCTTAAAAAAAACTGCTGTTGGCTTGTAGCAGATAATGTGATTTAATGCCTTAAGCTCTTGTGCGTGTGCACGTGTCTGGTGTTCTGTTCCAGGTACCCCTGTGCCGGGCAGATTTCTGAAGTTAGTGAGCGGCCATCCCAAATGGCCCCCAAATGTCAGACCCGGCGTTTAAGCGATCTGGTGGTGCCTCTCGGAGGGCGCAGAGCAGTGTCCCGGCAGATCGCGGTGTAAAACTTTACTGCTGGCCCGGGAGGTCGCGGCACCCGAGCTGTCCCCGTCGAGGCGAGGGGGGGACGCCGCCGCTGCGGGTGCCCGCGGAGTTTGTGGCCCCCTGAGGTAACGCCGCGGGGTGCGGGTGCGGGCGCGGGCCGGCCGCGAGCGGTGCCGGCGGCTGCCGAAGCCGCGAGCGAGAACCGAGCCGAGGGGGCTGCGGGGAGCCGGTCCCCTCCCGGCCCGGCCGGCCCGTGACAGGCGAGCCGCCGCCCGGGCGATGCTCGCGGTGAAGGCGGCCGGGCTGCCGGGGCCGGCCGTGGCCGGCTCCCCCCGGGCCGAGCGGTGCCCTGGGGAGGGCCCGGAGGTGCGGGGCTGTGGCGGGGTGGGGGCGGAGGGGAGCTGGAAAGCTTGGTCGCCGTGGCCAGTCCCAGCCCCAGCCGCACACACACACAGGGAGGAGGAGAAGCCGCCGCCGCCGCAGCGAGGAGCATGGAGCCCCCCCCCGCGGCGGGCCGGGCCGGCTGGGCCCCATGGTGAGGAGGCCGGGGAGCCCCCCCGGGCCCCCGGAGCTTCGGAAGGGGTAGGATGGGGGCGAGCCCCGGGCCGGCCCCGGCCGCGCTGCCCCGCTCCGCCGGGCCCGGCGGCTGCCTCCCTCGCCGCCTGCCGAGCGCTTCCAGCGCCCGAGTTGGCCTCGGCGATTTTTTCCGCCCGAGGCGGCCCGAAGCCCTCCGGGGGGCCGCCGGGGGGGCGCCGGGGGAGCCCCGCACCCTTTTGGGCCGGTTTGGGGGGGATTCCCGCGGGGCTCTCCCCTCCCGCCCTCGGCACAGGTTGTTGGGTCGGGACAGCAAACGAAAGGGGATTTAGTAACAAACAACGGCGGCCATGTTGAGAGGAATTTCTGCAGCTAAACTTCTCCCCTCTCAGCCCAGGGGTTTCTCCCCCTCTCTGGTGGGCTCCCCGGCCTGACTTTGTGCCCCCCTCTTTTCTTTCTCTCCTCCCCAACAGGATGACGGTGAAACTGGGCGAGAGCAGCGGGGAGGAAGGGGTGAAAAAGCTGGGCAAGAGAGCAGGAGGAGATGAGGAGTCCCTGGAAGAAGAAGGGGCAGGAGGAGGAGGAGAGGCAGCTCCAGGCAGCAGCAGCACAAAGAAAGAAGAGAAGATTATCAACAGCAACACTAACAGCAGCCCCTCACCGAACCCCAGCTTGTCCCAGGCCCCGGCTGCCCTCCAGCCCTCCCACAGCCAGGACCAGCATCATTTTCTCAGGTCCAGTGTCAGACCTCAGAGCAAGAGGCTGAAGAAGGATTCTCAGGCATCCTCTTCAGTTGGCAGCAGCACCGCTGTAAAAGGCAAAGGTACTGTATTTTGGAACCCTCAAAACATGCAGGCGAGTGGGGTGTGGGAGTGTGGATCACCTGTGTGTTTGGGGGTTGTCATTCTCCTCCTGCAGATGCCATCTTTTGTTTGGTTTTGGGGAAGGTGTTTTGGGGCTTGTTTCTCACAGTAGCTGAAATCTTCTTTGTGTCCCAAGGCTTCAGCTTCTCTGCTGCCCACTCTCCCGTTTGCACTTGCAAAAATGGGGGGATTTGGATGTGTATGCGGAAGAGGGGGGAAAAAAAACCCTTCGTTATTGAAGCAAACCTTTAATTCCTTCATTTTGTCTCCTGAGTTTTAGGAAATCTCTGTATTTTGCTTAGGAAATTAGACTCTAACAAACTGTGTAATCAGGTGGCTGCGCTCTGCATTCTATCATTGAATAATAACAAAATATTAAATGGGTGGTAGTTTAAAAAAAAAGGGGAAAAAAGCAAACCACAAGATATTGTTGATTTCTCTGTTATTTCTGTGACTGTTCTACTCAACGAACTATTTTGGAAACAGCTGTGAAATACACATATTGAACTATTTGTTTCTAAGGTTTTGTGAGTCACGGGTACTGCATCACTGTTTCAGAACAGTTAAGGGATTTTCATGCAATTTGATTTTTTTACTTTTTTTTTTTAAATAAGGTTGTTTTGTATACATCTACGCATGCATATTTTTACCTATATATACATGCTTTTTTACTTTAGCATTGAGGATGAGAATGTTTTTTTCAAAGCAGTTTCTTCCTGAAGTAGCTGGAAAATAGCAAGGATATTTGAATATCTTGGTGCCATTGTGTGTGCTCAGCAGTTACGGGTTGACACCTGGCGCTGTAGCTGAGCTGTGCTTGAGACTAATTTTGGATACCTTGCACAAAAGTACTTGTGTTATTTTCTGTTAAGTTTTGAAAAGAATAACACTTGTAGATTTCTTCAAGATTTGAAATAGCAGAAATTATTTTTGTCGTCTGAAACTAAATAAAACTCCATGTAGCATGGATGTATATTGAACATTACCACACTTTTTGGGTCCATTGCAGTGGTATGCACTTGCTGGACATTAGGTAAACACTAAGAATTGTGGCAGTTTTGTGTTGCAGTAAGAAAGCAGTGTTTTACACATTGCCACCTTTTAGTTATTGCCATATAATGTAAAAAATATTGAATTTAGCTGTTTCACAGTTAATATAATTGAATATTTTTAATACCTTTATAAGTCCTCTATAATCTCGTAAACTTTTTTGATCTGAGTGAAAATCTTCCGTGTGTGGTGTTGGAGGTTAGAGGCCTGTGTAAAGGCCTGTGTAAATTTTCTCCCAGCTGCATTAAGCCAAATAAACAAGCAGATGGAATACCCAGGAGTGTTTAGCTACAGACAATTATTTCAAGGGTTGTAAGTAGCGTTAAATGGGAGGAGATATTCCTTTGGAATAAACGTTATCCATAATGGACGAGTGTAATAATGTGCATTTGCAGTTTCATTGCTTTGGAAGTGTATGCACATGTGAACAAAATACACGCATCTTGCGCATGTGTATATTCGTATTTTTATATTTGTACATAAACATTCACTTATGTTTTAGAGGAGTGGAATGATATTTAATGAGGTGTATTGATACAGTTGAAAAGCAGACACTGTTCTGCAATTCAGATCCCAAAATAACTATAATAAATGTATGTATTAATCATACATACAGAACAGACTATATTATTTCAGTAATCGGTCGTAGATAGGCAATCACTGTACCTGACTATATTGTCAGGTTTGGAGAAACTTTAAGTCACTGGGGGAGATGGTCACTGGTAGAATGACAATTATGCTTTCACATTTTGAACTGTAAGACCAGCCACAGCTTTGCCTGGCTGGTTTAGATGTGAACATATTAAAGCTGATACTTCTCTGATATGGCTGAGATTATAACTGTCAGATCTTGGAGAACGGAGCCATGGAGTGGGATCCTTTCAAATTCGAGCTCTTTACATGCAGAGATACATGCTGAGACACTTTGCAGGCTTGTCTGAATTCTCCCTAATGAAATGTTTTGTGCTGAGAAGTTATAGGGGTTTGCATTCCAAGTGAAGTGTCTCTCAGAGCTAGCTTCCCGTAGGGAACCGGTTGAATAGTGAAGATTACCAATAAGGATTGTACTAAAGTCCTTACAGTTGCTGGCCCACCAACTTTCTCCTCCTCTGTAAGCATAAAAATGATAAAGAGCTCAAATGCATTTGCAATCCTTTGTATCAGCTCTGAAAGTTTGAAGCTTTTGCATTTTGCATGGCACAATCAAGGTGATAACTGCAAAGGTAACGGTGACATGGGACAGTGGGAGTGTCGAGACCATGCTTACATTTGGTTCAGTGAAACCGGAAACTTGATTGTGTCATGATCTTTCAATAAAGCTGTGTAACCCTTAAAATTGTATTAAGGTGGTCCTGCTTTTAGAATATGTGTATTCTAAAGTGAAGTCTCTTTTGAAGGCTATTATTAAGGAATGTGATCATTAAAATTAATTTCTTTCAAATCGTAGTTACACAGCAGGCATTGATTTATCCTAATCATGTCTTTAAAAGCCATTTGAAAGTAGTAGTATTTTCTATCTGTCACAGATCCCTTATAATTTTTTTGCATTTATGCTTTGAGGGTACTTTATTGCAGCAAACAAATTATTCTTAAAGTAAACTTCATTGCATGCAGCAGGAAAAGTTTGCCTGCTCAACAGCTGCTGACTTTCTGACTTTATCTTACTATGGTTCAGAGAAGATATTTAATAATATTTCTCAAATTCTGCTTAGTAAAATAGATAAACACAGTCCTAATTTTCAGATCTCCCTGATGCAATATTTAGTTGTGGATTTCTTTACTTTTTATTTTTTATTCTGGATCTTTGTGTGCTGTTGTTACACTTTGACTTTAGGGCAAAAATGACATAAAAATATTATAGTAAAATAAAGTTTGAGAACTGTTTAGCTTCTAAAAGTCACACCATTTTGATTGCTAAAAGGTTTATCAAAGTTTGTGCACAAGTATCTAAACGTGTAATTTTTTTAGAATTATTATCTTATTTTCAAATATTGATCATCTTTTTATTATTTCAGGTTCATAATCTATGCTCTAAATAGTGGAAGTAGTGGAATAGCTTGGAAGTAAGTCTTTAAGTAACTTTTGTGCGCGAAACCAGAGAAGGAACCTGAAGGATTGGTTGGGTGCGGTCAGTTGATTGAGAGCTCAGACGCAGGAAGGTTTTTTGAGGGAAAAGAAGCAGCCCAATATAAGGTCACTGGAGAAAAGGCATTTCTGAGAGTTTACTTCTCAAATGCAGATATGCCACACTGTTGCTGAGCACAGGTTTTAAGGTGTGTTTTGGGGCACTGTGAAGCAGTGAGTGGTGAAAATACATGTGTGTATGTTGTGACCATGTTAGTAAAAGTAAACGCAGACTATGTTGCCATCGTATGCTGTAGATGTACTAGGAACTAAAGTAGGGCGTTCTCATTTTCATGTTTTTATTCATTTTCTGAATGCATAATGAAGTTGGGAGGAAATAGTAACAAAATCTAATGGTGACGAGCTGAAGCTTGAAAGCGTCTTTCATGCTGTTACTCTAGACTTATTCATAAAATGTGTAATAAGCAGTTTTCTTTAAAAAAAATAAATTACTCAGCTGAAAGCATTAATTGAATTAAAACATTCAATCTTTTGGCATTGTATAAAACTCGCTGGAAAGCAGTTCACAGTTTGCTTCAGCCCAACAAAGTTGCGTGTTCTGTAGTATGTGAATTAAATTAACTAGTGGGTCTTCTGTGAAGAGGCTGTGTAGACCAAGGTGTACCCAGTGATGTACTTGCGGAATGATTTTATACTATCTTTGCAAATTTGTATGCTGAAGGATGTGTCGTAACTTTCATGTGAAATGTGATTCCTCCAGCATTATTTCTTTAGGGAATGAATGACAGTTTTAAAAACTACCAGCACAGTCCCTCGTTCTAATATTCTTCTTAATTCTATCAATCTAATTTCCTGCTGGTACCTCTCTTCCCGTCCTAAACTGAGGTGCTTTCATTTATGCTTTTTTCCTCCCTCCCTTCCCTTGAAAGTGGCTCAGGACAAAAATTGTGCAGTGTCTCATTCCACACCACGAGAGGAGGATTTTGTTTGGTGTGCCCTGTGCTGTAGGTACTGAACTTTGAAAGGTGGCTGCCTGCAAGGCACATGGCTGCACAACCACATAGTTCAGGCAGAACCTTGTACGAGGCCTCACGCCTAGTGGAGGTGCTTACAATGCATTCTTCTCTTTAAGGGTGTTTTCTAATGGAAGAGCAAGAGAATGATTTACTTGAGGTGGGGGAGTAACCAAATTTATAATAAACCATGGTTATTTTTTACAGCTGTGTTTGGTTAGCTCAGATACCACTTTGATAGCTTGAATGTGTTCTGTCCATAGACAAGCGAGTCTTCAGTTCAGTATAGTAACGTGTGTGTGTTTATATACATATATATTTATACACACATGCACACACATACATATGTATCAGGAGTGTAGACTCCTGCTGCTAACTGGCACTGCATATGATTAAAAACATTCAACTATATCTTGCTTTTGCAGGTCTTCAAAATAGTAAGAGATGGAAGAAGCTAAACTAATTCGTCTTTGTAGGACATTGATAGGTTTTATTTAAAACTTTGAATGTTAATTCGTAACAGGAGCATAATACGGTGTGAACATACAACATGGCTTGGGCTGTACTAGATTAGCTGTCCTAGGAGTCCATGCCATTTACTACAGAGGCATACAAGGTAGAAAGCCATTTCCCAGTTAAAATGTTAATCCTCAAACAGAAGCATTGACATGCAAGGAATGTATTGGTATCTCTCCCTCTCTTGTCTGTATTCTCTTCTCATCTACAGTTATTGGAGAGGAAAGCAAATTGGATTCAGCTGCAGCTTTGTTGGGTCCTTCCATGGAGCAAGTGGCTTCACTTAAATTCCTGTGTGTCCGATGCATTTCTTCTCTGAAGTACATGATGTAGTATCTAACTTTGGAAAGATACGTGGCTAAAAATGGGATTTGTTTAACAAATCATCAGGAAGAAAGTTGGGACGTGTCTTTGCTTTTTTTCATTAAAATTGAGGAGTAGATGCTATTGAGGAATGTTCTGCCATGAGAATAGCAGAATGCATTTGGAAGCCATCTGGAAACTATAGATTATTAGCACCTTGTCCAGTTCTGTTGGCAACAAATGTTTTGATGTACATTTCTAAAGACTGCTAAGCACTAATACAGGTTTGTGAGGGGGAAGAATACTCAAAAGTATTATCTACTGTGGCCTTAATGACAGTCTTTGCTCAGAAATGCTTTTAAAGATGGTACTGTGTAGTTCAACCTTGTTACTGGCTTGTATAGAATCTAAAACAAGAAAATATGCTGTGAAGGAAACTTTATGTCATGGTACAGGTTGGCATTTGCATCCTGTGCTTTGGAGAGGGAGTTCAGCGTTTTACGCTCTGAATTTGGCTGGCAGTGTGCAAGAATCTGTGAAATCATCATCTCATTTCTAAAGGTATTTCCTGGTAGATGTTCCCCTTGTATTTGACTGGTGACTCCTGAAGAAGTTCACATTTTGCAACTAACCCTTTAGAACACCAATAAGGAAACCAGGCTGCATGTTGAGATACATGAGTGTAGTGGGGATTAACTGCTGAATGCCAGCTTCTAGAATCTGTAAGATACTAATCAGCTGGCATGTAAGAGCTGTGAGTAGAAAATTGAAGAGTAAACACAGAGATGCTACCTACAGCCTAGGAGGAAAAACTTCTTGTGATTATAGTCAGGATAAGACACTGATACTCACCGTGATTTGCTTTTTGCATATATATGCAGTGTTCCATCGTTTGTCACTTTCATACCAGATCGTAAGCTGCGGTCTTTAAATATCTTTGTATTATTTTTTTTGCAAGTATTTGCATTTTTCTTAGAGCTATGAAGACAACTTCATCTACAGAAAAAATAGTTCGAGATGTTCCTATATTCACAGATATGAGAAGTTCTAATAGACAATACTAGATTACTGGAACAAACTGTGGTCTTGTTAGGGGTTAGAGTTCAAACACCAAGTATAGAAACTTGATGTTTTTGCAAACTGTGGATTGAAAGATGAGTGAAAACACTGAGGACTTACGCATCCAAACTTGCTGCTTTGTACCTCATATGCAGGAGCTAGCATCCCCTTGCATCCTGGAGTGAAAAGAAGGAATTGTTTTGGCGTGGCTGTGGAGATGTCCAGTCCTGTGACTGGGTAATGAAGGCTGAGTAGGCAGAGCGAGGATAACTGTCTTTTCTTTGTCTTGTCTGCAGTGATCTCACATAAATGTCTTTATGTAGGAGAAGCACCTAACCGGACTGTTTGAGTAAGCTCCCTTCCTCTCTCCAGCAGTTTTGCAGCATTCATGGGTACGGCTGGCCTCGATGGACCTTTTTGTTTTAATGCATTAGTTAAATTTTAAATAATCTGTTGTTGGGATTTAATGATGATTATCATCTGTCATTAGTGACGGGATGGAAACTTGTTAGCTGTTTTGCATATTACAAGAATCTCATACAGTAAGATTGAAACAGTGAATTTATAGCGTGAGATGTAATAATGTATGACTATTTTTACTTTTGCCTTTTATCCTCATTTTTTTTATGTTACGTTTTAGAATACACTGCATTCCATTTCCTCACTGAGATCCAGTAAGCTGCAGAGTGGATTGTGGTAACGCAGGGGTAGATATTACTGTGCACAGTAGCAAGGAAGATACTGCAAACACATGGTAGAGCTAAGTCCTTTATTCCTGGAGTAATTGAATGGCGTGTAAGATCTCTGCGGAGGTAACAAGATATTAGAATTTTTAAATCTTCACACGTTACTGTAAACATTTCTCTGGATAGTGATTTATTTGTGTTTAAAACAAGAAAGAATGTGATGAACTTCCCAGGATTACAATTTGTAATTCCAGGAGTCTGTCTTGTAGAATAGCAAGTAAACCTAAAGGAATGAAGGAGCAATATTGAGCTACGTATCCTTTGTAGAAGCTGGATCAGTGCAGTCCTTCCTTAGCGTGTCCTGAGGGGAGGATCCTCAATAGAATTGTTCTTTTAATTTCATCTTTTACATTCAGCTAAGTGGAAATCTGCTGAACTTTATAGTCTCACTAGAATTTGAAGTCCTTTCTGATGGTTTTGCATCTTAAGTTTCTATTAAAAACGCTTTATGAAAACTTTGTGTACCAATTGTGCTGTACAATCTTTATAAAATCCTTGATAAAATCTTTAGTTACAGCATCTGACCTTAGGTTTTTACTTGATCATGTATACACAGATAATTAAAAAATAAAATACATCTATATACCTATATCTATCTAGATCCCCATATATATAATACCTGTACGTAGATAGATAGGTATAGTTCTATACATACAGGTGGTTCCTCTAAACGATTTGCCAGAAAGTTAGAGGTCTGCTATCAGAAGAGTAACTGCGCAGTAGAAATCCGTAGATGTCTTGTGATGAAGATGGTCTTTTGCACTGGGAGCTTGCAGCAACAGGATGTTGTACATTGAGATTGAAGACTGATGTATTCACCTTTCTTGACCAGAAATTTTAAATATTAAGATTTGTATTTCTTTACCGTGCAAATTGTGATGTTCCGGGCTCACATTTGCAGAGGACAGAAGCAATTTGGGGTCTTACAAAGAGCTGTTTATCTTCTCAGCCACCTGTTAAAGTGCCTCAGATCTTTCTAATTATTTTTTTTAAAGACTTGTCTTCATAGTATCAGAATTAAATTGCTTAACGTTGTCTTCACAGTATCAAAATTAAATTGCTTAACTTTGAGTTATTTTGTGAGTCACTGATGAAGGCTTTAGGAAATAGAGAAGGTTGGTTGGTTGTTTTCCCCAGAATTGTTTTAGGTGAATTTTCTTATAGTTACGTGATTCTATTTCATGCTTTGCCTTATTTGCTTCTCTGTGGTGGCAGTAATTTTCTTTGAAAGGATGAAATAACAGTTCTTGGAAATAAAAAATAACCTTAAAATGGTCACAATATCATAATTAATATCAGGTATATATTTATTGCAGGAAAAGAGTGCTTTCATGCATTTTACTCTGTTCTAAATTTTGTTTCCTATATACTTTGTTGCTTGAACATACTGCTGCTCTAGGATTTAGAGCAGTATGGTTTTATAGTCTCAAGGAACTCCTTTTGAAATGCAACTGTATACCTACAGTTAAGATTTACATACAAGTCTTTCAAATCTTTAAATCAGAGCAAGCCTTTAAAAGTTGATTCTTCTGATACTCTTTTGCATTTTAATATAATTCAGGATTATCAAACTGGGATATCCTAGCTATTGAACAAAAAATAGAAATTCTGTACTTCCATAATTAACACAGACTTTGTCAGGTACGCAAACTGCTTCACATAACTGAATTTCAAAAGATAACTGAGCTGAAGCCAAGTGCAAGGTTGTGCCCCTGGGACAGGGCAAACCCAAGCGCAGACACAGGCTGGGCACAGAATGGATTGAGAACAGCCCTGATGGAGAAGGACCTGGGCGTGTCGGTTGATGAGAAGCTCAACTTGTGCCAGCAATGTGTGCTTGCAGCCCAGAAAGCCAAATGTATCCTGGGCTGCGCCGAAAGCAGTGTGGCCAGCAGGTCAAGGGGGGTGATTGTCGCCCTATGGTCTGCTCTTGTGAGACCCCACCTGGAGCCGTGTGTTCAGGTCAGGGACCTCCAGCACAAGGACGTGGACCTACTAGAATGAGTCCAGAGGAGGGCCACGAAGATGATCAAAGGAGTGGAGCACCTCTCCTATAGAGACAGGCTGAGGGAATTCAGCCTGGAGAAGAGAAGGCTCTGGAGAGACCTTACAGCGGCCTGCTGGTACCTAAAGGGGGCTACAGGAAAGCGGAGGGACTCTGTCAGGGGTGTAGTGATAGGACAAGGGGTAATGGCTTTAAACTAAAAGAGGGTATGTTTAGATTAGATAGGAGGGTGAAATTCATTACTGTGAGGGCGGTGAGCCACTGGAACAGTTTGCCCAGAGCAGCTGTGGATGCCCCATCCCTGGTGGTGTACGGGGCCATGAGCAACGTGGTCTAGTGGGTGGCATCCCTGCCCATGGCAGGGGGTTGGAACCAGATGATCTTGAAGGTCCTTTCCCACCCAAGCTGTTCTGATTCTTTTCAATTCTTAGCATAGAATGCTTTGTGCGCAAATGCATATAAAAGTCTGGTAAACTAGTTGGGACTGCTGTGTTACACGAGCTGGGCCTATGTCCAGTTATTGCCATTATCGTTTATCTGTATAAATGGAAACAGTAATAAGCTTTCTTTATAATAAGAAATGTATGTTGAATGTTGAAATGATGTTGTTTTATAAAGTACAATCCTGCACTGGTAAAGGCAGTCAAATCCTAATTCTCAGAAAAATTGGAGAAAATGTATTTTTGAAGTGTAAGTTATTGAGTGCTTACATTTTCATGGAAAAAATGGAGTATGCTCCGTTGGGCTGTCTCCCTGGTTTCTGGATTCTGATAATATGTTACAATGTCAAACCAAATACCATGCTTGGTTTGATTTCTCTTGTGAATAAATCACGTATTTAAGGTTGGATGATAATGTTTGTAATGATTAAATGGTCTTCAAGAGACTTACCGTTCCAGAGGTGATTTTCAAAGATATTTTATTCTTTGCAATTAATGTGGGGGGAATCTTGTTGCGTTATACACAGCTATTGGAGCTTCCAATCTTTCTTCTTCACTACTTGCAAAAACAGCAAATTCCTGAATCATTCCCTGAATGGTTCCCTGAATTAGGTTCTTCGGGGTGCCGACAACTGACAAACATAGAATCAAGATTACACTTCTGTGCCTTTTTCCAAAAGTCGCATCAGAATCTGTGCTACGAAGAGGGATTGGGACTTGCCGTCATTGGGATAGCTTGAATTATCCTTGTAATTTTCCTAGGTGGGCTTAGTTCCTTCCTTATACGTGAATCCTGATATTGGTTTAATATTCACACCAGTTGTGTTTTTTGCAGCAGCAGATAATGGAGGATCTGCATCTGGTGGCACATCAGGAATTCCTCCCAGCAATCCTACTGCAAATTCCAAGTCAGCAGCAAGGAACCTGGGCTCCTCAGCTGGAGAGAAGGAGGAAGGAAAGAAGGTCAGACGTCAGTGGGAATCGTGGAGCACAGAGGACAAAAATACTTTCTTCGAGGGACTGTATGAGGTACATGTAGAGGAAAATAACCAGCTTAGATGGCTTAATTTGGTATGTGGATATTCCTAAAGAATGTTGATTTAATTGGGATTTGCAAGAGCACCACCCGTATGCATATATTGCATTTGTCTGTGCGTATATGTGTCTATGCAGTTGGCTATACAACAGCTGTGGATCAAAAGCCACCTTTCAAAACTGTCAAGCTTTTTTTCTGAAATACATTGGAAATATATGTGTGAGTTTTATTCACGAATGTTAATAATAACATTTTTTATTATGGTTCTATTTCAAGTATGAAAAAAATCCCCTTCTCAACTTTGAAAAGCAACACACTCATGTTGTAATATTAGCAAATAAGAAAATACATTTTCTTTTAACCTGTCGCAGGCACTGTAGTGTTTTGAGGATAAGCAGGCTTAAGCCTTTTCAGTACTAGGGTTGAGAGACAAGGAAAAGTTAGATCATCTAACTCTTTGTCTCATATGTTTTATACAATATGTTCCTGGTTGTCCTGTTCTTACAATTATTTTTAAGAGCACTTCTGTTACAAAAACAGATGCTAAAGGGGAAAACAAAAGAAATACTTATGGGCTTGTTTGTTTTTTTTTTTTTAGTGGTAAGCGTGATTCATGTGTATATTTTGTGGAAAAAAACGAACAATTAAACTGTTTTCTTTTAAGTCCCTCCATCACTGAAAGAACATGTTTGTTTTTCTGCTTTCATTCATTTTGTGCTGTTACCTTTCCAAAGAGGTTTTCATACTTTGTAGTCCTACTTAAATCAAGTGTTTTTGAATTTTGAGAAATTTTATGATACAGGAATTCAGTAGTAATGTTCTTAAAATTATTTTTTCCTTTTTTTGGACTCCAGGGATTTTATGAGAATTAAATAATTTAAGGGGACAGTTAGGTGTCTTCTTTTTACCCTGAGAATAAGCTTCTAAATAACTTGTAGTGTAAAAGGGTGTTTTCTGTTTCTGTTTGAAAAACAAAACAAGAAAACAAACAATCAAAACCTAACAACTCTTCCTTATTATTAGAAACTCAAATTTTGTACCACTAATAACCTGAATATGAAATTTACTGTAAATAAAAATGAAGCTATTAAATATAACATTTGCCCCAGTCAGAAATGAAGGTAGGACAGAGGAGAGGAAAAATGCTGTGGAAAGTGAAGAAAGCTAAGTGAGAAAGTCAGTATTTTCAATTCTGGTACTCAGTGCATTTGAGTAAAGTTGCCTTTTAAAAGGTTTTTAGCAACTTACATTTCTTTATTTTGAAAAAAAACACAAGAAAATGTAATTTCTTTGGCATCTATAATACATTTTATATAACATAAAGGAAAACATTGTCATTCTTGTGCTGTTGAGTTCTGATAACCAAGACTTTTGTTTATGACCACTGAGATCTAATTTCCCACAAAGAACCTCAAAATCCCTCGTGTTGTTTCAGTTGTCTTATGACAAGGGATAAGTTTGGTTATGAATATTTAGATTTGTTTTACTTACTCTTCAGCATGGAAAGGACTTTGAAGCTATCCAGAACAACATCGCCCTGAAATACAAGAAGAAAGGCAAGCCAGCAAGCATGGTGAAGAATAAAGAGCAGGTCCGCCATTTCTACTACCGCACCTGGCACAAGATTTCAAAGTACATTGACTTTGATAATGGTTAGTATGCAATGAAGTGGGCTTAGTGTAGAGCTCAGTCTTGTGAGTGTTGGAGTCCTGCCTTTTAGTACCGTAGTGGAGGGTAGGAATGAAGGAAATGAAAAAGTAAGTACTGAATAGGATATCTGTGAATATGTTATATGTTTGTTAACATGACCATACCGAGGTTCTTTTTTTTAAATACTTGTTAAAAATGGTATTAGTGTCATTGCTTTTATATTAGTTCACCACACCATAACAAATGCTGATCCTACTATTAATATTGAGAAGAAAAAACAGGTTCAGTTAAATGTTTTTTTATTCTCAGGAACCAGACCTTTGAGGACAGCTACCTAAATGTTAGTCAAGCATAATTTCATTAAGAATATTGATTTCAGCACTACTTTGCACTTCTTCATGGAATCATAGAATGGCTTGGGTTGGAAGGGAACTTAAATATCATCTGGTTCCACCCCCCCGCTGTGGGAAGGGATGCCACCCACTAGATCAGGTTGCCCAGGGCCTCATCAAATCTGGCCATGAACACCTCCAGGGATGGGGCCCTCCGCAGCTGCTCTGGGCAGCCTGTGCCAGTGTCTCACCACCCTCTGAGAGAAGAATATCCTCCCAACATCTAGTCTAAATCTTGCCTATTTCAGTTTAAAATCATTCCTCTGTGTCCTGTCACTACCTGTTCGAGCAAAAAGTTACTCTTCATCTTTTTTTATAAGCGCCCTTTAAGTTTTGAAAAGATGCAGTGAGGTCTACCCAGAGCCTTCTCTTCTCCAGGCTGAACATGCCCAGCTCTCTCAGCCTTTCTCCATAGGAGAGGTGCTCCAGCCCTCTGATCATCTTCGCGGCCTTCCTCTAGACCCACTCCAACAGCCCCACATCCTTCTTGTGCTGGGGGCTCCAGACCTGGATGCAGGACCCCACTTGGGGCCTCACAAGGGCAGAACAGAGGGGCACAGTCACCTCCCTCGACCTGCTGCCCACCCCTCTGTTGATGCAGCCCAGGATGCAGTTCTCCTTCTGGGCTGCAGGTGTGTTCTGCTGGCTTGTATTGAGATTTTTGTCTGCCAGAACTCGTAAAACCTTCTCTCTAGGGCTGCTCTCAGTGAGTTCTTCCCCCAGTCTGCACTCATGTCTGGGATTGCCCCCACCCAGGTGCAGCACCTTGCACTTGGACTTGTTGAACCTCATTAGGTTCACATGGGCCCACTTCTCCAGCCTGTCCAGGTCCCTTTGGATGCCATCCCTTCCTTCTGGTGTATCAGCTGCACCACTCAGCTTGGTGTCATCTGCAAACTTGCTGAGGGTGTGCTCGATCCTGCTATCTGTCATTGATAAAGTTATTAAACAGCACCGGTCCCAGGACAGATCCCTGAGGGACACCACTCGTCACCTGCCTCCACCTGGACACAAAGCCATTGACTGCAGCTCTCTGGCTGCGTCCATCCAGCCAATTCCTTGTCCACTGTTTGGTCCCTAGACTGTCAGTGCTGTTATGGATACTCTAGATCTTTTAGAAATAATAATGTCTATACGATGTGTGTTGATGAGAAGGGGGGAGAGGGAATGACACTCCTAAAGACATGGAATCTAGAATTTGCATTAAATCTCTGAGGTGCATTCTTATGCACAAAAGCCAGTATGAGTCTTCTGGAAATTTCAGACTTCTTAATTTTCATATAACAAAGAGGTCTGTATGCGTTTTCTGGGGAGCATCTGTATGTTTCCCTTAGAAATTGTGAACAGTTTTGTGATACTAAGGTCGATGCAACTGAATTAGCTCTATTTTGCATATTGAACTATTGGATGCTTGTTTAACTTCTGGGAAACCACTTAGGCTTACCTTCAATAAGACGTTTGTCTCATCACAGAAAATATGAATCATTTCATCTTTTCACAGAATACTCTTAATTTTCAGTGTTGAAGTGAATACCTACAGTGTGGATAATGTCATCTGACTTGTACCTGTTTTGTTTTTCAGTGTTTTCTCAAGGGCTGAAAAAATCATCCCTGGAGCTTTATGGCTTAATCTGCTACGGGGAATTAAGGAAAAAGATCGGGGGATGTAAGTATGAATTTCCTCTGACGGAAAATTATTTTTATATGGTAGAATCAGAAGTGTTGCGTTATTAAGAGGTTGTGTTCATTGTATTCTATGGCAGTAGTCTGTGTAGTAGTATTATTTTTCGTTAAGTGTATTCTTAAAGACGTTCTTAGTCAACTGCACGAGTCCCCTTTTTCTTTGACAGATTTCTTTAGCTTTTGGTATCTGGAATGCAGTGCACAGGTGACAGGTAAATGTATATGCAGTTTAGGTTATCCGTCTGTTTTATTATTGAAAAGTGTTTGCACTCACGAGTATTTCTGCCTATACAGTAAAAATCTGGGATGGTACCGTCCTCTAAGTCAGTATCTAAATCATTAAATAACAACGAACACTGAAGATGAAAAAGCGTTACAAATCATAATCAGAAATAATAACCTTACTGGCTAACCAGAATGCATTCTGACCTTGTCCATCCCAGAGGCTGGCTTTGTCCATGAGGACGAGTGTAGATGGATGAGTATACGCCTTAACCTCTGCTCCCCTGGCTTCTGGAAGCTGATCAGTTGCGTTAGCGAGGTCCCTGGTATCAGGCTTAGTACTACATTGGCATGATCTTTATGGCTTCCAGACTAGAGGGAGCTCTGATGTGACCAGCTTGGAGAATGGGCAAAGCAGAAAAGCATTGTATGCTCCAGTCCCTTCATGTATACCGTATTTTCTGTGTATTTTTTTCATTTGTCCCCAGGTTTTTGTAGAGTTGGTGTTAGATCAAAGTACTACATTTCACTTGATTTGTGAGAGGTGGAAAGTCATCAAAATAACTTTACTTCTTTGTGAACTCAAGCTAGTTGCAAAGTGGAAAAAAATTGAGAAAGTCGTGGACGTGTACAACTCCTGAAGCAATTGCGATACTTTTGCAGATTTTTTTTTTGCTAGGTTATTTTCTCACATGGGTTTTCATTGTACTGCATCATGAACTAGGCTATTTTCAACGTTCATACTGACTTTATTCTGTTTGTTCAAAGATCTCCACTATGTTAATTCATCTTGGAGAAGCAATTTTGAGCTGTTAGTAACAAGATGGTCAGAAGCAAGATAGATTGCCTTGCCAGTATAAATTAGTATTAGTGGTTATTCCCTTTTTCCACGTCTTGCGTTAAAAGAATCAGCAGACCCTCCTTGGCTCTGACTGGGAGCGAGGTTTTACACAGTCACCATGGCAATGCGTGCATACTCTGTGCTTCTGTCTTTTTATAACTTTGGTACTCAGTTAAACGTTTTACCCACTTGAAAAATTCTAGTCTCTTCAAGACCAAATGGACCTGAGCAGCAAGCCTCTACACCTAGCTTATGAGAGGTCTTTTCTACAGCTGGTGAAAGTAGTTTCTTTCTCCTTTTTTTGTGGTTTTCACCCAGTACTGTTTTCCCAGAAATAGGGATGCCTTACGTAGAGCTACGGAGAATTAAAAGCATGTCAGGAATGATTTCAGTATTGCCAGAGGGAGGTTAATTGTTCAGTAAATAGGTTTGGGCATAGCACAGAGAATAGAAATCAAGTTATTTTAAAATGTTAAGTATAGTGCATAGAAGAAAGGTGTAGGTTATATGTGCATTTTATTATTTATGTTTACTTTCTTTTTATTGCATCGAGAGCTGTGAAGGCTTAGTGCTCTTTCATTATGCTGTGGTGCCTTAGCAACAGAGATTGAGCAGGCAGATGAGGAAGCTTTTCTTTTAACACTTCAGTGTCAGAGTAATGCACAGCAGCCTGGGTGAAGCACTGGAACAGGTTGCCCAGTGAAGTTGTGGATGCCCCATCCCTGGAGGCGTTCAAGAGCAAGTTAGATGAGGCCCTGAGCAACCTGATCTCGTGGGTGGCATCCCTGCCCACGGCAGGGGGGTTGGAACTGGATGGTGTTTGAGGTCCCTTCCAACCAGAGCCATTCTATGAATCTATGTCTGTAGCACCTAAGCTACAGTCACTTAATCCTTGAGTAAAATGTAATTTTCATGGCAAGGCAAGGACTGTGTAAAGCTCATATATTATGAAAATAGAGTAATAACGGTCATGACTATATCACTTCAAATTCTAATTTACTATTTTATCCTTTTTCATGTAAAGGTATGGATGACAAAAATGCAGCTAAACTCAATGAGCTCATTCAGGCTGGGTAAGTAATAAGTTATTCTTGAAACTCATAAAACTGGATTGTTCATCAGCTTAATTGTTGGATTCATCATCCAGAGTCTAGGGTACTATTTTTACGTTTTTGGAGCTGGAGTTTGACATTTGATATTCTTAGTTTCTTTTGTATTTTTTTTCTCTCCCTTTTTCCATGAAGCCATTAATTAGTAAGAAAGGATAGGTGAGCTTTAAGAAATTCATTAAAAGAGAATTATTTACAGAAGTTACGGCATTACAAATACCTTGATTAAGTATAGGGAATATAGTTCATCTCCAAAAGTTTTGCCAACAGTGCTCCTGAATCCTGACTTTCAGACATGCAACAGCACTTCCAGTGTGCTGTAGGCCACAGCCCTCTAGTCACTTCTGCATCTACTTTATTTGAGGATGAGTAGTCTCTTTCACTAAATGAATGAATTATGGGCAGTGGGGGTTCCTTTTTGATGACAATGTAGTTTTAGAATACAGAACTGGTTAGAAGTTGCCATACTATACAAAATGAGGGAACTATCTGATATTTGGACATTTTTTTAAAGTAGTCTTGCTTTTATAGTCTGTGGATTCTACAGTGAAATATCTTACAACAGCTGTTGTTAAGGAGTGTGATCATTAAACTTAATTTCTTCCAAATTGTAGCTGCTCAGCAGACATTGGTTTGTCCTAAACACGTCTTCAGAAGAGATTTGAAAACAGCATCATTTTGTCTATTACATATCCCTTTTTATTATTGGCATTTGTCCTTCTAGGATACATTATTGTAGCAAATTATTAATGAAGTAAACTTTACTGTAAACAATAGGAGAGAGCTGCTGACTTTTTGACTTTACCTTACATAAAATGGCTACTTGGTGTTGCACCTTCATTGCTCACAAATTGAGTTCCCAAGTGAGTGCCTTACAGTTACTAGCCTTCGTTCTCCCGAGAGCTGCACTCTGTACAGTGTGCTGTTGTGTTGCAGGTCTTGAATGTCATTGTTTTTGAAATCACTTGTTCATTCTTTTGTTAATTACGAAGTTTGAAATTAGAACAGAAATTTTCATTTAGTTTGGGCTTTGTACAATTAAGAAAATCTTACCAGTAAATTTTTTCATATAATGAAATAATATTTTAAACAAATTGCTTAAATTGGAATTATCCATTAAAATGGCCTAGGCCGAGCCTTCTTTCCCTAAGAAGTTAACTTGTTGTACATCTGGAGTTCAGGGTATAGGCAGTCATTCTGGTCCCTCTTTGTTGTACTGGAGAGCTTTTCTAGTACTGTGTCATCCAAATAGACTAAACCATAGTAAAGGAGACTTTTAGCAAGCTATAGTATTACTCTAGCACTTGACATTATTAAGGCCTTAGTTACTCAAATTGCTAATGAGGGCTAATAATTTGTATGCAGGCTAAGTGTTTGTTCTATAAAATCTAGTCTTGTAACAAGCCATTTTGAAAGTCAGAGTCCTTCCAGTTGAAAATATAAATACTAGTCATCTTCTACCCAAAATGTAGTGCTGATAAATTCTAACATTCTTGGGCAGTTCAGAAACACTTGCCCTTGCATAGGCTTTTTCTCCACAATGTGGAAGATGCATCTTTGTTTCCTTTATTCTCCTGCATCTCTTACCCTAGTTGTTCGGAAACCTTGTTGTTCGTACCGGAATAAACTGTGCAAGGAAACATGCTCACATTTTCATCCTTGTTAGCACCGGCATGCCTGCACTATCTGAATTAATTCCCTACATGTGCAGGGCAGCCCTGTTTCTCCTCAAGCAAACCAATTGCATGTAACCCATTATATAAAACTTCTTCCTTCCATCTTGCTTGGTGGCATTTGAATTCTGTGACCACTCTGTCTATTTGTAAGCAGTTCTTTTTTTTCTTTTTTTTTCAGTTCCTAGCATTTTTTTTTCAAGTCTGATACTCCTTCCCTCCCTCTAAGTACAATGCAGTTTGTACAGTTTGTCACTATGGAAGTGGTTGTTTAGAGATTAAGAATAGGGAATGTGAACATGTGATAATCTCCCGAAGCAGGTAAACATCAGCGTAATTTGATTGGTAAGAAAGATCAAGAGAAGCTAAAACTGTGAGGATCTATCTGGCAGTTTGTTTGCAGGATGAGTCTAGACCCTGGAATTACTGACTTTAATTCAGTGTTTATATTTCTTGTGTTACACATCAACTCTGGCTTTCTATAATAATTGTGTGGTGTATGAAAAGCAAATGACTGAGATGCTCATAGCAAAACCATGTTGAAAATATTCCTAGTTAAGCTTATAACCACAGTCACAGGTAGTGAAGAGCGCTTGAAAATTTAATCAACTGGTTATTTAATATAATGGCAGAATCTTTGTGTGAAACGTCCTTTTTTGGTTAGTGAAACTAAGGCCATTCAATGCTGTGCTTCTGTGTCTTCAAAACATCAACAGTTTGTAAGATCAAGCTAGTGGATAGCCTTTAGTTTGGTTGTAGCTGCATGAATCAGCGATATTTCAGAAAATAGATCGAAGTTTAGATATTTGTAAGTCCAAGGGGAATGTAAGAATTGTTCTGTCAGCTTTTGTAACTGATCTGAGTAGTTCAGCATGCTCAGGACAACACTGGCCCACACAAGTTGCTTAAAGAAGTTTTCAAAAACACTAAGTTGGGCAACTGTGAAAAAAAACTTGGTTAGAAACTATGGAGAATCTGAATCGCTATCTGACCAGTCTTTGTTACTAGTTTTTTATTACAGTAATGATATGTATCTGGGTTGTGTGGTTAGAATATGTAACAAGAAACAAAGCTTTGGGGCAGTGTGTAAGAACTGCTCAGGAACCCATTTCAATAGATTTAGAGCAAAGGTTTCTGTTTCACTTCTAGGAGTGAAAAATTTTTATTTAGCTTAGTTTTTGCAACATTATTTACATTTGATTTAAAAAAAAAGTAGACAAAATATTTATATTTTGGATATCTTTGTAAACTTGTGGGATTTGTGCATGAGTGTTTAAAAAAAAAAAAAAGAAACAAATACCATAGATAAGCATCTGTTAAAGCACCATGCCACTGGAAGACCCTTTAAAAACTTCAAACTGTTTTTCTGGTTTGTTTGTTTTGTTTTTGTTTTTTATAATGAATGGAATGTAAATATGTTATAATGTTAGGAATGTAAAGAGGAGACTAAAGCAAAACCAGTTGTCTTTTATGAAGAAGCTGTATCTGAGGGTATTCTCCAACCAAAGTAACATAATTCTGGTCTGCTGTATATAATAACAATCCCTCCCTTAGCACGCATACTAGGACACAGTGTTCTGTGGAAGTCTGGCAGAGGAGGGTTACAAGAGGAGTATTTCTATGGAGAAAAGTAAGGTGATAAAAAAAAGATTGAATGCCCTTGTGAATCTGCACTGTAAATCCTTAAATGTCTTTGTTCATTTCTATGGAGATGATTGTATTTGACTGTGTGTCACTGATAGATACATATTCCCAAACTTTTGTTAATGGTGCCTGTAAATACTTCTCTTTCAATATATCCAGGGCTACAACTGTTCGTTACAAAGGCAGAAACCTTCGTATCAAAGCTCCAATGTGCAGGGCTTTGAAGAAACTCTGTGATCCAGATGGTAAGTAAAAGATGCTGAAAAGTGAAAGAGTTTTAACAGATGGCTGGAAGAATATGAGAGTAAGCCTGTTTTGATGTGTGCATCACTGGCAGGGGAATTTGTGCTATTTTGCATTTGTATTGGGCACAAATACATCCCTATTGTTTTACATAATCCCGTTAGTTTGTGTAATCCCACTAACTTTAAGATCCACTGACCTCTTTAAGTCTTAGTGTATAATACTAGTGAAATTACAGAGGAAGCAGCTACACCAGACAAGATCACTACTGCTTTGCCAGGTTTCCATTCACTATATTCCAAAATTAGTCTTCCTCCTGTGCCAGTAAATAAAGAGCAGTATGTTGTTTAGCACTGAGCATTTAAATTTTTTTTAACCTTCTCCAGTTCAGCTGTGTGACTTCTCTTTTTCTCTGCCCCTCAATAAGTAGTTATCAGTGCAGTTTAAAGATCTGAAATATTTTACTGTTGTACTTGTTCGGAGTTTCCAGCGACATGATTTTGACAGTTCTTGCTCAGCTGGGAGCTTTAGTACTACTGCAATGGCTGAGGGAGGAAAAAAAAACAACAATAAATTGCAACAGGAGTTAATCTAAAGAAGCAAGTTCCCTCCATTGCTGCAGCTGAGTTGCCTAAGTCATCTGTAGATGGTGCTGATACCCGTCATGCTTTTTTTTTCCTCCATGTAATTGAGCATATAGCATTCTGCCTGAATTTTCCTTGCTTTGACCTTTGTGCTTTACCTCCCTTCAGGCATTAGTGATGAAGAGGACCAGAAGCCAGTACGTCTTCCTCTCAAGGTTCCTGTAGAGTTGCAGCCACGAAATAATCATGCATGGGCTCGAGTGCAGAGTCTCGCCCAGAATCCACGACTTAGGTAACGAAGAGCTGATTTTAGTGCTGAGTATAGAACAGTGAAGTACAGGGAAAGTGCTCTAGCATCTTGCTCTCCCTTCAGGATTCTCTGTGAGATCTAGGCAGTACATAGCTGATGATGCAGTTTGCCTAAAAGTACTTAGTCTGAAGCCTTTGTACAACCAGAGCACATCATTTGTGTAGATAGTGAGATGTCGAACTTGATGTTTAGTTTAGCATTATTCTTTATACCTTTCGATTTGAGTAATGATGGGAGATACTAGAGTTGGAGATGAATATACTTTGTGCCATTTGCACCCAGGTGTCAGAGTGCAAGTAGAATGGAGATATGCAGCATTAGTGCTACTGAAGTTTGTATTGAACATACCACGAGACAGAGGCACAGGGAAGGGAAGTAAAACAATGGTTGGAGGTGCCTTCTCTCCTTTTAGGCAAGGAGTCTAAATATGTCAAATGCAACACAGTGGTAGCAAGAAGGAAGATACTTAGCTTAACTTCCCCTGCAAAATGTATTTGGTGCTGTTGTTCCAGTGTCATCAGTGATTTTTCCTTTTAGTACTTGTGGCTGGTCCAAAACTCAGGGCAGAAAACAACCAGGCCTCTGTGATGCTGATTTCACTATACTGAAATGTTCCATTTGAAAGAGACCAAATACCATGCAGAGAGGAGAATGAAGGTTTGCAGTGTAATGTTTACTTTGCCAAATGCTTTCAGAGCAAAAAAGTAAATGTATTTTGTCCTCCTTTTCGTATATTTCATTTGATGGCTTTGTGCCTTGCTTGCACTACTGCAGGTTAGCGAAATCTTGCTATCTTTTTCCATCTGGAGAAACTAGTATCTTGAGTCACAGCGATCAGATTTATCTGATCGGCTTTCAGATCTTTCACAGTTGTGAGTTACATTTTAATGTTGCCATTTTTTGCCAGTTTTTTTGTTGTGTTGTTTTTTTTTCTTACAGTTTGGGAGTGGTAGCTGTGCTCTCTGTGCCATGTTACAGAATACCAGTTTCTTCCCTTAATTCCCATTCTAGCACTGGGGATCTGGTTTGAATTTCTGCCGACATTTTAATCCGTTCCACTGCTTTATCTTGCATACAGGATGATTGTGGAGTTGCATCGGAAGGTCTCCAGCCTCATTGAGTTCCTGAAGCAGAAGTGGGCTCTCCATGAAGTACGCATTGTATCCTTTTCTTGTTTAGTCTCTGTTCTGTGCTCTGTCTGGAAGCAGTTCCATTCCCATTCTAAGTCCATCTTTACATCAGAAATGTGAGTCTACCTAACAAATTTACCAGTTCGTGCTTTAATAGTAACAGAGGTCAGCATCTCAGCGTCACTAATGTGAAGGAGTCTTTTGTGGAAAATCTTGCAGGATTTCACTTTTACCTCAACTCTTCTCTGCTGTGGTCCTCTGAAAAACTAGTTAGTAATAAATGAAGCTCCCTGCCTTTATTTCATTACCTTAAAAAGTGGGCGCGGTCTGTTTCAGCACCGATGGGTGGCTGCATTGTAGAAGGCTGGATAATAACTGTCGATTTGCAATGTCAGCAAAGAAATTGGGGATGGATCTTTCCACTTGCTGTATGCAGTTTCAACAAAGGAACATTTAAGCTTCTTCTTCTTTAGGTAGCTGCTGCTGCCTGTTAAGTTTTTATATGCTGTCTGAGCCACAGAACTCGTTACAGAGATATCCCTACCTCTGAACTTTGATCCAAGGAGTAGAAGCAGACGTGAGAATAGCTGTGAGATAACAGCCATTTATTTTCCTGTTGACTGGTATGCTGTATCCTGTTCTTAGTCCTCTAATTCAGGCTTCTTTTTTTAATTTGTGAGCCTGGAAGAAGTTTCACATAGCACTTGAAGTTTGAAAGATGCCAAAATATGTAAAATGACGGCTGATGCGCAGAAAGGGGAGTCTGTTTTACTATGCAATGATTTTCTTTTCCTATTGCAATGCTGTTTGAAGCAGAGACTAGTAAATTTTCTTCTGGACTGTAGGTTTAGTTTGTGCTTGTGTTTTCAATATGGTCCTTACCAACACAGAAAGACTAATTTCTGATCAGAGCCTTTATATCTATGCTGAATAGAGAACATATCCTCGATCAGCTACTAACTTACTTGCAAAATAGGCCGTCAAATACTTGTTATGAGGGGACAGATGGTGGTTGTAGTCTTTAACGCATCTTTTTTAGCGTAAAACACTAGAGGAACGGCAGCTTCAAGACTCCAGAGACTCAGAATCAAGAGGTAGCTTCTCAGAGGAGAAAGTGATGCTCCATCTCTTTCCAGGAGAGAATTGTACACTCACTCCACTGCCTGGGGTAGCCAGAGTGGTTCACTCCAAGGCTTTCTGCACAGTGCATTGGCAGGAAACTGGCAAATGCAAACAGAACACAAAAGACTCTCACTTACTGCCCCCTGCACAAATCCTAGGTATACAGAGTGGTCAGGGAACAGCTAGGGGACAACTAAAATACACGCGGGGAACAGAAGGTAAGAGCGTTGGAAGGGCAGAGAGCACTACAGAATCAAGCAGAACCTCTCATCCCACAGCTGAGGTTCCTGCAGGCACTGAAGATGGCTCCCCAGAGTCTGGTCTGGCAGAAGGAACAGCCTCAAATCTTGGCATCACTAACTCTCTCAACAAACCACTTTCTGGACTTCAAGATCCAGGAGGGAACCATGAGAAGCTGAGCTCAGCGGCCTTCTGTGTGGAAGGCAGGGAGGCCTTGGCTGGTGACCAAGCAACTGTACCAGCATCGTGCAGCACAGCTTGTGCTTGCAGTAAGATCCCTGATGTCGAGGAGCTCTCTCTGCTCGATCCATTCCCACGGTACATGAAGTCCTGTCAGGACCTGATTGTCCCAGAGAAATGTTCTTGCACAGACAAACCGCATGGGAAAGACTCTGCGCCAGCAGCTGGTGATACTTCTCCTGTGGCTTTTCCAAGTGGGAGGAGCACAGAGACATCTGAGTCCTGTTCACAGCTACTGAGAGGTGGTGTGGCTTCACCCAGCAGTGGCCCAGCCAGGTATGAAGCTCAGGCTAGCCACAGCCAGGGTCAGCAGCTTGATGCTTGTACCAAGGAGATAACAGATGCAGTAACGGAGGATTCTCAAGAGAAGCTGAGCTCCTCGTTTCCACCTCCACCTCAGGGACAATCTAATACAAAGTCTCTCAAGGATGACGCAAGCCGGCTCTCTCAACAAGTTAGAGAAGAAGGATGGAGTCTACGAACTTCCGAGAGCCTTACGCTGGCTGAAGTCTACCTCATGATGGGCAAACCGAACAAGTTGCAGCTGGAATATGACTGGTTGGCTGTCTTGGAGCCAGAAACCCAGGATGCTAGGGAGCAAACATCTGAATCAAGTGCTGTTCCTGCATGTACCACCTTTCACAAGCAGAGACTTCTAAACTGCCTTTTAAAACTCATCTCTACTGAAGTCAATCCCAAACCAGTAAGTAGCTCTTCTTTATGCTCCACATGCTAAACTCTTACTTGATCTGGGGAATAATTCCTCTTGCTGTTGTTTTCGTAGTAAATCAATGTAAATAAAAAATAGGAGTTTCCTATGTTTAAAAAGAAAATCAAAACAGATTGCTACAGAGTAGACTTTTTCTCAGTGTGCTGCACCTGATTTTCTAAAATGCCTTTTAGTTTCTTGTTTGGCATGAGTCACAGTCTCGGTAGTATTACAGTGAGCTCAAAAGGTCAGACATGAACTTCGGTAGGCGCTTTCTCTTCTCTTTCCTGTTAGTACTCCAAACAAAAACCATGATACGAGGTAGTTCTTATTTGTAAATGTTTTCCTATCACTTCAGCATACTTTGTCTTAATCAAAGCAGAGTCATACACCTGAAAAAGATTGGCATTACTTTAGATATACATCATAACATATATTCCAATAAAAAGAAGTAACCTTTTGCTTTATTTGTCAGATATCACTGTATATACTCTGTATTTCAGAAAGAGAGATGCACTTCTTGTGTCAATGAATGTCATAAGAGTGACACACACATTCAAGGGAAAAGGATGGTATTTACTGCCTAACTGAAAGTACTGTAGACTTTTTTGAAAGTTTCATCTCTTAAATCCTCTGTTTCATCAAATAATGATACAAACCATCATATTTTTGCCACAGGGTACTTCAACAGAGAAAGGTTTTCTTGTCTTGATCCCTACAATTTTCTCAAGATAATATGTAACAAAGCCAAAATGGTCAGCTGTTCTGGGGTTCATTCTTTTAAATTAATATTACAAGCATAAAACTAACTGTAGCAAATTGCATAGCAGTCAAGCTTAGGTGATAATTTTATGCCTGTGGTTACACACAGATTCTTTAAAAAGGGAGCATTTTCTAGAAAACCATATAAACAACAATGAAATCAACTGGATAGGCCTGGAAAATCAGTAAAGCACCTTGCAATGTGCTTCTGTTTTAATTCTTGAGTTACAGTATGAAATATGAAAGGGAATGGGAAAAACTTTAAAAGCTATTCGTCTTTATTCAGTTAGAATTAACAGCAAAATATTTTTGTCCAGGTGTATTTCCATCCAGAAGAGGTCTCTGGTTTATTAGAGTTTAGGACAATTTCTACTAAATTAAAAGCAACCCCTCTTTTGTTACTGTGACAAATCTTCATCTTTACCTCTGCCTTTTTTTTTTTTTTTTCCCCCTGGGGTGGTGCAGCACAATGTAAGAAGCTTGTTGGGTGTTAACGTGGTTGTAACGTAAGTTAATAGTATTGAACCAATGGTGTTTAACACTGCTAAATGCTCACTGGAGGAATTTCAGCCTTCCACCACAGACGTACAGAGGTATTGGTTAGAGTACTATTTGACGTACTAAAACACCGTTAATGTTTCCTAAGTAGAATGAGTTTAACCACATTTTCGTTGTAACAGTACACAATATTAATTTAATGTACTCACATTTTTAGACCCCTGAGATGAGCTCTGTTGCCACATCACCTATAAAGCCTACTCAAGAGGAGCAGTCACTGACTCCTCCAGGGAAGGTGATTGCCATCAGCACCAGAAGTCCAGGCTGCACACGGAATCAGTCTGCCCTTCGCAACAACAAGACTTTTTCTCCTGGTGCTGCTTCCAGCTCCTCAGGTGAACACTCGTAAAAATATATTTCAAGAGATCAGACCATTAATGCCTCATACGTGATGAATGCATTCCAATAACGTAACACTGGGAGAATGAGGATTCTACTGTTATGAACTTAATTGCTTAAGAACACTGGTACATGTTAATTTGCTTTAGGGTTGTCTAAATTCAGTATTTCTTTGAATCTTGGAAAGCAATACATGTCAATAATACCGTTTACAATCCAGAAAATCTCTCACAACTCAGTCTTACATTCCTTCACAGACTTAGGTCCCAAGTCCGTCTAGGTACAACCTGCATTTTCATTTTTTTGTCTTTTTTTTTTTATATATAAAGATAAGTTGATTTGGCCTTCTCAGTAGAAAATAAAGAAAACAGATTGTGTCTTCTACAGAAGAACTGAAAGCATTGACAAACTGTTAGCTTTACAAAAGGCACACAGCTAGCAGGAGAGAAAAAAAACAACAAGGGTTAAAAAGAGTCATACAAAGAGATTTAGAAAAGAGTGAAACAACTGTGATGGAACATAATCTGTAATACTTATGTGTAAAATATCATTACGTAACTAGTTCATCCCATTGCAGACTTTTAAGAAAATACCTTGCGTATGAACAATTATCTCTAACTCCTAGTCAGGCAGGAGAGACAAATGTATTTGTTATTCTGCATTTAGTTGCTTTTTAGATCTTCTGGCATGCTGTAATTTTAACTATCTTGTGGAAAAAAACAAGCAGTGTAGAATGGCAGGTGGCAATTTTGCTTTTTAAATAGGAGGATAATAACACCTCCTGTTTATTTATTAAGTGAAGTTTGTTCTGCAAAACTCTTCTGGAATAGTGTTGTGTATAACCATCCCTGTGTTAGGATGGCCCAAGCTTGTGCCGTGTTGTTTTCCTGCCCAGGGAGGAGGCAGGCATTGCCGAGAATCATTGCCCACTTTGCCTCTTCCGCTTCTGGGTGAGTTGGATGACTGTTGCCTCCTCACTGTTATCTCCATGGCAAGCATGGGTGTAATACTGAGTGTGAAAATAGTCATTTTTGTCTGTTGTAATGAAGCCCAGTATTGTAACTAAAGCAGGCACTTCTGTGGAAGAGAGGTACACTTCTTAGTTATCTCATAATGACATACCAGCAAGAGTGGTTTTCATTCTAACTGGATGCCTGCACAGCACTGAAATAATACAGTGTGGTTTTGTTTGTTTTGAAGTTAAATGTAAAAGAAGTGTTACTCAGGCCAGGTATCATTATTTAACGTGACATATGTATTTCTAAGACACTCCGTCTTTTGAAAAGTATTTTTGGTAAATGATCCCTGCTTTTTCACTTCTCTGTCATCAGAATCATTTTACTGAGGTTGCACTTTGAATTACCACATTAAGGGTGGGGGATGGAGGAGAGGTCTAAATAAAAAATACTTCTTGTAGAATGAATCTATTTTTGTATTATCTCACCCTACAAAAGGAGTGGATCAGATAGATGAAGAGTTTACAGAGCAGAAGGACCTTCAAGCGTTTCTACAAACTGAACAGATAAGCTGGTTAACAACGCTGATATTGGGGTTCAAAACTGTGTGCTTAGATTCTATTTCCTTTAGTAGTTTAAAGTTGCATTTAAGCCCCTTCATCCAAAGATTTCAAAGCAAGTGAATGTTTGCACAGTCCTTGTGAAGCCTGTAAATATTGCCAGTTTACAGGTGGGAAAACTGAAGTGTTGGGAGTTTCATGATTTGTTTGAGGTCGCAAACAGTGGCAGAACCAGAATACCTAAGTCTCAGCTCTCCATCTGATCCTTCAGTTAGTAAATAGCTGCTTTCTTCTTGTTTTCACTTAATTTAAATTGCTGCTGAAATCTTCTAGGTTTGAGAAACCTCCCTAGACCTCTCTTGGTGGCTAATCCTTCAAGTTCTGGAAACACTGACGCTGATGGTGGACTCTTCGCGGTTCCTACAACTCTACCACCCAACAGCCGCCATGGGAAACTCTTCTTGCCTAGTAAAGAAGCAGAGCTGTCCTTCCGGCAGCACTTAGACACAATCAGTGTAAGTGAGATGGGTAAATGAAAAAAGTAGCATACTGTGCCTGAGCTGGCTTGCGGTAAGATTAGAGGTTTTTTGTTTCATCAGAAAACATGTGCTTCCTTATGAAGCAGTGCTTCTAGTGATGCTTAAGCATAACTGTATCAGCCGAGCTTAGTCAGATTTTGATTACATGGTTATGCTTTGAAGTGTCATCACCTCTTCAGACCTGAATGCCATCACACAACCTGGTGAAACTGGTTCACTCTCTAATTTGCTCCAGTAAAATGTATTTGCCAGGCTTGGCAAAACTGATACCCTTCTTCTTGCGCAACTGATTTTAATACAACCTCATTGCTATATTTGATTGAAATACTTATTTTTATACATACAATCGCAGTAACAGCTTCATATCAGGCTACAGTAGTTAAGTAGTGAAATTGCTTTTTGGGGGGAAAAGGTTTTGTCCCCATAAAACAAGAAAAATAATACGTTCCTAGTGGAAAATGTTACTACTCTAGCAGAAGTTCTGGGGTATGAATCTGAAGTGTTAACTTTTGGGTTAAGGAAATGGGGTTTTCATATTCCATGAGGCTTTTCTTTTACTGGACTGTGTGTTTGAGGAGCTTTCAGTTAAATGATACATATATTAGTGTTATACATCAAAATCAAGTGAGATGTATTTAACTTAAAGGTAGTTTAAAGAAAAATATTACACAGTTTGATACAAATCAGTATATTAATCGTTACAGTTTTTTTGAAAAAGGAATTTGAGCATATAATTTGTTCTGCATCTACCTGCTTAAGATACTTCCTAATGGATTTCCTGTTCTTCTCCAGATGCAGTCAGACTTCTTCTTGCCAAAGCCAAGGAAGTTACGGAACAGGCACTTGCGGAAGCCGTTAGTAGTACAGGTCAGAATAATTTGGAAGTGCAAAATGCCTGTTTTGTTTCTGAACAGATAACAGTAAGGTTAAAATGATTTGAGCTAAACTGAAATAGAAACCTGAACTTCCCTCATACATGCATTGGAAAAGTAAAGCTAAATATCGGAAGGAAACAGCTTTTAAGTCTATGTTGTAATGAGCCATACTATATCCTCTGTATGAGGAATATCAACAGTAATAGTCTAGTGTGTGAGGTAGTTTGGGAAAGAATAAAAAAGACCCTTATCTGAAAGCAGGTACTGCTGTTTGGGCCTGCTGGCACAAGCTGCATGTTCATGTTCCTGATCTGTCATTGTTAGAGCTGTCAGTGCTACTGCAACAAGATCTCCCTTTAGATGTTTTTTCCACCTTTCTACTCAGTAATGACTGTGAAACTGGAATGGGTATAAATAGTGCAGTGAAATAAAACAAAATCTTCTTGAAAGAACGCTGATTTACAGGGGAAAAAATGTAATTTTCAAAGAGATCTATGGGAGAATTAGCCTATTGTCATGGATCTTAAGAGTTTGGCAAGGATTAAGCCCACTTAGACTACTTTTATAATCCTAGCAAAAAGATTTTTGGCACTGTGAAACCACAGACTTGTTCGAGGGACTTGTGGCAGGTGGAGAACATACAAGAAATAGTTTAGAAAGAGAATAATGGAAACCTGTTTGGCAAAGAGGAAGTTACCAAGCATGAATATGCGCTTTGGTCTCTTCTGCTCTGTATAAGTGTAGGAGACCTAGAAATTACATAGAGGTTATTTCTGGTAGTGAAATACTCTGGTCTGTGCAATTCCATTTGTTTTTAAGCCTTGGGAATACATACAACTGCCTATTTAATTCATTCTTGTTTAACTCTGATCAGAAGATGAGTTTGTACATAGTCTAGTCCTTAAGATCACTTCTATAATTTCTTGAGAGATTATTACTGAGAGAATATTGTTGCAAGAATAATCAGAAAGGAATTCAGTTTTAATTCACATTTGTCTGAGAATTATCCGTGTGGAAATTCTCTTTTATGGTAGTTTACAGAGGAAACATGATTCCTAGATTCCTATCTGTAGCTTCTTTTTCAAGATTGCACAGACTTTACTGCCGTGTCTGTTGGATGATAGTCACACCGTATAAATACTCTGCTCCTTATTCTGGAGGGTATCATGAACTTTTATGCCTTAGAAGATCAGCTTTACCCTCTGTTCTCTGCTTGAATATGTTTTGATTTATTGTTTTTTCTGTCACATAGAGAACTCTGCTCCCCAGGCCATCTGGAAATCCATCCCAACATGTCTGTTCCTTTTCTATCCTGTCCAACTCGTCTATTACAGGTGAGTTCCACATATCTTCTGTTACTTTTATGCTGTCATGAGGTGGACTTGAAAGTGTCTCTTTATACTGCATAAAGGAATAACTTATGTAATAAGAGGAAAATATCCTTTCAAAACCACAAAGTCATTTATCAATTGATTGAGTCACTTCCTACAAGATGACAGAATTGTTGTCCTGGATCATTGTTAAGCAAGTCATGGTTACAATAGAATTATTTTTCTTCCCTGTCCCATCACTGAAAATGGGGAAGAGTGAGGAGGTCTGTACAAGGAGACTGTTTGGAATAAATTACTAAGATAAGAATTTTTTTTTCTACAGGATGTAATAATTTGTTTAGATTTTGTAATAAACCTTTCCTAGTACTTGGGATACTGTTTAAATTTCATACAGTATAAGCAATATACTGCCCATTTGTCCTTTCCTGCTGTTACACTACTCTTGAGAACAGTGTCTCAAGATAATGTCTCATCTCGGCTTGAATCTCTCAAAATCAACACTAGTGCTTAAAAGTTATCCTCATTTAAAATAATGAAAGCAGCTTCAACTAACGGAGCTTACTGTTGCATTTTTGTGGTAAGGCACTGGTTAGCTTCCATTACTATTTAAGTCTTGTTTAATTGTCTCCACTATTTGCGTTCATGGAAGTTCAGTGCTGCTTGGAATGTGTTTATTTTGCTTCCACTGAACTGTGTTGTGCTCTGCTTTAAAGATGGTAGATTTCATTTGCTTGAGAGGTATTTAATTCTTCACCACAGGGAGAGGTTCATTTCGGCCAATCCAGTCCTCACTGACAAAAGCTGCTGTTTCTCGTCCTATTGTGCCCAAAGTTCTTCCAACACAGGCTACCAACCACCTGTCTAGTAAGTCATTCCTTAAAAAGAATGAAAGTTTCATGATGTGTGTGATGTTACGTTGTTCATTTCTTTTTCCTGTGTAAAAACTGTTAGTGCCTTTTAAAGTTAAAGAAAATGGTCGTGTTAATATCTTACTTGCTGGCTTTGTGGCTGGAGAAAGGATGAAGTCAGTTGTGGGACAGTCCATACTGGGTTCCTTTGCTGTGTCTGAGCTGCTTGTTAAGAAAGGATTTAGAATTTGTAACTGAAGCTGAGGACTTGTGTGATTTTCGTTGTTGTTGTTTGTTCTGTTTTTGTTCTGTAAGGCCACTTTCAAAAATGTCAAGACCCCTTTTCAAAGAAAGTTATAAACAGCATATCTACTAACATGGGATTATGAATTCTACAAGAAAATAAATTGCCAGAGCACCGCAAGCAAATACTGTCTTGCAACAAAAAAGGGGGTCCCATAATTGGAATGATTGGTGAGGTGAAAGCAATCACTGCCTCGGTGGCTTACGGCATGCTTAGAGAATTCTGTGTGATGAGAAGACATCTGCCTAGAGAAGCTGTGGATGCCCCATGCAGGGAAGTGTTTAAGGGCAGGTTGGATGGGGCTTTGAGCAACCTGATCTAGTGGCAGGTGTCTTTTCCCATGGCAGGAGGATTGGAACTAGATGATCTTTGAGGTCCCTTCCAACCCAAGCCATTCTATGATTCAGGTATCTTGAGTTTTAAAAAAGTTTAAAATCTTGAGGGAAAAAAAACTTTTAAACTTTTAAAAGGTTTAAAATCTTGAGATTCTAAAAGATCTGCATGATGTTGACCCTGCAACAACCTAAGTTTATATATTGAGACTAAACTGCTGATAAAGGCAAGATAAAACAACAACAACAACAACAAAAAAAACACAAAAACCCTGTTTTTAAAGTTCCTCTGTTAAACCATAGGACATTTCTAGGAATTTCATAACCAACAACTTAAATATTTTAATGACCAAAAAAAATGTTACAAATAGAGGGAAGGGGGAGAACTGGGATGTTTCTCTAAACTGTTTTGATGTAGCTGATTGGAGCAGGGCAGAAGAATTATAAATGTTCAGCTGAAAGAAAAGTTACACTTCATGAGGAAGAACAATCGATATAGCTGATTGTATAATAACCATGTTTGCTTCTTGCATGTATCAAGTTCTGACTTGCTGGCCAATTTCTTAAAAAAAATATATTTTTTAGCAGAGTCACAACAAAGTAATTGTGTGAATGAAAGACCTGTAATGTGTTTTTTGCTTGTTTGTTTCACAAAAGGTGCCATCGACTTGGCAGCTAAAAGTGCTGGTATTATCCCTGGTAGCCCCGTGCCTGTCCTGGATGCGGATGGTTTGCCAGGTGTATCTCCGTTGTCGCCAGACAGGGTGACCACGGTAGTAACAGGGCAGGAGTCAACAGCAGCGCATCAGAATGGAGGCTCCATCACCACTGTGGAGGTCAGTCTCCTGAGCAGGCTTTTGGAAGGAGCTAAATGTCTTGTTCTTCATTGTGTGGAAAGCTGTATTAGTAATGATTCTCCATGAGCCTTCTCCTGGGGCTTGCTGTTAGACACATGTATTTAGGAGTTTAAGGGATCAAATCATCACTGCATTGAGCAGATTTCTATCCCATAGAATACCTTTCACCTGTTAGACTGTTGAAGTTGGCCATTCAGAAATCTGGGCTTAAAAAGAAACAGTGGTATTTCAAGAAACAGTGACTCAGAAGGGAATTTGGGGGCAAAACATGGACTTCTGGGGATGCATTTGGAATGGAAACTGACATCCCATTGCTGGTCTCCTTTACTGAGATCCTGATACATGTTAGTCTTTGTCATTTTCTCAGGCAGTTGATGGACTGTTTCGAAAGGTGGGGTATATAGAAAGAGCATGCATAAACGGTGATATGCACCTGTCTCTTACCTCCCCAACTATATTTTCACCATCGTCTATAAAAGTTTCACTCACATGATTCCTGTTGTTGTTTCTAGAGCTCAGGCCCAGGGTGTCGTGTTCCGTTTATAAGCTTACCAACACGGCATGAGCAGGAGGCAGTTGCGGATGGTTTCCAGGTAGAGTATGTGTTGAAAGAACAGCTGTATCAAATAGGTAGTGTTTTAAAACACCACTGGTATTACTAGTTAGATACCCTTGTTCCCCAGTAGTTGTATACCATCATTATTGTTTTGTGGGAATGGAAGTTTACCATCGGAGTAAATTTAAAGAAAGAATGTCAGGAAAGCTGTTTAAATTTATTTGGGGGGCATTCTCTAAAAAAGCAAAGCAAATCTGACAAGCTCTGACTTGGGCACACGTCTGACTCATGTTCAATTTGACATCTACCAGGACACCCATGTCCTTTTCTGCAAAGCTGCTGGGACCCTGGAATATGTTGGTGTGTGGAAGTGTTCTTTTCCACATGCAGGACTTGTGTCACTTTCCACAAAACAGCAATAGTGGTATACGATTACTGGGGAACAAGGGCATCTAACTAGTAATGACAATCACATTTTCAAAACATTACTCACTTTGTACTACATCAGAAAAAAAATCACAAACAGTTCTATTAAGGGGTAGCAGAATCTAGACTCCTTACAAAAGCCCATTGATTTTTGGGAAGTCTGGCTATAAGGAGAAATGAGTTAGTCTTTTAAAATATGTGTACTCTAAGCTACAGGTTTTTTGCCTATACAAAAGCAAATATAATAATTCTTAAGAACTATCTTGTAGTTTCTTCAAAATCATGTTCATTTTATTATTATATATGGATGCTTATTTCTGTTATGTAAACTGTATTAAATTCCTTTGGAGTGTTACGGACCCATACTTTTTTCAGATGATTTGGCAGGATATGGGCTGAGGAGTATTGGTTCATGCTTAGACATTTTTTATAAGAAGAATATGAATTACACGTAGAAGTAGATATCCGAAGTATGGGATTAATTGCTCTTCTGTTACTGAGAAGAACACTTTGAAGTAATTTTGGATCCGTTAATAAAAAAAAAAAAAGAATATATTCTGTTGGATTATTAGTCTTTTTTAAAGCCTGATATTAATCTGATGCTTAGGAGTTAAGGTGGTGTTTTTCAGACGTGTCCAAGTTCTTCATGAGTTCATGAACAATTACTTCTGTTTCTTGTAACAGGGCACATCAGTTCTTTCTCTCTCAGAACTGTCCAAGACTCCCCTCCAAAATGGCCTTTCCACTCCTCCACTTCCCTCATCAGAGGCTTCCAGTACCCGGCTCTCTCCTCCCAATGTTTCTGCTCTCTTGGATATCTCTCTGCCTGGACCACCTGAAGATGTGCTTTCTCAAGGAGAACCTGCCACTCAAATCAGTGATTCTATCATTGAAATAGCTATCAGCTCTGGGCAATACAGTAAGTCTGAGTCTTCCTGTTAACTTAAAAGAAAATCCTTGTCATCGTGCATGTCAGCAGAAAATTTGGGGAAGCGGTTTTTGGATTTTTTTTAAATGTATCTGTTGGAAATATGACTGTGGCTGGCCTGTCTTTTCTAATGTATTTAGTTTTTTTGTTTTTTGAACATAAGTTGATGCAGCGTCCTGTAACTTAACCTCATTGACTGAACCAGTGATTCCTGATGTTGGCTTACAGGTGAAGGTGTTTCTCTCTCTCCTGCAAAGCTGAATGGCAGTGACAGCTCCAAAAGTCTTCCGTCCCCATCCAGTAGTCCTCAACAGAACTGGATTGCCTCTCCGAGCCATGATCCCCAGTGGTACCCCAATGACTCCACAGACTCGTCTCTCAGCAGCTTGTTTTGTAAGTGCTGGTACATAGGGAAATGAAAAAGAAGCATAATTAGAATTGATTCCTTTGGAAAATAGTAAAGTTAGTAGGACATTTGTGGACTTTTTCCTTTACTACTTGTTAGTACGGCATTGCCTTTGAATGCATTTTCTTTCTCTTCATAAATCTGTTCCTGAAAAGATCCTGTTGCTAAACTAAGGCAAGAGCCCTTACCTTGCGGTAAATAATTCTTTGGTGGTACTTTGTACTCTGCTGGGAGCCTGACTCATCATTTAGGTTGAGATGTTTTGTCTGTTCTGCCAAAATGAAAAGATGCCCTTGGCTCTGCTGTTGGAAATTTGCTGTGTTTGGTGAGCCTAATCTCAGAGATGAGATCATTGGGTTTATTTGTTTGTGGGTTGGTTTTTTGTATTGTTTTGTTGTGCCTGGGTTTTTTTGTTCGTTTCTTTGGTTGGTTTTTGAGTTAACACTTAAGGAGGCCAGTGTAATGAGTCTGTAGTCTTAGCAATCTGCTGATGGTGTTCATACTGGCAACATGTAAATTTTAAGAGATAGAAGAAATGGATAGTCACCCTTCATTTGCAGTTTCCTTGTCCTTCTATTTGTCCTCCCAGTTGCAAACTTTCAGTGCAGTGACTTACTGATGTGCCTGTTCTTTATAGCAAGTTTCATCTCCCCTGAAAAGGGACGAAAAATGTTGCCAACTCCTGTTGGGACTGCCAGTGGCACCTCCTTACTGGGACCTAGCCTTCTGGATGGAAACTCCCGGGACTCTTTTGTATCACGATCTCTGGCAGACGTAGCAGAGGTATGTCATCAAATCACATTCGGATGGTTTTGCTTCCTTTTTTAGTGCAGTGTTACTGCGTATTGTCCATCACACCTTCCCAAGATACTTATGGCAAAGATACTTTGACATCTGCACTGTAGCTTAACAAAGTTACAGTCTTAACTGAAAGATGCAAAATGATCTGAGGGTATACTACACCAGGGCTGGTGCATGAAACTGTTGTGAGCACCTTTGACCCAGGCTCTTTTTGCTGGAGGAGGTTGTATTTGCCTTGTTGGACATATTTTTGTTTCGACAGAGAGAGTTTTTATCTTTCTATGTTGTGTGTTCTACTTTGTTCAGCAAGCTGAATGTGAGTCAGGATGTGCTGTGGCAGCAAAGACCGGCAGTGTTTTGGGCTGTCTTAGCATAAGTGTAGCTGGTAGATTGAAGAAAAACGATCATCCGACTCTACCGAATGGCTGTGAGACCATATCTAGAATATTGTGAACAGGTTTTGAGCCCCTGATACAGGAAAAGACGTAGATAAACTGGACCAAGATAAGCAGAGGGCCATCGGGATCATGAGTGGGCTGAAGCCTCTGTCTGTGAGGAGTGGCTGATGGTACTAGGCTGGTTCAACCTGGAGAAGGCTTCAGGGTGGGAGGGGACTCAATAGCTTCCTTCCTGTACTTGTGGGGAAGTCAAGAAAATGTAGTCAGGCCCTTCACAGGGTGGTGGTGGACAGTGGGAGGAACAGGCAAAAACTGAATTGAGAGGTTCTGACTACAGAGCCTGGAAAGGAAAGGAAAACTTTTTCACCCTGAGGAGAAACGGGCGGGGAAACAGGTTGCCCAGAGAGGTTGTGCAGTCTCCATCTTAAGAACTTCTCAAGACTAGTGGAGGTAAAGCCCGAGTAAGCTGGTCTGTCTTCTTGGTATAAATTCAAACATTCTGCTAACTTGTGAGAATCTGTTGAGTAGCATGCACACGTTTGTGAGTGTGTGTTCATTCAGGGCATGTATGATAATCGGTCTGTGTGGGTTTGAAGTGACACTGCAGCCCCTGATCTAACAAACTGCCCTCAGAGGAAAATGGGTTAAGCTGTAATTCTAAGCACACCAGAGCAGCTGTAGTGTTTTGCTGCTGTTGTGGCAGATGCGGGTTTGCGTTGGGTGTATTTAGAGTATCCTTATAAAATAGTTTTAATGATGGGAGAAATTTGAAAGGCATTTTATTAAGTGTCCTGCAGAGTCAAGCTTTATTTACAAATGCAGGCATTGCATAGAATGCAATATCTATAAAGGTTTTGTATAACACCTCTACTAGTGTACCTTAATGCTGAATTAAGGATGTTCAGGTAAGGTCCATTTGATTTTTTTTTTTTTTTTTTTAATTTATGTATTATTTTGAGAGGCTTCCATTTAGCCACAGATAAGAGCTGTTCTCTTACTCAGATCAAGTGAGATAAAAGCATCTTTCATATGAGGAGGCTGGGAATGAAGGATGAGAGGTGATGGGCAAAAATTGAAACACATGAAATTCTGTAGGAACTTTTTTATTGTGTGGGTGATTAAACACTGGAACAGGTTGCCCAGAGAGGTTGTGGAGTCTCCATCTGTGGAGATATCCAGAAACCAACTGGACAACAAGGCAACCTTTCTTGCTGACCTTGATGAGCAGGAGGGTTGGACAAGGTGATCACAAGATCCCCCTTACAACTTAAACAATTTTGTGATTCTGTGAAATTTGCACTGACGTGTAGCTCTTCTTTTCTGTCATCTCTCTTCTAGGTGGTGGATTCCCAGTTGGCTTGCATGATGAATGAGAACAGCATAGATTACATATCTCGTTTTAATGACCTTGCCCAGGAGCTATCGATACCTGAGCCAACCCGCAGGGAAATTCTGTTCGATGGAGGAGGTGGTGGTCCCCCTATTGGGGATCTCTCACAGTGAGTGGTTGATACCAGCAGGCTGGTGTAGACTGTTTAGCTTAAGTTGGAGCTTGCAGTGCTGGTTCATGGCAAGGGCCGATTGCAGAGAAGCAGCTGAGGCTCAGCTGTCCCTGTCTTGTGCACTTCTTTCTAAAAGAGAAGCGTTGTCTTCAAGGTCTGAAGAAGTACTTGCAGGTCCTGGAATGTGCAATATACTGGGAACAACAAAACATGGAGTATTATTATAGGAAATGGTGTGTCCCCTGCATCAGTGATGTAAGATGGCAGGCTTACAAGACAGTCCTGGACTTGTACTTTGGAATGGCCTAGGCAAGAAGCTCAAGCAGGTATTGCCAGAAGCTCCCCTACATGAGTTGTTTTTTGCATAGTACTCGAAATGCCATGATTTGGAATCCACATTGAAGTTGTGGAGGATGAAGGGTGCGGGTAGGTATGGAAACTGTTTTGCATCTTGACATGACCTAGTTGGCGCTCTTTTTATGAATCAAACTGAAGTTTGTTGCACTCTCTTCAAAGACGCTGCAACTCTGTGATGCTTCATTTCTATAGACCATTCTGTTTCTTTGGCTATGGTTTGTTTGGCCGTTCCAGCAGGGGCATATACCTGCTTTTTTGTTTTGTAGGAGAGCTCTGATTCACCCTACTCCCAGATTGTGTGGATCCATAGGGAGTTTCCTCTATTTTTAAACCCCATCAGATGTCACAATCATCCTTCTGACTGCACTCATATTCTCCACCTTTGAGATTCTTCACCACATTGCACAGTTCATTCCATGAGCGGGAGAGTGCTTTCCCGCTTTCCCTGAAGAATGGTTGCTTTTCAAGTCAGGAGAAACCGCAAAACAACTAATTGGAATCACTATGAAAGCTTTATCATTATTAGTCTTGGCTGTGCTGGAAACCTGTATATATTGCCATCTTTCTCCAAAAAAAAAAAATATCTGAGAATTTTCCCAGGAGAGGAAATAGGAAAAAATATTGTAATCTCTAGATACAAATAATATTTTAATGCTAAAGTTGTTGAAATCTGTCTTGTGTCATGAAGAGGAGGGGTGTCAAGACCTTGTTCAATCCCTTGGTCCTTCCTTGTTTCCTCCTTGTTCCCTCCTTGTTCATTGAATTCCAGGTGCTCTGTAGTACCTCAGGGCATCATTTTTCACTATAGTCACTCCCAGGCACTAGTGGGTCTGGATCCGCCCTCTGCTAAATCCCTATGCATTTAAGGGTAGTGTTTTAATATCTGAAAGACACAGATCTGACTCCAGTTGTTTGAAAGGAATCTAAAATTACAGCTGGTTTTCCTTCAGTTCTGCCTTTATGACTCAGGAGACTTTTCCTATTTCCTTTTCTACCAGTCCTGAGAGAGAATACCTTTACTGTGCCCCTTTTTTTAAGCACTTGTCTGCTTCTCCAGTGAGAGGATGTCCCTTGGCTATTTTAAGTTGCTCTGAACTTATCCAAGGGCATAGCCCTGTATAAACCTCAACTTTATATTATTAATAAATAAGTAAAACTCCATCTCTATTATCAGGGGTTCATTTTCCCAACTTGCACTATACTTGGTGGATGGAATTCTGCCTGCCTTTAGATGCTTTTACAAGGCATTTGACTGGGAGTTTCTGCTTGTAACCTTGCTCATGATGCACTGATTGGATTTGCTGTTTGCCCAGTCACTTTACCCTGCCTAGGTAGATTTTGTTTTACTGCTACATGGTTTGCCTTATCCTCTTTGTCATTTAAAGAAAATGTCACAAGTTTTCTGATGCACCTTTTGTGTGGCCCAGAGCAACTTCACTGATGTCAATCAAAAAGTACTGAGATTTGTATGACATTCCAGGACCCCACATATAAGGTTGCTACATTCTGTCATATAGGGAACCATAGACCTGTGTAAAAACAGCATTAGTGTGAACAGGTGTTCCCAACAGGGAGTCAAGCTTTTATTACTAGCAAGGAGACAGTCATGACTAGAAAAACAGAGTTTAGTACCTCTGTGCTAACTTTTTATTCTGTCCACATGTCACATGGGATGTTAAGTCCTTTGGTCATTATTTCTCTTTCATTATCCTTACAGAGTGTTGTTTGGTGATGCAATTATCAGGAAATCATGTTAACCTGGAATATAAAAAGTTGAATGATGTCTGAAGAATGAATGCTGAGGAGTATGTGATTCTGAGCATTCACCCTTGGTGTGGAGAGGATGTCCATTAATCTCGAGAGTCACTCACCCTAAAACTTCTAAGTTCTACTTAATGTCTTGATTCAGTCTTTCCCAGAGTGTCTCCTATCGGTTTTGGCTTATTACGTTAGTAATGCTGGTTATCCAATAGGCTGTACCTGCAAGTCTGAAGGACTTGCAGGACAAAAGTAGAGGACTCCTCATGTAGCCGTGGCTATGGATTACAGGACATGCAGGAGGACATGTGATGGACGTGTGATGTGTTCTAGTATGAAGTACTGTATTAAAAACAAAAAATCTGAACTCATTCTTAAACTTTAAAATACTGAAAGACCAGCTTGATGGTCTCTGATGTATTTAGGTAGCTTGACAAATATTTCATCTTCTCTACCCATGACGGCAATTAAGTGGATGCCACACTAACTTTGACTTTTAGATTGTCTAGAATAAGTTCCAGTGTTGCTGCACCATATGGCAGAGTATTGCATCAAGGTCTGCAAAGAGTTTCTGCCATCTCATACAGGGAGCTGTCAGGTTGCCCCTTCTCAGCCCATTCAGTGGCCAGAAGGGAATAATAATGCAGAATGAATGTCAGCATAGTGGCTGTTCTTACTGATGCCACGAGATCAAAAAATTTTAATACCCTGAACCATTGCAAGTAGACTTGGGACCACCAAGTAATAACAAAGTGGAAATGACAGAAGTCAGTTCAGCATCAACACTGCGATTAGAAACGTGTTTAGCATTAGCCTCTTAAAAGTTCTGATTATGAAACAGTTTGACATCTTTTCTTGCACCAAATTCTCTTAGCGTGATCCTGTCTTTTGAGACTTGAAGCTCCTAAATAGTCCTGCCTTCCATATTTGGTTTCTGATTTCAGAAGTGTAATGTTCTGCACACTGCGTTTTCAGGACAAGGAGGTTTTATCAGGGACAAACTTGAAAATAACTTAGATCGTGATAACTTTGAATTGATGCAGAATTTGTTGCCCTTACTATATGAAAACTCACTAAAACACATCTAACTCCACCAGTACTAGATTCTATGTGGATGTGCTTTACATACTTATTGTTAACAATTTGTGCCTGGGACTGCTAAGGGAAAAATGGGTGGGTGGATGTGTGTACATACATACGTTTGTGCATGCATATACACACACACATATATTGGGAAAACCCAAAATTTGTTTCAGGTTTATTTTTTTCAGCTTTCCCAGCAGAAGTAAGAGGATTCATGTTTGTAACAATGTCAGCTTATCCTAAGCAAACATTCAAGCAAGCTACACTGAAATTTGGGCAGGTTTTTTTTTTTTTTAAGTTAAATGTAACTTTGTTAGCTTAATAGCTGCCTGAGACACTGTAAGGCAGTTGGAGAGGACAAGTGGACACTAAGAACCTCCAGTTCTAGTATTAATTGCTCTAAGGCTTTAGTTTCTACTGGTTTTATTTGTAAACTTCTGATAGGCTTGCCCCATGTCGGTTTAGCAGCTGTATGTACAATAAGGAAGTTCGGAGTAGTTCAGCAAGGTGAGTGGCAGAAAATTCAGTATTTGTCATCATAATAGTCTGGGTGAAAAGCAGTACTACATCCTAAGAATTAGATCTACCTGTGTGCACATTAATAGTGGGTTTTCTTCTGGGGGTTGCATCCTGATTAGCCACACAATTCATTTTATCCTTTATCACTAAATCTATTAAGCATAGGAATGATAATTGTTTTTAATATGGCATTGCTAAGCCTTTCCTTGACACCCTTCTTTATGTTTCTAAATTGAATTAAATAGCTTGGATCAAATCTACACTTATAAAAACATCTAATTTACTGACTCCACAGATCCCAGAGTGGAAATTAAGTTGCATTTTGTTTTTTACACTCAGACTTTGGATGAACTTATGAGAAAAGTACTGCACTTTTTTGTTGTTGTTGTTGGTTTTTTTTTTTTTTAGAAAAAAAAACTTTTCAAACCTTTGAATCTCTTAATTTCACAGCAATTTGTAAATGTTAACTAAGTGAAACCTTGGCAAGCACTACGGCAATAAGTTATCATTAATTATTGAAACATGATAACTGCTTTAGAGCTTATGGTTCTGGCAGCAAAATTTAATGCTGTTTCTTTTAATAATAGTTAAGCCATATCATCTAAGGTTTCTGGCTTGTTTGAGATGTGAATTTGTTTTATAGATTATAAATATACCTATATAGTGTATGTATAAAGCAGAATGCCTGTCCTTACTGATTATTTTTTGTACCATATTGTAAATTATATTATTTATTCTTTACCAATTTTGGAAAAAGGTGTTTTGGTTATTTAATATAATATACAAAAGCTGTTAAACTTCCTCTGTTTAAATTTCCAATTCAACTTGTAAAGCTGTTTTTATTCTTGTGCATAAATACATACTAATACTTGGTCTAACTCATGTCCAGTGTGTTATTTGCAGTTTATATCCTATCAGATTTTCCATTTAACTTTCATGTACGTAGTAATGACCCCATTAGAATCCTGGGGATAAAAGTGTGTCCATAATGCTAAGCTTTTCAGGGTGAAATTCTGGCTCCAGTGAGCTCAGTGCCATAATTTCCATCATCTCCCATCCCAGAATTGTCATGATTTTCACCATGGTGAGAGAATGTTTTGATATTTGGGTTGGGTAGTTCTTTTTTATGCCTTCCAGCTTCCATTCCCCGTAGTGTCCCCTAATTGTGAACATAATAAATGAGTCAAAGCAGAGGGCTCTCTATCCTGAATCTCCTATCTTTGACAGTGGTCACCAATGACAAGGGGAAAAAAAAGGCAAAAGGGCACGCATATCATCTTGATTTTCTCCTGCCCACACAGACACACACCCTGGCACATCTTCCTAACTGCGGATAATCAAGAGCTTAGATGTAAAGCTTTTATTGTGCCATTGTGTTTACATAATCTCTATGGCAAAAGTTTCCACCCTAAGGCCAAGCAGGCAGGGGAACAGGTTGCCCAGAGAGGTTGTTTGTGCAGTGTCTGTCTTTAGAGCTCTGCAAGACAATTGAATAAAGCCCTGAGGAAACTGGCCTGATCGCAGAGCTCACTCAGCCTGCTTGGAGAAGATGGCTGGATTAGAGACCTCCTGCAGTTCCTTTCAACCTGCATTATCCTGAATTAGGTTACTAATTTATCTGATTCTTTTTTGTGTGTGTGTTTCAGCTTTTGGTCTGCAACATCCACTGGCAGCCTTAGTTAATTATGCACTGAGAAAGCACGGCATCGCTACTCGGTCGAGGGAAGGGATTGTCCCGCTCTGCTCTGCGCCGGTGCGGCCTCACCTCGAGCACTGTGTGCAGTTCTGGGCACTGCAGTACAAAAAGGGTGTAAAACTGTTGGAGAGTGTCCAGAGGAGGGCGATGAAGATGGTGAAGGGCCTAGAGGGGAAGACATATGAGGAGCGGCTGAGGTCACTGGGCCTGTTCAGCCTGGAAAAAGGGAGGCTGAGGGGAGACCTCATTGCGGCCTGCAGCTTCCTCACGAGGGGGAGTGGAGGGGCAGGCGCCGATCTGTTCTCCTTGGTCACCAGTGATAGGACCCACGGGAATGGTGTCAAGCTGAGGCAGGGGAGGTTCAGGGTGGATATAAGGAAAAGGTTCTTCACTGAGAGGGTGAAGGGACGCAGTCACGGCACCAAGCCTGTTGGAGTTTAAGAAGCGTTTGGACTGTGCACTTAGTGACATGGTCTGAATTTTTGGGCAGACCTGTGCGGTGCCAGGAGTTGGACTCCATGATCCTTATGGGTCCCTTCCAGCTCGGGATATTCCATGATCCCCGAGGGGCGGCGCGCTCGGTGGAAGGGCCCGAACGCCCCCAGCAGCGCCGCCCGGCGCACCCCTCACGCGCCCCGGGGACCTTCCGAGCACCGCCACGCGCAGCGGCCCCGCCCGGGGCCGGCCGCCGCCCTCCTGCCCTTTTAAGCCTCCTCCCTCCGCTCTCCCCGCCCTTCCTTCCTCCCAACCAATCCCTCTGCCGGTTCCCCCTAACGGACGTGCAGCGCCTCCAATGGGAGCAAGCCAGGGCGAGGGACGGCGCGGGCCCTTTTCAATCTTCCCTCCCGCCGTGAGGCTCACCGGACAGGCGGGACCCCGAGGGGGCGAACCGCGTCCGATAGGCGGATCCCCGTGATGGGCAGCCGGATCAACCAACGGCGGGGCGGGGGCGGGGCGGCCGGCTCTACCTGCTCCCCGGTGAGGCGCGGCGGAGCGCTGCGGAGCCCGGCTGCTGCCATGTTCCAGGGCCCGGAGGCCGACGCTGCCAAGCCCAGCTCCAGGTGGGGCGGCGGCGGAGGGGGGGGAAGCGGCAGGAGCCGGGCGGCGGCGCGGGGCCCCCGGCGGGTCTTTGTTCGGGGCCGGGAGGGGCTGAGGGCGGCGGGGGCGGCCTGAGGCGCGGCGCCGAGGGCCGGGGGGGCCCCGCCGAGGGCCCTTCCAGCCGCGTCCCGGCACCGTCCGGTGGCCGCCGGGGCCGCGGTGAGCTCGCGGGGCCTCGCTTCGCCTCACGGAGGGCCGGCCGGGCCGGAGCGGGGCCCGGCGCCGTCCCCGGGCGGGAGGAGGGAGCTGGGCGGGCCCGGGGCGCCCTCACGGGGTCCGGCACCGACGCCTGCGTGAGCGGTTTAATTACCTTCCCCTAATGAGGCCGCCGCGTGGTGTTTGCGCTCGGATGGGGCCGTGTGTGCTCCTGGCTCGGGGCTGGAGAGGTAACAGCCGTCGGTGAGGTGGTCGCGGGTTTGGAGGGGAAGGAAGCGTTCGGCAGTCGTGGGGGGGGGGCTTTAAGTTCGCCTTTTGTTCTGGTTTTAAGCCGTGGCAGGGTTTTAAAGGATGTTTTCTTCCCAAAACATTTTCTGGTCCTTCCTTAAGCAAAGATTTATTGGTCTTTGGTCATCCAGGGATTGTGCACAGCGATATAGCGAGCGCTGCTGTCCCACTGTTCTGCTGTTTCTGTTTGCTGAGAGAAATTAACTGCCTAGTTTTATTTTTGTTAAACTTTCGTAATGAAGTTTTTTTTTTGTTTTTTAAAAGTTTTGCTATTCCAAAATAAAACCAAATTGCATGTTTAAGAGTTGTTGCTTTGAGGACAAAGCCGGGCAGATTTCTATCATCATGCTGTTGATGTACACTATAAAAATGGCGTGCTGTCATGTGTCCGCAGTTTATCTAGTATACGAGCGGTTTCACAGCTACTTTGTGGAGCTGAAAATGTTCAATATTGTCTGAACTGGTAGCCACCTTGGAAATATAACAATATAATACACATCCTCCCCATCAGTGCTATTGTAAAAATACTGCAGAGCGTTCAGCTCAATAGGAGAATTGACTGAACAAAGCTCGCTGCCTCTTTATAAGATGAGGGAGCTATTTGATGAGCAGGGAATTTGTACTGATCTAACAGCAGAAGCTGGCCTGCAACTTTTGGGGCTTTGTTTTAGGGGCTGGTGTTCCAAACCTTAGCACCTGCTCTCTGGTTGCCCTTCTGCTGGTTAGCCCAGCGAGGGTCTCTGACATGCAATGCATCTGCCTCTCCTGCCTGCTTTGTTAGAGCTCTCCAGAAACCAGGAACTCATTGATCTGCTTTCAGTTGTATATAATTGTAGATGTATAATCTATATAAGAATATTTATTTAGTCAGTGTCTTGAAGTAATGGTTGAGTCTTGGCACCCCTTCCAGAGGTTGGCTGAGAGGTTTAATTAGGGAAGAAAATTCAAATTCAAGGGTGTTTGAGTGTAGCAGAAAAGACCACAAAACCTAATTAAAATTCTTCAAGCCTGCCAGGAGAGAACAAAGCAATTTGTAGAGGCTTTTAAACTTACAGGGTAGGTTCTTAATTTAGCTGTTTGAGATGAATTGACAGAGTTCTAGTCTGTTGGGTGGGAAGAGGCAGATTTAGATTGCACAGAATAAGTTTTTTTTAATTACCGTTTAAAAGAGAAGAGAAAAAAACACCATAGCTTCCTGTCTGCTCCCCTACCGCTGAAAGAGAAAAGATCCAAATTCTCTGGCTATGAGGCACAAAAAGTATTGCTATGCAAACTGGTATAATAGAAATATAAACTAAAATGACTATAAAGTGTATGTTGAATTCGTCTGCTTGAGAGAGTCCAGTGCCGAGCCACGAGGATGATTAAGGGAGTGGAGCACCTCCCTTACGAGGAAGGGCTGAGGGAGCTGGGTCTCTCTAGCTTGGAGGAGATTGAGGGGAGACCTCGTTAATGTTTATAAATATGTAAAGGACGAGCGTCAGGAGGATGGAGCCAGGCTTGTCTCAGTGACATCTAATGATAGGACAAGGAGCGATGGGTGCAAGCTGGAACATAGGAGGTTCCCCTTAAATATGGGAAGAAACTTCTTCAGGGTGAGGGTGACAGAGCACTGGAGCAGGCCGCCCAGGGGGGTTGTGAGGTCTCCTTTTCTGGAGACATTCAAAACCCGCCTGGATGTGTTCCTGTGTGGCCTGATCGAGGTGTTCCTGCTCCGCTAGGGGGATTGGACTGGATGAGCTTTCAAGGTCCCTTCCAATCGCTACCACTTTGTGATGTCCTTTACTCTGCTGAAGCAGCTCACACTGGCATATCAAGTTTGAGCTGTTTCTTGTTGATAGGATTCACGGAGTAAATCTTATTTTATTACTTGGTGTGGGAGACCTGGCCGTCTCACTCTGATCTAGAAGCAAGTGGAACTTGGCAGTGTGAGGAGGCCAGCACTGCCCTAGAGTCTGTGCGGAAACAAAATAACTTTGTATTCTCCCTGGCTTTTGGCTGAAGTGAAGGAGTGCAAAACCCTGTCACGTCTTTGAAACCAGAAGGGGGAAGAGTTCGTTGCTATACTTCTAGGTTATTTTTGGTAGTTCCTCTGAATGTCTTAGTTATCTGAATCAGCATTATTTAGAGTTCTATGGACTTGGTATTGCTGTCGCTTGAATGTTTATTTTGTTATGGAATAATTGGAAGGGTGCTAGTAGTTGGAAGCTTTAGAAATCGAGGAGGGAAATCCAGTTAATGTCTGTGGGGTTCCAACATTTTTTCTGGGTGATGCTAGGAGAAAGGGACGCTGACTGTGCTGATTTGAAAGGGCCTCCTGAGCACCGCAAATGATTCTTCCAGCTTGCTCATTGCAGGAGTAGGGTTTTTTAGGATGTATGCTGTGATAAAAATGGGAGGGCGACGTAAGACTAACAATTGGTTTTGGCTTTATTTTCATGTTTTATTCGGCTTGCTAATCAAATAATCAAGACTTATAATTGTAACTGTAACTTATAATTGTTCCCATTGTATTAGAGGAAAGGTGAGCTTAGGTTCCAGATCTGGTTTTGAGGTGAGAAGAGGTGTAATTCAGCTACTGTATTGCTCAGCTGCTAAGATTTCACGTAGTTGGTCAAGTAGCTATGACTGTGAAGGTTGTTTTTGATACCTAGATGTTCATTGCTTTGCCATACTTCTGTGAATTCTTCAATTAATTCTGTTTACACTACTCTCAGGTAATGGTTCAGTTCCTTTTCAGGAGAGGACTTGAAGTCCCTTAACAAGGCATAGGTATTAACTGGAGACTTATTACTTGATGGCAAGCATGACTTTTAGTAGGTTTTCAAGAAGTTGGTCTAATTCTATTGCAATCTCCAGTTTTTAATAGGATCCATTTGATATACCTGTGGTACGGAGCTCTGATCTTAACGGCTGTGCATCTTGGCAGCTAAAAATTCAGCTTCTCACACTTTTGACTTCCATTCCAAACTCTCCAGCATCTGATATGATAACTGATGGTTGAAACTAGCAAATATTTAGTAGTTAGGAAATATCTGAATTTATTTATAAATTGATGTGTTTGAATTACGTCAGATGCAAAATCAATGTATGTAATTTAACGTAGTCTGACACTGTAGTGGTTTTTTTAAAATACCAATCAGACATAAGTATTTTTGTGTTGTGTCTGGAAGACCACAGATAGCATAGACATTCGTTCTGGTAGCACTGCTGTGACCATTCCAAGTAATAGCAGATAACAGTCAAGTTGACTGACTAGGAGGCTGGTAATATTTTGGGAATATTTTATTAGGGCATCTTCTCAAAAGTAGATGCTTCACGGACTTAACAGATTTACCTGAAGTAAGTTCAAATCAGAATAGTCAATCATAACATACAAGGGGGAATGCGAAGGGGGCATTAAATATGTTGAACGTTGTACATTTCAAACACTTCCATCTCTTGCTTCTCTCATTCTGTGATGTAGGGTATTGAAGCCTCCTGGAGGAGGGTCCAGTAATCTCTTCGGGAGTACAGAAGAAGTTTCTTCTTCCAGCAGGCCACACCGGATGGCATCCAATATCTTTGGAGCATCAGAAGAACCCCAAAATTTTCCAAAAAGAACAAACCCTCCAGGTAAGTGCAGTCTCTTCTTGCAGCATGATTGGGCTCTGAATTGCAAAGCAGAAGTGGTTTCACGTTACTATTGTACAACAATATTTATCTGATGTTATGTTTCTTTACAAAATGAGTACATTTTGTAAAATGGGGGCCTAGGAAATGATGAAGCTGCTTCTGTTCTAGAGTTCTATCATCAGTTAGCTGCAATGAGTACAGCTGTGAAATCTGAGACTCTCTACTGAGTTCTTGTAACAAGGGATTTCAACCAATATCTTCAGGCAAGATATCTCTAGATAGCAGGGGTCTAGAAGTCTGAATTCTTGCATTTTTTTTATATAACGTGGTAAATCTAAGTCATCTGGAAAAAAATGTAACAATTACCTTTCAGGGGGAAAAGAAAGTGGTATTTTTGAGGATTCTGGTACTGCTCAGCCTCGTCCGCGTATGAATCCACCTGGTGGGAAGACAAGTGATATCTTTGGGTCTCCAGTATCTACCAGTGTTGTGCGAGCACACCCAAACAAGCCTAAGGTATTTGTACAATTTTCACTGTTGAGCCAAGAAGCTCGGTGAGTCATCTTATAGTCTTGTTACCAACACAGCAATGCCTGCATTTTTTTTAAATGACGAACCTAAATTATGAATGGGGTAATCTCAAATTAGGCACTTATTCCTGAAATCTCTTTATACATTATCAGCTTTGGTATATTGATTCTCACTATGCCCTGTGGTTTGTAGTAAAACTGTTAATTACACTGCAGAAGTGTATTTTTTTTTTTTTAAATAGTGCTTTTGAATCCTTTGATCATCTTACAAGTGAGGTACAGATGGAGTTCTGGGCACACAGCCAAGAGGTATTTTAAGATGGGTAGAAGATTTCTCTATACTGTGCAGTTTGGCAGAGGTGATGTTGACACCCACTCTGGAAAGCCAGTGTACACCAGTGAACTACAGTCAAAATCGTCCTGTGACCTTGCTGTTGTCTTCACCTCTCTCAAATATATGCATCAACGTTCAACATGAACAAACTTCAGCAGGAGATGATTAAGCTTAAGTGATCAACACTGATGATCAACTTTGAGTTTCAGGTCTAGCATGTGATTGATCTTGTGATGTCAGACAAGTGTATCTTACTGTATCGGGTATCATTGGTTGGTCTTAAAGCTGGGATATGTACGAGTTGGAAAGTTGTGACCAAATCTGGCTTTGGAAAAAAAGGAGGAAACATTCCCAGTTACAGTCAGTTGATTTGTCTGTTCAAAAGCCCTATATTTGGATTTACAACTGTTGCCTTATGCGAAGTAGATACTGTTAAAGGAGTAATTGCCATGTTGGCAGTGTTTTTCGTATGTGAGGTACCATGGAAACCTAGCATCCTATGAAATGCAGCTGACACTCTTTATGCTGAAGAAATAGTAGTAGTCTCATTTTTCTTGGAACCTTAGGAAGAAAAGATTGCACAAATTTAACTATTTTTTTTCAATTTTCCCTCCTAAATTTGAAGGTACGGGTAGTGGGCTTTTGCCTAACTTTTTATGCGTGCTCCCAAGTTTATTTGGGAGGGGTTGAGTCATAAGAAAAGGAGGGGGAAAAAGGCTGTGGAAGCTAGATTTTGTTGGAAGTAGCACTGTTGGAGTAGCAAAGGGCTGTGTTTTGTTCCTCTGTACCCCTTTATGGGGCTGGTCTTTTTTTTTTTTTTGTAATGTAAAATTTTAATTCCTGTGATTTCCTGACTAAAGGGAGGACAGAACTTTGGAAACTCCTTGGAATTTAACTAGAGCATTAAAGTTGTGGGAGATACAGGGATGGAAAGGAGGTAGCATATTTGCAACAATTACTGCAAGTTGAATTTCGTGGGTGGGGAAAACATGAAAGCTTTTCTGCATTATCGTTTTGTATTTCTGACAATTAACGTTATCGGGAAAGTGGTTTTAAAAGGCTTTGTTAATTACCTCACTGTTTGGGTCTCTATTGCTACTCACCTACAACAGTAATTGCCAAACGTCAATTTGGGTGCTGAAGGGCTGCTTGTGTTCTAGTTGTTCTAAGTTGTCTTAACTTCTCTTGGATGGTATTACATACTTGTCAAGAATGGTAATTCCATGCCTTTGGACTGAACTGCTTATCACAGATAAAGTTTTAAGTATCTAATGAATTAGCATAGTGTGTTCATCTGTTTCAATGAATCATCTGAGATGTGCACCTGAATGTAATGTAGGAGTCCACTAATAGAACTAAACTCTAGAATTTCTTCTGGGATTATGAAGTGGTGGAGGGGGATGAAGGGCTGAAGAGTGCAGAAGAGATGAATGTGCAGAAGAGTGTCTGCAGTTGTCAGCTTTTACCATAATAAATGTATGAACTTTGATAAGAAACAAAGGAAAAACTTCTAAAAGATCTTGTGACAGAGTTGCTGTTTGAGAATGGTGATATACTAAGACAGTTTTTGGTTTCATTGCAGGATCACATTGTCTTGAAGGAAGATGAAACACCAAAGAAGCCAGAAGGTCAGCAACAGAAACTCTCTGCTGTTCTTGAGATGACATGATCTGAGGAACAGTTTCTTATGTTTTCCTCTTAAAAACAAGGCTAAAGCTTAGCATTATATAACAGAGGTTTTCCTTCTCTTAGTCAAAAACTGAGTCATGTGACTTCATGGAAATTGTTTTCTTCCTCTTACTGATAACACCCCATTCACAAGCCTTGATAATGTGTATATAGCTTGCATGTATACTTTACTTGATACTATAGGTAGGACGTTTTTCTATATATACAGATTCCATATGTATCTGTCAGATTGCTTCCTTTAAGCGTGTAGTCTTGGCCTTCTCTAGTTGTAAGTAACAAATAGCTGACTGACAAAATGTACTCTGCTAATTACTGTTACAGAATGATGGGAGCGCTGCTTTCAAGCAGTATGAAAGGATTGATTGGTGAATCTCTTAATTGTCTGACACTGCCAAAGTAATTCTGAAGGTACATTGCTTAGCCTACGTGGCTTTCTTAGAAAGATTGCTGAAGCAAGAGAGGAGTTATTACAGAAGTGAAATTCTTCTTCAGTACCTGTTTCTTTCAGGAAAGAATGAATAGGTATAAACCATATCCGTAGTGTACTGTGGATGGGAGCCATGGGGAAAAAATGCAGCCTAGTCAAGATGATGTGTGCAAAAAATGTATTGTTCGCTACAGTCTGCTAGTTGGTCTAATCCTTTTTTTTCTTATTGTTCAGCTGCAGAAAACAACAAACCACAGCTGGAAGACGGTGGTGAGAAAAAAGATCTGGGCAAAGAGGAGCGATGCAAGGAGCCAGAACCCAAGATAGACAATCATGAGCCCAGATTAGGGCCAAGACCACGCTCTCACAACAAAGTTCTCAATCCCCCGGGTGGAAAATCCAGCATTGCGTTCTATTAGGGTCATCTGTTCACTTTCACTAACGGAGTCTGCACAGAAAGTCTTGTCTGTGGTTGTGAGGTCAGTTTATGGACTATTGTTTGTGGATAGGTTCTTAGGCAGATGGATGAGGGTTATGCCAAAGTGTGTGGAAAGGAAACCTGATGATTTGGGGAGGGAGGGCTGGGGAGGGTAAGGGTGCCCTGCAGAAGACATGAGTATGGACTGCCTGCCTGGGTGGGTGGCAGGGGGGGACATTAGTGTAACTTTGTGAAAGAGCAGTGCTACTTTGTGGGGAGTTCATCAGGCCCTTAGGTTCTTAGCTTGCCAGTGGCTCAGGACACTCTTGTGGAGTCAGGCTTTTCCATACAGTCAACATGTAAAAGATTGTGAATGGGTAGGGACCCAGGGGTCACATCTGGAATATTCTGAAGCACAGCAGGTAGGCTGTGCTTTTCTCTAGGCAACAGGACAGATTCACAGTATGAGTTGACCTGCAGTCACTTTAATGTAAATACGTTCAACTGGAACAACTAGTGCTACTGTGTTCTTGAGTGTCTGTAGTCTTTGGTTCTTTTTTTCTCCTTTCTTACCGAACAGTACATGTTTGTGGATACAAGGACAAAACATGCTGAAAGTCTTTTATGCTCTCATAAGTCATCATATGTTAATAAGTATCTTAGCGTTCCCCTCCTCAGAATATTCAGGCATTTCTGCTGCCTTCAGTAATCTGCTGATTACTCTGACTAGCTCTTGATGAATGGTAATACCAGTCCAATGTGCTGTTTCTTCTAGATGCTTCTAGAAGACTTTAAAAGCATCTCGGTTGAGTGCTTGCACACTTCCTGGAGAAGATGTTGGTGCAAACAATAACCTCATGGTATTCTTTGAGGAGAAGCAACCTATGATGTATAGTTAATGTAGAAAATATACTGAGATGTCTAGCCAGCCAGCTTTGATAACCCAACCTGTACAGAAATGCCTTAGTTTCTGCAACAGTTTTTTTTACTTTGTACACTGCGGAAACCAGGACTGTTCTGTTGTCTTTACCACAGTGCATTTTTTTTTGTTTGTCTGTGTTGACTCTGTTAGTGAATTCTCTTGTCTTTGGTCAGCCTTAGATTTGCCTTTGACTGACTCAGATTTCTGTTGGTAAGGGGGAAAAGCTACTTGGATTCTCCCCATACCACAGTTGTAGTTGTTTTGAGACATACTGTAGACTATCCTAGTTGGAGAAACAAAGACTTTAGCAATACAAACCTTTTGATCATGCTGGCTATCTTAAATCATATTTGGAAGATGTGCTTTTCTTTCTTTTGCAGAAGCATATGTTGGGGAGGGTAGCTCACATCATTGATTCTCTGAATTAGCTTTCATGTTCAGAGTTCTGATAATTGAATGCTAACATTAGTTGCTTAGGTGGCTCAGTGAATTTAGTAGTGATTTTTACATTTGACATTCAAAACAGGAGTTGTTCAGGTACACCAAAGAACAAGTGGCCTTATCTGTGTATATCCACTGCTGTACTAGCCCAGGTTCCCTGAAAACTGCTGCTGCTTAGAGGGGACTATCTCTGGGTCAGGTGCTAAAAACTCTCTGTCATTACGGTGCTTATTAGACTGTTCTGTTCAGTATATGTCAGAAGTGGTGGATGACTGCTTGAAGACTTAGTTGCCTTTTCCGATTGTGAAAATGAAATATATGGGAAGTGCTAAGGGTAGAAATAATCATGAAAAGTAGGAATTACAATGCCTTTGTACCTCTCAGATAAATTTAGGACTCCCTGTTATTTTGCCCCCCTGGGAGAACAATGCAGGAATTCTAATTTCAAAAAATTTCAACCCTGTATTCAATTTGTGTTACTTCTAAACATGTATTTCCTAGCAGCTTTTTGAGAGTCTGTGCTGTCTTGCCTCTGAGTCTGATACTTCTGCTTCAATGTCTTGTTCTACTACTTTACAGGCTTTTAAGAGGTTACCAGGTAGAAAAGTCAACCAGAAGTTGTTTTCTGCATTGAAAGGTCTGGTGTAATTGATACTGTCTCTGATACTGAGCTTAGGCTTGGCATCTTTTACTGCATTGGCTACAGTGCCTGTCTTTTAAACAAGCTTCCAACAAGGCCTTAAATTGGTTAAACTGTGTTTACTTTGTTCATTTTTGTTTTTTTTCTTTGGAATTTAAACTGTTTTCAGTTTATCAAGTAAATTTGATAACATTTCTCTGCCACGGAAGGCGATTGGAAATCAGATGATTAATCATGCACTTCTCAATAAACCTCTGTATTTTGCTACATCACTGTGTGCTGTAGATGTTTGCTCTTATAAATTAATGGGTGGTCTAGTTCAGTGTAGATAACACTGAATTTTGGTATCTGAAACTGGAGAAATAACACAAATGTTTTCAGGCCTTCTGTAGTGGAGAGTATTCTTTGGAGATGTGACATCCTACCTGAGGTTGCTCATGAGAAAGCACATCTTGGGAGCTAAGGGACAGCAGCAAGGGTGGGCTGTTCAGATCATTGCATTTCTGTGGGTAACATTCCACGTTCTGCATGATGCAGGAATGCTGTTATGCTCTTCAACAATATTGTAAATAGGCTTGAATGTTCACGTTTTCAATATTTCAATGTTTTGTACAATAACATAACTCCCCTTAAGCAGGGATGCTCTTCATGTGGAGGAGTTGCATCCCCATTTCTACACTTCCAAAGAGCAGAACTCTCCTCTTATGCCATATTATCTCTGCCAACGGAACGGAGCTAACTATAACTCCAGTTCCTGGTGAGCTGGACATTCTGTCCTCTCAGCCAGCTTGTTTTAAGTCTGAGTTTATGCCATAAGTTACAGACTGTGATACCCTACAGAGCCTCTCACCTACCACTTGTTTCTAGTCATTCTGTTCCGCACTGAGAGTTTTGCTGCTTGTGGTTAAGAACTTCTCTCTCAAGCCTGCATAATGCTTTGGATAGCATCTGCTTAGTGTGAGAACCTGTGAATATCCTTGATACCTACCGCATTAGTAACAAGGGATTGTCTTTATATTGTAGACAATACTATAGTTTCATTTTGCAGCTACACATTGTCATTGCTTTGCCCCTCAATTGGGAATTTGAAGTTTAAACATGGTAGAACGTTATCCAGGTTACTGGCTTATTTTTGGAAGAAAAATTAAGGTATCTGTGCTACTAAGCTTAAAAGTGGTTAAAGGATTACTTGCACGTTTTGACAAGTAGTGTCAAATTAGAGAAAACAATTCTAGGCATTGCTGCTTAGTTCCTAAATACATCACCGTGCCTGTACAGTACAAGGTGATGTTCTAACAAACAACTCAGCTGCATTGTGTAATCCCTGCTAATCCCCTGTGAAAATGATTAATCCAGATTAGTGCATATTTTCCACTGTTAAGACTGACTTTTATGCACTCTGTTTTAAGCAAGCATTGCCTGATATTGTTCTGCTACATCACTGTATAACCTTTGATAAACAAAAGCATAGTTTGTGCTCTTGATAAGGAAGATTGTCCTCTCTATTGGTGTTTTAAATAAGTGGCGTTACTGCTTATTTGTTTTTGAAGTATTTATAGACATTACTCATACTTGGAAAATCTAAAGTACATTCCTGGGGCTTGTCTAGTGAGAGCACATGTAAAGTAGTGTTGTATGGATTCAATTATTTAAGCACTAAAAATGAGTAACTGTTGTGATATGTTCCTTGCTAATTCCAGGATTACTGACAAATTCTAGCAGTTGACAGCTGTATAATATCATACTGGTGCATGGGTGTCCACGTACCTCAGCTATCCATGTGACTGCATGATGGAGAAGAGTTTGTTTGCCTGTCAAAGTGAGGACTGTGCTCAATTGGCACTTGGATCTTCATAGTTTGGGAATCAACTGACCACCTAGCATTTTGCTCAAGTCCTCTGACTTATCTCCTGTTGAACTTCTGCTTGAAGCTCTGCTGAAGTTCTGTATCGCTTCCCTTAGGGAACGGTGAAGGTTTAGAACGTTGAGGCTAGGGTTTTGCATTTATTTGTTTATTTTTCTTGGAGGAATAAAGCAGGGTCATAACCAAGATAGTATGCTGTACTACACTACAGAAAGCAATAGGATACTGAGTCTGGCTTTGCCTTCTTTCAAGTTGCAACTCCTGTCTTGGAAATTAGCTCTGGCATCTCAACAGTAGCTGCAAACAAGAAGCAGGAAAACAGGCAAAGTGAAGGTGGCTTTCTAGTCATCAGTGGAGTAATTAGTGAAAAGAGCAGTTAAACAGGAGTGACAGGAAGCTGCTGACGTACTCTAATGGAGATGAGCAGGTACTCTTTCTTGTTCTCTGCCTCCTTACTGTAGTTATGTCAGCTTCAAGTTTTATTAGTCTGAGCAGGAAGACATGAACAGTCTTTTAGGAACAGCTCTTCTCTGTAAGAGGCTCTAACAGCAGCCTCCCAACCCAAAGATGGTGCAACAGACATAAGGGCCACTAGAAATCTTCCCCCCCCCCCCTTTTTTTTTTTAAGATTACATGAAAGGGTTTATAAGAGCATTTGCCAGTGATCTTTGTAAAATGGTATCTACAAAGACCTCTGCAACCAGCAGAAGTTCTCATGTTACAGGCTGCGATGCACAAATACCCAGGAAAGCTTCACAGTGACACCCAGTAGGCAGGGAGACTTCCAGGGCTACATCTTCAGGAGAACTGCTTACCAGTAGCAGGTTTTAAGGAAAGTATGTCACAACGGTTCATCAAAACATTAGAGTAAAACTGTAGTAACTGGGAAGTAGATAATGTGATGGAAAATAAATTGGCATGGTTTTGACCTTCTTCATGGGAACTGAATGCAGGACTTCCAGTGGCTATTCTAGCACTCATTACAAGAACAACGCCGCTGAGTTTAGCTGCAGAATTATGTGGTGTATAAACTGAGACAGCTTGACTTCCTGTCAACCGGGCTGATTGGACTGATAGTCATCGCTTTTGCGTAAGGTGTTGGTAGTAACTGACACAAAATCAGCTCTTTGGAACATGTCTTCTCTAGACAAGCCTCCAGCTTGAGCATATGCTGCATGTGTTTTTTAATAATCACATTTGGAAAAATACCTTTAAGTTATTCCAGTTGGAAAAAAAAAGGGAAACAGCAGGATTTGAGCACTGAAGAATAGTACAGTGTTCAGAAGAGAAGTATTCAAAGCCACAGTCTAGCAAGAGTCTGACTTAGCAGCTGAGTGAAAATACTGTAGTGGGACATCAGGGATAAATCACTGAAGCTTGCTTAAAAGCTCTAAACAACAGTGCTAGCTTTCTGCAATATTGTCAGAGTAAAAGAACAAGTCCTTAGTACTGCTTATTCAATTTAAAACAGGTATTATTCTGAGGAGAGGACAGATGACATTTCTTTTTGTACAAAGTATGCAACATGTTCACAAGTACTGTCTTGGCTTTTGAAGCCCTAAATTCACAGGCCTTGATCCTCGTGGGGGACTTTACCACCCTGATATTGACTGGTAGGGCAATACTGCAGCCCTCAAGCACGAGATCTCGAATCTAGGAGATTACTAGTGTGCATGGATGACGGCTTCCGGGCACAAGTGACTGAGGAGCCAATAAAGCAATGTGCTCTCCTGGACCTGATACTTATAAGCAGGGAAGAACTGGTCAGGGAGGTGATGCTTGTAAGCAGCCTTGGGTGTGGTGACCATGAGATTGTGAAGTTCAGGATTCTAAGAGGGGAGCAGAGCAAAAAAAAGCAGGGCCACAACCCTGGATTTCAACCTCTTTGAAGATCCTCCTGGAAGAATGCCTTGGGATACAGTCCTAGAGAGATCCAGGAGAGCTGGCTGATATTCAAGGATCACTTCCTCCAAGTTCAATAAGGGTCTGTCCCAACAAACAAGAAATCAAGCAAAGGCAGCAGAAAGCCTTGGATGAGAAAGAACCTCCTCACTGGGCTCAGACATAAAAAAGACGCGTACAAGAGGTGGTAGCAGGGGCAGGTGGCTTGGCTTTCCTAATCTCTCAGACAGCAATTCTGTCCTCCCAAGTCCATGTGGAATTGATTCTAGCAAGGGATGTGAAGGGCAACTAGAAGAGCTTCTACAAGTACATAAACAATAAAAGGAAGATGAGGGAAAATGTGGGCCAGCTGCTGAATGGCAGACCTGGTGAGAAAGGACATAAAAGAGGCTGAGATTCTGAGTGCCTGCCTTGCCTCAGTCTTTACCAGTAAGACTGGTTTTCAGGAATCCCATGCCCCTGAGACCCAAGGGAAAGCCGCTCCTCACAGGACCTGTGTTCCAGGCCCTTCACCAGCTTCATAGCCCTTCTCTGGACACATTCCAGGGCCTCGATGTCCTTCTTGCAGTGAGGGGCCCAGAACTGAACACAGCGCTCAAGGTGTGGCCTCCCCAGAGCAGAGTACAAGGGGAACGATCACCGCCCTGGCCTTGCTGGCTGCACTACTCCTGACACAAGCCAGGATAACATTGGCCTTCTTGGCCACCTGGGCACACTGCTGGCTCATGTTCAGGTGAGTGTTGACTGACACCCCTAGATCCTTTTCCTCTGCACAGCTTTCCAGCCTCTGTCCTTCAAGCCTGTAGCGCTGCATGGGGTTGTTGTGGCCAAAGTGCAGGACCCGGCACTTAGCCATGTTGAACCTCATCTCACTGGCCTCTGCCCATCGACCCATCCTGTCCAGCTCCCTCTGCAGGGCCTTCGGCCCTCCTGCAGATGGACACTTTCCCCCCCAACTTGGCGTCATCTGCAAACTTACTGAGGGTGCACTCAATTCCCTCATCCAAATCATCAATAATATACATAAATACCTGCTGGGAGGCAGTGAAGGAGGCGCCAGAGTCTTCTCAGGCCATGAGGCAGTATGCAGAAAAAAAAAAAAAAAAAACCATGAAATTCCATCTGAACACAAGGAACTTTTTTTTTTCTTTAAACTGTGAGGGTGCTCAAACATAGGAACAGGTTGCCCAGCAGTAGTAGAGTCTCCATCTGTGGGAATACTCAGTTTAAGAAAATTTTGCTTCAATGTGTGGATTTATCTTGTGACCACCACTTAAGACCGGATGTTGTCAGTGGCTAAATTGCCTTCAGTCTACCAGCATTTATATCAAATGCAACTTAAAGAGAACTTTTTCTCTTAAGAATTTATTTATTTAAGGCATTCATTTCAGCATCTCTTATATTTGGCTATGCGAAAGCTTACTTCATTCTTGAAGCATCCTTTGTGCTTTTGTAAACACTTTGCGAGTGTTTGAGTTTTGCATGGTGAAAAGGGTAATTGGCTGAGTAAAACAGCCCTTAGCATTCGTAAGAGCACCCTGGTTTAAAGGACAGAATTTTGGATCAAAACCTTTTATGTTTTTGTGGGCAAATAAATAGGCACTGCTTGTGGAAGCATTGCTGTAAGGTAAAATGCAATTAAGCTACGCTTGTGTACCAAACCTAATCCCTTTGATTTACCTGGTCTTCTACCTCCTGCCTAAAGAATAATGATGGTGTTACTTGGGATATCTAATTTGTAAATGATGCGTGCTAATGCAGAGCAGTAAGTAAAACAGGCCTTTCAAGGTACCTGGTTTAGCAAGTTCTGATACACAGAACCTAATGGCTCGAGACCAAGCTTCAGCTGTGTTATTTACTTACTGTAGCGTAGTTCCCAAGGTGCCCAGTGGAGGTCTCTATACACTGGCTGTGTACCAATGCCTAGGAACCACGTGGCAGCCATGTTTCGTTCGTGTGCCGGGTACGAGGAAGTGGAAACGTTCTGTTTCTGTAGATAGTCTCCTCCATGACTCCCTTTAAAGACGGGCAGACTAAAAGTCTGCTTTAAAACTGAAGTGATTAGTGATGTCTGGCAGCTGTTACTGTTCTCAGATTGCTCGGGTTCAGTTGACAGAGCCTTTGTTTCTCCTTTCATCATCAAGGAGCAGGGTGGTATCTGCAGGGTCTCTGTCGTCCTGCTCCACAGGTGCTCCCTTTCTTGTTCTGTTCAGTGTCCCACCCTAGAAATTCAGAGAAGGAATTAGTGATGAAAAGTATATTGTTCTTCCTGTACGTGCGTTGTGGTTTAACCTGGCAGGCAGCTAAGCAGCACACGGCTGTTTGCTTCACACGCACCCAATCTCCCCCACTGCAGTGGGATGGGGGAAAGAATTCGGGGGGGGGGGGGTATAAAATCTCATGGGTTGAGATAAAGACAGTTTAATAGGACAGAAAAGGAAGGGGAATAATAGTAATGATGATAATAACAAAATGTACAAAGCAAGTGATGCACAATGCATCACCACCTGCTGACCGATGCACATCCCGTCCCTGAGCAGTGGTCCCTCCCCACTCCGGCCAGCCCCCCATGTAATAGTTCACCATGACGCCAGATGGTATGGAATACCCCTTTGGCCAGCTGGGGTCAGCTGTCCTGGGTCTGTCCCCTCCCAGCTCCTGCTGCACCCCCAGCCTGCCCGCTGGCAGGGCCATGTGAGAACCTGAGAAGCCCTTGGCTTGGTGTAAGCACTGCTCTGCAACAACTAAAACATCAATGTGTTACCAATATTCTTCTCCTCCTAAATCCCAAACACAGCACCATAGCAGGCACTAGGAGGACAATTTACTCTATCCCAGCCAAACCAGGCCAACATGTATCACAACTAGGGTGAGGCCCTTACCCTCACCTTTCAAAGAATCACAGCCACAAATAGCTTGATACTAGGTCAGACTCATATGCACTGCAGCAATATCTTAGTAGATAATCCTTTTTATGCAGTCCATTTTTGTGTAGGGGGAATTACTTATACACACACCTAAGAGCTACGGCACCAATAAAAGCAAATTGATGATGCAAAGCTATTCTTTGCCTTTTATCATGCTTCCCTGTTTCCTGTCCACAACACTGAGGCTAACAGAAACGACGATACGTGCAATAGTGTTTGCCAACATAAAGATTGTCATCTGTTGCCAGCGCCACAGGGGGATCTTTAATTCACTAGAAAAGGCCAAAACAAGATGGAACAACTAGTCACTTGAAGACTTTTAAGGCACCTCTACAGTTTCTTGCAACATCAGGTTGCAAATACACTGATTTATGTTTGTAGTATTCCACTAACACACTGCTGATGCCCTTACTTGTTGGGGGGGGGGGGGGGAGCATTCTCACCTGGACTTTGTTCCTACAATGTGTCCAACAACAAGATTTGAAAAACCAATTCCAAGCATCTGAACAGAAGTTGCAAGCCCCATAGCTGTCCCTGAAGTTGCTTGAGGGACCACAAGAGGTACGGATGACCACATACTAGCCTGGTAGGAATGACGAAAGGAAGAATTAAGTAAGTGTTATTGAAAGGTGTTAAATGGTCATCAGTTTTAAGAGGACTTATTCCTACTAAACAAACACCTATGCTTTATCTTCAAAAAAAATCTGGTATATATCGCTCCCAGCCAACGGCAGGTTCTAGACTGTTATCCCTCCTTTTCAAGCAGAGCTTGAGACAGCCTGGACAACGCATGTAGTGTGAAACCAGAATAACACGACTGGATTTCTGAAGGGGAGTTAGACCTGATGACTTAGCTCATAAGACTCTAAAAAGATTCAGGTGGTACATACGGTTGAAAAACTACTGGGAAAAATAAAAATAGTTTAATGCTTCATGCTACGTCAAATGGTCCCTTACTGTGCTTTGAGTTTTGTTCCACATTGATTCATTGCTGGGCATTTGTTACTAACCTAGGTCTATGGGTCTTGGGAGCCAATGACTTTAAACCGTAGCTGTTAAACCTGCTCCTCAGCACACAAAAGCCGTGATATACGCCAGCCGGGGTGTGGAAGGATCACAGCACAAAACACTCAACTAAAGCAGTGGGGTTGTGAACTTACAGCAGCAAAGGAGTAAGTTATCCCCAGCCAGGTGGTAGATACCAGTGGAGGAACAGATGTAAATGCCAGGAGAGCGAAGACTGGCAGGGTCAATGCCGCACAGCTAACAGCAAAGATGCCTCTCAGTCCAACATGGTCCTGGTAAAAGAAACAAAGAGAAAACCTCTTACAAGGGATCCTTACTTCCCACAGATCCTAGTGCTCTCTTTGAAATGAGCAGCTGAGCAAAGCGGGCTGGTGTGAGTGGCAGTAGTGTAATTTTCTAGCTATTGAAAATAGCCCTAGCTATTTCCTAGCTCATGAGTTGGGACAAACCCTTACCAGAGAATCAGTGTTAGGCATTCATGTGAAATGGTAGGTTTTAATAAAGGGGGGGAAAAATACACCATTCTACAGTTAGAGAAATAAGGAAGAGTTTGACAAAATGTGGGCTGACTATGTGCAGGTTGTCCTTCCCCATTTAATTGCAAATCTTATCCCGATCCTTGCTTTTCCAGTCGCAGACTTCTCAAAACGTGCAGCCATTTCCCAGTGTTTGGCGATACCACAGCAGAATTAAGGATCAGAGGGTTACATATACACAGGTTAACATTATTTCTCACAATTTCATTCAGACTGAAGCACATCTTCCAGGCTGCAAGGAATTAAAGGACGGCTTGTCCAGCAACAACAGGCTAAATTCTGCTTGGGGGAGTTATAACAGACATTTGAAAAAATTAGGAAAAAGTATTTCTGTTTCTGGATATTCACAATTAATATGCCAGCTGCTGCAGAGAGAACAAGGGAGCTGTCGTACACTGCCCCAGCAATATCAGCGGCATCCTGCTGAGTGTAACCAGAATATTTATCTTGGATAAACTTGCTGAAAAAAAATAAAATGACTGGAAGAAAAAAGTTAAATAACTAGGATTCTTGATCTGGCTATTTTGATGGAAAGTAAGTCTGAGCACAAATATATGGATAGAAAGGGTTTTAATTAGAGGACTTGTAAGCAACTTTGATACAATCTGGATAGTAGTTCCAAGCATTGGTTGATTTGTTTCTATTGCCTTTTTAATTGGTGCACAGCACAGGGATGCTGGTAGCTTAAAGCACTACTTTCAGGACTTTTCTGCAAGCAAAGAGTAAAACTGCAGGTGAAGGTTTTGCTTATGTTCAATTATGTCAGCACAGCTCACAGGAAAAATTTTGCAGTCACCTGTCCAAAACCTGGCTTTTTTTTTTTTTTTTTAGCATTTCTCTTTGAAGAGACATGAAGTAACCATTCTCAATCCACGAGTGAAAATGCTGAGGAGCAGGAAAATATTTTAAAATAATCTGTCAGCAAAGATCAGCATTTAAATTGAACATCTATGTTTTAGAAGAACCAAGATTTCCCCCACAGCCTCTTAGCATCTTTAAGAAGATCTCTAGTTAAAGCAGAAATTATATAAACCAGGTTTTGTTTCATTTTTAGGAAGTCAGCCTTTCGCCTTCTCTAGGGACACATTAAAATGGCATAAAATCTTACTCAAATTCTTTACAGAATTTACAGTCACAACAGCTTTGAGAGACTAGTTTATTTAGAGATCCTGTACCTCCTTAAACCTAGTTTGGCTTTGCGTTGTTACTTACTATTAGTAATAACTAGCCTTTATAGCTTGTGCTGTCATCAAAGTATGAAACAACACCGTCCCCTGAAGTTTTACTGCAACAGAATTCATCAAGCAGGAGTGGCCTTGAAACCATTATTTTCCAACAGGGAAGCAGCAGAGCATATTTTGCCAGAAGAGACGCTTGAAACATGATTTAGTGCCTTGACGTTTGCTGCGCAACAGAATGCAAGGAGGCAGAATTGCAAAAATGAGGATTGTTTTCAGATGTAACTGTTTTCAGTTAAAATGAGAAGGCAACTCACAGGAAGTCCATCTCATCAAGGCCTTGATTATTCTTGCCCTCTTGAATTTCTTTGTTTTACTATTAATAACTTAATTTTACATTTGCTACAACAGCTGATAACATTTCTTCATTCTGCTGTAAGGAACCTGCTTTGGCAGGGGGGTTGGACCCGATGATCTTTCAAGGTCCCTTCCAACCCCTACAACTCTGTGATTCTGTGATTCCTCACCCATTCAGGGTGGCCTACTATACCTCACTAATGAAATACTACCAAAATAATTTTCACGTTTTTTACTACAGGCCTTTGCTAGTATACAAGTTCACAATTATTACGTGATAGAAGCCGCATCATCCACATTTTACAAATAGGAATAAAGTTGCAAAATGACTTTCTGAAGCAGAACCACAGGACAGAAACAGGAGTCCTCATTTAGTTGAACAGGTTGCTTGTTTGTCTCAAGCAACTGAAGGTATTAAAAAGGAAGTCTCCAAGACTTGCATTCGGATGCAAAGGTTTCCTCACTTCCAGATCCAGGCTGCTGAAAACAGCTTTGTTCCAAGCACTGCAGACAACATGCTGGAACTGCAGGACAGAACTGCCTGAGGCCTGTGAAGCCAAAGCCTCACCCGTCTCTAAATGTAGTCTGCTACACTAGCACAAAGGTGAGATGTCTCTGAACTGTTTTTTAATTAACGTGTTTCTTCCCCTTCTCCCAAATCCTTCTGTTCCTCCTGTAGCAGTGTTCCAAGCTTAATATATTGAATGAATCATTTCCCTTTAAGTTATTTTTGCCTTACTTCAGAAGCCTCCCTCATCTCAGATTGTCTTTGAAGGGGAAAAAAGGTCAAAGAACCCTCATATTCTTTAACTAAGCGTTAAAAATATGTTTCTCTGCATTTCATGAGTGGAAGGAAAAACCATATTATCCCCATATTTCCCAGTCAATTAAAAATCAAGGGGTCTGCAGGGCTCAGGTAGGCTTGTGTCAGTCAGTGGGAATATGGCCATAGAACAATACCTGGCAAAGGGGAAGATCCCATTGTAGAAGAACATGATGGTGAGAACCAGGAGCCAGTAGCGAAGGGCAAGTTGCCTGATGTCCTGAATCCTCTGCGAAGAAAAGATGTGCCCTCACTCAACAGGAAATAGTCTTCTACTTCACATTAATGTCACTTTCTGTAAGCCTTCTAAGGCATTCTGCTGCTCATAACATAATCTTTCTTTAGAAGGAGAACCTGAAGACATGCTAGGCAAGAGAAAAAAATATCCAAATACAGAGTCGATGGATATGCCTTCCTACCAAGCTGCTCACTAGTGACTTCTGTACTGGTACAGAGTCTCTCCCTTCCCAGTAAAGATGACTGAATTTCACCTACATGCAAATCATGGGCAGAGGAGCCCGGGAATGTTTTAGTTTAAGAAAAGGAAGAATGACCGTAAGAAGATAAGTCTGCCAGAGGCCAGCTCATGCCATCTCTCACTATTTACCATGTAAAGAGGTAAGTGATACCTGTTTGGTAGGGTTTGGGCACACCTTCCAGGAGTATAAAATGGGAGGTGGTTACAACCCAGGGCCAACTTACTTGAAAGCTGATTTACTCCTTGTCCATGGCATAGTGTCCCAAGTTTGGCTGTGAGGGTTGGTTTGGGACTCATCTCTCATCATGCTATTAAAAATGCTCTGGATACGATAACTACATTTGGGGGCTAAATCCTCCACGTGAAGGAAAGGTGGAAAGATGTTTGGCTAAGTTCTTGTTGAGAAGGTTACGTTAGTGCTATTCTTGCTATGCTGTGTTATTGATGATCAAACAACAATTTGGGCCTTTGTTTTCATCATTTCAAATACGTAAAGCATTTGCAAGTTTATTTTTATCTGTAATTAGCATTACCTGAATTCTAAATCCTAACCATGGAAGGAGATTTATGTATCTTTAAGAACATTTTGTTTCCCTGATCCCGCTGCTATGATTTATCTGAGAATAGGAAAGATGTCCTCAATTCCTACGCTTTGCAAACTGAATAGAAGCAATCTAAAGCATGATTCAAAGTTACAGATGATTAAGATAGTGAGAGCATATAATAACTTGTCAGATACTGGCTATGAAAAAATGGATCTTATAAAATAGAATGACTCTATCCAGTTGTAGAGTAAACAGCTTTAAATGAAAGGTGGATGGCATACTTTGAGTTTGGCACATTGCTGTTGCATTGCTCAATTTCCAGTTGGCATTGTGACTGGACATGAGACCATAAAGTGCAACAGAGCCCTCTGAGCACATCTGAACACTCATATCTTAAAGGAGTTAAGGGTATTTCTCCTGCTATTATTCTCTGCTACAATCTAATCTAATCGTTGAAAGCCTGCTTCTTATTTCCAGGCAGAATTCATTCATGTCCAGCCCACGCTATTTGTGCTTGTGCCAACCATATCTTGTAGATGAAGTAGTGCCAAAAATTGGTCCAGAAGCAGGAACTGGGAATCAGGATTGCCTTTGTGGTGTTTGAGCTGTTCCAGACTAACTTATGGTTTTCTAATAGTGGTGGACAGCATTTACCTTATGTTGAGCACCAGCACCCACCTAATCATTGAAGACCTGTTCAAGCCACCTCATCCTTGCCGCTGTGCATGGACGTATTTCACCCACCGTTACTAATGAATCACATTAGCTGATACATTTCCCCCCTACACACTCATTTCCTTGTCTCAAATTGTGTAAGTAATTGCATTAAATGAATGAAAAGTGGTATAATGATGCTATGCTATCAAGAAATCCTTCTGTTTTTTCCCTGTCAGGATTGCTGAGGGGAGTGCTCAGTCCCTGCAAGAGCCCAGAGCCATGTCTCAGTAAGCAGGGGACCAGGCAACAGGAAAGGAGAGACGCAGGAGAGCCCTGTGGCTCTGGACCACCACCTGTCCTCCTTCCAACTGTGAGCTGTGCCTTGCTGGGCCACGCTGACAGCGGTGGCCTTGGGCAGGGTTCCCAGTCCTGCTCGTGTCCTGGGGAAGGAGCCAACGCTGCCCTGCTGCCCACCCCACGCCAGCAACGGAGAGAGCAAGGTAGGCATGTGAGCTGAAGATGATTAACTGGTCATGATTTAATTGTTTTGGGGGAAAGAAAAAGGGGAGGGAGGCAGCTCAGAGTTCAGGGGGATGCTGGAACCTCTCTGTTTCCAGCAGCTGGTGGAAAAAGCAGCAGGCAAAATCGCATTTCCTCACTGTGACGCATGTACACACACGCACATGGAGTCCCCGATACCCAGAATCCAATATTAAAAAACAGCCTCATGACTGTGGACGTACATTGTTGCATTATCTCCCACATGTTGTGCACATATGTTTGGGAAGAGTATAGAGAGAGGGGAAAGGAAGAGGGACAACTCAGAACTTTTGAGGAAAGCATGGGTTTAATCCCAGCCCATGTGCCTGGAGGAATTGCTCTGAACAGTGCTCACTTATGTAATGCTTTCCCTTCAACCTCCTCCACCTATAAAAAAAAATCAGTCTGGCCACACAAAGCAAAACAGAAAAGATTCACAGGAATACAATTAATATTTTAAGCAAGAGAAGTCATCAGTCCCATCACTGTTTATCTTCCAAAGGGGTAAGAACACAGAGAGGTAAGATACTTAAGATACAGAGAGGTAAGAAGACCTTGTGGTTGACCTAGAATGCTGATTACTTCATGTTGTGCAGTTTCCCCTAGACCCCTAAGATAAAACACTGGCTCCTCTGTTAGGGGACTTTTGCTTATTTCTGCACACCCCCCACCCTCCCCCCCCAAAAAAAAAGAAGCCCTGTCACTATTGGTTTATGGCAGTTTGCCACAAGTTGCACATTGCTGTTTCTTATTTGATTATGGTTGGCTAAAAGACTGTATACTTCTGCCTTCTGTAAATCTTACCTTTGTAATGATACAAGTACATGCTTTGTCTGGTATCTATAAATGGAAAACAACAACAACAATAATTCAGTGCCTAAGCTATCTTCCTGAAACCATGCTCTAAAGTATTGTGGCTTATTATCAGCTAGGAAAATTGTGCACAAATAGAAGCACGGCTAAAACTTGTTCCAGGATTCTATCCCTTAAGCCAGCCAGCCAAGAAAACAGATTGGATGGTGCTTTTGGCTCGGTTAAGATGGTGAGGTGACTGGTGAGAAATCATGTGTATAATAGCTCTGTATAATTTGCAGGTTCCACAGGAATCTATGTTAATTTGGGGCATAAGTGGATGCACCTTGTTTTGTTTGAAATGATCTTTTGAGGGTCATGAGTAATACCTGTAGCCCAGCTTCTTGCGCTCTGAAACTGGTACTGGTCCCTGGTGACAACACTGGATGAAGACAGCTGCTTCTCTGATGTAGCATCATTCAGTCATTCTTGTATTCCTAGGAAAGTCTGTGACGATTAACTGAGACTCTGTCCTCGTAACTATCCTGTATCGGTTGTCTTGCTGCAGCTTCTGCTTCGGGCCCTACTGTGACAGATTACACAGCTCTGGTTCATGCAGACGGCAAATGTGTCCAAATGATTGTACTGCAGCGCACATGCAGGTGCTTTCTCATCAGCTGGCACCACAGCTAAGTTCCTCATCCTTCTTACTGCAAAATCGAGGAAGACTTACCAGGATTATTCTTCTGGAAAGTCATCGGGTTTTACCAACCTCTCTGACCATATCAGCCTTTCTTTAGCACAATTTTCATAACTTCATGGAATGGTTTGGGTTGGAAGGGGCCTTAAAGACTATCAATTTGCAGCCCCTGCCATGGGCAGGGACACCTCTCACCAGATGAGGGTGCCCAAACCCCATCCAGCCCGGCCCTGGGCGCTGCCAGGGACGGGGCACCCACAGCTCCTCCTGGCCTGGGCCAGGGCCTCGCCGCCCTCGTGGCGAAACATTTCTTCCTGCAGGCCCTGGTAGCAAGTCTCTCCCCAACTTCCTTACAAGCCCCCTTTGCATAACGAAGGGCTACAACAAGGTTTCCCTGAGCGTTCTCTTCTCCAGCCTGAGCAGCTTTTCTTCTCTCACCTCGCTAGTGACTTCTCATTCTTTCCACAAACACGCTCAAGGCCAAGCGTGCTCTTCCGGGCTGTCACCAGGCGAAAACTCCGCCGGAGCGGTGCGCGCCCTCCGGGCGAACAAAACCCGGCCGACAAACCCACGGAGCCGGCAAAAGCGAGGCCGCCCCGGAGCTCCCCGTCAGGAGCGGGGCGGAGCGGGGCCGCGGGCCGGGGCGGGGCGGGGCGCGGGCCCTGCCCACCCGCCTCATAGCGCGGGGCCCGCCGCGGCCGCTCCAGCGCCGCCCGCCCGCCGCGGCCGTGCCGAGCCCGTCGCTGCCCGAGGTGAGGGGCGGCGGGGGTCTGCCGCGGCCGCCTGAGGGAAGGAGGGAGGAAAGGAGCGGGGCCCCCCGGGGGCTCGGCGCCCCCCCTGCTGCCCCACGGTGCCCGGGTGGCTGCGGGGAGGGGGGCGGGTGGCGCGGGTGCGTTTGGCTCGAGGTGAGGTGCGAGGGCCGGTTCGGCGTTGTGCGCGTAGGCGCTCGCCGGGGTTGTGCGGAGGAGCTGGGGGTGTGCCGCTGGTGCGCTCAGGGCTGCGCGTTGGGCAGGTCGCCGGAGAGGCGAACCGTGCCGAATGCCTCCGGGAAGGAAGATGGGGCGGCACCGGTTGCTGAGGGGACCGTGCAGAACTTCGCCCGGAGCGGGGGGCGGTGTGGTGGCCGCTGTGCGCCGCCCGCCGGCGCCTCTCCGGGAGCCCTGGGGAGCGGAGCCTCCCCGCGGGTTCCGCCTGGGCGCGGGGTGCGCGCGGCTCGCTCCTCGCTCCCAGGGAGAAGCCTCTGAGCTTCGCTTCGGGATCTGTGCCTCCGGGTTTGGCTTTCAGGGAGGGGATCTGAAGTTCCTTCGGACGCTGTTTTTGCTGGAACTGCAGAGCTACTTCTGAGAAATGTTTGCAAAACCTTCAGCGGTGCCAGCGTTGGTTTCCTTGAGAGCCTGAGAAAATGTTAAAGCTGCTTTGACGTGATGCTGCTGCTGGTGATTTTTCGAGAGGTTGAAAGGGTGCTTTTTTTTTTTTTTTTTTTTGACTGGTGTTTTTAAGCCTCACCTTCTGGTTTGTGTACTGCATGACAAACGTACCTTGTTCCCTTCAGCTGGGCGCTCTGAGGATGGCCAGTCCCCTGTCCGAGTTTGGCTGTAGCCACAGAGGACTTGTGCTTCCAGCAACGTGGCTCAGCACCGTGCTAACTCTAAAGAGGCTGTGCTAACATGTGGCAAGGATAACTTTCAAGCAAATAAAAGAAACAGGTGTTCATATACAAAGACCTGATGCATTTACAAAAAATTGAGCGTGCCAAAGGAAACATAGGAGAGACGTCACGGTCCTCTGGCGATGGGTGTATTTTCACATGCTGCGTGAGGGAGCAAAAGGAGACAAAACGCGGCTCTTGCAGGAGCAGCGCCAGGGCTGGAGCTGGCCCTGCTGCCCCCATGTGCGTTAGGGCACCCACGTGTGACACGAGCAACCACGCTGCTGTGTCACTTCTGTCCCTGCACGTCCTGTGCACCTGCTTCTGGCCACAGCCACCCCCTCACCGCCCCAGGCGTCACTCGCTGTAGCTTGCACATGGGTGTATTTATTTCCAGCAGCAACATCCTCTCCTTTACTTGCATGCACGTACGCGCAGAAATATGTGCATGCAAATAATTTGAAAGCAGCCTGATAAAGCGAGGTAATGCTGACTTCTGTCTCCCCTTATGGCTGCTCGTCTCCGTGCTCAGCACGGTCCCCAGGCACACGTCGCTGGTGGCTGAGTGCTGAGAGGTGAGGGGAACCTGGAGGGCAGAGGTGCGTGATGTTGGAAGAACCGGTGGATGCAATTTCTAAGAGGGAATTAGAAGGGCTGAACCACAGTGGTCAAGTTACCACTACAGTGTGATAATGCGTGTGTGAAAATGGGGGTATGGCAGCATTCTTGTTCAGGAACATAAGTGAGAAAGGAGAAACCAGCCGGCAGGCTGGTCGTGGCTGGCGTGGGGGAAAGTTGTTGCTGATTGCACTTTTCATCTGTATTTGACCTATATTTCTGCCAGGAACCATTTTTGGATTACTGCCCGTGGGATAGACTCGGCAGGGAGTGATGGTAGCTGCTTAAAACACGAAGGAGGGAAGACTGTTGAGGACCCAACGTTAGAAAAACATGATGAGATTGAACCAGTTCAAATCTACATTGACAGATACTCTGAGTATTGGTGGCAAGAGTTGATGACTAGTCTGCCCCTCATCTGGGAGGTTTCTGAGAGAGTCTGGGGACAGGTATTTAGTGTGGAAAAGAGCAAAATCTGTCACCTTCCTCCTGATGTAAGCGAGTCCTGTGTGTGGTGGTCACGGCCCTGCCCTGGGGCCAGGAGCTGCCTTCACCTGGGGCTGCTGGGCAGTGGGGCTGGGAGCAGGGCTCTGTGCTGCTGAGGGCTGGCAACCTCTGGCGAGGAGAAAAACAATGAAATATTCTGCCTTTTTTTTTTCTCAACTCCCTGTGCAATTTAAAAAACAGAAAACAAAACCCCAAAAATAACAAACGCACAGATCGTGCTTCTAGCAACAGGTTGTAGTGGAGAACCAAACCAAAATGTATCAGCTTGAAACACCGGAGAGAGATGAGAGATAAAAAGTGGCGATATGGGTTTGCATGGTGTGTTACTCCACAGCATAGCTCAGATAAAATGGAAAATAGGAAGCATTCATGTGAGTGCTTTCTCTTTTCTCTCGGAGCAGGGTAGACATAGTTGTTTTGCTTCCGTCTGTCTCAGTCTAGTATTGTCTTTCCATCATGTCCAAGGCAGCCCCCTCGACAGGGCCTCGACAGGATCAGTAACCTTAATTTCCTCTGCCTCCTGACCAGCTTGTTTCCGTTCTTGCTGTTTGTCCGGGCTGTCTCCGGGGGCTGCAGAGGGGAATTCGGAGCTGAGTGAAGCAGCTACGCCTTGCGCTGCTTTCTGCTCTTTCAGTTGTGTAATTTTGTTCCTCTGAGCCGCCCTCTGCTAGCGAGGAGGTGGGTTCAGGATTCTTCCCTTCTCATCGTTCCCAAGAGGCGTGCGGATGTACCTGGTGTCATATAGCCCAGGTTAGGAGGAAGAGCACTGAAGGAGGCAATGAGCAGTGCCTGTGCAGCTAACAAAGACGCTGCTGCTCACAGCGGCGTTCAGCGTTCCCTGCTGCAGCGTGGCTTCTTGCACAGCCGCCCCTTCCTGAGAACAAACAGCTGCCTCTTACGTGGAGCAGGGTTTTCTGTAAACAAGCGTGAGCGAGATCACTCGGAGGAAGACTTTGCTTTTTCCCCACTCAGCTGGTTACTAAGAAAAAGAATGCTAAGGGCCAGGAGCTGCAGAGCTGGAAGCGCTCCGTCACGTGGTGGCATCTCGGAGCACCGGCCCAGCTTTGGTGTCGGCTGCGAGGTGCAGCTGGGGGAGGAACCGAACCGATGCCTTCCCTCTCTCTGCGTGGCGCAGAAAGGCACTTACTTGGCTTTCATTTCTGTTATTTGTAGGCCATGTGGAATACATTAAAATGATGCTTCTGTTTGCTCTGCCCCAGGGAAGCTGTAAAACACCATGCAAGTCAAGCCGCATCTTCTCTGGTTTGGCCATAGGGCTTACGGGTAAATGGGGCGTGGGTTCTGCCCTGGGAGCCTGACCTCACGCTAATGGACAGGGCTTAAACAGCCTGAAAAACCCCATCCCACTTCTGCTTTTATTTCAGTGGTTCTCCTGATGCTATAGTCCTACTGTCTGATTTCAGAGGTTTGCTCGTTCTTTATTTGCACTGGCCTGAGGCTGTTGCACTGCTGCTTTTCTCATTGGGTCAATTTAAGATACAGATAAATAATAAAGTAACCTAAGACATCCTTTTTAACAACTGATTGAGTTTCTGGGGAGTAATGACACTAGTGTTAAGAGGTTGCTGCATTATGGATGCAATTTGGAAACTGAGTAGTAGCCTCAGTAGGGAAATGGACATAAAATTTGTGACCCATTATCCACAGCGTGTTAGGCTCCTTAGTCTCATCTAACGCTCGCCGTGAATTCTGCCTTTCTCCAGGGAGGAGCTGGAGAGAGGGTGAAGGTCTCAAACGCTGTTTAAATACCGGGGTGTTTCAAGGACAGTAAATGTGAGTGTGGCCTTTGGGTTCCTGTGGGGCGGTTACGGTGATAATTCTGCCTGGTGCCCTGTGGGCAGGCATTTCACATAGCGGCTGGGACTGGGGAGGTAAGCTTGGGACTGAGCTGCAGCCTGCCTTTGAAAGGTGATCAGATATTGGAGGTGAAAAGGCACTGAGAAAACGAAATGACCTGCAGTTGTTTTATGTACACCCCCGGGTGGCTTTCCACTGAGGGCGGTGCGGTGGAGAAGGGCTCTATTACAGCTGTCTGGAAAAAGCGCGGAAGGCTGTGTGCGCCGCGTTGCGTGGCCGTGTTCCTTCCCGCGATGGCTCTGTGCCCGGTCTGATCAGAGAACGCTCTGTGCAAGACGGAGGAAAGCAGAGAACCTTGACCCAGCGCTTTCCCTTGAATATTAAACCGCACTGATCCTTTGCCATGCCTCATGGGCAGCAGCCGACTGGAGGCGGCGGGGCATTAAGAGCTAAGGCTGATCCCAAGAAAAAAAGCCAAGTCCATGCTGCTGCTACTTAGGGTGGGACCTCGTGGGCTGCCCACCCCGTTGACTGCTGGGATAAGGAGCAGGTAGGCTGCAGCAGCCCCAGGCTCCCCGATGCCCACCTTGCCTTCCCAGCCCTGCTGCTAGGCGGGCCGGGGGGGCTACCCGTGTGCTGGGGGGCGGCGCTGCCCTCGGGGGCTGCCACCATTGCTTTCCCCAGGCTTTTGAATTCTTTGCCACGTGCGGTTTCAAAGGCTGTCCAGACATAGTAGTCTGTCCGGGAAATAGTCATTAAATCTTGCCTTTCTAGCCGGGGGGAGGAGTTTTGTTTTGATGTTAGTGCACATTTAACGTCTGCTTTGCATTGCACAGCCAGTCAAGTTGGCCAAGGCACTCTAGCAATAGGGACTAGATTGTTTTATGGGCTCCTGCCCTCTTGGTGGTTGTTTGGTGGCTCTCTCTGCGTGATACAATTTGAGAAAGCTGGTCAAGGGCATTTGCTTTTTTTCAGTTACATCAGCTGCTCGATTAGAATAAACCACAGTCATGATTGCAACTTCTTGACAATTACTTGAAAGAGGAAATGTAACTGCTTTAAAAAAAAAAGCCACAACGCAAGAGAATGTCCTGTTTACAGAACTTATACCTGTTGCTGCAGAGCAAACAAATGATCTGGGCTTTTTTCACCCAGCCCACAAGGCAGGGACGTGCCCAGCCTGCCAGCTGTCTGCGGATGGCAGCCCGGAGAGCCAAACTCTGCTGGGCTTTGTAGGTCGTGACTTTGTTTCCTTCAGTAATTGGAGGAAATCTAGCAACCAGGATTGTGAAATGTGGCAATTGCCTTTTCAAGGAGCCTCTTCCTGATAGAGACTGGTAAGAGTAGTTCTTAAAGTTTTTCATGTGTTGGGTTTTTCTTTTTACCAGTAGAGGAAAGAGTGAATAGAGCAAATATTTGTGTTTGCTTTCTGCTCTATGGTGTTACGGAAAGTATGTCTGAAAAGTGATCTTATGTCTGAAAAGTTTCTAATAAATATGCATGTTTTTTCCATGCAGAGGGGCTGCCTTTGCAAGGTCCTTCCCTATTCCAAGGATCTTGGCAGGGTCCTAAAAATTACTCTCCCAGACATTTAGAACAAAGGTTCTAGATGGTAAATATTAACTTCTTGTATATCCATGCAACTCCATTGTCTTCTGCTTATTTTTTTCTCCCCCTTATTTTATTTTTTCCCAGTGCAAAATCTAGGCCAGAAAGGTCCCTCCCGGGGATGTGAGATACGATGCGATGTCTTTTACCCACAGCAGCAGGGACTTTGGGAGAGGAAGCTCGCTGCTGGAGCCAACCGGGGCTGCATCTGCCAGAGCTGCCGCACAGCCGTTGCCGGCAGCATCCCAGCGTTACGGTGTTGTCATACTGCTGCCTGCGTTTTCACACACTGACCTCTCCCACCCTTCCGTCCCTTTGTCTTTTCTGCAGCCAAACTTGTCCTGGAAATCCTCCCAGAGGGGTGAAATAAGAAGCAAAGTAGTGCAGAGCTGTCTTGGTGTTTACTGCAGCCCCATTGGGAGAGAAGTTTTTTGCCGAACACTCATGAGCCTGATCTAACTGGGATCTGGGATCTAGTTAGATTTGTTCTTAAGCTTCTGGTGTGGTGGGGCTGCAGTGCTGCCTCCTTCACTGGCACAGATCCTGAGGATCAACTTTCTCCCTGCTGATGTGGACTTGTGCAGCCCAGGATCCCTTGGCCACCAAGACCGGGGTGAAGCCACCAGACGTGCGCGCTCATGGTTTCCCAGTGTCGTGTTGTGGCTTGTTCTGGACTTGTGGCTTGCTCTCAAGGCAGGCAGATGTGCGAGCTTACCTGAGGTTTCCTATATTTGTAACATCAGCTTTCATGCAAAATGTTGGTCTAGACAAAATAACGCACTGTTACGCATTTCCCTGCCTTTGTTTCCTCACCGATCTCAAACATCTCCTGGATGTTGCTGGGTTCCAGGTTTGCTGCAGTCCTTCACGCACGGTGTTAAACACTCCTGGGCAGGAGGAGCTGCACCCAGCACTGTGTGCACGAGGCTGCTGTAGAAAAGAGCGTCCTTGCAGCCCTTTTCTGCTGGCTGCAAGTGTGACTCCTGCCTGCTTTCCAAAGGAAGGGCTGTGGGTCCCTGCCCTCAGGACAGGGTGCACTGGGCTGCAGGTCATGGACGTACAAAAAGATTTTCCCCGAGAGCCCTGTTGGCGTGTCCTGCGCTGTGCATGCTGTAGGTTGCTTACGGCTGGGCTGCTCGCCCTGCACTCTGGGTGTGCATGGAAGGCAGGAGCAAGGCTTGCTTCTGGGGTTCAGCTGTCCCTGTCTGGGCAGCCAGCCATCTGTCTGAGCCCCCCTGCTTGCCTGCACCCTGCCTGCGCTACCGAAGGGGACAAGGATGGGAGATCTTCCCATTGCAACCTGTTCTCAAGTGACCCCAAAGCAGGGAGTCAGCTCTCCTGTAGTAATCTGTGGGCTGTTCCCAACCTGCTCAGTGCGTGTGGTTTTCTAGGTTTGGCTGGTTTATTGGCTTCTCCCACCCGCTCTGGTGCAGCCACCCTGGCACCGCGTTAGCAGGTCTGCTTACTCCGCTGTCACTGGCGTGTGGGGCTGCACGTGTGGGGGAGATGGCTGTCTGCTCCCAGTGAGCAAACTGGGAAAAATTGGCTTCTTAAGGGCATGTAACTGCTGGCATGTGGCTGAGCAGGTGAGCTGAATCAAAAGAGTTTTTCATAAAGGCACCCCCAGCAATTGTCCTGTGCAGTGTTCACTCTGCTTGTCTGCCCGTTCCCTCTGTGCTTGCATTGAAGTACACACGGCTCTTTGGGATAATAACTGCTTCAATACAGGGGCTAGCACAATTTTCTATTAAACTTGTTCTTTTGTATGGATTTTCATCTGCACACCTGAAGAACATACATGTCAGGATTTGTCTGCTTTTTTCTGACTGTATCAGTTGATGTTTTTTAATTTTTTATTTTTTTTACCTTCCCTGAAAAGCATGTGCTGCCTGTTCCCTTGCTTTGTCTCCTTAGGTTTTGAGCATTAGCGCAGTAGGCATAAATAACACTGCCAGCATCTGTGATTCTGGACAGCTCTGTCCTGTTCCGTACATTTCCAGCACATCACTGGAGCTGTGGCTCTCAAAATCAGAGCGTGGTAAATAGTTTTGTTGATGCGTAAGTAGACATGAAATCCACATGCCTGTGCTGGCTCTGCGATTTTGCAGGCTGTACAACACAATGCCATCCCCTTTGTCATTTAACTGGCTCTGAATGCAGAGAGTGGATGTGCTGAGCAAGAAAAACTAGTTTTTGCATGCATGGTAATCAGAGTGAAAGCAATGAAACTTCTCTAGGTCCATTTTCTCATTAGTCAGATAACAATGGTACGTTACCTACAGGAGACCTACTGGACTACGGACTACTAGTATTACAAGACTTTTTTGAGACTGAAGAGATTTCTTTTTCTTTTTTCTCCCCCTTAGAAATCTAAAGGGCGTTATCAGCTGTGTTACCCAAACTGTTGGCCAAAGGGATGTGGCAGAGGATTTGTCTAGGTCCTGAAGGGTTCAAGGTGTTTATTGAAGTGGCTGCTGTTCCTGAAGCAGTTTGGGAGGTTGTGAGCCGTGGGTGTGTGCTGTGGCTATATGACTACTAATGCAATCACAGATTTGATTACACCACATAGGCACTACCTGTTCGGCAGCGCTGCGGACCACAAAGGTCTATCAAAAGCAGCAGCTCGCTGTGAGGCTGCTTGTGCTGCCCAGACAGAGCTGAGGAGAGGTCTAACTAGACATAAGGTAAAATGAAAATGGTTTCTGTTTTGCAAGTGGTTTGTTATGTATTCTTAAAGAAAAATAAGACTTGTGGAGTGTGTATATCTCTGTAGTGCTTGTCTTGTAGATTGTAATTAAATGAGCTGAGACAATTTCAGCCTGAGAGTCAAGAAGTAGGCATTAAGTGCTTCATCAGTGTTATAAAGTTACCTCCTGGTGGAGCGTGAGTAGGCCTCATGCTTGTGAGCAGCATTCCCTGATCCAGAGCGTGAAGATCCGTGGCCTTGATCTACTTCTCAGTGTGGGACTCCTGGCAGGGAGTTTCGGGGTCTTGCAGCAGGCACCTCGGCAGCGGGCGTGCTGCACCTCGCTGCTGCTGCCCGGAGAGACGGCGGCCTGAGGAAGGGAGGTCCTGGGAAGGGCTCAGCAGCGGCAAAGCCTTGCTGCGGCCCAGGAGCAGGCTGGGGAGGCACAGCACGGCTGGCCTCTGGCAGGGGACAGCAAGGGAGCGTTACTTCTCTGGCTGGTAAGTTGGTTTGCAAGAAGTTGAAATGTAAAAAGTTTCTGTGCCTGTGAAGTGTCTCCTAATTCCTGCTGGGTTCTCCTCAGCGCAGAAATGGGCATTTTCACCCTAAATAAATATAACAAAAAAAAAAAAATAAAAAAAATAAAATAAAAAAAAAAAAAAAAAGGCTGTGGACGTGGTCTACCTTGACCTCAGTAAGGCTTTTGACACCGTTCCCCACAACATTCTCCTCGAGAAACTGGCTGCTCGGGGCTTGGACTGGCGTACGCTTCGCTGGGTTAGAAACTGGCTGGATGGCCGGGCCCAGAGAGTTGTGGTGAATGGAGTCAAATCTGGTTGGAGGCCGGTCACTAGTGGAGTCCCCCAGGGCTCGGTACTGGGGCCGGTCCTCTTTAATATCTTTATCGATGACCTGGATGAGGGCGTCCAGTGCACCCTCAGTAAGTTTGCAGATGACACCAAGCTAAGTGCGTGTGTCGATCTGCTCGAGGGCAGGAAGGCTCTGCAGGAGGATCTGGATAGGCTGGAGCGATGGGCTGGTGTCAACTGCATGAAGTTCAACAAGGCCAAGTGCCGGGTCCTGCACCTGGGCTGCAACAACCCCAAGCAGAGCTACAGGCTGGGAGATGAGTGGCTGGAAAGCTGCCTGGCCGAGAAGGACCTGGGAGTATTGGTGGATAGTCGGCTGAATATGAGCCAGCAGTGTGCTCAGGTGGCCAAGAAGGCCAACGGCATCCTGGCCTGTATAAGAAGCAGTGTGGCCAGCGGGTCGAGGGAAGTGATTGTGCCCCTGTACTCGGCTCTGGTGAGGCCGCACCTCGAGTACTGTGTTCAGTTTTGGGCCCCTCGCTACAGGAAGGACATGGACGTGCTCGAGCGAGTCCAGAGAAGGGCGACCAAGCTGGTGAGGGGTCTGGAGAACAAGTCTTACGAGGAGCGGCTGAGGGAGCTGGGCTTGTTCAGCCTGGAGAAGAGGAGGCTCAGGGGAGACCTCATCGCTCTCTACAGTTACCTGAAAGGAGGCTGTAGAGAGGTGGGGGTTGGTCTGTTCTCCCACGTGCCTGGTGACAGGACGAGGGGGAATGGGCTAAAGTTGCGACAGGGGAGTTTTAGGTTGGATGTTAGGAAGTACTTCTTTACCGAAAGGGTTATTAAGCATTGGAACGGGCTGCCCAGGGAGGTGGTGGAGTCACCATCCCTGGAGGTCTTTAAAAGACGTTTAGATGTAGAGCTTAGGGATATGGTTTAGTGGAGTACTTAGTGTTAGGTCGGAGGTTGGACTCGATGATCTTGAGGTCTCTTCCAACCTAGAGAAATCTGTGAATCTGTGAAAGTCTGTTTTCTTATTCCTCTCCAGCCTGGAGTGAGACCAGCTCCGGGCTTGAGCCAGGTGCCACAGTTGGGTGTCATCAACTGGATGGACCTCTTGGGCTCGTGCAGGTTTTTGTGTCCAGAGGTCTGTTGGGACGTGGCTAGTCCTGGTGCCGCTGCTGCAAAGCGCTGTTACAGGAGCGCTGAGGCCGTGAGGACACCGAGGTGTGCCTCAGGGTCATGTTGCAAAGCACTCTCGGACCTGGGGCAGGTTCACACCAGCCATTTCCCACTCCTGCTCCGAGCTGGATGCACCAGATCATCCCTTTCTCTTGAGCATTGAACTTTTTAAGCCTTTCCTGGTGTTTTATGACCTTCTGATTTTCTTTCTACTTGTGCTCTGATTGTTCCATGTTCAGAAAACTGTTAGTTGAGTGGGAACAAAGCGTGAGTGTTTTGGAGGGGAGCAGGGTTCCTGTTCTGTTACCAGCCTGCTCCTTTAACCTGCTGTGTTCGCAAAGAAGCGTAGGGTTGTGAGGCGGTGAGACTGGAGGGTGATAACAGAAAACAGAGACAGGCCTGGCAAAAAGGAGTCTGGGGTCTGTGGCTACCTTGAGGCGTTAGTGTGAGGACTGAGTTATTTGTGAGTGGTTTCTTACTCTGTGCCCTACAACTTGCCTCTTGCTGCAATGCTGGCAGATGAAATATCCTCAGAGGAGTATTTTTTCCTTTGGCAATACTTGTATGCCTCATAAACTTCCATGGTTATAGATCTCTCTAATGTGATCTGTTTTTTTTCCTGTTGAAAATGTTGGTTGGGGAGAAAACAGTGAACTAATTGTTCTGAGAAACACTTGAGCCACATAAATATTTCAGGGGATTTCAGTAGCCTTAAAAGGCTCAAAGTTGCACATTAACAAACTTACCCATAATCGTGGTTGAAGTTTTGTGATGTGAGAGAAGGCCGAGAAAGGAGAACTTCTCAGAAGTATCGAAGGATTTACATATGTATAAGCAGTCTTTACGACAGCCTGACATTGCGTAAGGCCATTTGCCTTGTAGATGAGTGCTAAGTTGCTCAGACAGTTTAAGAGAGATTACTCATGTTTTGGTATAAATATTTTCTGCCAAAATGAAATAAATCTTGGAATAAACTCGCATGGGACCTGCTGGGTGGAAGTAATGGCAGGAACAAAGCTTCAGACTTGCAGAAGCCCTGCAGGAAGAGCTGAGCTGCAGAGCTCAAGAGCAAGCGCTGGAAGGGGCAGCTTGTCCCCCGCTCAGCCATATATCGTACGTCGTCTGGGAAGTGCATAAGCTCAGCATGCTTGATGCCTGTTTAGCAAGAATAGGATGAGTTGTATTAAATGTTGCCTCTGCTATCCAAGAACAAAGTTCTCAGCCTTGGTTAACTGAGGTGTGACGGAGGGGGCAAGAGTCTAGTGTGCGAGCAGCACGATGGTACTTTGCTGGAGACCCTGAATAGATAATATCTGGTTTTGGTCCACACAAAACCAGCTAAATCATTGACAAGCGGATTCTTTAGAAATATTTAATACTAGTAGGGTTTATTGCCTAAGGAGAAGTAATGGCAACCATTCAAGTGTCAAATCAGGGGGGTGATTTAGAAATCCTAAGATGTTTTAAAAATCCATAAGGTTTTTCTGTGGTAGTTAGAAGTTTAAAAGTGGGGGAAAAGAACAGAAAGAAGCTTGTAGCCCCTTTTTCTGTCCGTCTCTCCCATTTGTGACACTTCTGGTTGAAAATTCAAGGCTTGATTTATGAATAAGCCTGCATCCTTCCCTGCGTGCTTCTCTGAGCTAATGCCTCTCTTGTCTGTTGCGTATTATGCCTTTCCCTTCCGTTTCCTTTTCTTACCTTATTTGCTCATCTGTCTTCTGAGCTCTGTTCTTAACGTCTTTGTAAGAGGAGCTACCCTTCACTGTCCACTAAATGGAGATGTTTATTTCATGTGATAGTTGAGCTGTGGGGCTCTTTGCCACAGGATACTGTGGGTGCTAAAAGACTGTGTGAGCTCAGGAGGGGTCTGAAAAAATTGATAGGATGTTATTAAATACCACTGTGTCACCTTCAGTTTAGCATTTGCTTAAGCTGTACACCATGGGATGCTGGAAACATGTTGAGGGTAAGTACCCTGTGTGCTCACCTTATGCTTTGACCTAGGCAGCCACAAGTGTCAGACTGAAAATCTTCTTGATGTTCCCTCATGTGACTGCAGTCTCTTTTTGATCTCTCTTCATGTTTACCTTCCCTTTATTACAGCCTGTGTGAGACACCTGAAGACTAACTTCTGCCTGGATAAACCAACTCGTACTGTTGGTATACTTGTGTCACGTACTTGGCTCCAGGAGAAGAGTGGCTGGAGCAGAGCTTTGGGTGTTGATGCATGTGCTTCTCCTCTTGGTCTGGCAGTGATTTAGCAAGTATCTGGGCAGTGCTGTGACACGGCATCACTGCACTGCTGCAGAAACCAGTGGGTTTGTAGGCTGGCGGTTCACACAAAACAGTTGGCAGGCTGGAGGCGAGGCAAGATGCCAGAAGTCACCCTGGGCTTGTGCTGGCTCAGCGTCACGGTTAGGTAGTCCAGGAATGGTGATTTATGACCTGCCAGCAGTTGTGCCTCGGACTGGCTGGGGTCTGCTCCTTTGGCTTCCCCAGCAGCATGCAGATGGGCATTACACCTTGTCCCCACCGTGGTGGCTCCCACCTGGTGCTACCCTGTTTGGCTGGTGAGAGGCTGTGGTGTCCTTCCCAGGTGCAGGCAGCCTGCAGGCAATGCAGGGGCAGGAGCACTCATTTGCCCTCCAGATGTATTTCAGGCACAGCGCTCTGTAACCTGGGGATTTGCATGAGCGGATTTGCATGAACAAGGGAGTGAAGCCGCATGCACAACCTTCAGACTTACCATGGGTTTGGATGCCACTTCAGAAAAGGTTGCATCGCCACTGCGTGATGCAGCTGAGCAATGGCGGTGCCAGTGCTCACCCCACAGGAGTGGCTTGCTGTGTGCAGGACAGGCTCACGCTGTGCAGACAGCAGCTCAGCCCCTTCCAGCCTTAGCTTGGCAATGCCAGGGGCCTGCTCTTTGCAGCGCTGCAGCATTTTCCCCAGATGATGAGGCAGGGATTCTCAGAGCCGCTGGGGCAGTACTTGCTGTGTTCATGCTTTTCTTGTACTGTTCTCGTGGCCTTGTACCTGCAGCTGTGATAGCACAGGTGTGATGAGTGCCGGTGCGATTCGCCCTTCTTCCTGCTGTCCCTGCCTTGTCTTGGACAATTTGGTTGTACTACAGCAAAGCAAAGTTATTGGCACTGCAGGTAACAGTTATTTAAATACTTACCATTAGCCAATAATGTGTGTGTGCAGGCACTAAAGTCAGTGGGCAGCACTCGCTCCTGATCAGCATGCACCAATTAGCATGAACAGTAACAACCAGAAGGGAGGTGGAGCAGATTCCAACAAGTGCATGTTACTGGGGGGAAAAGCGTGGCATAAAATGTCATCTTTGTCTTTGTCCTTGCCACCAGCTGCACTGGGGAGAGCTCCTAGAGCAGGATGCTCATCCAGGACCTGTCGTTGCTCTTCGGAGCTGGCCATGAGCCAGGGAAAATTTTCCATCCCCCCACTTCAGTATCTTGTTAATTTGTGCGCTCTCCCTTCAAGCAGATCTTAGTGAGTGCTGTCACCAGCGGCAGCTGGCACACTCAGCTGGGTACAGCTTCCTGCATGTGCTTGCAGGTGAAGGACCCTGGCTGTCTGTGTGCTGAGCAGTCGGGAGCAAGAAGTTTAAGCAGTATCAATCACAGCAAGTACTGGCTTTCCAGCAAGAGAGGATCTTGATTCCCCAGTAAGTTCGATAGAACGACACAATGGGTATCACTATATAGCCTTCTTTATAACCATAAACCAGTTGAAACGTGTACTTAATCCAACTATCCACTCTGTTCCTTAACCAAAACGCATTTTTTTAAGAAGTATATCTGCCTGCTTACATGAACAGTGGAAAATGGTGACCTGTAAGAAGTCCTCCTCTGTACTTCATGGGCTGCTGCTGACGTGGTTCCCCTGCCACCACTTTCTGTGGTCTGGGCTGTGTGGGGCTGCTTTGTGCTGCCCCACCAGCGCTGCTCCAGGACTCAGCGAGTCCTGAGGAGCACGAGGGCAGCCGCGGAGTTTGGGGAAAAGGTGTCAGCTGTTGGGACTGACCGTGAATAGCTTTTGCTGCTTAAACTCAACCCTGTTCTAATCCAAACTAATCTGCATGCGTAGATGAGCACTAGGAATTTTCCTTGTTGTATTTTGGTTACCTCATAATTAGGCTTTTATTGGACATGGGGACAGTTGGGCAATGTCCTGGCTTCTCTTAACTGCCAGATCATCACAGTGGACGCTCTCCCACAGCCTGCTGAAACCATAATGTTTATACCATACTCCTCTGTGTTGACACATCACACGCGTGTTGCAACTGCTCTGAGTTTGTGTTAATTGAAATGCAAGTATTAATTGTGGAAAGTTGGTCATACGCTAACTAAGCTGGAAAGGGAAGCTTTCTGAACCAGCTGTTTCATAATTGCGTGTGTTTTGTAAGTGCTGAACTCTGTGACGCAGGAGGATCGCGGTGATGCTCTGCGGTGGGGGGATCCTTCCGGGCGCTGGGGTCTGAGTTTGCCAGGAGCTGCTTTGGCAAGAAACTGCAGGTGGAAGCAGCACGGTGGTCTGGTGCTGCAGGGGGGTCGGGGTCGGGTGCCTGGGAGAGGTGCCAGGGCTCCGGGTACTGCTTTAGAAGAACTGGGGGCACCACTGGAAGCTCAGCGCCCTCAGTCCCTCACATTCATCAGAGCAAGGTAACGGGAGGAGCAGCGTCCGTGTGCCTCTGCTCTTTCAGTGGATGAAAGCAAGGGATGCGCTGCTTGGGAAACGTGCTCTGGAGCAGGATCGGTCTCCGAAGTATTACTTGTGTTGTGATGCCTGTTGTGTGAAAAGGAAACTGTTCATAGACAGGTTGCCTGGAGTCTGTCACCCTGTCCTCTCCATTCTGGCTTTTTCTGAGGCGTTTCCTTTAATCAAAAGCCAGACTAGATTTCCTTGGTGGTGTTGTGGTGCCATTCAGAAGGGTTAACTTCCCCCATACAGCTATATTTGGGGTATTTTTAGTGGTATGGGGTAGATTTAAAGCAGAATAGAAGAGCAATGTATAGATAAATAGAGAAATGACAGTGGCACTTACATGCCACCCACCTTATTATTTTCATATTATTTTCATAGAAATATTTTCTATTTTCATAGAAAATTTTCATGTTATTTTCCTGCATGTACTGCAACTTGTGCCTTGTAGGTCACCACTTACAGATGATATTTTGAGTTCTCTGTGTAAACATTGGCCACTTTTTCTGAAAAAAGTATAGTTTAAAACAAAAAAAAGCTTTGAAATGCTAAATTAGTCCATTGCTTCCATGATGCTTCCAGGGTGTATTTAATTTATATTTTAGTGTGGCGCATTCCTACAGCTTTTAAATAACAACAACAACAAATCTGTGTTGCTCAAAGATAAGTACCGCATGTTGAAATACGGGGAGACGTAAGGCTAGGGTGGTGTGTGGTCGGAGCTTCCTGAAGTAGAGAGCCTGAAAATATCACCACCTTGCATCATGTTGCTTTCATTCTGTAAATACTGGAAGGTAAATATTTTGCTGGCTCGAGGAGAAGACAGATACTTGTCTTGAGTGTCCCTCATCTCTGCTGTAGATGCAGTCTTGCTGAGCTGGGGTCTGGGCAGCTACAAGGTGCTGCTGTAGAGCACCGGCTGCCCCCTGAGGCACAGCCATGCCGGGTGCTCTGTTGGCTCTGCATGGGGTTCGTGCCATGTCCTCATCACCACGGTGAAGTGGAGGGTCGTGGCTGGACTGGAGGGATGAAAGAAAGCCAAACGGGGTGGGAGATGGTGGGCTGGTGAGCGATGTGTGGAAAATAGGTGTGATCAGCTAGTCGCGAAGAGGGGAAGCTGTGCTGCTGAGGCAGGGCTTGTAGCGAGCTGTCAGAGGGCTGTTCTTGCATTGCAGGGCTCAGTTCAGAGCCTAGGACAACATCAGAAAATCCTCTGTAAAAGCTATTGGTAGCTGCATTTGGAAGGTGAGGCTTGCACGAGAGGGGAAGGCCGGGAGGACTGGGGATGCGGGTTTTGGTTTGGGCATTTGCTGGTGGCTTCCTGTGTCAACACGGCCCGGCCCCGGCGTCTCCTCAGCGGCGCGCAGGGCGGGGCTGGTGCTTCTGCTCCTTCAGGGATGCTGTAAAGTGAATCTGTGCACAACCAACCTCATGATAACAAATAAGCTAAAATAGCAGACCTTCTTGGTTAAGCCACAGGCTTCCTACAGCCACTTGCCAGCACCTGTCCTGTTCCTGAGCTGTGCCCCTCGCTGTGGTGGGCAGGCGGCCTCCAGCTGTGGCCTCCACGCATCCACCCCCACAGGGCTCCCGTCATGGTCTGGGGCTTGTGTGGCAGAAGTTACGAGGCTGTTCATCTGCTGTGGCTGTGGGCAGAGAACAAAAGGCTATTTGTACAGCGAAACGGCACTTCGTGTTCCACACCACGTTTTAGTTTGTGTCTACAGAGCAGAGGACACACAAACTAACATAAATGGGAACAATAGCCTAAGTTAGCACTCTTCTAAATCCATTTAGCCTGCTTTGTTTGTAAATATTTGTGGCTCATCTGTGTTGTAAAGAAAGGAGGGAAAATTCTGCCTCTCTGCCCTTATTTTAGGATGGAGACCGACAGTACTTTATGGTTGGCTTGACTACCCTGCTGCAGATGGGGGAAGAGATCTGCACTTTGCTCATCACCTGACGAGCTGCTTTATATTTAGATGAGAGAAAGCGTGTGGTTCTGTGAAAGCTGCGTTTTCACTCATGCAGAAGCTCAGATCAGGTGCTGAGTTGTCAGAATGCGGTTTCAATTGTTCATTTTTTTCCTGCAACTTATTAGAGTTATAGTCCTGCAAATTCATAGCACGCTTTCCTTGACAGCAAGATGCCCAAAGGAGAGGCCTTCTAAACTCTGATGAGACTTCCACACGCCAGCCAGTGCAGCGAGCCTTTTTCGAGGAGGTTTGGAAAATCCCATCCCCTTGGTGTTATCCTCTTGGTTTCAGCTGAATGTTGGCCGTGATGCTGGGCAGGGCATTATCTAGTGGATTGCAAATGCCATCCATATTTAAACAATTTAAAGCCATGCTTTTGTTTCCAGCTGAGCTGTTGTGCTTGAGAGCAGGGTGGGAAGCTCAAGCTGGTACACGAGGGAACATGACTATCCACTTCTACCTTCTCAGCACCCTGAACAATTAAACATAAAAGCCTTTGTTCCCTGGTGACTTCATTCCTAAGAGGCCTTTTTAATTTTAGTTATTAGTTTCGAGAAGAAGTAATGGGAATTTGTCATTGACAAGAAGGCTTCATGTCAAATGTTGTGTGAGGGATCCACTCCATAATTCATGGGCTGGGGAGCGTGGGTGTGGAAAGGAGGGTGCAAAATGGTGATGAGAGATGGCAGTTCAGTGAGACTATTGGTCCTAAAGACAGCTTTTCATGCCTTCATGCTATTTCCTTGACCCAGATCACTACATATTTTGCTAACTCATCCAGTTATTTTTAGATTTTCTTAAATAAGAATGCAGTGGGTTATTGGTTGGTTTTGAATTGCTTATTCCCCTTCCACATTGGAAGGGGACTTGCACAGTAATAACAGAGCAATGCTGATTTATTTCTCTTCTGTCTGTCCCTGCTTACACCTGTAAGTGTATGCAGAAGTGCTGCTGTTTCTCATGGATTCTCAGAGTTTTGCTTGCTGTGTGATGAGCCACGTGTCGCTGTTGGTGTGCTGAGAAAGGGACCTTCCTCCCCTGCTGTAGGACGTGAATAAGAGGAAATCTGGCTTGGGTAGTGGGGAGTCTAAATGCACACGCAGAGTAGTTGTAGGAAGACCATAGCAGACTTAGGCCCACCAAAGCACCCTGTGGTGTCTGCCAGGTCTGCAGGCCGGCGTGTTCACCTCTGTGCAGTCAGCCACTGCCTTCCAGCTCTGCTGGCTTCACACATGTTCCCCATCCTTGGCAGAGTAAACTAACTGTCTGACCCCACTTGAAGCGAATTAAAGAGCACTTGTGTCATTTTCATCTTCCAGTCGAGCTGTGAAGGTGTTACAAGCTCTGCCAGAGGTGTGCTAATAGCTGGGCAGCAGCCACAGCGAATGAAGTTAGCATTGGTGATTGCACAGTGAAGATAACCTCCAGCAGTGGAGATGTAGCCTGTATTCCTGCACTTCTTCTTGTGGTGTTTCTTTCTTGTAGCACCTGTTTGTGTGCAGTTACAGGAGGCTTTGCAGTGCTGTCAAACCTGGCCTGCCTGGGGCACGCTGATGCCTGATGTTGGGGCTGAGCGCTACTTTGGGAGCCATTGCCTGCAAGAGAGGCAGGAGTAAACAAAACACAATACCTCGTGTTAGCTGCGAAGTGATCTGCTTTCAGTGGAGCTGCCTTCTACAGTTTACAAAAGCTGTGAACTCTTTAAAAAAAAAATAATAAATGAACTCACTGACACAGAGCAGGAGATTTTCCTGCAACTATGTCTGCATGTACGTCTGCAGGAAATGAGTCATATTCTTACAAAATCATAAGCTGAAGAATTTGTGACTTTATATGAAAAATTCCATTTTGGGCTAAGTCAGATCTCTTCCTCTCTTTAGGTTTTTCTCAGGCATCAGGAATGTCTTCTGACCCCACTTCACCCACCTTGGAGCAGTCCTCCTCCTCTGTGCACTCACCCAGTTCTCTTCATTTGCCTGAAAATCGCAGGACAAGAGATCGCTCCCCGTCTCCCATGAGAGGGTACCTCATTCCCAGTCCACTGCCCACCCGGCGGACCAGGACATTTTCAGCGTGAGTATTGGGGAAATTGCATTTAGTAGGCACAGCCAAATGTTTGCTTTCACCAAGGTGAAGGGAGGTGGAGTTTGTTGTGTCTGGAGGATGCTTTGGCATTTTACTGCTATTTTATTCCCCCCCAGTATTCTAATCCTGCTAGGTTTGTTAGTCTAAATTGCCTATAGTTTTTCTACACTCTGTTTGGGTAAAGAATATTGAAAGTATTTTCCCCTCTTTAAGACTAGAGATTTAGAGGGTGAGGAAAATATACTGAGGCTCTTCAAAACAGATTCCTCTTGTCTGAAGTTTTGCTCCACTTTGCACATTGAGCTGAGGCTCTTGGTGGACATCCCATCATTCATCAGTGTTTCTTTATCAGCTCAACCTCCTCCTTTGACCTCATCTCCTCACCACCCCTGGAGGATTAGTTCTTTCACTCCTGACACCTGTGCTACCATCAGTCAGGTCACATTTTAGGGCTGGTTCATGACCACTTTTCCACTTTCCAGAGGACTCGTTTCTTTTTAATTCAGCTTTAATATCTGTGTCTTAAGATTTCTGGGGGTTTGTTCAAATAGACATGTAAAAGAATGCATTTGTTTTCAAGATATGGAGGCTGATCTCTTCGATTCCGTAAAATTACTTAGTTTCTCATAAAATGAGGTGTGTTGCTATTTGTAGCTATTAGAGATGGTGATCCTACAGCAGAGGTAGGCTTTCCCCAAGCTTTCCTGTGGTGCAGTGCAGACTCTGAGAGCCTGCACCATAAAGGGGTTCCTCCACAGCACAGCAGCACAGGATGATGTTGCATTGTTTGGCTGTTGCAAAAAATGTATAGTGCGTGCAGTGGGCTTCCTGGTGAGGTGCTGACCTGCTGAAGGCAACAAGGGCTTCTTTATTAATCACGGTGGCCTTTGAATCAGGGTCTGCAGGTACAGCGTGAAGCTCTGGTCAATCCTTTGTGTCTTTGGCACAGTCCTACAGTTACCTCTGTGTAAGGGTGGTCTGGCAGTGCTGAGTAAAACACTGGGATAAGATCTCAACCCAGCAACTAGCCTGTTCTGTGCTATGTAATTTAGTTGGCATGTTTGTTTGTTTTTCCCTCTTTTATTTTTTTTCTCCTTGCAGTTTTACCCAACTTTTTTCTTCAAAAGTGATATTTAAAAATGTGTGGATAAATCTCAGTGATGCTTTGTATTATCAGTGACGCTTTGTATCAATTCTCTGTTCAAAATAAGGTGAAAACGTAGCAGAAGAAGAGAATTTTACTTTGTTCTGAAAGGTTTCAGATGCCATAAACTTTGTAATGAAAGTATATTGCTAAAAAGAACATAATGGACTTGATAATTGGGATTGACCTTAAAAACCAGTTCCAGACTAGCTCGTCTCAGCACTGTGTTAATAATGAACTCTTTGTAATTCTTCTGAGCTGTTAATCTTAGTCTGGTTCCTACAAAATTGAAGAACTTGGTTATTTTGCTCCCATAGTTCTTTAATCGTTAATTAGTGTAGGAATCTTGCTGTATTTGCTAGCCCTGAAAGTCAAAATGCTTCTAACTTTTTTTTTTAGTCTAGTCTTTAAACAAGAGGCTTAAGTGAGCCCTAGCCTCACAGTTGTATGGAAAAGACAAATGCACTGGGCAGTGGTTTATTATTCAGTGAGATTATTTAATTTTGGTTCATTGGCAAGTGTGAGGCCTTATCCTTCACAGTGCTTTGTCTCCTTGAAAGATGCAATTGAGCTTTAATGGCTTATTTAGGGCAGTGAGTGCTTTTCTGTGTAATGAGCACTTGGGGGGGTCAGGTGTGTCGACAGCGTTATAGAACTGGAAATGAAATGATTTAATGGAAATTTAACCCTTTCAAATCTAATTTCTTTAATGTTAATATTACTTCTGGAGCAGAGCAGGTTTTTTTTGTTGTTGTTTTTTAATTATTTATTAAGACTTCAGGAAACTTGAAGCATTATGAAAGTAATCTCAAAACTGTCTCGATGTATATAACCAAATAGCACCACAATCACTTACTGAGGGTTTGATTCAAAGAGTCCCACAGAAATCATCTTCTAACATGGAAGTAACTTACTGGATAATCATGTCATGAGAAGGTCCTGGTTTAGTAACTCCTCCATGTAAACTATGTAAGATGTCTAAGACAGTTGGCTTTGTTTTTTATTGAATTTGGATCTCTGAAGATTCAGTATATTTAAGGGGGGGGGGAAGGGGATTAAGTCACACAATTGTCAGGATGCGTTCATGTAAGTTGTTTTTCTTGATGGTGGTAAGTCATCCAAAGGGTTTGTCTAAAATCAGTGTCATTTTAAATACAAGCCTCGTGATGGTGGATTAAGAGATCAGTCTTGAGTATGGGTGTTGTCCGTACCAGTTAGCCTGCTGGAGCCATTAGGAGGTGGAGTACTGACTTCATTGATCCTAGTTTGGCAGGATAGCAGTAGACATTGCCTGCAGAAGGGTGTGTGGGTATTTATGTACATACATATAGAGGCATTTATGTGTGCCTTTATGCACTGCATTCTCTCGATACTACGTGCACACGCTTATCTGTAAGTTTCTGGAAGTGCACACAGCACCTAGATGCACACTGGACTGCCAGAACTCCTATAATGTATAAATACTTAAATTCAGATACAGTGTCTCTGAGAAAAGGCAGGATGATGCGGTAGATGGATTCAAGATGGCAGCTGATGGATTATAATGCTAGCCAATATCTTCATCACTTTTATCCCACTTTCAAAAGGCTGCAGGCAGAACATTTGCAGCGTGACACTAGTAAACAGTTGCTGCAGAGGAATATACTCACTGGGGAGCAAGTGGGTACTTGGGTCGCTGTGCCGACTTGTTTGACATGCTGCAGCTGAAGCTGTCACATCCCCACTCAGCAACGAACCGCTCTGTCTGCTATGTTTTTGCAGAACTGTGAGAGCATCGGAGGGTCCCATCTACAAAGGTGTCTGCAAATGCTTCTGTCGCTCCAAAGGCCATGGCTTCATTTCCCCCGCAGATGGAGGACCCGACATCTTCGTACACATTTCTGAGTAAGTTGTCCGGGTCACCGGGGAAGCTGGAGCTCCAGTTTGCCTTGATTACGGAACGCTTGTGACACCTCACGTGCCAAGAATGGTTTGTAATCTGTCACCCTTATCTTAGCACAGAGCAGTTCTGCGGATGTTATGGAAAAAGAACAGCATAATCTCTGACTGCCAGTGTTATTATAAATCTGTTCAGCTGAAAACTTGTAGATGATCGTGTTAGATCTCTTAGAATAAGCTGTGTGATTTCACCCAAACAAAGAAGCTTGCATTTATGTGAAGCAAATCATCTAGGCAGTACCCAGCTTTAATTTAAAGTTTTCTGACATTGAAAATTAACTTTTTACTTTGCACCGCTTTTATCATTATTAAAGTAAAGGTTAATTACCTTCACTGTTAAGAAAAGTAATTTGCCTAGCTTCAGTCTCAAGCAGCTTATGGCTAAACTTTCTCTGTTAACAGGTTCATTAGCACCCCCGCTTTTTTTCCTTGAACACTGATATTTATCACCTCTGAATATACCTTCTGATAAATCAAACAAATCGAACTTTTCAACTTCCTCATTTTTTTTTCTCCAGTCTAAAACAATCTTTCCAGTTTCTTTTCTAACTGTGCTGCAGAATTTAAATATCACTTAAAAATAACGAATATAAATGTATGGATAGTTTCAGTATACAGAGAGAAAAATCTCTTCCACACCACTCCTGCTCTGTTTCTCTTTCTATATGTCCCATAATAGCATTAGCCCTTCTAATCCTTAGTCTTCTGCTGAATTGCTTATCTGCTCTGACCTCTGCATCCTCTGCAGTGTGAGTTTGGTGCAGTCCCAGATGCAGTCTGTCATCCCCTGGCAGCAGGGTCTGCATTCCTGGCTCCCAGACACATGACTTCATATTTGGTTGCAGTGCAGCACATCTGACTGGAATAGGCCCTGCTTGCCAAGGCATCCAGATCGCTCTGTGACTGCACTGTCTTCTGTATCTGTTTGGCTCATCTGCAAGGTTTAGTAGACAATTTTATATTTGTTTCCAGATTGAGATGTTGACCAGCTTGGGGGCCGAAACTGTTTCCTGTGGGCCAGTATTAAGATCACCGAATGTTTATTTTCCAATAACCTCTTTTAGATCTGTCACCACGTTTAATCTACCTATTGCTTACTATGTTGAAGCTGTATAATCCTCATTTTTTGTTTGGAGTGGTTATCCGGTGGTAAGTCAATAAAAGCCTTACCAAATTATTCAGGTGGCCCCAGTTATCTTTCCTGCTCACGTGGTTAGCATGTGTCCTTTGAGCACATTGGCCTTCTTCCAATTTTTCTGAAATGTTTACTGCATGATGGACCATTCTGGGTACACGTGCTGCTCCTGCCCTCAATCCCACTCCAATCAGCTGTAACTCCAGCGATGTTTCACTGTTTCTATTTAAGACCCCAGTATGTCTCCTATGCTGAGGACCTATATGACTTTTATAAAGGTTACTTTTTGACTGCAGTGATTTCAGTGGTCTGTGTGAGAGGCCCCATCTCACAGGTGTCCCCTCTTGTGGGCTCTGCTACTATCCTGGATGCTTTCAAAACGCTTTGACTCTGAGCCATCACTATACTATATTTAAATGAATATGGCCTGGATGTGGCATGCTATCTTTCCCCTTTATTCCACCCAATTGATCTATCCTAAAAACAGTATTGAACAAGTCATTGTGGTTGTAAAAGTTCGTGAGCAATCACACTTCTTGATGTATTTTCAGCATGTTTATTTTGCTGACGTGTGTCAAGTTCTCTGTTTACCCTCACTCTTACTCAGCCATGCCCTCAGCCTGCCCCTGCAGCGAAAAGTTGGAGTAGATAAAGGATGAGAGGGGGAGAGCTGATGCATGGGCAGGGCATGGCAAGCTCCAGCTTCAGCCTAAGCTCTGGCTTCCCAGGTCTCAATTTGGTGTCCTAGCCCTCAGGCCATGCTGCTTCTCTTCAGTTTTAATTGCTTCATTTCAGTTTAATTCTTGTGCTGGTGGAGAACAGCCCGTCTCTGTGTCACGCTGTACAGAGCAGGGCATGCTGCAGTTTTTCTGTAGTACAGCAGATCTCTTAAAACAGAGCAGGTGTCTTCTGTTCACCATAGATGAGAAGATTGGAGGGGACCTCCTCTGCCCTGCCCGCTGCTGGAGGGTGCGTGTGCCTTTCTGGCAGATGCATTTCCCAACCTACTCTTAACAATTCCAGTGATGGGGATCCACTGCCTCCCTGGCTGATCTCTTCCTATAATGAACAGACCTGGTTCTTAATTGTTTCTGATGTTCAACCTACCTCTCCCTTGCTTTATGACCCTTCACTCCTCCTTCCATCTCCATAGCAGGTGAATGATGTCTTTCCAGTTTAAGCATGTAATTTATGTGTTCAAAGATCATTTTCCTTGCTCTTTCAGAGATGTTTTAGCAAGGTTAGTTCATATGAATTCTGTAAGACTGAAGGATGCACTTTATGCGAGTCTTCTAGGCTAAATTCTGCTCCTTTGAAGTCAACGGGATTTTTTTTTTTTTTTTTTTTTACATTGAACCAGGACTGGGCCATAATTTTTAGTGTTTTCTATATAGGAATAATCTCAGAGCTTAGATCCAACATAGCTGATGTTTCTGCCCGAACATGTTATTACAAAGTGCTATTATCAAAGTACAAAGTATAAAAGTTTTCAGCAAGTTATTATTCTTTAATTACTCTAAGTGTGTCTGAATTAGTTGGAAACAGCTTTTAGTGCTAGAAGGCGATGGTATCACTATCTTAATTCTGGTGCAAGGTAGCACTGGAAAGATGAATTAATAACGTCTTTCATTTCAGTTGATTTCACTGTGATTTAGAAACATTGCTCTTTACTAATGAGAACTGCTTTTTACAGCAGCATGCTGTAACCATCACCGTGGCTCAGGAAGACTCCAATGACTCTGGTGTGCATAGTGTGGGTTTTGAGGTACTGCTTAGGTTTATCGTGCAGTGCTTTTCGAGGTGTTTTCCTCAGTTGAACGTGAATGTGGGATAGACATCAACCTGCTCACTGTCTCAGTGCGTTATAGACATCTACTTGTGAAATGAAAGAGGATTGTTTCTGCTGAATCAGTTCTTCCTGAAAGCTAGGATTTCGGGAACATGATTAAAATGGTCTGCCAGTTTAGATCCAGTAAGATTGTGAAGAACACAGCAGAGCAGTCTACGTTGTGGTGATCGGTGAATGCTCTGAGCATCAGGAGCAGCTGCCAATCTTGCAGATTAATAAGTTTTTAAATATAAAAATTTAATTTGAAAGATTTTTTTTCCTCCTAAGCTTTGGGAAGCAAGGTAACACTTCAATGGAAATGCCTTCTGTGAAATGGAATCTCTCTTTCCCATATCTTACAAAAAAAAAAAGGGGGAAGGCTAATTACACTTAACATGGTGTTTCCATTTCCATAAATGAATGAGTGTTAGCCTAAAAATAAGTTCAAGCGTGTGTGGCATGTGGCGTTCAAACTCTCGCTCCTTCATTCGGCATTGCAATACTTTCAGTTGCAGTATCTGCTAGAGTTTAAGATGAATACTTGTTCTTTTGTCGTGCGGACGTGGTTTATGAATGGAGTTTGCAGCAAAGCTGTGTTACTGGGGGGCTGGATTTACTGGGTACGGGGAAATACAGTCTAAAATGTCAGTTTGGAAAGCAATTGTTAAAGGGGTTTTGTCGGTGTGGCTTTGTCTATTTTAACAGGTGGCTCTAAGGAATGGGGAGAAGAATTGGTTTGGGTTGGCTTTTAGTAACACGTGTGTTGGGCTGGTTCCTCTTTGAACTGAGGAGGTGCAACTACACAGAACCGCACCGTGAGCCAGGGCAGCCTGCAGTTCTCTCGAAATGCCAATGTCTGCTGGGGGCAGGTGGTAGCATTTCCTTCCGAGCCACCCTCCTGCGGCAGATAGCGAGGTGTGGTGGCAGCTCTGGTGGCAGTCACTGCAGGCGGTGGCACTTTCCTGGCAGCACTCGTGGCACCTCTGCAGGCCGGTCTGGGGATGAAGCATCTGTGGCTGAAACTGCACCACAACGGCAGCGCTGCCGCTGTTCGGATGGACGGATTGGAGCCAGGTCTCGCGTACCGACCTGCACGGCTGCTCCCCTCTGCACGTGCTGGGGCTGGTGCTGTGCTGGAGTCATCCTGCCTCTGCCAGCCAGCCGAAGGTGCGAGCCCCAGGCTTGTTGGTGCTTCCCATGCTATGTGCATAGCGAGTCCTGCTTCCTTGCACTTGCTGGAAGTACTTCTCAAGCTGGTACAAAGGGTTGTTCTAGGAAAATGTGGGCTTTTTTTTTTGTTTTTTACTGTGCTCAGTTTAGTACTATGCCCATCTCCTGAACAGAAAACAAAATGTGCTTGCTAGTAGTGAGTGTAAAACCCTAGCTGGCAGCATGGGGATGTAGGAGTCGCTGAGATTGTAGTTCAAGATAACGGCTCTGGAAGGCTGGAAGCAAAGGAAAACGAGTTCACCTGGAATAATTTATTTTTTTTGTAAACCCTTTAGTTAATTTTTAAATAATGACAAGTACTGTTAATTCTTTCATTTCTGCCTTCCTGGATGGTTGGACTTGATGATCTTAAGGGTCTTTTCCAGCCTCTGTGATTCTGTGACCCGCTGTCACCGAACTGATGGTGGTGTTGTAGTGCCAGTGCTGAGAACTGTATCGTCCTCAACACCTTACCTCCTCTGCTGGTGTTTCATGGCTGGAGTAACTCAGCTCTCACAACTTCTTCATGTTTTGACCATTACTGGAATGTAACCGCCCCTGGGGCTTCAGTTTCACTCTTCATACTCTTCCTGCAGAGGTGGCATGTTTCTGGAGAGCAGGCTGGGGAATCCCCTGGGTGGTGGCTCTCGAGGTTCCCCGCACCTTGTGCTGAAGGGGAGCCCTGCGGGCAGGGCTGTGGGGTGGAGAGAGGTGAGTTGGAGGTGCCTGTAATTGTAGGTCAGATGATGTGCTTTTGGGCAGTACACAGGAATCCCGCGCATCTGCTTTCCCAGTGTGTTTGGGGGTGAGCACATGCAGGAGTCTCATTTACCCTCGGGGCCTTTGCATTAGGCTGGGATTTGGCCTCGAGCCTGTGTACCTGCAAAGGCAAGGCAAGGAGACATCACCAGGGAGCACTGATGAATTAATGACCACACTTTTTAAAAAAGGAGTTTCATTTGAAAAAGTAGCTGACTTCTTGGAACAGGAGAAAAAAACACGTGCAGTGCTTGTGGGTTTTCTGCAGTTTGCTGGAGCTTGGCTCTGAAGGGGAAAATGCTGCATTGCAGAGAGGCCTTCAGGGTGTCCTTCAGGCTGCTTTCCTGACCCCGTGTCTAACGATGGCTTTGTAGAATTGGCGTTGTACCTCCCCGAGGGCTTCGCTGCACAGCACCTTTGGGTCCCTGGAGAGAGGCAGAGTTTGCTGTGCTTTGCTCACACGTTGTGTAGTGACCTCAGGAGAATATGCTCCTAGGGCCTGCAGCTCGGGAGTACTGGGGGAAAAAAACAACCACAGAAGTGGTCTCCCAGTGGGATCCCAGGTGGAGATACGGTCCTGTTCTGCTGCAATTGGTTTCTGGCTGTGCTGGAGACATGCTCTCAGCAATGTCTTCCTGCAGGGAGGAACCCAGCCGTGTCCTGGCCACTGTCCCACCGCATCGCCGAGCCTGACTTTCGGAGCTGTCCACACCCATGGAGGCGTCTTATCACACTGCTTGCCTTCCTCTGACTTTCTGCCAGATCGCTGTGCTTAATGCACAACATTAACGCTGACATCTTCTGTGCTGCTGCTCTTGTAGTGGGGTGTAGCAATATGGACTGGAAATTAGTCGGTAATTAGAAACAAACCGAGAGCTGAATGTGAGCTGAGGGAACGGACCCGTCCAGCCCCCGTACCTTTCCTGGGAACGAGCAGCGGCTTCTGCTGGCTGCGGGCAGCTGTTCTGGGGCTGCTGGGAAGCCAAACCTGAGCTTTCAGGTTTCCTTCCAAGTACTCAAGGCACTCGATGACTTGCCTGCTTTGAGCTGCACGCTTCCTTCCTGATGTGCTCCCCTCCTGGTGCCTTTCTGCAACTGCTGAAGTGTCTGAAATAAGTAAATTGTTTGCAGGGGGAGGAGAGGCTGCAGAACAGCAGCTCTTACTTGGGAGGGGTTTGGATGTTAACAAAACATGGACAACCTTTTCCTTAGGGTTCCCGTCTACCCCCAGGTTGGCTCAGGAAACCTGCATGCTGCAAGGAATGCCAGCTTGCTGCGGCCACAATTGTAGCACAGCGTTTCCAGAATCTCCACCTGAGTGATAAAAGCCATGACAGGGAAGGGTGAGACGTAGCCTGCAAGCTGGGCAGTGGGCTGTGCAGGAGGCTGTAGGTGCCCGAGGATGGAGACTCTGGTTAGTGAGCACAGAAGAAGACTAACCAGGGCTTTGGCTTCTGGATGCAAACGGGAGGTATTGCTGTGACAGGATCCAAGCTGGATGCTTGTAGGAACGGGTGTTTTCTGTACGTCTGAGTCCTGGTAGGCCTCTTTAGAAAGCTCTGCCTCTTGCGATCACCACTTCCTTCTTGGTGCCCAGTGGGCTGCTTGGTGTGGAACTGGCTGCCGAGCAGGTATGGAGACGTAACTATCCCCAAGCATGGATTCAAAAACCGTGAGTAGAGATCTCAGCGGGGAGATGTGGCAGCGCCTGGGAAGATCTCTGCAATGGGCCAGATCCCCCAGAGACCAGGGCAATCCTATAGGTGAGACCTTGGTTATTTACAGCTGGGATTCCTTGGTGCTTGGACCTCTTTCACACTTGTCTGTCCCAGTTATGAGTGTGACCGGTGGGTGAGAGGCACCATGCTTCTGGTTTGCCTGCCTGCTGCCTCCGTAAAGTCATTGCTGGCATCCTTGATATCTGCTGAGACTGCAAGGGAGGGTATTTGGGATTAGTAACTCAGGATGGTTCACTTCTGTTTGGGTCTGCTGTTTAGTAAAAACACAAGGGTTCTGGGGGGCATGCTGAGGAGTGAAATGAGCTTTGAGAAGCCCCCGAAATAACGCAGCCCGTCGGTCCGTGGGAGCTGGCTGCGTGGTGTGATCCGTGGCAGCCTTGTTGACCAACACGGCTCTGAATTCACTGAAAACTCGTGTTCGAAAATGTTTCCATTTGACTTCGTCTTTGTCCCAGAGGGTTTAACTAGTGCCTTGGAATATGAATAACAGCTGTGAGGAGGAAGAGCTAGAACATTTCTTATTTAGGTAATTTCCTAATAACCTCCCAGCTCCCTAAAAATAGTGCAAGATAAAAATGCTCTACCGCACCAGACTGGCACTGAGCTGGGAAATGGGAGTTACTGGATAATCTAAAGCTTACTTTATTGTGTCTCTCTCTGACACAAACATCAGGAAAACATTTCGCCTTTTTAGCTTAATTTATCAAAATGTCTTAAAATTCCTGGATACGTAAATAGGCATTAGTTTGAATAGGAATATGTGTACAAGTCTCTTAATGCATTTGTTTTTAGATCAACATTAAATAGAGTAAAAATAATTACATAGTTATAAAATATGTATTTGTAGAAAAGATATAAAATATTTCATCAATATATAACATCAAGAAGTCTGTTTAATTTCTTCTAACTTATCTGGGTAACTTACATTGTGTATAGAGCAGCTGCTGCAGACAGAATCTGTTCCAAGATCTCTGTTTACGTTCTCCCATCTCCTCCAGTTCATTTACCTCCCAGCACTTAAGGCAATTGCTTCCTGATGGAGGATCTTCCTGCAGCTCTGCCATCCAGTGTGGGGCTCTGCCATCTCATCAGCTTTCAAGTGCCATTACAGTGTTCTTTCTTGACACCACCAAAAATACTGCGTAATCTGGGTGCTGTTCGTTCCTGCTTCTAAGCATCACTTAGCGATACTGCTGCTGGAGCAAGTCTGCATCTACCCAGTACCACTGTTCCAGAAGCAGCATTTGGTGGGCAAACACTGCTGTTACACTGTTCACAAACAGGTGTAATCAGGCTGCAGACTGAGACCTTTGTCCTCTCGCTTTTCATGTGCGCCGGGGACAATGAGTTAATGGTGTATTTGGTAGGCACCAAGAGTAACGAGTAGTCAGAAGGCTGCAGGGAAGAAAAGAATATCTGATCTGTGGGAGACAGGCTCAGAGGCTGAAAACAGAGTATGAAATTCAAGCTGCTTGTGTGGCCACAGCCTTCTCACATAGCTGTGCAAAGGACAGTCCTGGTCTTGATCAGGTCAAGCAAAAAAAGGGACAAACTAGGGGATGAGAAAAAGGAGTGCTGGGATAGAATGAGAGTTTTATCACAAGCTTCAGTCTCTTGTAGCGTCAGTTTGAATAAGGTAAGAAACCAAGAAAGGATCTGATGCTGTCAAAATAATGCTTGATCCTGTTAAGAAGTGCTTTCTAGTGGAGAAAAGTGTATTTTTCAGGGTAATCCTTAGGGCTGTGCATTTTTCAGGGGTAATGTGACCTCACTGGTAAAAGGAACAGGAGTAATTAACCTCATGATTCCAGCTTAAGAAGCTTGGGTCAGATAATTGCCTTTTTTTTTTTTTTAAATGAGTTAATGCACTTTTTATTTTCTGTGCAGACGAGGGACTGTAGATGACACTCCAACCAGTGGTCTAACAACTGCCGAGGGATGCGGTGGCTCTCAGTGACAGCTGAGGACACGTCCTCTAGTCTGGCGTGTTCCCGTTGCTTCTCCTCTCCCTGACTGCAGCCTGTTGGACGTTAGGCATACCACTTCTGTGCGCATACCAATTTGCTTGTTCTTATTTTCATGGAAAAAACAGCACCACTTTGGTTACCAGTGCACCTGCAACCCCTTTCTTACCAGAGCTCATCCTGGTATATGTTCATATTTCAATTTTAAGCCAAACACATCCCAACAAAAGCCACATCATTTTTAGCTCTTGAGCTGTACTCCTTCCTCACTTGAATATTCAAGTGATATCTAATTGCTTTTTGTTTTTCAGGAGCTTAAAACACTGTCCTTGTGTATGGGTGTGTCTCTGGTGCTTCAAGAGACAGCGTGACTCCACTTTCCTTCTCGCTTAACCCCACCTACTAATACCTTTTGCAGTTTTCAAATGTTTATATTGCTACTGCATCTCATCCTGTTTTACAGGAGCTTTTAGAGAACATGTAAGGTTCCTGTTTGTGAAAAAGACTTTTCAGCCAAACTTAAGATCTTTTCCTGGGCAGGGCATCCGTTCTGTTTGGTTCCTGCAAAGCAGTGACTTCTGAGCTCGCTGCTTGCTCTGCGTGTTCATCCTCTGTGCAGGAATCAAAGGTGATACTTGGGGTTGTGGAGTGGGCAGCCATAACGTCAAGAGGAGACGCTGCTTTAGTTCCAGCTTCAAGTAACAGCTCTGCCTCTGCTCCCTGAAATCCTGTCTGCAGATGGTCCCGCTGCTCGAGGCCAGATGAAGAAACATGTTTCATTACAATTTGTTCCAGTGGCTCAGCTGCACTTGAGTCAATGTAGACTTTCTGCATCGGCTTGTATTGTCTACACTCATTACATCTGAGCTGGGAAATGTTTCTGTTCACTGTTTTTTGCTAATCCAGTGGTTTTTTTTGTGTAGATAATGCGTTTGTGTGGTAGCGTCTTCCACCAAAAACTGTTACCTTGCTCAGGTGGGACTGCTGCCCTACATGGGGTTGTGTTGTGTGTTACTGCTTGTGGCAATGTGTTTTTAGCTCAAATAACAACAGTCCTTTTGTTCGGGGGACTGAGGGCTCATTCATCTGTATGCATGAGCACTGCAGCAGCATGATGCACAGTCGTAGCTGATGCTCATGAGTTACTGCACTCAGCAGAACAATCAAGTGTTCATTTGCACTTTATTTTTCTCCAGTGTTTGTATTTTGTTGTTGGTGGTGGTGGTGTCCTGATCCCTGTCTTTGATGCCTAGTTTGTCTGTCACAGGGGTGCAGGCTGGCTGGGCAGGTCTGCCTGCACTGGGTTGGCTCCTCATCCCCAGGGTATTCCCGTGGTACTTGCAGGTCTTCAGGCTGCTGCCCTCAATGCTAGGCTTTCAGGTACCAATTCATACAATATGTCAGGAACATGCTTTCCCTCACCTAACCCTCAGTTTGTGTTTTAGCTGTAGTACCGTGGGGCAGCAGCAGGACGCTCAGCCTCTGACACAGGACAGTCCTTGACTTCATCTATGGCAGAAACTCTCTCAACGGTCCTGCCAGGACTTCAAGGCCAGCCGAGACATTGGGGCACATTTCTGTCTTGCTCTGGAGTGCAGCCCGTGGCTTTATTGCTTTTTTGCTGCTTTGCAGTGATCAGTACTTGAGAAAGCATAAAAGAACCACATGGCAATGGGGCATTGCCTTACCAGGATCAAACCTACTGGCTCATTCACGAGATTCAAGGGGGAGATACTGTCATTTTTCTACATGGAATTCCTGTTTTAGTCAGGGCTCGACCCTCTCCTGCATCTCTTCTTCAGGTTTCATGTCCACTTCTCAAGCTGTTAGACAGAACAAGTAACCTCTTCTCATCCTTGCTTGAAATCCTTTCATTCAAAGTCAGGGCTGAGCTGCAGAGCATGGTGGCAAAATCCTTTAGCAGTAAGAAAGGTTAATGAATCTCTGCTCCTAAAAGGATAGTAAGTACTGGGTGTGCGAATCCTTCACAGCTAAAAGAAATATCAGACCTGTTAGAAATGGGGGGTGAGGGTTATAGATAAAGGCAATAACTGAAGGAGACGGACACAGCAAGAATCTAGAGGTGGGAGCTTGACCATGGTGTGTGCAGTGTGAGACAGGCCTGGGCTGACAGGCTGGCCAGGGGACTTTGGAAGTAAGTAAAGGTCAGGCGGATCAGCTTGTGTGGTAAGGAAGGGGCTGTCGGGACTGATGAAGGAGGATTTATCTTGGCTTTTTGGTAAATATTTATTCTGCCTGCAATTTAATGCCATTTTCCCAGGCACCACTCTGAAGAGTTCAGCCTAGGACGTGCCCTCCTGGGTCTGATTCCTGCAATGTGGAGGTTAGTCCAGGGATTTAGGACCTGAAGAACATGTTTCAAAGCACAGGCCTTGGGAATGCCTTTAACTTCTGTCCCTGCAGTGACAGAAGTATTTGCAGGGTAAAATTCCTGGGTGGTGTGAATATGCCCTCAGTGAAGGCAAATAACAAACACAACTGTCCAGTCCTGACCTAGAAGACTTCTTTTTTTCTTCTCCCTTTCTCTGGACTACCCCCCACCCTTCTCAAAAAAGTACACAAGCAAGTCATGTGCACAAGGCATCCAGATTTTATATTTAGCATGTTATCTGTTCACCTGGCCTGTTCTAGCTACAAATGGTATGCGGTGCTGCTGTGAGACGCTGAAAAGCCCCTAAAAAAAAGAAATCAAGAGCCTGTGCTGTCAGAGAAGGGAATCCTGAGCACAGGCTTGTGTAGGTATATTTAAAGAAGGGTGAGGTAGCATCCTGTCAAAGAATGTGAAAATGTGGTTTTGGAAGGCATCTCTGCATGTCCTCAGTGGCACATGCTGGGATTTTTATTAAAAAGCTCTGATCTTGAACAGGGAGGTGTGGAAGGCCGTTACCCTTCACAGCCCTGTCTCCTCGGTACGTGACCCTGGATAGAAGGTGCCAGCCTTTCTGTCACTTCCCACTGTTTTCAGATAAGACTTAAACACAGTAACAAACGTGGAGTGCGAGTCCTCCAGTATCCCACCTCATCCAGTATCCTGCCTCGTCACACTGGGAGAGGACTGGTAGAAATGGGCAACTGGATGCTGGAGGAGAGCTTTTTTGGTGAAACGCATCAGGGCCACAGAACTAATTTGATTATTCATTTATTTTCCAGCAAGTAATTTTAAAACATTTGACACTGTTGTACTTGGGCTTGCTTTATTTTTTAAACGCCCCAGGCAAACTGCATGTTATGGGGGAGTAACCTAAAGATAAAATCAGTGACTACAATTGAACAATCTTTCTTTAAAAAGGAGGAGGGGGAAAAAACAAAACAAAACTTCATAACCTTAAGAAAGGGTGGGGGACCAACTTCCTATAGCTAAAAAACAAAAACAAAACAAAACAAAAAAACACAGAACCCAAAACAAAGCACCAGTGTCAGCCCTGCCCCCTAGTGCTGCCAATGAGTAAGAGGTTGTAGGAACATGTGTGAAGGTGTGAGGTTCATAATAGTATTGTCCAAAGTTGGGTTCAGTTGATTATTTTTTTTAAGTCATATTAGAGGTTGTAGGTGAAATTGTTTATTATTTTCTAATCTGATGTTGTTTGTAGAAATTTCGTAGGATTTTGCTGTGAGACAACCAAAATCAACTTCAGCTTTGATGACCGATGGGTTCTATTAAAACAAACAGAAAATCTTATCTTAAAATCTTACCTTAAGCGCATACAGCATTTGTGATGATAAAACTTTAGAGTAAGCATGTGAGTTATGATTAACTGAAGCTTTCTTTCCACAGCATCGAAGGCGAGTACGTTCCCGTGGCAGGCGACGAGGTCACCTACAAGGTGTGCACCATTCCTCCAAAGAACGAGAAGCTTCAGGCCGTGGAGGTCGTGATTACCCACCTAGCCCCAGGAACCAAGCACGAGACCTGGTCGGGGCATGTCATCAGCTCCTGAAGGCGTCCCAGAGGCAGCGCCGCTGCTGCGGACACTGCCTGTGTGGGTCACTGCTCGACAACTGGCTGCAGGGAACCTGACCTAAGACTAGTCTAGGTACTGTGCGGGAGGAAATACTGCATTGTCAACAGCAGCAGCAGTAGGCCAAAATTACCATATTTACAGCAGGTCTGATTTTAAAAAGGAAAAAAAAAAAGGCAATCCAGATGCTAATGAAATGAAAAATATATATATTAATGTGTTCACAAAAATGTATTTTAAAGAGATTTAGTTTATGTGCTTTGAGGGGGGTGGATTTATTTTTTCCTTTACCTTGTGAACCGATTCTAGTGAATCCCCAGGGGAGTCAGGGAGAGGTTTGAAGGAGAGCTCTTGCAGCACACAGCTGTAGCAGAGGTGCAGGTCCAAGGCCCCATGGGTGCGTGAGCATTGTGAACCCTTGAGCTGCTCTTCTGCAAGTGTCAGAGCATGCTTACTGTTGCAGCAGAGCTTGAATGCCTTGGCTTTAGACTGAGCAAGCTGTTTCTTGCTGTGAGTTTTCCTTGTGGAGGGAAGCTCACAAACAGAGCAGCTGCTGCATGGTGGAGAATCTCCATCTGGTGGTTATGTGCTGTTGGCCATGGCTGGGTGCCCTTCAGGTGCAGTGTTTGCAAATGACCTGTCTTCATAGGTGTGGAATTTTGTGTTGTTTTTCTTAAAAAGCCTGGATTGTTTGTGAATTTACTTTGGTGCCTTGATGGTTGATTAACAACAGATTTTATAGGCCAGTATTAAAAAAAAATAAAAAAAAAATTAAAAAAAATTGCTTTAAGGTAAGTGGTAGAAAGCTGTAGCGTAGCTTTGTAGCCTCTGGGTGTATCTGAATTTATACAAATCTGAAGATTACCTTCTTGATTGCATCTAGATGATGAATGTCTGCTATGGTATTTCACTCAACAGACAAAATAACTGTACTTCTGAAAAGCAAGTTATATGATTCTATGATACGCTGTTTAGCTCAGTGTATACTGTGCAAGTTACTTAATAGGCTCAGCTGCCTGGGCAAAGTAGATTCTGCAGCTGTATTTCCTTGGAAGACCTGCTTGGTAGGATGTGATATGGTCACCCTTGCCCTGATGCTCTTCCCTGCCTGCAAGATTTCCTGTAGTCGATGTAGTGCAACTATACTGCTCCCATTTGCCTTCCGTACCTTTTTTCAAACGAAGCATCTTTCCCTTTTGTTTCCTACCAGTGGATTTTTATTGACTTTGCAAATAATAATAAAAAAAAAAGAATAAAAATAGAAAAAGATGGCATGCTACTCTTCTGTCAGTTACATGACAGTGTGCCTTCAGTTGCCTGTTTGCAGTTTTAACAATAGGCACTTGCTGTCATGAAATGTCTCAAGACTCTTTCACAGCAGATGAGCTGTTCCAAGGGCTGATCTGCGGAGAGCTCAGCTACGTGAAGGTTAGTAGCTGCTGTGATGGCTTGTCTTACTTTAAGCTGTGCCTATATTACACTATAGTGTATAATAAGGGTGAGCCTGCAGTAGTGGTTTTTTTGTTTTGATTTGTTTTCTGACAATATGACTAAGTAATGGTGGGTTTAACACTAACTTGTGGAATATCACACGTTGCTTTCTTTACAATAAATGCAACCATTATAATGCTTTAATATATGTCTTCAGTCTGCTCTCTGCATAATCTGTATTGAAGATGATTAGCATTAAAGACAGAAGAGACTGCGGGTGCCAGCATATGCAGACTGGTATGATCGGGTGCGTTACCAGAAGCGTTAGGGAGGAAGTTAGGAAGTTTTCTGGCTGTGTAATCTATTATCCTACAATATATACTACTATTTCTGCAGATATATCTTTATATAGTATTTAATATTAGCTATTATTTGTATTAGCATACATTAGAGGGAACACAGAGGCTAGCCTGGCTGCATTGACTGAACCCTGGGTGATCAAGGCCAGAACACTGCAGAAGGTGCTCCCAAACAAAAGTCAGCAGCCAAAAATGCTGCAGCAAAGCTTTAGAAAGGCTTCAGGGGCTGAGACCCAAGGAGCTGCTGCCAAAGGCAGGAGCGCTTGTTCCTGTCCCAGCTATAAACTCACACGAGAGAAAGCACACTAGCAGCAAGGGACTATGGATTTTTTTTTTTTCCCTCTCCTGAGTGATAGACTGCTTGCTTCTCAGCTGGCAGTACAAGAGGCTGACGGTAACCTTACCTATTGGCAATGGCTGCACAGGCCTAGCAAGGTAACGTCTATGATTTGAACATATGCAGGCATGTGCATGCAGATGATCATAATTGAGGTAGAAAACAAATATGGTTTTGGTCCTGCACAGTGTTTTGCACAGGTTTTTGCTACTATAAGGAACAACTGTGAAGTGACCCCATAATTAGCTACATCACATTTGTATACATACAAAGCAGCAGCTAATAGCTTATGGGCCTCTTTTAAAGTCTCTTCTTGCACTACAAAGGGGTCTGGTCCAGTATCTGCTTTCATTTAAATGGTTGAGGCTGAATTACCCTAGAGAAGTATGCATGTGAAAAGTGTGTTAGAAGGCTAGATGTTTTCTGATGAGGGCATCAGAGCATCCCCTTCCTCATCCCTGTGGGGATTTTATTTTGTACACAAATATATATTTTTTTAACTGTTCAGTATCATGCAAACCTGAAATGCGAAGGATTCGATTAAGTCATTTAATTGTACAGACAGGCAGCATACAACAGATCTGCTTAAAATATTTTATTTGCCAAAATGACAAATTAATTTTTTTTCCATGATAAAAACATTTTTATTCTCCTTTTCTAAATCAAGCTGTTCACACAAGCGATTACTCTCCTAATTCCAGATGAGAAAAGTATTATTAACAGTTACACTGATTGTCATACTTCAATTTGAATTTTAATTGAAACATATCTCATGTCATTTATTGTAGTACTAAAAAATCTCATCTATTCATAAAGTCTCCCAGGAAAATCAGAAATGTAATTAGTGAGAAAACTGTATTTTGCTACTGCGCTCAAGTTGCTTTAGTGATAATTGTGTGGTTTTTTTTCTTCACTGTAGAGTTAAAAACATCTGCAAAAAGTATAGGTACCGTTAACTGTGCTGTGCCTTGGTACAGCAAACTGTCCTGAGGAGGTAACTAGCCCCGGCTGGTCCAGCCCTTCCAGTGGGAGTAGACTCAGCACGCCTTCTGACCACGCACCGGAATATGTATGAGGTCAGGGACTTCTGGCTCAGTTCCGCCGTTCCAACCCCAGGAAAAAAACCCCAAACCTATCTTTTACTCATCTTCCAGTTTTAAACGAGAAAATCCTAAGTGTCTTATAATTCATGTTTTCATAGCACAAGGAAATATTTAAAACGTTTGTTTTCTTAAATAGCAGCTTCAAAGACAAAACTAGGTGTAATGCCTTATGGGCCAATTTTAAGGCTATAAATCAACAGCAGGCAGATTACTTTGGGAGAGGGGACGGAGTAAAAATATAATTAGCTAAGGATTTTTAGTTTTTTTTCCCTTTTGTTCTTTTTAAACCAAAGTGATTAAAAATAGAAAGCGACAGTTCTTCCTTTTTCCCTGCACAGATTTATAAAGCATTTTATACTGTCAAGAGTATCTCAGACAATGCGTTAACATAAAGGTTTAGCACCTTTTCATGTCTTAGATTCCTGTAACATTAAGCACCAAAGAAGCAAAGAATCAATTTCTGCTATTCCTCAGCATATAGTATCCTTGCTTTCGGTCCAAGCTAGTAGTTAGTCTATGCCTGTGGAGACTGTGCTGATGCTAGAGTAGGTGCAGGTTACTCTGACCAGAAATAGCTAGTTTTTTAAAGTGAAATTAGTTACTGTTCCCAAAGTAACACTTCACAGGAAAACACATGAGACACAATAAACCCTTTTGGCCTAACTGAAACAAAACCAAACAAATAAAAAGAATAAAATCACAACTAACCAAAAAGTATTTTTGCCAATGGAAACCATGAAAGAATGATCCTAAATGAGCTGTACTGTAGTCTGAGTGGTTGGAAAGGTTCTCTTCAGTTAAAACACTTCCCTTTGGACCTGCAAAGCACTTGTTATTTATGACTGGTTGTGAAAAACGTAGTATAAAATGAAGATGATTTGCGTTATTAAGCTGTCTTAACCGTTTTGTAAGTATGACGTCTAAAAGAAAGTCTTTTACTTAAAAAATAGCTCTTCACAGATTCTTCTTGTATCCTGTGGGGATGTGACACTGTGGCCTTGTGTTCTGGAGTCTGTGAAAATTTCATAGTCGTTCCCTCCCTGAAAAGAGAAAAGGAAAGAAGAGTCTTTAACATTATTTAACTTAACTTATAGTCACAGCCTTAGGGTGGAAAAGGAGCACATAAAGACAATGCTGAAAAGACTCTGAATCACACGCCGACTTAAAAGCTTGCTAATGAATGACAATGAGGACACCTTTAAAATAGCTTCCTTAATCAAACTGAAATGTTAATCAAACTGAAATGGGCTGATTTAACTAGTGCCTGGTACTAAAGCAGAGTACTGCAGCAGTACTATGATCCTGCTAGCTCTGCAGGGGGCCGTTACATTTGCAACTGGTTACTGGGGAGAGGATGCTGATGAAAGACTTAGTCGTTCCTAACTTAGCAAATACTCAGCAGTAGCCTGATTTCTTTTTGGAAACACAAAAGCAAGTAGCATAACTAAAGAGAATTTGCAGGCAAGTTTTATTTGAGGTTTCAAACAACAACAAAAAAGTTCCCTTCAGGTTAACTTCCAAAAGAGATGGCCCTTCCTGTAAACTGAGGGACAGAAGTCTTGCCTGAGATATCATCTTCCAGAAAGCTTTAAAAACAAACTGCAAGCCACCATTTTGTGATTTTTTTTTTTGCATAACACATTTATACCACTCTGTGCTGAAACTTCTGCAGAACATCACAAACACCCGCATGAGAACTTCCTTACCCGCACATTAGCGTTGACAATGAAAGAGTAGAACTCACAGTCTAAGTTTAGCCATGGTTTTAGTTTTGTATAGCAAACCAGTATCAACTTTTTAGAATTGTTTACTTGTTAATATCCAGGTGTAAAGCTTGTTCCAGAACAGATATTTATAACTTACTTGCATTATCCTCTTCCTTCCAGCTTGGTTTCCTTCCTTTTTAGCTATATGACTTAACATTGTTGATCCTTTGCTACTGCAGCATGTTGGCCTTGCTACCTACTGGTCTGATGTGGCATTCGTAACTGGCTTCTAGTCACAGGAGAGTGAGGAAAGGCTCTTTCACAGCTGGCTGAGGTGCTGCCAAAGGTGCTACCACCTGCATGAGCAGAGATCCCTGAGAGCAACAACTTCATGTGCTACCGGAAGCGGTATCTAATTTTTGTACATTGCTTGCCACACTGCTGTCTAGTGAGAAAACAGCAACTCCTGCTACTTCACAACTGAAAATGCTGCACCAGCAATTATAGAGTTTGGGGGCAGCTGATTTTAAACCCTACACCAGAGGGAAAGCTGATTACTTTTGCAGCTGGTGTCAAGTGGGGCAGGACAACTCTTAATACAAAGCCTGTATTTTTCTTATAAAAACTTGGCTTTTCTAACTTTATAAAACTATGACATTCTTTGTAACTTATAAAATTGTAAGCTCTTATAGGACTAAGCCTTTTCTTGTGCAGCTTAGCCTGACACCATCCCTTGGCCATGTGCAGGCAGCCTGAATTTCATCCAAGTCCTTGTGTTTGCTACTACCCTTTGCTAAATCTAGTCAGTTCTCTGCCCAGTATTTTCAAAAGCCTGTGAAACAGCATATTGTGTAGCTCTCTCAGGGATCAGATATAAGTTCAGTTTCTCAGCAGGGGACTGATAAAGTGGTTAGCAAAGATACCATATGAAATTAAATGGAAAATAAATATTCACTAATCACCAGCCAAGAAAAACCTTCTATCTACAACAATCAAATAGGATTATCAGTTTTCGATGGTCAAGTCATCTATGTTTTCTAATGTAATTACAGAAGTACAATTTAAAAACACCTTCCAGTACTAACTCTGTTAAATACACTCTGCTCACTTCAGAAAACAGGAAAAATCTATGCTCGTAGCTATCTCCCAGCATTATGCTGACTGGTATTAAGCACAGGCCCACGTTTACATATATATTCTGAATTCAGTTCTTGTCAGGCGTAAGGCAATCGATTAGAACCTACACTTCTTGCAGTTTAAAATAGCATCTCCAAAATACATACATGAAACAATATACTCACTGGCATAGTCTTATCTCCAAAGAAATAAATTGTCTCGTATCCGTCTTTGGCGATGATTCCTAAGCAGTACCTCTTATCCCAGCCATCTGGGAACACATCGAAGCTTATCTGGCCTCCTAGGATAGATATGAACCAAGCAATCTCTATTATAAGAACACAGTTGTTAGGAGACAGTGAGGAAGAACAAAACTGAATAAAATTTTTAGTACAAGAAACTTTACAGCAATGCTACGAGACCCTGGAGCTGTCTTAAAAATACAGAAAGTATTTTATAGGGTACCAGTTATTACAGTTGTGACTTACTGATTATTATTTACCCATTAAACAGCTCTGAAAGTCTTGGCAACTTCCCAAACACCATTGCCTTCTCTAGAACAAATTGATTTTTTTTTTCTTTTAAGGTTACATTTAATCTTTTGACTTTTGGAAGGAAACCACGACTAAATACAGCCATTGCTGTACCATACAGTGTCTTCATCTTGTAAATACTGAGAAATAAATGTGTACGGTGTCCGAATCAGAGAAGACCTGCCTTTACTGCTGTATAGACTTTTATTGTGGATGAGATTGCTTCATACTGATATTTTTCTGTCTTTATGCAAAAGCTTTTTAAGGCTTTCAAAATAGGAAAAGGAGGAACTCAGCCTAACAGGACACTGACTAACAGGACAACATTTTTTTTACTTTACTATTACCAATACTGCACTGATATTAGATCTTACATTTTCTTTTTGCAATGTCAAGGACTAGGACAAAATGTCCCAGTTCCAAATCTATGGACTTTATCAATATGTAAGTGTATTTCCCAGTGGAAGTGAGTGTCAAAAAGGTATTTACAGCATGCTTTAGGAGAGCAGTTCACTTCTGCCTTAGTGTTTTAACACTATACCAATAATGTCACCCATATGTCTTTTATTAATTTGAAAAAAGTGAAAGGCAAGAATTTTTGTAATATAGTAGGGGGGAAAGGGAAGAAAGAAGAAATGTACGGAAAATTAAGTCCACCTTATTATCACTTTTTTTTTGTTTGCACTTGCTTTTGGATTTTTTTTCCTCTCCTTCCTCCCACTCAACGCAGCTATAGAACTGAAGAACCATGGACTACTGGAATAGTACTGATGTATTTCTGATCAAAATTGATGAGCAGAATATTTAAAAATGAGCAGAATCTGTCACACAACTAACATTGAAAGATAACGAACCGATGACAAGCAATGACGTTCTTTGTTGGTTGACTTCGCTTAAAATGCACCAAATGAAAACCTAGAAGTAAAAAAAGGCTGTACTGCATGCAGTGAGGGGACGTGATTTGTTTTAAATGATACTTAAATGAAATGGTTTTCAATTAAATTATTTCAAATGTGATACCTATAGAAAATGTGAGGCCTTTTCCTGCAAATTCTCTTCGTAAATCAGCTACAAATTTCTCTCTTATATGTTCCTTCTGTTTAAAAAAAAAAGGGGAGGGGGAAAAAAACCCATCAGCTATGTGCCGCGTTAACTCAGGAATAAAAAGACAATCAAAAAAAAAACCAAACCCACCCTCAAAGTACCCAAAGCTCCGAGTATCAGGACTCGTGCGACAGAGCTGTATTCTGTTATTACTGAAAGCATGCTGAGAGTATTTCCATGTTAATCTGTTACCAGCTTGTACAAAATAAGAGCAAAACTTGACATACATGCTGTGATATTTGCATTTCTATCTGAAAATCTTAGGATGCTAAGGATACCTCCTTAGCCTCATCTCGCAGCAGAGTTCAGTTTTACAGATGGGGCGACTGAGGCACAGGAAGAATGGTGCGACTCTTCTGACACCGTGTATTTCAAAAAGGGTATTTTCAGAATGCCTTGGGCTCCGTTAACCCAGTCACAGGCAATCGCTGCTTTTAAGGAGTTAGATTTCAGTTTTTGTATCACATCAGAAGCAGCTGTTACGGTGCAGCAGGGAACAGAACTCTGACACCATGGCTCAGATTCATTTCAACCTCCCACGTTTAGCTGTGTACAAAGGAAAATAAATGAGATCAAATAGTTTGATCTCGATTTTTAAGTTCTGCTTTAAAAGGCTTGGAGAGTTGAGAAGAAAAGGAATAGTTTTATTGACTTGAATGGATGTAGGCTGGATATACTAAAGAGCGCTGCAGATAAGTACGGTTTTGTCTATGACAGGGTTTTTCAGGAACACGTACGTGAAGGTAGGACATTCAGTACTCTGGACATAGGGTTAAAAGAAACATGAGCCAAGCCCACCTCTTCTGCAAGTCATCTCAGTTAACTGTTGCAACAAAAAACTAACTAACTACTGTATATATTTTCTGAAGTCTGAAGAAAGAAATTAGTTAAAAACACACAGAAAAGATTAAAATGAAATACTGAACGAAGTATAGAAGGTTCCTTTTTTTTTTTTTTTTTAAATCATAACCTGGCTATAACTGCCTCTTCCAGAAGAGTTGGATATTTTTCAAGAGTTGTAACTCACCTTATCAAGTTCATAGAACTCAATTCGTTCCTCCTGGCTGCAGCTTCTTCCAATGGGGGACACGTTCAACATCCCGTTACGGAATTCAATAAAAGTGCCCCTGGAAAAAAAAGAAGTGATTAACAAGACAGAAAATAGATGAAAAATTGTTCAAAATACTGAGTATCATGATGAGGTTTCATTTAATTCTAAGAACAGTAGGAATCAGATGTCTCCTTCAGGCTCTCATTGTATGCATAAAACAAATATAGGAACCAGCATTACTGACATGAGGGAATCTTTTGGACTTTTATTTGACTCTAGCAACCTCAACGTCATCACTACTGACTTTTAAAGGTATGATTTGTTTTAAAAATGTGACTGGAGCATCCTGTCAACCAGACGTTCAGCCACTAGCATGCCAGTCTGTCATCTTTTAGGTGAAACAGCAAAAAAGAATCTTGGCAGAGTTTCTAGCTAGCCTCACGTGGTAGATATTACTGACTCGAGCAGCTGCACCCTCGCAAACACACAGAATTGATCTTAATTCATACTTCTCATCTCTGGAAAGCATTATGCTGCTGAATTCCAGACTTATCAAGGAATACTCCTACTCAAAAATTGAACTTCCTTCCCTCTCAAATGAGTGATCAATTGGTATTTCAAGTTCTGATTGAAAAGGCTGAAAAAATTCTACATTTTCACCTGCTCCACTTGGGAGCTTGTCTCTATATGCACGGATTGATCTCTGTTTCATGTCTACAGTGTTCCTAAAACACAAATTATTCATTTTTTTAATGAGAAGTCAGCTTTACATCCCAATGCTCAACACTATAACGTGGAGAATATGGTGATCCCGAGACGCGTGTATGCACATACCTTTTCTTTGGCAGTTTAATCTTTGCAATATAACTCAGGCAGTAGTTGATTAGATCTTGAAGTATGTCCTCACCCAGGTAACCCTGAATGTTCTAACACAATAAATACCATTTAACTGAGGGTCCAGAATATGAGATTCCAAAAATAAGTCACACAGAAAACACAGATATTAGATAATCAGATATGGATAATACCACAAAGAAATAGTCCTTCAATAAGTAAGTCTCAAGTGATGCACTCATGGTACTAACTTAAGGATCCCATTTTTCTTTTTGCTTACTTTGTTCTGCTTTGTTTTTTTAACCATAAAAACAAACACTCATTTAATATGCTCCCTACTAGTACTTGCTTTACAAGGAAACATCGCCAAAGAGAGCAAACCTAGAAAGACAATTGCAGTTAATGTCTGCTGCAGCCATGCATGAGGAATGGAGATTGTGACTGCAGTAAACTGGAAACCACCGCTCAAAGTCAGTGATTTCAGCCAGGATCTCTTAAATTTTTCATCACCATTACTTATGTTGAAACAATGTATGTGACTAAAGTATCTAGAATCAGTTGTTTATTCATTTAGAATACCTTCCAGCATATATAGCGTATCAGAATGTATGCTCTGAATACTAAAAAGTATCTGCATTAGAGTTAAAAGAAACTTTCTAAACTCTAAGGCCTAACAGACATCAGCTAGGAAGTGCCAGCTTCCATAGGAACTCCAGGGGCAGAGGCCTGGCCATGTGTCCTATGGTTGAGGTGAGGGAAATGCTGTTCCAGGATTTTCACTGTTCTTATCTGATCGGATGTTCCAGACTCCAGATGTGCTTTTGAGAATATCAGAGAGCGAAAAGATCTGCTACAGAAGTAACATACGGAAACAGCAGAAATTTTGGCCTTAATGAGGGTGATTATAGAAGACTGCACTGTAGCAAGAAAGCAAAATCTTGTTTAGAAAATTTCACCTTACTGGAAATTTCGCACTTACCTGCTTGCTGAAGAATTTCCCATCTTTGTATGCTACAAGACCATTTTCCGGAAACACGTAGTCAAATTTTTCAACCACTACAACCAAACAAAAACTTAGTAACTTTCCCTATACTTCCCCTATATTCTTAAGGTAGAATTGTCTTACACATTACGTAGGTTAAAATACAGCAAACATTAGATCATAAAGTGTGAAAGATTCAGCAGTATAACATCAAGCACAAGATTAAAACCACTGATTTCTCTCCAAGATTAGCACACACCTCAAATCACATTTAAGTCTTTCAGTCAAGTTATTTCTATTTTTGCTTAAAGTCTCTTCTGCAAACATGTTCATTTGCATTAAATGTACGGGGCTGAATATGTCAAACACTGCAAAAACTTGACACGCAGCCAGGACAGACAACAAATAAAACACTACTGTTTCAGGTCTGCTTTCTCAGTGGTACCAACCTACAGGAGATGACTGAGAGTTGTGAGAATCCCGCTGCAATGCAAAAGGAGATGGCTTACCGGGGACCACTCCTACGCCAAACAAATTCTGACTTACGCAGGCATCACAGGCTATCAGTGGCATCAATTAAGTAGAGACCATTCAGGAGTCTCTCAAAAGACTAACAAGCATTCATCTCTGCACAGTAACCCCACTGCTAACGACATCAGGTCCTCTGTGTGCAGAGGAGCCTGCACACACGCATGTAACACGTAGTTACATGTTAAGACACCAGCGAGACGGATGCCTTCCCAGGCGCTGTCACGGGGTCGGGATTTCACTGTTCACAGCGATCCCTTAAGAACACACGGAAATGCCTGCAGAACACAGACACTGCTTGCAGGTTGTAAATGCCTGTCAACAGCTGCTCATAAATGGTGTGCAACGTGTGAGAAAGGAAAGGTTTACAGCAAGGAAGGAGGAAGACGAGCAGGGTTAACATTTAACCTTCACGACTTCCTTCCGAGCAGCCCCGGGCGCCAGATTGCGTCAGCCTCCATCCTTACCGTCATCGCCAAGCTGCTCCTTGATCTTCTCGAAATCCGAGCCTCCGACAACCCCAACTTTCACCTTCTGGCGCAGCCTCTGCAGGAACTCGGCCATCTCGGCCGTGATTTTCTAGATGCCAAAACAAAGCAGTTCGGGCTGTCAGCGCCTTGGCGCCAGCACCTGCATCTTGCAGTGCCCGTTAAACCCCAGCAAAACCGCGCAGAGCTTTCAGAAGCGAGGGCCGCTTTTCTCTTTGTTGCCTTTTTTTTTTTTTTGGCAGTGAACGTGGCCGGCAAGGACCCGAGGCGGCCCGCCCCAGCCCGCCCTGCTGCCCGCCGTGCCCCAAGGGCCCGCCGCCGGTACCGCGGCGGGTGCGGCCCTGTCAGCTCGGCCCGGCCCGGCCCGGCCCGCCCCGCGCCCCGGGCACTCGCCTGCCGCGGCGCCGTCAGGGTGCCGTCCACGTCGAAGAGGCAGAGCGCGGCGCGCTGCGGCGGCGCCATAGCGGCACGGCCGGCGGCGGGCGGCACTGGGCGGGCCGGGAGGAAGCGGAGCCGCGAGGAGGCCGCCGGGAAGCGCCCTGCCCGCCTCCCCTCCGCCCCTTCCCTTCGCCTCCGCGCCTTCCTCTCCCGGCAGGCGGCGCGGGGCGGCGGCGCCATGGCGCTGGTGAGCTGGGGGGGGGGCTGCGGCCGCCTCAGGGGGAGCGGGGCGGCGGGGCAGGAGGGGCCAAGCCGAGGGGGGGCCGTGCTGAGGGCCCCCCGGTGCCCGCCGGTGCCGGCAGCCGTCCCCTCCCCTCCCCTCCCCTCCCGCTCGTGTAGCGGTGGTGCTCGTGTTCCTCTCCCCTTCGTGGGGTTGCGTCCGCTTTTCGCTGTTTTTCCGAAATTTCTGTTTAATTGGTGGTTTCGCACTTCGCTGGCCCCGGGTTCTCCTCGCTTTGCTCTGGCAGCATCTCGTAGCCGCGGACTTCGCGTTTTGATGCTCCTAAAAAATGCCAAACTCCGGCGAAGCAGGGGGTGCCGTCAGGTCGGGCTCAGCTAGCTGGCCGCGGCCCCAGCCGTGCTATAAAAGCGTTTTTTCCCCCCTCCCCCAGCCGCAGGAGGTGCGGGTGCGAGCACCCCTCCCGCCGGCACCGCTGCGCGGCCGGGCCCGCCGCCGGCCGGTGCGAGGCGGGTGCGCGGGGGGGCCTCGTGTGGTGACCTGCGGGGTCGTCTCCTTACAGGTGCGGCTCTGCCGGGTTGGGACCGGTGTCCACGCGGCGCCAGCCTCGGGGCGATGCCTACGGAGTGAGCTCCGGGCGAGGACGCGGGAAGCAGCAGCTGCTCGCCCTCCCTGTTTCTTTGGTACCTGGGTGCGTTTACAGCCACGGCACCGGCAAATTGGCGGTGTTAGTGCTCGTCTGGAGACACAGCGAGTGCCACCTGCGCGTCTGTGCGCTTCGGCTCCTGCTGCTGTGGTCCAACAAGCGGCTGTAGCTGAGGAAGCAGAGGAGTTCAAAGTGGTCTACAGCTTTCCGGGGATTAAGTACTGCAGGGTGCTGTCGAGGCTGAAGCTGCTGCAGACTGCGACAACCCTGGCTGTGCTGCCTCCCGTCTGCTACCTCTATCTGCAAGGCCAGGTTTCTCAGCCTGTCCTCCTGTACACAACTGGCGTTGCTTTCTTTGCTGGTGTGATGTTGTATGGTATGAGCTATTTTTTCAGACGAATTATTGGATTAATCTACCTAAGTGAAAGTGGCAGAACTGTCAAAGTGGCCCACTTGACATTTTGGGGAAAACGGAATGACATTTACTGTCCCATAGACACAGTGATGACTTCAGATGAAGCTGGAGATGTCAAAGGGGAGCTACTTCTCCAGTTCAAACGATATAACAGTAAAGATACCTTGTATTTTACGACTAAATATGGCCAGGTTGTAGACAAACAGAAGTTCAGGCAAATATTTGGAGAACTTCAGTGATACAATAACAAATTTCCAGTAATTCTGCTTGTTGCGTTGTTCCTTGTGCTTATTCTTCTATGAAGTCTTTGATAAACTGACATACTTATGTCATTTTCCTGTGTGACGTCTGCTGGTGAGTGTGCTCATCATGGAAAGTAGAAATGGTAGTGAACAATCCAGTTGATTAAACATCTTTGTAGCTAGTTTATGGTGTGAGCAAGATCACTTTTGTTTCACAGTGAGTGTGCCCGGTATTGCTGTCACATTGCTGTTCTAAGACTTACAAGCTCATGCGTTAACAAGCTGTAAATAATACATATAATACTGCAAAAGTTCTGTCAGATTTTGAAGGCATTGTTAAAGAAATGATACATTGTCCAGCTCTTAAGAGCACACAGGGACGATGGCTGTGAGTCCATCTTCAGGGAAGTGAACAAAACTTGGCAGCACAGCGATGTGTTGTGCTAGACGAGCTGATGGTTCAGTCCTGGTGTAAAATTAAAGACTGGGACAGCACTTCAGGAGCCTCTAACACAAATTTATTTCCCACTGAAATACAGGAAGAATGTCCCTAAGCTATGATGCTATGAATTACAGGGACAGTGTATGATCAATCCCTTTTTTTTTTTCCAGTTTATATCCTAATAATTGCAATCTTTATCATCTGGAAATCTGGAGCTACTTGTCCTTCTTTGCATGTATTCATGTTTATGCTTGTTTTAGGCTGTATGTTTGTATGACATTTAATCACTACTGTAACCACTGCTGTCACCACTGCTGTTTGTGGTGAATGGAGTTAAATCCAGGTGGAGGCCGGTCACTAGTGGAGTCCCCCAGAGCTCAGTACTGGGGCCAGTTCTCTTTAATATCTTTATCGATGACCTGGATGAGGGGATCGAGTGCACCCTCAGTAAGTTTGCAGACCACACCAAGCTAAGTGCGTGTGTCGATCTGCTCGAGGGTAGGAAGGCTCTGCAGGAGGATCTGGATAGGCTGGACTGATGGGCTGAGGCCAACTGTATGAGGTTCAACAAGGCCAAGTGCCGGGTCCTGCACCTGGGGCACAACAACCCCAAGCAGAGCTACAGGCTGGGAGATGAGTGGCTGGAAAGCTGCCTGGCAGAGAAGGACCTGGGAGCATTGGTTGATAGTCGGCTGAATATGAGCCAGCAGTGTGCCCAGGTGGCCAAGAAGGCCAACAGCATCCTGGCTTGTATAAGAAGCAGTGTGGCCAGCAGGGCTAGGGAAGTGATTGTCCCCCTGTATTCGGCTCTGGTGAGGCCGCACCTCGAGTACTGTGTTCAGTTTTGGGCCCCTCGCTACAAGAAGGACGTGGACGTGCTCGAGAGAGTCCAGAGAAGGGCAACGAAGCTGGTGAGGGGTCTGGAGAACAAGTCTTACGAGGAGCGGCTGAGGGAGCTGGGCTTGTTCAGCCTGGAGAAGAGGAGGCTCAGGGGAGACCTCATCGCTCTCTATAGGTACCTTAAAGGAGGCTGTAGCGAGGTGGGGGTTGGTCTGTTCTCCTACGTGCCTGGTGACAGGACGAGGGGGAATGGGCTAAAGTTGTGCCAGGGGAGGTTTAGGTTGGATGTTAGGAAGAACTTCTTTACTGAAAGGGTTGTTAGGCATTGGAATGGGCTGCCCAGGGAAGTGGTTGAGTCACCATCCCTGGAGGTCTTTAAAAGACGTTTAGATGTAGAGCTTAGTGATATGGTTTAGTGGAGGACTTGTTAGTGTTAGGTCAGAGGTTGGACTAGGTGATCTTGGAGGTCTCTTCCAACCTAGATGATTCTGTGATTCTGTAACTCTTAAGTTCCAAAAACTGCAGTAAATGTTGCCAAAAATTATCTTAGACTACATGAATTCAACAACCTTCTGTTTACTACACCATAGATAACAGCTTAGCCTGAGAACCCAGTCCTCTAGAGCACCACTTGATTTGTTTGCTCACTTGGGCATACTTTAACATGGACAGTGCCCTTGCCAAATACCCTTCCACTTACTGGATTTGCATACCTCCTTCCCACCCCCAGGCTGATTTTACCTGAAATGAAAACAGGTAAGACAACTAAAAGCTATGTTGAATTAAAGCTGAAGATGAAACGTGTAGTTTGTGTTCTCTGTAAGTTGGAGCGTTGATCGCCTCACCACATGTATCCTGAAGGATGCTGGTTTCATTCTGTGGTGTTAGTATGATTCCTTCTTTGCCAAACCCTCCACAGAAACAAAGAAGCAAGATTTAAACCTGAGAAAGAATCAAATCTGATCACTTTTAACAGGTAGGATTTTTATTTTGGAATTGTCACAAGCAAGGCAACTCCTTACACCGCTCTTCTAGCTATTAGTTCATTTGGAATTATGGCAAATAAGCTAAACTTCACCAAGAGCAAAGTCTGGAGAATTCTTTTCACTGTTTCTTTCTCAGGCCTATTGAAACCTCTGTCTCTTGGTGGATCAGCAGATGCAGGTAAGTAAAACTGGCATTATAACGTGCAGCCTAATCATGATTTACTATTTACTCAGGTGAAACTTCTCCTAATGGGGTCCTTATTATTTTAAATTTTGGCTAATACCAAATGGTGCAGCAATATCAAAAGGAAAATATTTTTCCTTGGCTTAAACACTATGGCAGCAAAGTATGGGTTGACTGAAGTGGATTGCATGCTTATAGCAAGTTTTCTGGAGGTTTGTCTGTCTTCGTAAGAATATATTTAATAAGCACTAGTGATTCAGTTTAGGCATATGCTAGGTTTAAAACAAAGAGTCTTGGAGAACTTCAATTATAAATATTTTATTTAAGAATATTGATTACACGAGATGTCTTTTTTTTATGAATCTGTGTGCAGTTACTAGATACACCATGAAGTGTAGTTAAGTATTTGTTTAAACATTTATTTTGGCACTGTCCACAGTATGCTGTAAACAATATTAACTTTATATACTTCAGCTGCAGTGCTTCCTATGTATTCTCTAACATGATTTCATCAATATGTTGTACACAATTATACAGTTACTGAGTGTCAGTAAAAATTATAAAAACACCTAGAGTATTCATAATAAAAGTGAAGATGTGGTAAGACTTCAAATTACTGGACCTTTGCTTCTGTAGAAGTACAAGACTTGCTAGAGACACTTACTAAAACTACTGCACTGATATGTTGAACGAACTAATTCCCAGAATGTGGTCAAACACAGTTCTTGTTTTGACTTTCCTCTTGATGATAATACTCTTATGAGGACAGTGATGACAGTGAGGTTTTGTTGAACACCAATCCACCAGTCCTTTCTCCAGATTTCAACAACCTCTGTTCAAAAACCTGCCTGGGTTCTGACCAGCTGGTACCAGAATTCTGGGTTCTGCAGAGAGGTTTATAGAAATCCCATTATTTCTAAGCTAGCAGAAGTCAGCTTTCTTGAGTTGTCCAATACCAGTAGTCAAAAATAGGAAAATGGGAAAACCATGATTAAAACTTACCAAAGCAGGTAAGAAACCTTTCACAGTTTGGCAGCTTTATTAAACATATATAAATCCTTTAACTGCTCTGTCTCTTATGTACTTAAAAATTGCTGATAGGGCAACTGTAAAGTCTAAAAGTGGTCCCTCTTTTTTGGTGCATAAATACAAAAGTTAAACTTGCTAAGGAAAAGTCAGATGCCTGCTAGCCAAAGAAAGAGAAGGGAAAAAAAAAAGCACCAGAACTAGTTCAAGTCAGCCTTAAGCAAATAGTAAAGAGTACATAGTAAAGAGATGTCCAGAACAATTCTCTGAAGAGGAGAAAAGTAACAAAGCGTTGCAACTTTTTCATCTTGTGGCTTTCTAGAAGACCTCTGAAGCATCAATAACTTAAGAGTAACCTATTAGATCAACACAACTACTTTGCGTTACAATGTGCAGTTAGGACTAGGCCTTCACTGTAGTGGCTCTGATGTCAGGTAATGGCTAAGAGCAAGCAATTCTGCTGTAGTTCTACAACATCCTTATTCATGTAGAACTTGTAATAGCTAAATTAATGGCTATTATGGCATATTATGGGCAAATGGTAAAATAAGCCCAAATAATTTGAGATTGCTGACAGAGATGGAAATAATGTGCTTCACACAATTCTTTAAGTTTTGTCAAATTACATACAGCTCAGCATAGCTTTCTCTTCTCTAATTGTAAGAGAAGTCAAGAGTTTTAAAATCCAGGACAAGGAAAGAAGTACTTCACTTCTACTCATGGCACTGCACATGTGGCTGCGTGCATCAGTGCCGCTGAAGCAGTATGTATAGGCTAAAGGCTAGGTAGAGCAGTGTCATGATCCAGGTGGTATGGCAGACTTCAGTATTCAGGGGAGTAAAGCTTGAAATTATTTTGTAAAATATTGTACTTGGCAGTGGTGGAAAGCAAAGCTTTCCCTGAAACACCTCTTTTGTTCCATCTACCATTAGAGAATGGCACTTTCTGCATGGCAGGCATGTGGCTTTTAATACTTGTTGCTGCTTCTGGACACAAGTAAAGCTACTGGGATTATCTGTGAAAACAGACTGTACCAGGTCGTATTTAGACAACTTAGTCAGGGCCATGGATGCATGGAGGACTCTGCAATTAATAGGACCCACGGATGGAGGGCCACCGCTTCTGTGCACAGTGTAGGACAGCTGCGGGTACCTGCTGGTGACCAGTACCAATACTCTGCCTGGGTCGAGTTTGCATGGAGCAGCGTGCCTTGGGCAGCATTACAGACAGAACACAACCCTTAGTTTATGACTTTACACTTATCTTGTAAGTGGAGAAGACATGAATTAATGCAAACTAATCTCATAATCAGTTAGTTGTTCAGTGTAAGAGAACGGCTTTTTACTTGAAGTTTGCTAAGATGTCACTGAAAATGTTCAGAAAGAGGTGCGCGTGATGATCCTTGAAGATCAGCGTTGGACGAAAACGGATTGATCTGTCACCACAGCCTCCCAGTACAACACCTAAGACAAAAAGAGTTTCTTTAGTCATTTCCACCATTGTGAGAACTGCATTTTCTGAATATTTGGCAATGTTCACATCATTGGGGAGGGGCAACAGAAGCTTCCCAAGTCACTGCTAACCATACAGTCACACAGAGTATCATCAGTTGGTGGTGTACTGTGAAGCAAATGGCTCTACCTTTTCTCTCTGCTGGCTTAGTTTTCAAGAACAAAACATTACTGATGTCTTTTACACTCTAAAATTTCATTTCACAGTAGTTAGATGCATCACACCTGCTTCTTTCAAGAGCTATAAGTAACAAAAACCTGACAGCTGCAAACCCAGGACCCACAGTTAAATTCAAAGAGGATATTAGGTTTCAGAGCATGAGGTTCTCCTCCTGAAACACGGGCTTGTCTACAGCCCATGTAGTAAAAGGGGCAGGCAGTTGTAGATCCCCATTTTAGGCAACTCAATATATTTTGTTATTAGGTATTACATAAAATTCCATGTCCTCCCTGAGTTTTCCTGTGTGACAGTTAACTTCAATTTTCCTGATCTGTTTCTAGAAGTAAGCCATGCCTAGGTTCACTGCAGAGGAATATTAAAGTGACATCAGAAATACATGACCTGCATAGGCCTCTTTAGTAACATCAGACCTAAAGAGAAAGATAAAGGTGCACGTACATGCAACTGACTGGTTTAAATGTTTATGAAAATACATCTATTTCCAGAAAAGCCTAAATACAGCCTGTTTATAATTCACTTTTGTCCTTGGATAGTGCAGTACACACACCATACAAAAAAAGGACAATTTAAAGCACCACATATCCTGTTTGTCCTTTGAAGCTAAACTACACACAAATTGCCTTACCTTTGTTTCTGGCTATTGTAATTAACTTGTTTCTAGTTGCATCATTTGGAGTGTCAAATGAACAGAACGTTCCTCTTCCTCTAACTCTGCTGATAAGATGGGGGTAACGAGCCTGCAAAGAGAGGTGAGGATGTATGCATGGCAGCTGCTGCAACAGAGGGCACCAGGTGGCAAGCTCTGCCAGGCATTCTGCCACATGAAGAACCTGCTGCCTCCTCCGTTTTGGGGGAGTGGAGCTATCGCACACTGTCTGGACATCTGACACAACCTTGTGTCCTGTTTGCCCCTTTCTGACAACAGTCTGAGTAGCCACAGACTTCAAGTGTTTAAAACTGCATGAGGTTGGATCCTAATGGATCAGCAAATTTCCCCTTATCTACAATAAGCCTTCCAAATGTTTACCTGTAAATCCAGCAGCCCGGTCAGTAGTGCTTTCCCTGCATGGGCTGCATTGTTTAGGAGGTCTTCTCTTTTAATAACCTTAATGACTTCAGCAAGCATAAGGTTCTTGGATGGATCTCCAAGCCAGGTGTTAAAAATCCGATAGGGCTTGGAAAAGGATGGAAAGAGAGTTGCAGAACATGTTAACAGGAAAAGCACTATAATAAAGAAAAGCAAGCCATCAAACTGGTCATGCAACATCTGGTACAGCAAAAAGCATGCACTAATCTCACCAAGTCCCCTTTTGTGTTGTAAGAGCAAAATACAGCTGCCCTGCTCAGCAGAAACAAAGGGCAACCAACTGCTTTATGCTATGAATTTAGTGCTCTCTGTTTTGCTAATCTGACACCTCATTGAAACATGGCTATAGATGATGTTGAAACCAACATCGTCTATACTGGTTTTGCATTCAAGCTTTATCTTCTGCCATTTAGTTTCTTCATTTATTACATATAAAATGACATTACTATGAAGAATGAGTCTTGATAACAGAATTCAAAATGCTTACATACAAGCTCTGAAGATACCAAGTTATCTTACGGAAAAGGTAAGGTTTTGTTCAAATTGTGGCTGGTTTCCTATCGAAGATTACTTCAGCAGGCTAAACCCAGCTCTCCACTCTCTCCCACGAGCTTTATGACCTTTGTGACTGAGAGCAATCGGAATAAACATGAGGAAGTAAAGATGATTCATTCATGTAAGCACAAAGCAAGTATCTAGGAAATAGCAGCTCCATCTAGCTGAACCTGCATTACTGAAGGAAAGCTTGCCTCTTCCATGGACCTTACAGGTACCCAATGAAGGGGGCACCAACTAGCAGAAAGTTCCATTTTCCATTGAAAACTCTTACAGCATTTGGCCTGAACTCTTCTTTGTGGAAAAATCCTCCTGTCATCATCTTCTTACTAAATGTTACCACATCAGCTGGATCATCCAGGCCCCAATGTTCATGGGCCCAGAATTTTCCGGTGCAGCCACCTCCTGTCTGCACCTCATCCACCAAGAACGCACAGCCATGCTGTGGAGACAGATGGAAAAAGCAGGGGACATGAGTATACACTTCCAAAACAAAAATATCTCCCCTAGTGAAATGATAAATACAAGTCAATTGCATGTAACGTCCCTCCTTCCTCTGCCTTCACTGCTCCAAATCTCCCCTCCTCCACCACAGACCAACGCTGCCATATTTCCTAACCAGTCTTGAAACTCATTGTGCATTAGATTTCACAATTAGGAACTCGGCTATTTTTTCAGAAAGGCAACAGAAACATAATTCTACCTAAACTTAGAAGCAAAATACATGTTTTTTTTTTTTTTTTTTTTGTATGTGTGTATATATATATATATGTATTTCCTTTTAAAACAGAGATACCTAAAAACATCTGGGAGGAGTCTAGGTGGCATTGTCAAAGCCTCTGAGGGAAGCAGAACCTCATTTCTAGGAGTTTTGTTTGTTTGTTTTAGATGAGAAGTCTGAGCTTCCAATCTAAGTCAGACATTTGTGGCATAAAAGCACTACCAGCAGCATGATCTGTTCAGTCTAGGGACCTAAAATGATCCCAAAAGAACAGCCTTTTCAGATGAATCTGCTGAAAGAGCTACTCATTTTAACTGGCAAAAAAAATTTTTTTTTTTTTTTTAATGTGAAGGACAATTTTTTTGAAGCTGCAGGACAGGGAGATCAAACTACATCATGATACTATCATTAAAAACAGTTGCTAAGTACTTTTGGCAGATTCACATTTTAGATAAGACAAACCTTTTCACATCACTTTATTTACGGTATCACCCTTGCATGAGCAGCTGTTAACAATGGGAAAAGTTGCTCTTTTCCAAAGAGAGTTTTCCAGATATTACCTATTCTCTTCTCTGTAAACACACACATAAGCTTCTGATACAGATGTTCGAGAGGAAAAAAGCACAAAGTAGGTCTTACTGAAGGCCACTGCTTCTAAATAGGTAACTTCACATTCTGAGTATCAAGGCATCTGCCTTTTTCATTGTTTTTTTGAAACACTGAAACTTACAGACAGACTCAATTTGTTTATAATTGCAAAAGGACCTGAAAAACAAGTATGTCAAACAAAAATTACCCTTACCCAAACCTGCCTCTTCTAAAATTGTTTTAACCCACCTCTACAAATTGGCATTGCCATTTAAAGAACACTACTATGAAATCCAGTGTAAATGAGTCAGAGCAATTTCTCTGTCATTTAGACAGTAGTAGAAAATTTAGTGGACTGAGGAAACCACTAACTGTGCACCAAATGTAAGAGGAACTACTGTGCTGACTATAGGAGTAGCTAGTATCTCAGTACATGCACGTAACTATCCCAACTGCTAATGAGGAGGCTTGTGAAGCTCCAGAGTGGTGGGAGAGGAAGGTATCTGGAGACAGGAACAAATAATTTCATGTTTAGCTACCAGTGAGTGAAAAGTGAAATATTTGATTACCTTTCTGGCAATATCTCGTAGCTTTCTGAAGAAGTCATCTGACGCATGATTGTCCCCACCCTCTGACTGTATTGGTTCTATAATGATTCCAGCCACAATCTTCTTCTTTTTCCTGTACTTTACAATCAGATCTTCCACCTGTAAATCAAACATTTATGCTACATTCTCCTTTCAGGACATTCTGACATTTCTTTCCCAGAAAGATTAAACCTCAGCACCAGCACGTCAACTCTTCAAAGCTATTTCTGGCTATAAAGGTGTCAGGAACCACAAGGAATCCACAAATACTTCATCCAGGATTTAACACTACCCTCTTGTTCCTAAACGATGAAGTTTAAACCATATCCTGAACCACATTGTAACTAGTTGCATAGTTGTCCACGATGGTGTGAAAGGTCCAGCAAACTTCAGCTGAAAATACCATTGAAACCACTGTAGTTTGCTGTGCCACTGCTGCCATTCTACCTAACTTATATTAAAAAAAAAAAAAAAGTAGATTTTGTGTCAAAACAATACTCATCTAATGTATTAATGAATGCAATCTGGGAAATTTGCCTTTTCTAATCACTCACTTAAGATACTTTAAAATTAATCAGATGAAGAGGTGAAGAAATCCTGTTGCTGATAAGGGGCTTTCAGAGAAGTTCTAATTAACCTTGTAGTGCTAGTTGCTGTGATTAGTAGTGTCATTTGTATTTGAAATACCACTTACAGCTTTCAGGGCCCACAGTCTGTGTAGGCTGTGTAAAGTAATGATTTCCAAAGGGAGCCAGGAAGCAAATTTACAGACTTTCAAGAGAGTGTTCAGCTTTTTTTTTTTTTTTTTTTAAATAATGGCTTCAAGTTTGTGGATTGATTTTTCACATCCCACTTTCCTTCCAGCCCAATAAGCTATTGTGGTGCAAACGCAGGAAAGCAATTTGCTATGCTTTCAGTTTTCCCTGAAGTTATGATGCAGGTTTGAATGAGAAGTCTCTCCAATCCAGCTTTGCGCAGCCATCCACGCAGTGCTGCTGAGCTCCATTCAGTACATCACAGCCCACTCCTCGGTAGTCAGAATGTTCTAGATAGCGCACTGTTTCTGTTCCAGCCACAGGGCACATCATGCCTTGCTCCCCAAAGCCCTGTCTCGAGAACGAGCCCTTGCAAACGACAGATCCTGGATCCCCGGAAGCCCAACAGGGAATCCCATGGTTCTGGTACTTGCAGAGAGTTTGCCTCCCTTGAACTCGGTTCTGCCCACCTTTCCTTTCTCCTGTGCTAGGGAAGGCACGGAATCTCTGCCCACTCACTCCCTGCAGCTGTAGGCAGGATCAGAGCTCTACACCAGAAAGCTAACACAGAAAACCTGAAAAAAATGAAACATCGGTACAGGTTCTCTTTGCAGAGTATTATACACTGAGCTCTTAGTCCATGTCCCTCTGCAAAATCTGGCAGGCTAGTTCACTGTGATATAACAAGCATGTGAAATTTCACTTTAGTATAATTCATGTAGACCTTAATTCACAGTAAACTGGCTGTTCTTCTGAAAAGCAAGGACAAACTTCTAACTGTAAACAACAGTGAATGCTATTTTAATCACATGGTGTTCCAATCCCTGAAAACATTCTTTTAGTGAAAAGCAACTAATCCTACTAACACCATTCATCATTTCAAAACAAAATACCAGAAAGCTGCCAGTGAATTTTTACCTCCTCTAAACAACGGGCTTCTTCCTGTTGATTCTCTTTCACAAAGTCTTCCAGAGGATACTTTAGTCTTGGAAATGGAGCAATAGGCCAGTCCAGCGATGGAATGTCCAGTTTGTGAATTGCTTTAGAGTGAGTTGTAGCTAAGCAACCTAAACCCAGAAACACAAGAATTAGAAAAACACCTGACTAGGAACAATACAGGAAAAAAGCTACCAAGAGGTGAAAAATTGCCTGACACCAGGACTTTCTTAACTGCTTTTCTTTTTCTAAAAAAAAAAAAAAAAGAAAGTCTTTCTTAATTGTTCCAGGTTTTTATTTTCTTTTCTGAAATATTGACTAATAGGATTTAGTCAAACTTAAGTGGAGTGCTCTAACTTTTAAGCATCACTTTCCGTATGTACTATTCCACAAGGACAGGAGAACCTCTATCAATCTGAACAGCAGTGCTCAGTCTAGATGGTTTCACCTGTTTAAAGAAAACCAGTTTCAAAGCTCTCAATTACAGACATGTTGGGTAACACGTTTGTAACGGGGATCGATCCAATATAAAATGGTAATAACAGGTGAGATCACATTTTTATATTGTGGTAATTTTACCCCAGGAGCTAGGAGGGAAGGTGCTGCCGGCCGTGTTTTTCTTACCCATGGTCCTGCCGTGGAAGCCGCCCATGAAGGATAGCATAGCGTAGTCAGGGCAGCCAGGGGGCTGAAAGCAAAGCACAGTGGTCAGCGTGTGGGGCCGCAGGTGAGCGGCAGGGCCGCTGCTGTACGCAGCCCCCTCAGACACCCTGCCCTGACAGGGCCGTGGCCCCGAGTGGGGCATGGGGTTGGAGCCAAGCTGCTGCCCCTCGCAGCCTGCCCACAGGTTTCCTCTTCAACATCACCATCAAAACTGTTATACTGGCACATTTAAGCAATACGTTTGTCATCCCTTGAGATCTTCCTGACCTCATAAAGTATATCATTGGTATTAACGAATATTTGGCAATTTATACTGTTTTGTAGCATTATTTTGCACATGAACTGACACGTCAGCAGAACATTGAGTACAACGCACATTTTGTACAAACTATGAGCACACATGTACCGCGTGCCCAGGGCGCGGTGCCGGCGGCAGGGCCTGTGTGAGGAGTGGCCGGGGCTGCCTGGTGCCAGACACGGCCGGGCCCAGCCGGCCCCAGGCCCTGCCGCAGGGCACAGCGGAGCCTCTCGGTGCTGCCACGGGGCACAGGTTTCAGCCCGAGCAGAGCTCTCCTGGCAGGGAGAGAAAAAAGTGACCCAGAGAAACCATGCCTGAGACCCACACTGCAGCCTGCAGAGGACCCCAGCCAGCTACAGGCTCAGCTCAAGGGTTCAAAATTTGCAATTGGATTCTGTGGAATCGCCCCAAGAAAGGGGGATGAGTTGCCCTCTGAAAATTGCTCCTCCCCCTGCAACTATAAAGAAAAGTCGGAGAATTAGCTCAAGTGGGAATCCTAATGTTTAGATAGCTAAACTTGGACAAAAAGGGATCATCAGTTTCACAAATCTTTAGTCATCTCACAAAATTCCTATTCCTTCAGGTCAAGATGTGCCATCTTCTTTTTTGTACTGGCACAGCCACCTGTCTGACATGGCTGAGTAACATCAGAGAACTTTAAAAAGTAATTCTGAAGACAAGTAAAACCAAACCCTCTTCCTCTACATTTTTAAAGCCAAATGAGTTCCTCAGCTCCATGGAAATGAATTGAATACGTTTCCCTAGAGAAGTGCTAGTCAAGCTAAGACCAGCAGATCATTCATTTCTAAGATACGTATCTCAAAAAGAAATTAAATTCACCATTTTCTGATATTGCTGCATGTAAGATTTGTGACTGGCAGGAGCAAGACCACCTCAGTTGAAAGTTTATAGGATTTCAGGTTTCTCAGCTGCATCTCAATTTCCTCATCCCACCCGTTGTTAACAGTTAGTCAAATTTTAACTGCCCCCCTGATAAATTTTAAGCCATAAAATTATGGCTTCTGGAAAAATAGTAAGGACTGTTAATATTTGTAAAAAATTGCATGTATTAATAATCTCCATGGACCCATCCATCACTTTGTTCCCTTTCTAGTAAGTGAAATAAGGGAGATCTTCCCAAAATTCACAATTGGGAAGGATGCAGAAGAATACTAGCAGCTGGTCTTGAATATTTTGGAAACAGTCTGTCTTTCACCATTTTCTAAACTTACAAACCTTCAGGATAGGAAAGCCAATTTTCCCCCCAATATTCTTTTATAAAACCACAACAATGTTACATGCGTAGGTGTGGTAAAAAAAACAATGTTACCTGGTTAATCATGCAAGATTCCAGTTCCTCTTTTGTGACATTATTATGGCCCCTCTCCTTGTTCTGCAAAAAAGCAAAACAAACAAAAACAGTTCTCCTTTAGTTGTAACCAATGAATTTTTAGCTCAGTCACACACTAATAATTCCGGTATTCCAAACTAGAGCCAAGGAAGACATTGAGTGTGGTTCCTATGACTGCAATATGCATTTCATAAAACAAACTGTTTTAGATAAATGACCGTTTAAGATGTCTCCTCGACTATAGGATAAAGAAGACCTTTTCAGGGAGGTAAGTCCCAAGGAATACATGAGAATTTATTTTAGTTTCTAAGTTAAACCACTGCTGGAAGAAGAGGAAACAGATCACACTACACAGGCGATCACATGGTTAACCAAAGAAAGAATAAGCAGTAATGCTGAATACATTTTGTTTGTTTATTTTTTCATTTCTAAAGTTGTGTTAATAAGAATAGAAAGCTTAGATGAAAACTTTTAAATAGATTCTATACTATATCGAATAAAAATCACATCACAACCTGGAGAGCCTGCAAGCCTTACTCTGTTTTACTGCTTACTCTGTATAGCAGTCATAATGACAAATAAATTCTGATTTCTACATCCAAACCTCCCCCCCCCCAAACAAATCCAAAAACAAAACACTTTTAATATTTTACTCACTCTGTACCACATAAATATTGCTTTAAATGCATTTTCATTTGAGCAGGATCCACAAGACATGGTAATCACCTGTGGCAGACCCTTAGGAGCCACCTGTCAATGAAGAGAGCAAATTACTCCAAAATATTAGGCACAGCTATAGTGTAAATTGAACATAACGTCATCAGTTTCAATATAATGGGAAACCAGTCATGCCTGGGATGAGGAAAACAGATTCTAACTACACCTGAGAAAGCTCATCTCGGTTTCAGCCCCCAAAGATCTTCCAATTTAGAACAGGAGAAACACACTCAACATATTCTGCTATCTCTTATGAAAGCACAGTGAACAAAAGTTAGTGAAAATGCAGTTTGTTATCAGTTCTTGAATCCACACTGGAAGAGGCAGTATCTGTACAAAGCAGACACATCACCCTCTCACATCTGTCAAGTCAGAGAAAAAAGGTTCGATTTCATCACTTGCTGGTTCTAGTCTCTTGGAAGAGGGAAGGCAGGTGGGAGAATAGATAATCTATAATGTTCCTTGTTAAAATCCGTAACATCCTTTGATATACCTGTGTCCCTAAACACAAAATGTGTCACCTCATCACTGCTATCTCAAACTTACTGATAACAAAGATTCCTTCAGTCTTTCTGCAAAGTTCTCTGGAGGTAAAATCCCTAGGGCAGGTCTGTTGATAAAAGTGCTCTACAAAGACAAATGAAGAGACGTTGTTATTTTTCAGTATTACATGAAAAATATCATGTTGATATCAAGGCAGTTACATTGAATTCTAATTACAAATACCAACCAGAAATTTGTAGTCATGGCACAAAGGGTTTTAAAACCAGGTGATAATATAATGTCTTAGATTAATTTTTTCCATCTAATCTGTAATATTTTATTCTTACAGGGCACCTTAGAAAAGGTGTATACTAACTGGTAATTACATTTCCTCTTCAATATTGCCATTTTAGTCACCCAATCTCAATTTTCCTTATACACAGGAAAAATATACCTTAAAATCTTAATTAATTGCCTTCAGTTGGAGTAGCTAAATCTAAATCCAATTAAGGTAACAGTACTTTCTTCCTTTTTGGGCTTGTAATAAGACCATTTCATAACACTGTGGTTATAAACATCCTCCAGATACTATTGCAGTGGTATTTGAGGGAACAAGACCAACATAGACTTAAAGGATAGGGACTACATCTGAGAGATAACACACATGCAACGATCAGCAATGCCAACAGTACAAGAAAATAGATTCCTGACAAAAAAACTTGTATACAGCCATGCCGGACTCCTCTGGCACGTGCAGTAGTGGGCAGGGTAGCAAGATCGGCAAGAAGCTACCTTGCATGCTATTCTGTCACTAATCAGCAACAGGCATTTAATCAAGCTCAAGAACATTGACCATGATATATCCAGACAAGTCGGTGAAGATTCTTTTCAACCATGTACTGCTTTCGTGAAGCTTACTGATTTGCACTGGAAATTTTTCCAGTTAAATGTTTTCTGTTCTAGTGCCTTCAATTTGCACAGTCACCTTTCTTAGTGCCTCAGCCTGAACTTAGGAACATTCATTATTATGGTACATTACAATAAAAGATTGCCAGCTTGTCAGTTTAATAGTATTCATAAAATCACAGAGGTTGCAAAACACCTCTAAGATCATGAAGTCCAACCATTAACCTAGCGCTGCCAAGTCTACCACTAAAGCATGTCCCCAAGCACCGCATCTACACATCTTTTGAATACCTCCAGGGATGGTGACTCAACCACTTCCCTGGGCAGCCTGTTCCAATGCTCCACAACCCTTTCAGTGAATATTTTCCTAATAACCAACCTAAGCCTCCCCTGGTGCAACATGAGGCCATTTCCTCTCGTCCTATTGCTTGTTGCTTGGGAGAGGAGACCGATCCCCACCCCGCTACAACCTCCTTTGAGATAGCTGTAGAGAGTGATAAGGTCTCTACTGAGCCTCCTTTACTCTAGAATGAATAACCCCAGTTTCCTTGGCCACTCCCCATAAGACTTGATCTCCAGACCCTTCACCAGCTTCACTGCCCTTCACACACTCCAGCACCTCCACGTCGTTATTGTAGTGAGGGGCCCAAAACTGAACACAGTACTTGAGGTGCAGCCTCACCAGAGCCGAGTACAGAGGGTCAATCACTTCCCTAGTCCTACTGGCCACACTAGTTCTGATACAAGCCAGGATCCTGTTGGCCTTCTCGGCCACCTGAGCACACTGCTGGCTCATATTCAGTGGCTTATATGCTCACCTCTTCTTTTTTCCTTTCCATTTCCTGATTGAGGCCTGACCGAGTTCAGGTGCCACCACTGCTGAAATAGTCTCCGTGGCTGCAATGTGACCCCTCCTAAAAGTGCATTCCCACAGCCTACCTGGCTGAACTCATGCCTGCTTCCCAGAATTCTTTTCTCCAAACTAATCAGTCAGCAAAACTGAACCTGTGCCACTGCGAGGGCCTTGGTAATCACAGAAGTGACTACAGGAACGCAGACTTTTAATACCTATTTGAAGGTTACAGAGAAGATGTAGCCTGGCTAGAAGCTCTTCATTGGGAAGATGAGAGGCAATGAGCATAAGTCAAACCATGAGAGGTACTGATTGGGTGTAATGAAAAGCTTTTTCAGGAAGAGGACAGTGCAAGTTGCCCAAAGAGACTGTGCTGTCTCCCTCGGAAGTTTTCAGGCCCCTGGGTAAAGCCCTGAGCAACCCGGTCCCATCTCCCAGCTGACCCTCTCTGAGCAGGAGGTTGGGCCAGAGACCTCCTAAGTCCCTTCTGACTTGAACTGTCCCACTGATCATATGAACTGGTCACGTCAGGATTCACACCTTAGAGAAAGATAATTTTGGTGTTAGTGAACAGCAGCTAGTGGAAGGCTGAGCCTGCCGCCCACAAAAGTGGTTTTCAAGAAGTTCTGGAAAAGTCCCCCTTGGTCTCTCTTTGGTCCACTAATGGGAGATGAATTTATTGTGTATATGCATTTAATTTAAATGAGATGTCATGGATTAAAATTGCTTTATCATTGCTTTGTAGGTAATCTTATTTGCTTCACAATGTGCTACTTTTTATTTGAAATTACATTTGCTCACAAAAGGACAAGCTCAGTAATTTTGCCTACTGCAAAGCGTTATTTCCCCTCTATTTTTAATTTTTTTTTAGCAAGTCAACATTGAAATTACAGGCTGAGCTTTGGTGAGTTAAGTCTTTATGGGTCTCCAGAGGGGACAGACCTCAACCCAAACTTTTACATATTTCATCATCCTTCCATCTTTTTCCTTACTAGAGGTACTCACTTACTCAGAGCACAGTAAGATGTGTGAGAGGTCACACTGTACATGTAAGAACACATCATCAGAACTCTTAGGCATAACCAAAAAACACACGCTACAATAAAGAATGAGCTAGGACTTGGTAACTCATACAAGTGTGTTACTTCCAAAACAGTATTTGTTTCAACAGACTCAAGCTTAAAAAAAAATCATAATGATGTTACTGGCAGATAACCACTAAGTTTTTAATACATATGAGAATTCTTACTTGACTTTTTACCTCAGTTTAGAAGGAAATTTTCATACAAAGTTAGAGATATGAGAACATAAATCTGTCACGGATTTGATTAAGGGTTGTCACAGTCAATTGACAACATTTGCCATTAAGCAGAAGAGTGCATTTTTCCTTTGTTGTTTATGAGATGCTCAGTACTGAGAAAAACAGAACATTGACATCAAGCTGCTATGGTCTCAAATGAATAGATAAATATTCTGTTTTTTATAGCTGGCTATAAAGAGGGTACATGAAGCATTACAAATAACCCCCCCCCCCAATCTCTTCAAGAAAACACCTATCCCATTGCTAACAATAAACAAGAGCCCTACCTATTGCTGGGGAAAAAAAAAGAAAAAAAAAAAAAGTATTTTCACAGCAAAGCTGGTCCTTTATCTGGACTAAAGGCTGCTGGAAATCATAAGCGTGCAATCAGGCATAGACAAACAGTTTTAGTGCCACCTTCTCCTCTGAATTAATGCAGGTTTCAGAAATTGGAACGGGGAGTACCAATGTTTTTGATGCTTTTATGCAGGCGAGATGGGATTTGGTTGCACTGCACATTTTGGACTTTGGAGGTAGCTGTTTTAATGCAGGCTTCTAGCTGGCAGCCTATTAATTTCCCTTTTCCACCTGATAAATTAGCAACTGTTTTTTTTTTTTTGAATTGTTTAAAATCTGACTTTGCCTACTGTTGCATTATAATGAAGGCATTGTTATCTCCTCAGAAATCATTTTTATGAGTTAATATTAAGTATTTAGAAATATTACTGTTTCCATGATATCCAGATCTGCCTTTGATAACTCTGGGATTTCCTGCCTCAGTGGCGGATTTTTTTATCTTTTATTTTTTAAAAGAAATATTTTGGTTCTGGGAAAAGCAGAGTTTTTTCTCATCCTGAAGATCTGAGAAAACTCTGTTAAGCAAATTAGCTCAGGGAACTCAAGCATCTGCACTTCTGTCACGTGTTGGCTCAAGCTTTGCACCCTTCTGGGGTGAGCCAGCAGGCTCTTTAGGAAGGAAAACGAGAGGGAAGTGACCAATGAACAATGTGACCTGAGCAATGCCTTGCAGGTAGCATGGACACCCATTCCTGGTTTGCAGAACCCATGGCTAACTCACTGAAAGACAGCACAACCACCAAGGATGCATTGAAGTATAGCCAAAAGCCAGTGCAGCTCGGTTTTGCATGGCTACATTCCAGGTTTTCAGTTAAATCTCATCTCTGTGCACAAATATCTATGTACCTTATACATAAGCTATTGTGTAAAAAACATTTAAAAAAAAAAAAAAAAGCAAGGTGACTACAGAACTTCTGTCCAAGAAGTGAAAATATATGCCTGAATTAGAATGTAACTTTATTTCAACTATTTCCGTAACTCAATCTAGATTATTTCCAAACATTGTCAGTATAGTGTTCGTGAAATACTAAGATACTTTATTTTAGAAGCACTTCCTCAGTTCTGAAATCATCCTGCTGCTGTAGTCCAACTATTTGAACTTTTCAAGGACATGTCAGTGGTTTAGTCAATTTAGTACTTCAGAGACGTGAACCAGCCACTAACTCCCCTGCTCCTCCCCAAATGAAAACAAAGCAATACCAAAAGAAAACAGCAACAAAAAGAAATGGAGCATTCCAGATTTAAAGCGCCATTTTCATGTTCAGAATACTGTATTCTCTCTCAAGGACTTGTGCTTGCTTTCAGCATCAAAAACCTTCACTCAAGAGCATTGTTAAAATAATTAATTGGAAACACTGCGCTTGAAGTATGACTTAAAGCTGTCTGCAAACATATCAAGTGCTTGTATCACCCAAATGTTTACTTCTTATAGAGCTTCACATAGTTTTTGACATCTTCTTAAACACTACCAAGCTCTTTTCATCTAGCGAGAAATAACAAAAACAGTTCCTACCATTCTTTAAATTGAGTCATTAAGTGTTGATTATCAGCCTAAGAAAAATTGAAGACTGCCACAAGGAGGGAGGGGACGCCTTCAGGTACTTAATGTCTTAATTCGCTTACCAAGTTCTGTGGCTGCTGTAGAAGCTTTATCAGAGAGGGATGGCTGTAACCTAATTAAAAAGAAAAAAGAAAGAGAACAGTTGTATCTGGGTTATATAAACTAATGTAGAGAGTAACCTAGAGAATAACCTCATTCAGTTCTTAACTCAATTTCTGTTTGACTTGTGTGTGTTTTAGCTATCAATAATACAACTTCTTTTGAAGTAGGACAAACCTCGTATTTATCAACATGTATTATCTAGAACTTCAGAACAAACTTGGTGTCAGGCAATAGCACAATGTAATTTAGTATTTACATTTAAAAACAGAACACAAAAAAAGAAATGAACATGATGTAGGTTGTTGGACAACTGAAACAACAGTTTCCACCAAATATTGCAGGTCTGACATTACTTAGTTTGCTTGCTCTTATTTCTAGATCTCCTGTTACATTTGGTTTCTCTACAGTACAACACCAAACCTCTCCTCTTCCTCAGCTGAGAGCAGAAGCCACTTTGGGCCAGTACAGCCTCTACAAGCCGTAGTTTCTGCTGGCTGTGGTACAGAGCCGTGCCTGTCCTCCCGCCTGAAGCAGGCTGCTTACCATGCCTGCTCACATCACCCTGATTTCCTTCGCTGAGCTCTGCCCACCCAGCACGTGTTTCAGAAACAGCTTCTGACAGTCGCCACAAGAGGGGAGCTCCCTATGCAGCTGTGTCCGTTTACAGTAGCCAGTACTAACTACACTTCCAGTCTCATACCACTTTTTACCCTCCTTGAATATCAGACTGATCAACCCTAGCACAACAGCAGCTTTTTTTTCCTTCCTCTCCGCTGTGTTTTTTTTTGCTGATTGGATTTTTCTTAATTGTAAAACTTTTTTTTCCCTCTTTTAAATAATAACTGATTTCCCAAAGAAAGCTCATTTAATAATTCTAATTTCAATGCATTATAACGTATTCAGACACAAAGTCAGTACCAAAATATCTGCCAGGGCTCTTTGTCCCTCAGCAGAGCTAGGTGGACACGCAGTGGTGCTGCGCTCAGAGATGGATTTCATCGCCGATGCGTGCAGTGAGCACATGTCAGGCAGACCCAGCAGGGACAAGCACTGGACTCGAGCAGAATTTTGCCTATGGCCTGACAGCACCCCGGGACATCTGTGGCGATAGGATGGCATTCATCGCTGCCGTCCTCTGTAATGCTATCTGAAGGGCCCCTCTATGCACGATGCTGTCAGACTTGTTCTGAGACATGCCCGTACTGGCCTTTACGTTATCTGGGCTTTCACTTACATACACATATGTATATACACTCACATCCATTTGCACCCATGGAGATGCATACTCCTCTCCTGCACTCTGCAGATGTTTATGCACGACCATGAACAATCGCACCACAAGGAGAGGTATGTGGACAGCCACACACAGGCAACTCAGAAACTCATATTTTAGTACCAGCTTTCCTTACAGTTTATGTTGGAGTATCTTTTTCAGCTGTAAACACCTAAAGCTCTACATCATTTCCCACAATGTGAGTTCCTCATGAGAACGTATTAAAATGTTAGGATCCAACTCTTACGACCTCAGTGTGAATGAATTTAGGGTGATGGTGCAGGCTCTGTCTGTCACCGAACGCCGAGCTGAGTGTAGCCCAGGCCAGGTGGCAAGCAGTGCTAACGCTGCACTTCGGACCGTGGGTAACTCTCCCAGCTGATAGAGAAAACGTCTGCATTTTCCTTCCAGAGGAAAGAAAGGACCCTCCAGTTAATAGCACTTGTCTTCTCCATACAAAGTCTTTAGTTTTCAGCACATCAAGACCTTGGAGAGATCAATTCTCATTTCTCAGCTACTGCCAATGGCCAGGTGAGACACCGAGCTCAAAACTGCTGCAACTTCCTAACCGCTTCTCTGCGAATGTGACACCCCCTTGAACTGTTATTCGATACTTCCTTGTTGCCCTTCTCCTTTGGCTTCCTTTTTTTATTTTTATATATTTTTTAATCTTTCTCCCTTTCTTATGTGACACTTAAATTCTCTAATTCCTAATACATGAGTACCTCACCGTCAACAATCAATACTGGCTCTATTTTCTTCAGCATGTGGCCAAATGTAAAGCAACTCCACCGAAGGGATGGATTACAGCAGACTGAGACCAGTGTAAGCGAGGAACAGACCCTTTGTGGCACTTGCAATTTTGAAATAACAAATATCAACCATCAACATGCTTTTTTTTTTTTTAACTTCTGTTTACTTTCCCTCATTTGTCTTTATTCATCCTGCACTGGCCATCGTCAGTACTTATTTCCAAAGAAAATATATTTGTCAATGTATTTATATGGAGGAAGAAACAGAAATCCACAACTTTCTACTAATCTTTTTTTTTTTTTATATTTGCAGTACTTTACCCTGCATTTCAAAATGTTGAAATTATTACCATGTATTTTGAAAAAAAAGGAAAATTAGCGACAGTAAAAGTGCACAAATGAATGAAAATCACCTACCGTACCTAGGCAGAAGCAACAGCTTTTTTAATTGATTGAAAATAAAAATGAGCTGCTTTTTATTGTAGCAGTTAGAGCTGTCTTCTAAAACATCAAGTGAGTTATTAAATGAAAAATCTTAAATATGATGCGAGGAGTTGTTTTATCTGTTAGCACTTCAGACTTAACAAGACAAAGGTGCTTAATTTATGCTCTATGGGAAAAATTGCTTACTTAAAGGTAAACCAATGTACCTGATGCAAAAACAAACAACAAACAAACAAAAAACCAGCAATGGAGCCCAGAAAAATTTATCATAGGCCTGATTTTTAATTTATGAAATGCCAAAGCCACTGACTAGCATCATCTTTTACATTCCCTTGTAGAAACAGTTTGAAACCTCGTCTTCCCTACCGCTCAGTTTTTTATTACAAAAGCATATCATGTCCCTGAATTCCTCATTCTAGCTGAATGACAATAGCCATTATTATCCTGTCTGAGCAGCGGAGTATTTGGCTACTATGTTAACAAGTAAATTTTAAATTCCCTTTGGATGTTTTAGTTCAAAACAAAGAAATATCCAGTCTGTTTTTAACTGCACATCATACTGAAAAAAAAAAACACAACAAAAACCAACAAAAACCAACCAACTGTTAATATTAGTAGGAAGATAATATAAGTGGTTATTTGGACACAGACAACTAAATCCACATTGCACCTGCTGTCACGGGAAGAATTATGCTTAAGCTAGAGGGAGTGACCCAGCTGAGAGCTGTGTCACTGAGAGCTGTCGCTGTGGCTACAGCTGAGAGCACCTTTGAGAGCGTGTATTAATGTTTCAGAAATCTCCAAATTAAACTTTACTTAAGTTTGTTATAAATAACTGCCATTGCCTAGAAAGCTTAACCATTAATTCTAAAACTGCTTGTAAAAATGTGAGATTCTGCTGGTGGTGGTAAGTTTGAATGAAGAACGGGAGAGTTTGAAGGAGATACCTTGGTATTTCACAGAATCACAGGAGATACCTTGGTATTTCCTCTTATGTAACGCAAATTCGATGCTGCTACTACCCATAACCGATCTATTTCCATCCACACAAGATGCTTTTGCTTCCTTTCTCTTATCTCATGCCAAGTGCCTCACTCTTCCTCCTCCTAACATTCCCTGTTCCACTGGTGCATCCTTGTATAGGCCCTGGTAAATTAAGAGAGAATCCTTGAACCCTGACTCTATTTAAAAGAGTAGGTCAGTGTGTAGGAGGATGCTGAACTGGTATGTGGGTTTATATTCATAAAACTAACACCAGAAAGAATTAATTGGTTAAGTAACTATTCTGTAACTATTGTATACAAAGTCAAAAAGCTCTTGGGCTAAGACAGCAGTGGTTTGTAGCTTTATGACTCCACTTCTAACTACTTTCCTATAAGAAGTGACAGAGCTGGCTCTGAGAGAAGGGCACCCACTTCATCAGTGTTGCTGTGTGTCTCGATCAATGTGGCAGGAAAGAACATATCCTCAGGCTCATGAGTGTCCCTGCCTGCAACAGGAAAAAAAAAAATGCAGCCTGCTAAATTAATGAGATGGAAGAAGTCCTAAGAATCCATTTGAACTGAACACCAGGCTGCTGCCAGCAATACCAAACCACACCTCTCTGAATCTCTCCGAACAACAACAGACCTTGCCAACAATAAAAAGACAGACGATTATTTCATTTGCTCTTCCAGGCAGTTTGCTAGTAAACATGTCTTGCATTTGGCTCCATGGGATTTGTAACTCTATTACACAGATGAGATACAGATTGAAAGGAATATGCTGTGTTACGATTTCCCAAAAAGTAAGTGGTAGAAAAAAAACAAAAAAACGACTTTTAATTTTTGTTTGTTTGCTTTTTCAGCATGAAACAGTCCAGAACACCTTTGCCTAGAGTTTTTTTTTATATACTTCTTATCTCTCTGCACAGTCAGGTATTACCTCTCACCCTCTACTGATAAGTATATTCTAGTGTACCAAACCATTATTAAATCTTGTGGAGTTCTGACAGATTCATGAAAGATTTTATTGGATTTACTTGCAGAGATAAGCACAGGCAACGAGCAAGCACCTTGATCTGAGAACGACAACTCACCCAGAATTCCCAACATGATTTTCTTTTGGTGTCCTAGTCTAGAACCTCTGTCACCAAGAGGGACATTATTAGTGGCCTCTGCAGCTTCACATAGTCTGTCTTGTCATTCCATTCAACTTAAAATAATTCTGTGTGTTCAGTCAGATTTAGGTCAGCCTGTAAGTATTATGTTTGCATTTACTTGTTGCTGCACATCACAGACCCACTACCTGGGAAGCCATATAAAGCACTGTACTATAATTCTTAGGTGACTGAGGAACGTGTCACCTGAAAAAAAAAAAAAGGGCAAAAAAAAAGCTTGTCCTCAAGAAGGAGGAACTAGATGGCTTAGTTGAAGATCAGCTATATGTACTGGAGTCTGTCATGTCCATGTCATAAATTTCAGCCAGGCAGAGAAAACTGCAGAAGCCTCAGCTATCACATCACAGGACGAGTATACCTATCTCAAGAGAGTTAATAGATCTCAGTTCAGTTCTGGTCACAGATGATATTAAGAGCAAATCTAATAATGCTACAGATGTTAAAAATAATTTATTTAAAGATAATCTTAACCAAATCAGGCATTATTGCAGATTATTAATATTACATATTACAATGATGACTCTGGTCCTAAAACAGATCCTATTAACAAACAGCTGTTGCTAACTATAATTTAGACAAGAGGAGAAAAATTAAAAAATAAAATAAAGAAACAAAAAAAGCATTAGCCATCAGCTGCTTTAACTTACCGTTATGCTAAAAATGTCAGAAAAGGTTACATGGCATTTAGGATGCTTAAACACTGAGTTGTTCAGCTATTAATAAATAGCTGAATAAGAAATAGCTGAACATATTTCTAACAAGTTTTGCCCATTAGGAAAATATTTCTTTCCTCTCGTGGATGCAAGAACATGAGCACTGCTGACCCATTTTCTAACCTCTTAAGAAGATATTTGTCCATGTGAAAGGACTACAGATCCCAACTATTTTTCATTATAAAAGTAAGGAGACAGAGCTTTTATGTGTACCCAGCACAATTTTTTTTTTGATTTGTTTTCTCTCTTAGCTAATGCCAGTGCTCCCAATACTCTGTGAGCTTTACTGAAATAAGTAAAAAATGGACAACTGAAAGACCTGGGCTGGAGGGAGAAAGGGGTTCTAAAGCTACTGGCTCTAGACACTGCTTATCACAAGTCAGCTCCTTTACAGGAACTGCCCACTGGACACCCTGATACTTGCAAGCCATTAAACAGATACCTTTACATATTAGTAATAAAGTTCACTTAAAATAATACTAGTGCTCAAATATTTTATACACAAAAACTGTATTAAAAGAGGTATGCTTGTATCATCATAAACTAAAACATCAGAAAATCTCAGTGCATTGTCTATACAACCTTCATTTCATTCTTTTGGTGTATGCACTGATTTGCCTTTGACTAGCTGATTACAGATGAGTTTTTTCCAAAACATCTTTTCTTGTCTGAAGAATGGGAGGTCCTCAAAACTAAACACACTTCTTTTCCTAGATCCCTAAAATTCAATGCCATTTAGATGAGGACTGGCATACAAGCATCACACTTCTTTGTCTCATTCCTGTTTCTACATTAGCACTGACAAAATTTTCTCACTGTATTCTCTAAAGGGGAAAAATATCTAGAAACTGTGTTGATGAAAATTAGCTACAAACATTAAAGAGTTCTGAAATTATTGCACATTTCTTAGAGTACTACATGACAGCAAAAATATTAACTGTTTGCAAAGAAGATTGGGATAGTTGAAAACCCATTGCAATCTCAAGGTCTTAGATAACAAAAATGACCTGAACATCACTAAATTCTCCTTCCCAAATGGGAGGCCCGCAGGGATGCTTTTGAGTCATCATTGCTTCTATTCATAGTATAATATCTACTTTTTAAACTACAACAGTTCTGCTCTTTTTGCTTCTGCAGAACAGTTGCTACTGTTAAGCAACTGAGAAGAACCATAGAAAAGCAACAAACAAACTAAACACCTATCAACACCTTTATTCCTTGCAGCTGGGGCCTACATCTCTGCCCGCGTTTTTTTCTTGAAATGCTCCACAAAAATCAAGCAACTTTCCCAAGTACTTGACAAGTCTCTTGTCTGGTCCCTGAGCCCAGTTAGCCTGCCACCCCACCTTTGCTTGAACTCAGTACCACAGGATGAGGTTGTTTCACCTTACTGGCTTCCACATAGCCAGCTTCTTTTTTCAGTTCTTTTGAGACAAGTATGTTAACTAAAGTGCAAAACATGTTTTAATGTTAAAATTTTTAAGTTATGTTTGTTATATTAATGTTTAAAAAAAGTAGCAAACTATTATAGAATCACAAGGCATACAAATCCAAGCACAGACAGCCTAAATTGTGGAATTGCATATACAAATTAAAATTAGTATTAGAGCTTCTTCCAGATACCACTCTGTGCTCCAAGTGAGCAATAAGTACTGAATTTTTAACCCCATTTCCCCAGCTACTAAAAAGTATCGCTGCATATTACATAGCAGTGTTATACCCTGATTGCAACAAGACGTAAATTATGTCAGCTTTGTGTTTTGTTGTTGTTAATCAACCAAGTTCTTTGGTAGTGGCTGAGAGAAGAAAACAATAGCTTGAGAACAAAGCAAAGTGTTGGTATAGCTGTTTCCTACCTATTGGGATGGATGAAATCTGAGAGTAGAGATCCAGCATGCGATTGCCATCTACATCTACTAGGTAGTTCCCTCGGCTCTCTTCATAATTGCAAAAAAAGTGTACAGCTTCCGCATTCTTAAAGAAAAAACAAACAATGAAAGCTTTAAGTAGCAGCAGTGTGGAGGAAGAAACAGCAAAATCCGATAAAAATATCTAGTGATAAAATATAAAGACACATTATATCCATCCCATGGGAATTAACTGTAGAGCTATTTTTATAGAGACTGTTAAGAATCATCTTTTATAACGAAAAAAGGAGGCAGAAAAATGCACTTTTCTAACATCTATCAGCTAAATAATATATAATGACTGAACAACTGAGTGAACAAAATAATTCTGCCAATCCTCAATAACTAGGTAGTTTCAGATCTGAGAATATAACTTAGTCTTCTTCACCCAGTGAACCCCCACATGATGCTTGCAGTTATAACAAAAAAAGGCTGTCAGCCTGTATTTTTATATGAAACCTTATTTTCAGTAGTTTGTGAAGGAAGTTAAGGGCAAACATGCACTTTGAGGAACTGCTTGTCCTGCGAAGGCAATATACACTTAGGTTGGCATACTTTTAAGACCAAATATACATGTGTTCTCACTGGCCACTTCATAACAACTCAAAAAGCACATAAACTGTTTAAGTAATTACAGAGAAATCACTGATTCTAGCAAAACCATTCTGCTGTATACAAAATAGACTAGATTTTATTCAAATGCACACATATACCATGTCCACCATATACCATGTCTTAGCATTCAAACCCAAATTCAGTCCTCCACCTTATTTTTTGAATGGAATTAAACATACAAAACAAGATTTTAAAACAAGTTCTGAAATCACCAGATTGATACCTGCCCAAACTCAGAAAATTTGACAAATTACCTGAATTCCATTCAGCTGTTTCATTAATTCCTGCAGATAAAAAATAAAAAAAAAAATAAATCAGCCCCAGGTATGTAATTACCAAACACTGAAGAAAAACATGTTTCTTTTATATGAGCACGTAAATTGTGTGCAAAACTTGCAATCTTAGATGCTTCCCACGCAACTGCACTTGCCACATGAACTTTCACAGTGTATCTTGCACATACCACAGTTAAATTGCTTCTGTGGCATGTTGAGCTGCATGGGCTGCACACACTGTTTAATTGTAAATCTTCAGAAAGGAAAAGCTGCCTCTCCTATACTGATCAACCAAACTGAGAAGATAAGAGACAAATGACATATGTACAAAACATATGCAGACGTGATGCTGGCACATTGGTTCTAGAAATACAGCTTAAAAAAAATTAAAAATTAGTTTCTTAACATCAAGATTAGCTATGCCAATTGTATTTGTGTTCCATCCAAATTCCTGTGTTTTGCAGAGAACTTGTGAAGGAGGCAATATGGAAATTATTGAAAAACAATTATTTTGACACTGAAAGCATTTTAAATGCTTTAGCTCTAAAGCTTATTAGCTTTCCTGTGCTAATTGAACAGTTTCCATACAAACACTGACTCTGTCAGAGTAAAATTGTCCAGCAAACTGAAACTTTTGATTCATTTCAAAACCAAAGCATTATTTACATCATAAAGTCAACTAGGTTGCTCTGTTTCAGCAGGAGGACAAGTAGCCACGTCCCTACACCAGGTAGATGAGAAGTTTCAGCAAATTGATGCTCTTTTGCTCTCAGTAACTTCAAATAGGAAGTTGACAGTTGAAATTCAGGAGAAATTTAGATGTCTCTCTGAGAGAGGGGCAAGACAGGCTTCCCCCCTTCCTAGCTTTTCACTCTCAGCATCTTGATAAAAGTGGGCATAGACTGTTGTAAAATGATATTTATTCATATTGGATTTAAAGTTTGGAATTAAATTTGTTCTCTAGTAAGTTAGACACAGCTAAAGAAAAAAATATACAAGCCATTATACTTTGAGAACTTACTCTAGATCGTGGTCCAGGAACTTCTGTCTTCATTAGAGGTCCATCATAATCAAAATCCACATCAATTTTAGCTGCAGCTTGACTGATATATCTGTGTCCTGTAGGAAATAATGAAAACCTGAGTACAGACCATATTTTTTGTGTTCTCCTTCAGAATAAATATCCATACCTTATCTGACTGAGAACACTTGACAGATGAGACCAATTACATTGCGCTGTCTGAAGTGAACCAAATATCTCATCTTTGACAAGTGTGAAATAAAACTATTACCAGTGAGGTAGCTTTAAAAAAAAAAGTGAAACGACAACGCAAGCCTAGAAAAACAGAGGCAAATCCTACTGTAAAAGACATGAGGACTAAGAGCACATGTTTCCATCTCCACTGGTAAGTCTGCCAATACACCTTGAGCAAGCCTTTGCTGTGAATGCCCCACTCCTACGCAGCGAAGGCTCACCACCAGTAACAACCAAAAAGCTTCATGGAGTCCACTGGTAAACGGTATTGCAATGTTCTGCAATAGCTCAAAGAACACTGCCTGGAAAATATAAGTGCCTCAGAAAGGAAAATAGGTATGTTTAAAATAAACTGAAAATCTCACGTGAATCCGGCATCTCTCACTACAGCTCTGAAACCCTGGTCAAAAACAGCAACACAACTTTCACTCTGTCCTGTGCCTGGGTTGCTGTTCTTTATCCATGTATATAATGGGGATATCACAATAAACTTTGTATCTGTAACAAAGCTAAAAGGCAAAAACCTCCTGAACTTCATCAGTAACATGCTCGGTTCCCATTTCTGAAGCAACTATACCACAATGCAGTGTTTAGGCATAGTTCGTAAGAGAGAGAGCAGCTTTACATATCATCTTTACCAACACGTCAGGATACAGCCTTTCGAATAAAACAGGAGAGTGACACGATATCTGTGGAGTTCAGCCAGCAGATCTGGAAAAGCAGCTCTTTCAACTTTGGTCATCCGAAATCTACAAAGCTCTAACCCCTGACCCAGGCAAGTGTCACTGCCCAGCCACAAAGTCATGGCAACACCTTTTGATTCTCCAAGCTTGTTCTCTCCACCCAAATTGGGGTGTGTGGGAAGGCCAGAAAGGAGCACTCTACATTGATTAGAAACAGATAGATAGGGCACAAATAGCCTTTTAGCTCAGGGGAGTGCTGGATGTACAAAACAAAGAGACAGGCCTATATCCCAGTACAGGGTTACCTATGCTAGCATGTGCACACAGCAGTCCCCACAAACCAGCACCAGCCCGGTGCTGAAGGCCGGAGTGACAGCGAGGCACTGCCGAGCAATCTGGTCCCTCCCAGCCCTGGTCTCCCTACACGCCTGAGAGGCAGAAAGAAGGAAAGTGAAGGATGTGCTTTGGAGAAGCGGAACAGAACAGAACGTGCTTTGCTCACCGCCATGCAAAAGGGAAGCTGGGGACATGGCCTACCCATGCCACCAGGCTGATGTGATCAGGAAGTGTCAGTAAGCACCATTTTGGTAATGGTAAGCATCCATTTGGAATATGTATATGTTCCATTAAGGGGATTAGGGGATAATTGCACATTTGCAACTGAGGAAGTACAGACTTGATGGCTTTACTGAGGTGCCCAGCAAGAGCTAGCTCTGTGCACTGTGACTAAGTGCTGGACTGAACTAACCATCTGACAGCCCTATGACTTTTATCATCAAGCACCTGCAAGCCTTCACACAGCACAGTATCAATGACAATTTAGTCTTAATAATCTCAACTTAGGGGCATCGCTCTTGCAGCAGGTCAACACCTGAAAGATAAGCGCATCACTTGTTTTAGGCTGTGACGGGCGTGGCATTTTAAAATGGTGTAATTTGCAAAACCCCACGTGAAGATCCTCAGCTCCCTTTCTCTCAGAGGAAGGCCGAGTTGCAGGTCGGAGTGGTGGGGGATGGCTGAAGTAAGGTGACAGAAGCACCTCTGGCAGCACAGCGCTGCCAGGTGCTACGGTGATACAGCACACCACGTCCCCATCGCCCCGGAAGGGGAGGCACCCGGGGAGGCAGGCCGCATCCACGCGCACAAAGGGCAGCGGGACACCCGCAACCGCCCCTCGCAGCCACAATTTCATTTCAGAAAATCACTAGAAGTGTTCTTGTTTTCAAACGACAGTTATCAAATAAGCATTTATCAAGGAAAGAGAGGCTATACTCTGAGAGTGCTCAGCAGTGCTTTGAACATAGCCGTTCGGCCAAGGTTTGTAACTGTGGTTAGAGGTGTTTTCTTTGGATTTGGTAAGCCCAAGCTGAGATAGGCATGAGAGACAGTGGGCACAAACCAGAGCACAGGAGGCTCCCTCTGAGCACCAGGAGGCACTTCTGTGCTGTGTGGGTGCCAGAGCCCTGGCCCAGGTTGCCCACAGAGGCTGTGGAGTCTCCTCCTTGGAGGTCCCCCAAAGCCGCTGGGACACGGGCCTGGGCCTCCTGCTCGGGGTGGCCCTGCTGGGGCAGGGGGAGCAGATGGGCCCGGGGGCTGCGAGTCTGAGAGATGTGTCAAGCAAGGCTGATTTTGAGAAAGTTTATCTGCAAAATCACAGCCTGTTGGAAGTATCTCTAGCTGAGCACTTAAACTCACTGCTCATTTTGGGAAAACTTGGTCTGCAAAGAGAAATCTTCTCCTCAGCTTTAATTCCAAGTGTTATATCTGAGATGCGTCACTGCCTCTCTGCGAAGCTATTAATAGGTTTTGTTACAGCAACACCACTTCATTTTTGTGTCATTCTGTTTAGCATTCATGTAAATTGCAGACTGCATGGCAACTGTTCCACCAGAAAAAAAAGGCTACTGCAGATAAAAAGATCAGCAGAAGCTACATAATACAGAGCCAATAAAGCTGCAGATTCAGTAGGCAGCTTACAAAGTCTACAAGGGGAAAGAGACCCAACCGACCCCTCCGTGCCCCCAGCTCCTTCCCCGATGGGAGGTCACAGCAAGCCAGCAGGAACATTTCCATTTCTTCTGCGTCACCCAAGCCCGCGTGCTCTTCACCTCCATCCCTCCCCTCAACCAGCCCTGCTTTCTCCCTTCTGTGGAGGAATTTACTGTCCCCCTGCATGTCACAGGGCACTGCAATATCCCTCTCATTTCCTTTTAACCTTCTTTTCTGCAGAGCTGGGCTGGGCCCACCACCACCCTGTGCAGCTTTTGGATGCCAGCAGAGGTGGGCAGCACTATTGCGGGCATCCCTGTACCGTGCCCCACTGTATGGTGCAGACGGAGGGCAGGAGATTCACTTCCCTGCCCTCTGTCCTCTCCTCTCCCTTACCAGGCTCCGTGTGCTGCTGTGTGATACAGGGGAGAGCACCAGGAGAGGCACAGAAAACCCAGGACGTTTTGGAATTCGGCAGTAGCATAAAGGATACGGAAAAAAACCTGGATCCGACGCATTTAGAAGTATAAGCATGAAAACAAAAATTTTGGACTATTTCAGGTCTTTAACCTACCATGAAATAATTAAATTTAATCTGCTTCAATAAATAAGGTAAAACAGAAAACCAGCATTTATTTTATAAACCTTACAAAGTAATAAATAAATAAATAAAAATCTAATGAGCTTTCAAGAAGTAACACCAATAACCCTTCTGTTGATGTTCTGTGCAGGTGTTTTCTGCTCCAAGTACTCTGAAATACCTGCACAACAAAGATTTACTAAGGGTTATAACGTTGGCCAGGCACATGCCAAATAGTACAGGGGTGAGAGGGAAATAGCTTTACAGTAAGACACAAATGTTTTATTGTAGTCTGGTATTACTTTGCTGGCATTTTTTGTTAAAGGTGTGGAAGCACATTCACTTATCTCGTACTTAATGGTTTTGAACTATGGTTGCAGGGTGTGTACAAAGCAAAAGGAACATACGCCCGGAACCCTCTTTCTAACCAGTCATAGCCCAAGCTGCCATTTCCCAGAACAGATGCAGTGAACTTCATTTTAGCTTTTACATTTTGTAAGGTTTAAAGCTCTACCACTATTTTTGAAAGTTTGCCTTAAACATACTTGTAAAACGAGTTTTCCTCCAAACGCAAAGGAAAAAGTGAACTTCTTTTAGTTGTTTTAATAAGCCGAAGTCTTTATTGTTATTTCATTATTACTAATTCTGTGGCCACAAAACTGTTTTCTCAGTCGTTTAAAAGAAAAGACATGCTTATATTACAGTCATGCTCCACTGCAGGTTAGTTCATTCCTCTGCTGAAAAGGAGCTAATAGGAACATGTAATTCAGGGTGTTTCTGCTGGAAGAGCTCTAGACCCTGTTCTCTGTGGTGTGACAGCCTCAGCAGGGAGTTTTTAAAAGCCAAAACATGCAGCATGTATGCGCCTTACTGGGAGGAACCTTTTTGACTTGTTCTGCAAACAGCAAATGTTGCCTTCTCCTCCAGAACTTTCTCCAACAAGTGAAATGGTTTCCTCTCTCCTGAGAACATACTGCAAGTACACTTGCAATGGTTTGACAAAGCTGCACATCCAAGACAGGTGAGCTACGATCCACATGCACTTTCCTCCTCTTCCATTCCCTGGGTGCTAACACCTATCTCAGTGTAACAAAGCGAGTGGGCATTGGGAAACCCTTCCAAGACTCACATCCTGTAAACAAGTCTATCAGTAACGTGCATGTGCAATCTTCCTTTTAGGGGAAACATTTAGCACACTGTATTTCCGTGATTTTTAAAGAAAAGACTACTTTGGGGAGGGGGAAACCAACCTCCCAGAAATGCTCAGTAGAGCAGCAAAGACCACAGAAGCTATCAGCATCATCTTTTTGCTGCTATTTATGCAACAGCCTCTTCTGCACTGATATTTGAACTAGATATGTGCTAAGGACACACATGAGCAATCAAAAGTGAGCAGAGCTTTGCTGTGTGGTGCTGCATCAATTCACACTGGCACAGCTTGTACCTGTCAACAGACAGGTTTTCATACACAGCACAGGTTGCTCAAGTGAAACTAAAGCATGCCAGTCTTCCCTGAAGAAGAGTTGCTTTAAAGATCATTTTTATTATATTAGCGATGTTGGTCAATTTATGAGACAGATTACTTTGTTTTAAACAGCTTTCAGGAGCAGCTCAGCCAAACCTCAGTTACTTCCAGGATGTCAGTGAACCAGAGTCACCTAAAAAAGGAGCAACACAAGTGACAGGTTTCCCTTCATTTGCTTGTTAGCTCCTAAAGCATGCTACACGTCATCAGGTTCTACAAGCAAGTGATCTCCCGGCTGATTCACTGATACAAATTTGATTTTATACACTTGCTTTCAAGAGCCCAAAGAGCGTCTCATTTTATGAACACCAGTATAAGGACAGCTTCACCAATTTACTGGTCCTTGTGCTTGCAAAAGGAGTCATTCCACTTCCTAGCTCATGCAAATGCTATGGTTTGAATCTGAAAGAACAGCCTGCCATAAAGAAAAGGAAAATGGCTTGTGTTACCTCATCCTGCCAGCCCACTGGGAAGGAAGGGATTGCTATGACCAGGCTCTCTAGGCCTACCTGCACCCAGAAGTTCTGCTCCCTGACAGCAGGTTAACTGGTGGGCCTGGGCCCAATCCTACACCTGACATAAGATTTTTCATTTGAAGTAAAAAAAATGTTATGACCATACTTATGGCAGACGGCCCAATCTGTCACGATAAGCAGCAATTGTGTGTCTGCACACAACCAGCACACAAGCATGTTTCATGGGCACAGAGAGAGACACACGTTGTATATGAGTGCACAACGACCATCACCGTGGTGCACAAGCACACCTATCGTTCATAACAAAAGCAGAACTAGGTAGGTAGCGTTACTGGGAAATCAGGTGTCCTGATGTAACACAACTCAGCTTAGCAGGTAGAGAAGATTGAAGTGTGCAAGTAATTGCAGAATAGACTCCAAAAACTGCACGAATCAGTAATGCCCTGTCCAACAAACGGAGCCCAAGTACTCTGCGAGCCTTGCAAGTAAATCAGTAAATCAAGGAAATCAGACCACTCACTGCAATGCTTCATCCCTAGTTAACTGTAGCACGTCTGCTCAGCTGGAATCTCTCGAAGGCACTGAACGTACATTACAGCTCAGATCGAATTACTCCTGTTTGACTTATTAATATCAAGTTACTCTGCAACAGAAACTCTGCAAATAAAGCTACTCCATTTTGATACTGATGAATTCAGGTCTTGGTTTTGAGTGCTCCACTTTGCATCTCCAGAATATATAAGTGATAGATTCTTACCACATCCAAGCAATTTTTTTTTCCCTAGATGTATCAATATTTATGCTCTTGAGCCAATGGGCCAGCTCAACATACTGACTTTCTGTTGAGGTCTGTAATCAAGCTGCAATGGAAAAAGGGTTTCTCATGGTATATTAACTTAGCATAAGAACAGGACCAAATACTATGACCTCAGCTCTCTTCCTAAAAAAGCATTACGAAAGCTTTTAAATTACATGTAGCTAATAAGACTGTGAACAGTGAACAGAGCATCTCTTGACATCAAATCAAAAGTCAGAAAACAAATGATGCATGATTAATGAACCTAACTATCAGAGACCACATCAGCTAAATGACTTGCAGAGAACTTTTGACCCCTCTCATTTGAAGATGGTGGGTACAATAAATTAAATTTTACTTTTATTGCTTCTGGCAGACTCTTCAAAGCTCTATACAACATATAGCATCCTTCTAAACACTTGAGTGTTTAACATCAGCAAATTATTATTCTTCCTTTTCATGTAACAGGATGCCATCATTTGCCAGCAGACAGAAAAGCTCGTATTTCAACTCCTGTTTTCTAAGCTATCCTCATCACTCACCAGGTGTCTCGCTCAGCAATTTTTAATAAAGAACCACATTGCTATAGCAACATAATTAATATAATTACACCCTTCTAACATTTGGTGATGTTAGTAGTCACAAAGAGCGCTACTGTTAGCAGGTCTCTGGGGTAAGTAGTGATCTCTGCTAATGAGAGGTAGGTTCACCAGAGGCCTAGAAAGTACTTAGACCTCTGATACACTTGACCAAAACCACTCTCAATAAATACAGTTCCTGAACGTACAACAACTGCATATTACCTGAGAGAAACTCCAGAGGAGGCACTGAAATTACATCAGTGTAATTAAGAGGAGGAACTATCCTAAGGCAAAAACGAAAAGATAGAAAAAATAAATGCTGGCACATTTCTCAAATGCAAATGTTTTGCTGTGAAAGAGCGTAGAGTGAAAGATGCCCAGTCCCAAAGGAGGCACGTTACACATGCCATACCACTGCTGCCCTGTACAAGTGCAGAAAGGCAATTTCCCATGCGTGTCTGTAACTTCTGCTCCATGGTGTCTCCCAAACCTCCTTCCAGACAGAATTTTTGGAGCATGGAGGCCCTGACAGCCTAATGTAGGAGGACTGTGATTTCCCCCAAATACTATTTTAGGTGTTGCAAGTATAATCTGTTACTAACAGCTCTTGAAATGCAATGGCAAAAGCCCAGGCTAGCTAGAGGTGTTTGGAAAGCGAACATCGCTGTTGCATAATATTGTGAAAACTGAGATTGCTATTTACAGAGTGCTTATGCTGTAAGATCAGAAGCTGCTCCACATGAGATTGAGTGTGTTTCAGGACTCCCACATACACACTGGAGATTTTATGGGAAAAGGATTCTCCAAAGACCAAGACAAAACCTGAAACCAAAGAGGGTGTACAGGAGTGGAAGCTCCCAAAAGAAAGAGCAACAACAGCTCCCTCCCCCCAAACACACCATAATCCCAAATCAGCTCTTCAGCACTAATGGGAGCATCGAGCTGCTAGTTTTCCTGCAGAACTTGTGATGTGAATCAGTCATAACATTCTGCCTCATTTGCAGCCCAACAGACCACAGTAAGTGAAAGTTTGTCAGGACCCTTCTAGAGATTAACAGCCACAAGGGAAAACAGCCAGCATTACAGAAGGGAAACGACAGAAGGAACGGGAAATCAGATGGGAACATCACGGGCCTTACTTGTCCTCCTTCGCCTTAAGGAGCTGAGAACTGTTGCCCAAACTTGGCCTTACAGCAGAGCCTCCTGGCCAGTACTTGTCCAGCCACCATTTTTTATCTGAGCATTGCCAAGTATCTCAGCTTTTGGCAGAATGTTCCATCAGGCTGGGAAGGAAAGGTTTCTCAGGCTAGCAGGAGAGGTTGCACTCCAGGTCATCAGTGGCTGGTTCTCACGGCAGCAGCTGAAGGTGACCTCAAGTTTGTGCTCTCTACAACTCAGAGAAGGGATATGATCCTTGCTTCTCCCATATATCCCTCAAACATATCCAGTTTATTCTCTCTGCTGAAAGAAAGAAATATTATCTGGACGATAATAAGGTTTGCGTTAGGCAGAGCAAGACCTCAGACCACTTTACTTCTTGTCCTGATCTTCTAGGGAAACTTCTAATATATATACAGAATAAAAAAGTGCAAAAAGTCATAGCAAGGATTAATACTAGAGACAAAAGAAGGATTAGAGTGAATCGTTCTCATGGCTTTCCAACCTCTTCCCGATAATTGTGATGGGGACAAGTCAAGAATGAATATGAACGTCTCTCAGTCTTCACTGCAGCATGCCGGTGAGATAAAGTGGTATTATTCTCTGAAGAGAGAGAGGAAACAGGCTGAGATATGTGAGGTATGGCCTCAACCAGAGTTAGTTCACCTGGGGCACTGCAATAAAAGTGCTGAGAAACTGCAGGAGAACAACTGGACCTATGAAAAAAGACTGAAATATTATTTAAATCATTTGAGACAGAAGTACAAGGTCTTGGGAGAGGTAATAGGTTTCAAATACGTAAAAGGCTCCTGCTAAGCAGAAATAAACATTCCAGCTTCCAGGTCCACTGAGGATAGGACAAATAGTAAGGATTTGATTTTTCCTGTTTTGAAACTTAGGTCAAACATTAGAAAAAAAGCTCTAAAGATAAGGGCAATTCAGCAACAGAGCAGATTGCCTGGGGAGGCTGCAGAAGCTGTACCGCTGGGGGCTTTTAAGAGCAGGTCAGCACCCTGGAGGAGCATGTGCAAGCACTAATGGGAACTGATGCCTCCTTAAGGCAGAAGACTGGCCTTTTGGCACGCTTTCCAGTTCAAGAACCAAAGACGAATTCAACCCCTTAGGGTAATCAGTAGGAAACTGAACCGAGATCTCTAGAGTCCTCATAACTGTGCTGCTGCCCCACCAGCTAACAACAACCTATGATTTGGTCTGCCTCTGAAGCACAGAAATGGAATGACTTTCCCACCGTAGCGACACGGCCGCTAACACCAGAGGTAGCGCAGAGCAGGGTAAGTGCGTGATACTGACTGCCAGCCGTGATTAACCTGCAGCACGGTGACTGCTGATAGCAACGCAGCTGTGCCTGCAGAGCTCAGCCGAGGATGTACGCTGAGAAACGCCATTATTTCTCCAGCATCAGCTGCCTCTCCTGGGCTTGTCTGGATGTTGCTGTACTGAGAGCACTATGCAGGAGTCTATGTTTAAAGAAAAAAAAATAGCCAGCTACTCAGTTTACTGATGTTCTTCTGCCACCTCTCAAATTCTGTTACACTGTATCTCTGATGGCAAACTATCAAGTACAAGAAATACATAAAGACAACAAGTTGATACCTGATTACAGCTTATTATTATTATTATTCAGGAAAGCGTAAGGACTACAAATTATTACAGGCTTTACATTTATGGGGAAGATTTAACTTGTATTTTACATCGATGCATTTCACTTAGCTTTTGTATTTTAGTCAGCTTAAACAATTTTCAATTTTCGTTTTGTAGTTATCTGGCCATGGACTAGCACTGTTAGGAACTAGAACACTACAAGCAATGGTCAAGTAAAGAAGATTCTCCTCCCAGATGCTTAACTCTTGTCTCACATTCGTTAAAAGATTTGAGAACTTGAAATCTATCTCGATTAGAATTCAACACCATCTCCCACATACAACCAGAGAAAAAGTCCCTAGAAATATTTTGATTAATATCAAGTTTAGTTTCCTTTGTTCCCATGTGTTTTACAGCAGTGAATGTGGGTATAATTCTCTGCCGCAGTGAATGCAAACTTGCCAACATCCTTCCTTTTCACATGCCCCTTTTTTGTCAGAAACCAGCGCAGTTCATGCTCAGGGCCAGCACAATGCTACCTCCCACATCTGCTTTAAAAATCAGAAATAATCAAGGAAGAAGACTCTCTTTCTGTAAATACATTTATAATAGATTCAAGCTGCACATATTATTGCACTTAATGCAGGCACACAACTGAAACATCACAGCCCACAGACAGAGAGACCTCTACCAAGAGGCAAGCTATTCTCCTCTCCACCTCCCCTTTGCAAACCCTGTCATTTCAGTATCTCACTGAAAAAAACAGCAGACCAAATGGCACTGTAGGAATTTTGTGGGAGTAACGTATGAGGAGTCTCCTTCTCAGTCTGTACAGCTTGGAGTTTGCATGCTCAAAAACAAGTCAGAGGAGAGCACCCTGAGGCAGAAATTGGACATCCCCCCCAGCATCTCCCTAAAAACAAGCAGAGACCAGCAGCGTGACCAGCAGTGCTGCAGCCTTGTCTGGGACTAAGCGGGAAAATGACCCGAAGCTCACATTTTTTCTACAGCTGCCAGTCTCTTGCCTATTGTGTCAGCCAGGAACGTAGCAGGCTAAAAAACTAGCAGGAGACAGTTCCTTCTGGTGGGGGCTTCTGCTCTTGCTCCATATTTTCTTATCTCTGAAGATGTACACCCAAAGCAGTGTGCCTGCTATACAACCTGCCAACAAGGCCCTCCATCCTTTGCTATAAGCCTGCTTTTAGCAGCCTTTCCACTTACAAATTTCTGAAAAGGATGGACTGATGGGGCCCAGAGTTGCATTTCTTTTGTATTGCAGCCCTTCATTGCAGTGGTGAGAACAGAAGAGCTAGCCCACCTGCACTTCAGGGACCTCAGGTGCACTGCACAGCTGTAGTGATTTGTCTTCCTGGGCAGGAGCATCATGAAGTGTGCAAGATGCTGGGAGAGACAGGGAGTGTTAAGTGATACCAAGACGACAGATTAGCTCAAAGGACTGGCAGCTGCTGAGGGCCTACTTGCTGCAAGCACTTTCCATTGGCCACTATCGACCAAACGATCACTGCTCTTGCACAGCTCGGGTAATCAGTGCGTCACTCCCATAAATAAAAGGGCATCCAGTCCTGAAACACTGACCTAATACTTTTCTAATAGTTACAAGACCAAACTTTCTGTTCTTTAGCCAAAGGTCAGTTGCTCCCCAAAGTTTATTGTTTAAAAGGAAATTAATTATTGTTTTTTTAATTTCTAAGCAAATGGAGGGGTTCTGTGTTTGCATGGCAGTGGCACAAGGAGCACATTGGCTCAGCAGGAGGGCTAGAAGAGAAGAAACATTAATATTTACTTGTCACAGAAAAAGCAATTCAGCCGTTCTGTATTAGTGTAACAGCACATAAAGTGGATGCTAGATCTTAAGTTCTACACTTTGTCCAAAAAGACCAACAGAAATTTGCACTTTTAAAGCATGAGACCGAAGTTTGCGCATGTATTTCATGAGACTGCAGGCTCAATGTACACGTGCTAACCTAGGAGCAGGGGTCTAGCAAGAACTTGTCATCATACACTTAGGAGAAAACAGCCTGAAGCTGTGGGTTAGGCCTTTATTTCACATTAGAGCTAAATGCAGGCAGAAAGATACCCCCAGCAAAGGACACCTCTTGGTGTCAGCCACACAAAACCTCCCCACAAAGAAAGACAGGCAGGGGCATGCTATGATGTGCAAACTGGAAAAAGGTGATTTTGATGGATGACTTTTCCACCTCTGCACCACGTAGCATCAGAAAGTAGCCCTGTTAGAGCAGAGTTCCAAGGGCTGACGAGCTTTGTTTCGTTTAATAATTTGCACTGTAAACATGCTGACTCCTTCAATTTACTAAATTAAAAAAAAAAACAACCAACCAACCAAAAAAAATCACATAAAAAAACCCCACAGCTTAGCTGTGTGCCACTTCTGTACTACAAATGCATCACTATCCGAGATGCAGAACGCAGTATTGTTCAAGTTTTGAAAGATGCAACACTAGATAAACCCCAGCAACTTTCAAACTGGAATTTTCTTCACTAGCATAACATGAATGCTACCAAATACAAACCAAATAGTACAAAAGCCACTTACCAAATACAAGCAGCCTGGAGTTCTGCTGCAGACAACAGCTCAGCTGTCGACTAAGCAACATTGACGCCATTTTATGTTTTCTTTACTCAAAAGGACTCAATCTTGAGGCTGATGTTCTGGAAGAGAAAAAAAAAACAAACATTTATTCATGTCCCTATGGATGCAGCTACTGTGTCATTCATTTCAATTTCTCCTTTCAGTATCAGGACTGAGACCTGAGTCTGACACTAGGTCCTGTTAAGGCAAATGACTACCAGAGCAAATTTGTAACTCCCAGCTTCAGTGGGGCCAAGAGATAAAAGATCATCATTTAGCTTCCCTTCTTCCCTTGCTCATCTACTTTCTGTATGCATGTTAGACTAGGTTAATAATTTTTAAAATTTTTTTCTTGTCAGTCTCTCAAGACAATGTGTTACTTAGACTGAACCTACATTCATGAGAAAAACTTCATAGAAGCCACAAAGACAGCAGGAGAAACATTAGAAAATAAAAGAAAAACAATCATCTGAAAACACAGTTTCTACCAAGTAATTTCATCTCTCCGAAGACAGTCTGTGAGAGCTGGGGTTGTTCAGCCTGGCGAAGGCAAGGCATGTACCTGACAGAGGGAGCAAAGACAGTCAGGCTCCTCTCAGTGCTGTCCAGTGAGAGGACAAGGCAATGGGCGAAAAATGAAATACAGTAAGCTCCACCTAAACCACAGAAGAGGTTGTGGAGTCTCCCTGCTTGGTAGTATTCAAAACCCAGCTGGACACTGCCCTAGGCCATCTACTTTGGGTGGCCCTGCTTGAGCAGGCCTTGGAGCAGCAGGCCTCCAGAGCTCCCTTCCAGCCTCAGCCGGCCGGCGACTGCCTCAGCCAGCTGAATCGGAATGCCTTTGTCAAGTCAAGTAGCATGAATGCTAATATGACTCCTTTTTCACTCTGGATTACCTGCACAGAAAGCCTGTCTGGAAGGCACAAACAGATAGAAGAGGTTATTAAATTATTATCTACGATACAGGTTAAATTCAAACCTTACGCTTAAAAATCTGGTGTGTTCTACCTAGGACTTCATAGGCCCTGCTTGTCTGTGCAGAGACCGTGCTGACATTTTCCCCCTCACTGGGTGCCCCCGTGCCCCCAGTAGGGGCAGGCCATCTACTGGCAGTGGATCCAGGCTTGCGGTCCAAAGGGAGCGGCAGCTATCACCCATACACCGCCCGGGAAGAGCTCCACGGAAAGGCGCTGCTCCTCCCGCAGAACGAGACCACAGCTCCCTGCCGGCACCCTGCCCGTGCCGTCGGGAAGGCGTGCAAACACACACTGGGGACTGGATGTGGGGAACACGCTAAGCTGCCATGGTAGGAAGCATCTCTTATCCAACAGTAATATATCAGAAGTTTTATTTCTGTATTATCTTCAGTCAACGCACCGTTTGCTTTCCTTCACACTTCAGATTTTTCAGAATTGGCAAAATAAAACAAAAAAAGACATCCTCACCTGCAGAGATCTATTAATTCACAGGTACATTAATACTCTGGTACAAAGAAAATTCCCTGTGCCTTCCCAGACAATTGACGCAGCACTTGGTTTCTTGCAGTTCACTCTGAGTTCAATTTAAAATCCGATGTATTTTGAAATCTGCCAAGGTGAGCAAACACTTGCACAACGTTTGTGCGCAGTCTACAAAAAGCTCACTCAGCTTTGTAAGGTTTGAAATGTAGAAGGAACTAGACTTATGAAAATCCCGATACCATGCATTTCTTATCTCACAGTCATTCTCTAGCAAAAAGCAAAGGTGAGTCTGAGTCAGTGAAATCACCACAGTGGAAAAAAAGCTGCTAAAGGGCCGATCAGCCCAGTACCTCTCACAATGATTAACTACCTTGATGTCCTCTGCTCAGAGCTACTCACCTCCTCTGTACTCCTTCAACCTTCAATTTCCTCCTTAACTTTGCTCTGCAAGATACAGAAGTCTCTAGGAGCCTGTTAAAAGCTAACTTGAGCACAGCTTTGCAGTAGCCAACAACTGGAGCAGTGCAAACGTACCTATGACAGAAAGCTAAAACGTAACCCACCGTGACTCACTTTGGTGTTCCGCTTCCCTTTAGAGTCATCTCCTGTGGGTGTTTTGCTACAAACTGACTAGTCTACCTCGTCCTTAATGAGATGTCTCTTCACATCCAAATCAAACCTACCTTCCAGTCACACCACACCATCCTGTCCATCAGCGACCAGGTCTCCTTCAGCGGCACCCCCTTTTCCTCTCCTAGGCGAGTCATCTCCTATGTGTTTGCCCCCAGAACGCTATTTTACCTTTCACTTCTATTTACTGTTTATCTAAAGTCCTTTGATGTTTGAAATACAATATTCATAAAAGGCTCAAAATTACATTTTGAAAAGGTATTGGCTTTCTGAAGAAGTCATAGAAAATATTATTGCAAGAAGTTTAAAAATAAAGCAGCTTACCCCTAATTTTCCTTGGCAGCTGTTATATAAAAAGTTTTACCGTTTTCCAGTCCAGAGTCAGAATAAATCACGTAATATCACATTTGAGCATAACTAAATTCAACTTCTTTTCCATCTCCGTTAAGCGCAGAAATTCTCACAGTAGATTAGCTGATATGACTGGGACATTTGTCTAAGCACATGTTATTTGGTTGCCAAAATAACCAATTGAATTTTGCCTTCGTAATCCATCTCTTGATCAATTCCCACTGGCCTTGCTTGTTCTAGTGCTGCAAGCAGCAGTGGCAGAATTTGGAAGCCAGCAGAAATCAGTGCTCGTGCATGTGTCAAAGCTGCAGCAAAGCAATGCTCCATCAGCACTGCTGCTCCGCAGCAGCTGCTTACAGCTTCAGATGCTTTAAAATCTAGGCAAAATACGCCCGCCAATTTCAGATATCAGACCGTAAGATAGGATGTGACGAACAATTTTTTTGATTAGCTTTACATTTAAACGCTAGCTACCTTAGATTTCAAAGAAGTGAGACTTTTCCAGAAAAAAGATTCACAATAGTCATCTTTAAATATTTTTCCTCTAATGGCAACTGACTGAGCTGGAGGTTAGAGCTCACTATACACAGCAGCTATTCTGAAATGAATGGTAAATATATCAATTTTGCAGATATTCTGGGTGTTACGTATACACATGCATTGGCAAACACAGTTTAAGTCACAAAGTTGCATTCTTTTAGTAAGAAAAAATATTTTCAAAGAAGCAGCTCCATTAAGTCTACAGAGCACGTGAAACAGGGATACATGGATTTTTTTATGCATACAATGTAAAATTGGATGTATTGTTTTTAAAACAGCATCTGCTAAAATTATGTACTAAGTGATTATTTCTGACAGGCAAAATTAGTTACCAGGAATGACAAACAGTCAGTCATTCAGCAGTAGTAACAGTAGCTTATTGCAAGCATATAAAAGACAAATTGTTTCTGTGAACTCACAAGATGTGGGGAGAACCCCTGGAAAAAATAAAACAAGTTAGGGAGGGACCCCAACATTTAAGGCGCTTGATCCAGACGCTTTTTACAAGAGCCAAAAACCACAAACGAGGACTTTGTATGACCCGTTCTCTCTTGCTAGCAGAGAAACTAATGCAGCATGACATCTGTGTTTCAGGCTGCAGCTTGCAAAACCTGCCCCGAAAGCATCCTGGGGATAGATTCAAAGGTAAGAGGGGAAACAGAAACATTATAACACGTGTATTAGAAGTCAGCACTGCAGATTTTTATCTCCTTCTTCCAGTTCATGTCAAAGACATGGAAACCTGTTTTAAATTCATGGGAGCATCTATCTCTCAGCTGTTCCAAACCCATTTACCAGGAACAATTAGGTGCTTTAGAAACAGCAGCACAAGCTGCACACTGCAATTACTCCACAAAGTCTTCCCAATATGTATTTGGCGGAGGTAAAGGCAAATTAATTCCATCTTTCCTGTTTTCCTTCACTTGGCTTTTCTAAAAGTTTGCCGTGAAAACCAAGCAAAGCTTGCTTTCTTTTGAATTAAAAGCGTATTTCCTTGGCTTTGCAGGACAGCAAGTCCAACTAATGATACAAAGACCCACCACATGCCAAAGCATTCATGGTCCAGTCTTTTGTAGTGTTTATCTCCTGTGAGCTCTTATTTCTCCTTTTCTAACCTCCACAATGTTTCCACAACCACACATGGGGGCTCTTCAGATTGCTTTTCTGGAAGAGAACCAGACTTGAATGATTAGAAGCAAGTTGGAAACAGTTTAGTAATGAGGCCAGGACAAGGGGGCTACTAAGGAGGTGTCACAGACCCCTTCACACAAGCAGGGACTGTTGTATGGTCAGAGATGGGATAAGCGGTTCTGAAACAAAAGGAGGAAGGTTGGAAGGCTGAGAAAAAGGAGCTGGATGGGATTGCAGCTTCTGAGATGAACAGCTGGAAAAAAAAATATCCAAGGCCATTTGTTAAACAGTGACAATTCTCCAGGCATTTAGTGCTCACGAGCAAGCCTCTTTCATGACTTAAGTCATGCTTAAGTCATTTCATGACTTAAGTGATGCTGCTCAAGTATTTTACTCATATAAGCAGCTCAAGGACATCCCAGAGTCTGGAATATCCTTGAAATTTCATGAAGATGTAAGTATGGGTGAGGTGGAAGAGAACTGAATTTGCCATCCCTTAAATATTATCGACTCCTTCCTTAGCCTGCATTTGAGGAAGAATGGGCCAACTTAATGGCATCATTGTATCCACATAAAAAAAATAATCAACATATACAGCATTTGCTGTTTGAAAACTGCACTGCAATCGTTATGTCCCATCCCATACCCCTTTGGGGAGAACAGGAACATCCCCTTCCCATAGATTACAGCAGGAAAAAGCCGATGGACTTCTCAACCACTTATCAGTGTTACTGACAGAATGCCGGGTGATGTTAGGAATCCTGACTGAACTGCTTTAGCCACTTAAATGGAATAACCAACAAAGCAACAAATAAATAAATAAATAAAAAATAAAAAGCCTGCCAGCACGTCAACATATTGAACTGCAGTTCACTTGGTCCCAGAAGCAGAGTTAAGAGTTCAATAAAGCCCGTGTAGTTAGGAAAGCCTGACTGCACACAATGAAATACAACAGGTCCTTATACTTCTACAGGTGTTTTTTCAGGACACATTTCATTGAAAAAAAAAATTAACTAGCTTACAACAGCATTTGCGAGAAAAGTTTGTTAGAGTATCACCAAGAATTTCTAATGATAGCTAGAGCTAAGGCTATCTGAAATCTTCATGGGAACAGGAAAGCCTTGTTAAGAGGTAATTTCATGAAAAATGCACATTTAGTTTCACATAAGGCCAGCACTGCATTTTCTATCCAGTGCTTATATAAGAAGCCAAGCACAGAAATGGGCTGAAACCCTCAGCTTCAGGGATGGGGATGGCTTGCCCAGCCGGCTCCTCACCCACTGTGCTCAGCCGGGGGCCACAAAACCGGGGTGGTCACAAGCACCCTGGCCCCAAAGGCCTCACGTGGGCCTGCTGCAGGCGCTGGGCCCCGCTCCGCAGCAGAGGCCTGCTGGGGCCTGCGGGACAGCCCCCACCTCACAGCAGAGCCCCCCCAGCTGCTCAGGAGCTCATCTCTACAGTTCCACATAAAGTCGGCACGTGTACCGGCAAGTTTGTCCCTGGGGGGCATGGCTCGCCAAGGCACCGACACCGAAACAAGCGGCGGGTGTCTGCAAGGGGAAGCGTGCGTCTGCCACCAACCTGGATTTTGGCAGACAACAGTTCACGAGCTGACAGTTGCTTTTGACGTTTCTTCCTCTAATAACCTTAGTGGCTTTGTGTAGAACAGGATGTAATTGGAAACTCCATGACTGTACTTAAGTCGCCAAGGACACAGTTGTCATAGTTACAAGTAAAGCTCAAGTGACTGTTATTCATGGTTGCTTATTTATTTATTGACACCCACAGGATCAAACGCTCCCACCACTGTTCAGAAGAAGAGAAATGGGGAGACTGGTTTTGACTTTCACATCTTGACAAAACAGTAAATATTGCACACGGCAGCATAAGCCTTCCCTAATAAACTGGCTTTTTGCACAGCTACGTTCTCTCCCTCTACATTCAGCTGGCATTTCAGTCAGTCTGTTTTGAAAACAGCAGCGAAAGCACGAAGCAAGATGCAACACACAAGACAAAACCTCGTGCCCATAGCTTGAAAGTACCATGCACGATCCATCATGACATAGCAATACCGACCTGCCGAATCAGACCAACAACCAGGTCACAGCTGAAGCAGCAAAGAAGCTAGGACAGGAACCTTCAGATCTTCTGTCACACTATTCCCATGTGTCCAGGTTCTCCTCTTCAGGTGTCTTCTAAGCACACTTGGTGGTTGGATACAGATACGCCTTACTTATTTGTTTAATCTTTCTGCCCTTGTCTCTCCTTGTTTTCCCCCTCTCCCACAAATAATCCCTGGTCCAAAATCCAATGAGTAAAACTAGGTGGAAATGTTGCAATTATGACACACTAGAATTCAGGTGACCCACCAAGCCTTTCAGAACTATTGGAGCAGCTAAGCTATGATGAGATGTGCCCACACCTTCCCTGTGAAGGAAATGCATTGTCTCAGGAAAGGAAAAATGGGGGGCCTAGAAAGCAGCTGGTAGGAATTAGGCAAATTCTAGAGCCACAGCTGAAAATACCTATAAAACTGGCATAGATTGTATATTAGAAGTTTGTGTATAAATAAATGTTGGTAAAAGTAAGCATGACAATTAATATTAGCTGAAATGTTACTTCTAGCTTTAGTTTTTCATTCTTTAATAGTTCCCACAGCAAAAACTGCACTTGGATATTTCACAGTACCATCTTTACTAGTGATCTACCCATGAGAACCTTTCTTCTAGCTCACATATTTTGAATGCATTATTTTAAATGAAGATAACAACAAGATAACTGACCCTTGCATGTTAATCTCCTGACTTTTCCCCACTAAAACGGACAGTCCAGTTCTCAAAGGGTTACACAGCTGAAATTATGACACAGCCGTGCTTTTCAGATCAGTTGCTCCACAAACACTCTGCAGTTGTGAAAAATTATAGTATTCCAAAATAACCTCAAGTGAAGCTTCCTTCTAAGATTTTATTCTTCAGCATCTCATCACAGCCTCCTCAAGGTCACGAAAACAGCATCCAGTAAACCGTACTTTCAAAGCATTATTTATTTCCTGAGGTCATAACATCGCTCGCTTGGAGATAGCCTGCACCAAAGTAAAGGGAAACATCTTAAATGGGAGCAAGCGCCCTGGCTTCTCAAGGTGACCCCTGCTTCAGGCAAAGACACAGAAAAGCAGATGCACGCGGGGGGGATTTCTTTCACAAGGGGTCCATAGAGCGAACCGCATAACAGCCAAGCATGCATATTCATGGGGGCACATTTTCACATCACACATGCCTGCTTGCAGAGACAAACCCTCCCCTGGGGAACCAGGGCCCCTGCGTGTGGTGGTACCAAAGCCCGAACCGGGGCTCGGCACAGCCTGCGTTAAGCCCTACCGCGCGGCACGCGCCAAAGGCACTTACATGGCTTGGATGAAAATGTGCAGCAGCCAGCTTGCCGGCTTCAAAACCCCCTCTTCCCTTCACTTTAAAGCGGGCCGCATCCAGGAGCAGTGCAGGAGCAGCGCCGCTGCCGTCGCTCCCTTCAGCGCCCGATTGCGACTGCTGGCAGCGGGACCAGGCATCAGTCACCCGGAGGAACCCCCAGCCCGAGCTGAGCTGAGCCGGGGGGACACCGCTAGTTAACGAAACCGAACCGAGATCATCTGACTGCCAGCCACCACTCCACTGCCTCTGACGTGTAGGTGTAGCCCATCAGCTCCTACCGGCAGAGTTCATCTGAACGCCTTCTCCGTGGGTTTCTGAAAACAGGTAACTGAGACGCAGGGCCAGACTATTACAGCTCGAAATGCCCCCCTAGTTTTCAATAACTGCGGAACTGAAGAACAGGTTTTGTCTTTAAAACCCCTCATTTGGCTCCAGTTTGCAAATATCCCCAGGGTAACACCCAGGGAGTACCACGAAACCACCTCGGCTTGTTTCCTTCGGGTGCTGTGCAGACGCAGGGAACACAAGAGCCAGCGGGCACTGTAACGCCACCTCCCGCGGAGCGCTGCTCGGGCAGAAAACAAAAGCCCCGCTGCTGCTCACAGGGGCTGAAAGCAGCCCTGGTGCTGCAGCACCCCGCAGGCTGGGGGCCCAACGGGTTGCCATGACACTGGGGGGGCACAAGGGAAGACGCGGGGCCTGCTGGGCTGGCACAGCACTGGGGGAGCACAAGGGAAGATGCGGGGCCTGCTGGGTTGCCATGGCGTCAGGGGGCACTGGGAAGATGTGCCCGAGCCGCCTCAGTTTTAAATCCGCTTGACAGCGTTTCGGCTGAGCTGCTGCACCGTTGCTGTGGCAACCGATGGGTGAAAATCACAGCGGAAATCTGTAATTATTCCAAGCGAGGCAGTGACTTACCCGCTCCGGCACTCAGGGCATCGGAACGACTCAAGGTGCGCCCCCAGCCCAGGCAGGCCGTGGTCTGAGCTGCGGCACCCACACCACGCTGCGTGCCCTGCGGGTGCAGACGGGCGACAGCACGTCTCCGCGCGGTGCCTTCCGAGGCAGAGGCCCAGGCCTGCAGGCTGTGCCCGCCGAGGGAGCGGCCTGGTGCCCACGCAGGTGCACTCAGGTGCACAGAGGGGGATACCAGCAGCAGGCCCCAGAGGATGCGATGCGTACGGGAAGCAGCTGAGATCCCTGGTGATTTACGGACCCTACAACCGACGCTAGTTCGTGCTGCAGTTACTGCAACAAGCCTTGTTCTGTCACCTTCTCTCAGCGGAATAGCAGCAGCAGTGCTCATTTGGCTGGGATGGATGCTGCGGTAATTAGCGTGCTCAAAAACAAGTACGGCACGGGACGAAGTCATTCAGGCAGACCAGACACACCTTGCAGTCTCCCTCCATTGACATATCATCCGGACACAGCCAGTTTACACACTGACAGACGCGATGCCAGCATCCACACGCCCCATTTGCACCCACTGCGGGAGAACATGGCTTGAAGTCACCTCGCGGCTCTCCGGAGCTCTGCTGCGCTGAGCGGACCATTGGCCACCATGCCAGCACACCGCTAATGAAGCCACTGAGAGATCACCGATACCGTGCTATTCCTGCGTAACAGGCTGGGGATTCAGAACTTGAAATCTGGTATCATTCACCTACGCAGACTGTTTTTTCAAACCTATTGGTTATCCCACGCTCCATAGCCATGCCTCAAAACAACCCCCTGAAACTGGCCTGCACTGACTGCCAGGCAGTAAAACAAACCAGCTTTGAAGTCAACTTGCCAACGCTCACCTGCCACAGAAAGTTCATCAACCCCACTCAGCCAGGGACACATCGCAAAGCACGGGGGGAAGGATTGAGAAAGCTTGTAGGTGTTTACAGTCACAGAAAGTTGGACGTGAAGGAAATGCACCACATCAGCAATTTCTTACTACCTCTAAGGTGAAAAATCAGGATCACGGCTCCTGAAGGTGCACTCTGGAGAGCCAAGGAAATTTCTGTGCCTCTGCTAGGGGCTACTGTGCATGATGAGGCTAAATGCATTAAACAAAGCTGTTCTGGATGAAACACACTCCTTATGGCGAAGCACTACAGTGGTGCTAACGATTTACGTGACAACATGACTTAGGGCCTCCAGCCCACGCAGTGCTCCCTCAGGCTAAGACACGTCATGTCCAATTGCTTGGAAACCCACCTCCAGAGAAGGCATTATTCAGCAGTGGACTTTTATTTCTAGTGCCTTCTCATGTTTTAATCCTTGGGTTAAATGCTGTTACAGGTGGCTGCTTTCAGCCCCTTCGTTACCCACAACTACCCTGCCTGAAAGGCTGGGTGCACGAGGGGGTGACAATGACTTGTGCCAGCCAGTTGCAGGGTGAGGACCACCGAGTCCCAGTCATTGCTAGATCAGTGATTTGAAGTGACTGTAACTGCTAAACACTTAAGTGTATAAAGTGTGCAGTTCACTAAATTGTGAATTGCAACAAGAAAGCCACACACCTCCACTTGGTTTAATCAAGAGAACATTGGTTATAAGATCTATTCGAACCTTTTGTCATTGGAAGGGACATTGCTGACAGCCCACAGTAACTCTACAATCTGCACTGATACGCACTTTTCCAAGGACAACACATTATACAGCCCTCTATTGTTACAAAATAATCTCCTGCTTTAGCAGAATTCTTGCTCAAAAACATGTTATTGCCACTGTTATACATATTTTCATGCATCAATGCTATGCACATCCTGCTGAAAAGCATTACAATGATGCAAAGCAAAATGGGGATCAGATTCTGGCCAGATTGGTCCACAAGACAAAGTAAAAGCACAAGGTTAGCATAAAGGATATTTGGATTTTATTCAAAATATCGGAAGGTTTAACTATGTTAACGACTGCTGACTTTCACTGCAAATGATGGCAAATTCCCCCAGAAGCAACTGCACAACCTTCCTTAATCACTGCCTCATGCTCTAGAAAGCTACCATGTTCTAGGAAGAACACAGCTTTTCAACTAACACACAGCTACAGCGCTTGAGAAAAAAATAAGTACCCAGAAACAACAGCCCAAGGGTAGAAACGGTGTCAAAATCCTAAATGTCACATATGCCTGCATGAAACAGGAACCAAGCACAGCAGCATCGCAACGCAGAGGGCAAGGCAAGTCAGAAGAGACAGCATCAGGTCCTAGTCCTCCTGCAAAAGCCAAGGTCATCACAAGGTCTGAGATCCCCAAACTTGCATGGGGAAGAAAAGCAACAGCCATCTCAAGGGCCTGGTGCTCTCGGAGAAGGACTACAGCATCCGCTGCAGCGCTAGCTCCGCTTTTAGGGTGCTGCGAGTGGCAACCTGGCTTCAGCTAAACAAAGACACGCTGAACCCAGAGGTCTTGTAGGAAGAGGCACCCTAACACAAAACAGTAGGCAAACACGTCCATCAGCATGGGGGTCATAAATTACTTTAGAAAAGCCAATTGGTTTAGCATTGGAAAAGCAAAATTCTGCTTTTCTAAAGCATTTATGACTTGGTCGCCTTCACGTTGGTCACCTACAGTAACTACAACTGATGGAACCACTAGCTTCAATTTCAAATACATTTTAAAATCTTCCAGTGCATTTGGAAGAAACCCCACATTGAGCCTATATAAATGTCAACCACGAGTTAGTTAAAAAAATCTGAGCAGGTGATTTACAGAGAGAAAAATAAAACCTTACTTGCACAAAGGGGGTGACCACAAAAGGCATACCTGCTAATAAAGGGAAGGCCCAGGATGGCTCAGTTCGGTGGGAAACCCAACACCCTATAGCTTTTCCAGCCTGTGGCTGGTCCCAGGACTGCTTCCTACCCCAGCACATTCAATAAAATCACTCTAACCTTAAGGAGGCGGGTTCTCCCCTTTAAAAGAAACAAAAACCAGCAGCGAACAGCGTGGAATTTGCCACAACCAATACCACTGAACTCCAGGCGTTTCTTTTGGTGGGCCCATCTTAAAAATAAAATCACCCGAGGTTGGACGGGTGCAAGGACACAGCCGAGCTGCAGCACCTGCACTACCGACAAGTCAGTAACAGCTATACCTCATACTGACACGGGAGAGGGGAACCACCCTCTCTTCAGATGCCATCTACTTTAATTTGCATTAAACAGAAGAACTCCACAGTCAGGAGGAGAGGAAAGAAAAGGAAAACAGGAATTAAGCACAATGCTGATGAATTTCTGCTGTTGAAAAGTCCTGTCATTGCCCGATGCTCAGGATTCAGTTAAACAACATCACTTGGGCAGTTTCCAAAGCAGTTTAGGGAAGAGAAAGACACACGCAGTGTCAGTTTCAGTAGACTGCATGGCTCAATTCCCTAGTATATTTTGACAATTATTTTTGGGCTCTAGATGGAAAAAAAAAAAAAAAAGGAGTGCCAACCTGATTCAGCAAGATACGGACTTCTCAAGTGAAGTCCTTTGCTTTCACTGGGCCCATTCACAAACCTGAAGCTGTAAATGAGCCCAAGTGCCTTGTTGAACTGAAAATACAGTAGGAAAAATCATTAATGAAGTCCCATTTGATGATCACTAAAATCTGAAAATTACCCACTAGAGAAAAACACAGGGCTACTGCTTCACCTGTGCTTGCTTGATCCTTACATACTGCCAAAATCATGGTTGCTTGCTTAATCCGTATATAGTCAACCAAAATAATAAAGCTGCTGCATTACAACACTTGATCCAAGTAGCAAATGCCTGGACACAAATTTGAAGAGGGAAATTAAGCTGCACTGAGTCTGCTGACGTGTGCGTGGCCAAACTCGGTGGTTAAGTCTCATGGAGGCACAGCTGTGCCGCAGCCTCTCCTCCGGTGGCAGCACTGACACCCAATTAAGAGACCAACTTAGCTAAGTATTTGGGAAATAACCTTTTCTGGAATATCTACTTGCTGCAAGGAAATATTATGCTAATACAGGCCGCAACTATGAATACTAAGCAACAAATCAGCTGGCAACACCACTACGTTTGGGTGATAGGACAGGTCGGAGACGGTGCTTTCTGTCAAAAAACCATAAAAATGCTGTGACAAGGCCTGAGAAAGACATGGCAAAGGAGAACTTCCAGCAGCACGGGGCAGCAGCTACCCTTCCTTTCTGCATGTCACAGCCTGCCTCTGCGACTACAGCGCTGCCAGAGGCACGAATGAACACCAGGAAGGACAGTCCTACCAAAACGATATCAAGGTGAGTCCGCTGCCCAGGTAATTTTAAGCAGCTCCCCCAGGTTACACCAGGATTAGTTACGTTAAACAGCTTTTTGTTAAATAAGGGAGCTGTTTACCTTTCTGAGGGCAGTTCACACAAGCAAGCAGCCCCGCACAACGTGAGCAGAGCACGTCGGAGCGCTGCCCCCCGGCCCGCACCTGTACCTGATCTCACCCGCGCAGCAACCAACAGAGCCCTGCCATAGCAGTTCCAAAATGGAAGAAAAAAGGCAAAAGTTATCTTCTTTACAAAATCAGGGCTTCACCAAATGGATTCAAGCACAGGATTTATCAGTAATCAGACAGGTCTTCATAGAAGTTACCAAATCACGTGCGTTGTTAGCCTTCAGAAGCACTGTCCCTTCTCTCTTTGCTGTTAACCAGCGACAGTAGCCGAAAGAGATAACCAGAGGCTGAAGTTTCGCAACGGACGGATAATGCAGCTGCGAGCCTCCAAAGCTTGCTTACCAGCCGGAACAAAAATCAGTTATGCAAGGCTGTGTATGGATTTTGACCAGGTGTAACGAACAGGTCACTTTTTTTTTCCCAGAAAAATAAAATCAGACCCGTGAGCCTTTTGTTGTCATTTATCAGATCATTCTGGAACACAATTTCCCCTGCATATTTTCTGCACGTTACTTCGTACTGCAAGATCAGAAGTAAAAGTTAGGGGTGAAAGCATGATTACTGCAATGCAAAGACACTTTATGTAAGTGCTGCCTCTAGAAATTACGTGCGGTGTCACCCAACCAACCTTGGGTTTGCTTAAAAAAAAATCTCTTCCTTTTAACGTGAGCTGGATTAATTTCTCAGCATACAGCAAGGGCAAGTGTTAAGAAAAGAAATCTAAAAAGCAAACCTCTAGGGACCTCTAAGCTAACAGAAGTTCATTGGGTTGTTATACTTTTTACAGAATTAGCCCAGGAATTTCAGAAATAGATGACTACCCAAATGTAAGGAGAACAGTTAAAGACAGGCCTTTTGTCGATGATTTAAAGCATACAGGACCTGGAAGGCATTCATTATTTTCCCGTCTTCCCTCCCTCCTTGTTATTTGTTTTTCAGCCTGCCGTGTTTCCAGTTCTTTTCCTAGTAGGCTTTTCCTTTCTCCTACTCTCCTCTGCCTCCACAGGATCCACCCTGGCTTCCAAGGACTTAAAGAGGCGATTCTTTCTTTTTCTTTTGGTCTGACTGCGGGATACCGCTGCAGTGAAAAGGTAATTAAGACAGCATTCAGGAAAATGTTTCCTGGTACAGGGTCAGTCTCTCTGCAGCTGCTCTGTGTGTGTCAGGAAACCTGCCCTGCCCTATGCATTGCAAGGGTAGTTGCATCTTCTTAGCCTCTGTTCTAAGGAAAGCCCCACTTTCACCTCGCTTTTCTGTCACCTGCACAGTTGCAGTCTCCCATCCCCACCAAAGAACTTCCCAGTTTGGAGAGGAGACACCACCGAACCCTCAACAGCATCCAGCTGTTCCTCACAGGCTCAGCTCGGAGACGAGGAGGCACCTCAGAGAAAGGAAACAACCAAGCAGTGCGGGCAACACGACGTCCGACCAGGAGAGCCACCACCCTGCACTCCGTGTTGAAATACCACCTAGCCATGAAGCCATGTTTGTGTTATTTCGAACAGAGTCACACTATGCCAAAGTCTACAGAAAAGCAAAGAACAAACTCTAAACTCATCCATAAGCACATAATGGTCAAATGAGCAGACTGACATACTACAGGTCACGTCAGCAGGGGCATCTTCCAACCACATCCTTGGCCAAGCGGAAACAAACCTTACCAGGGAGAACTGAAGCAGGTGGTCACTGCTATTGCTAGAAGGCTCTTCTAAAAGACCTGGCATTTTAGACTCTGTAATTGGAAGAAAGAAGCACAACAAGATTTGTCAGCTATAGTTCCTGCAACGCCCGGATGGCTGCTGGGATCGTGACAGTTCTTCCCAGCCGCAGGTCCTACGACATCGCGATCCGAGCCCCCAGCACTGCTCGTCATCGTCTCCATGCGCCACCGCTCCCTCCCCCAACAGCAGAGGCTGGCCCTTCTCAGGGTTTTCTTCAGCTGCCAAGGTACAAGCACCACGTTAGGGCAGCCACGCCAGCCCCTTCCAAGAGGTGCTGCTCAAGCCCTGGAACCAATCAAAGATTTTCACTCCCCGGCTCCATTACCCGGAGCCACACTGCAACCAAGGACTGGGATTCACCAGAGCCCAGCTCGTCCTCTGCTTTCCTACCTCCACCAGCACGCTCCCGTTGTGTAATCCTCCTGCCCTTTCCAAGAAGCTGCATTGCAGCAACAGCTGTGGAGCAAAACCACCACGGTTTGCTTTTCACTGCTGCTGGGCTGAGGGCACGCGGCGGTGGAAGGCAGCGTGAAACACGGGTAAAACGCATCCCTCGTGCCTGCTGCCTGGGGCCGCTGCTGTCGGCGCGCTCGGCAGCATGCTTCGCCTGAAATGAGGGCATCAGTAAGAATTCACACGTCAGGGCCTCTCAGCCTGTCCACAGCCCTGTCTGGTCACCCAAGAGCAGCCTGGGTTTCTAAATAGCTTTTTAACCTGTGGTATTCTCTAATCCCCAGTGAGACAACCATTTTTAGCATCAGATTTATATAGTGAGATGGTCAAAATGCTTCAGTACAAACTTACTACCTCCATTATTATTATTATTATTATTATTTTTAGGTGTACATCACGACAGTAGCATCAGCCAAGCACCTGGCAAAAAAAAAATGTGTCATCCATGCAAGAGGCAGAGAGATGACAGACAGGACGGCTGGTTGTTTAGCATCTAACATGAGGAAAGCTGGACAGACGGGTATGAAGGAAACACAATACAAACAAAAAAATATCGCTGTTAATAAACAACACCAAACTTAAGGTATTTAACTTAGGTTATTTTCATTCATATTTCTGTGAATTCTGAATTTGGATTTCAGTTGTGTTTGCTGTCAAGAGATGCTGCCAAGAATCTCCACACGCACTATCCTTTGCTAAAAGAGGAATCCAAAACTGGCATGCTGCTGTGATGTTCAAAGTCATTAATCAAGACTGAGCTTGATGACATACAAATACAAATGAGTGATATTATTCTTTCCTTTCCCCACAAACTACTATTTTTTTCCTGCTCTCTCTAGGGCTTCTGCAAGCCTCTATGATTGCATTATTTCATTTACAAAGCAAAGAACTAGAAGGGCAAAAGGTGACAGCCTTTGCAAAAACATCTGCAGGGCTGTTCATTTGCTGGGTAGGAAAGAGGAAGAGGAAGGGATGATTTAATACCAGGATTACAGGCAAAAACATTAGCATGGAAGTCTCTAGCACCAGGGCACAGACTTTCCCAAAGAGTTTGCTGCCACTGTGCTTTGCCTGTTACGAGGCTTACAGGTGGAAGCTGGATGCTTGAAAACTGAGCCAAGCATCAAAAACAGATGATGAAAACTTCATCACTAATTGATGTCTTCTTCCAACGCCCACTGCTTTGCTCTGTGAGGAAACAGAGACGAAACCAAGGTTACGAGGGGTGGAAAAGAATAGAAACCCTCAGAGGGAAAAAAAAAGAAAAAAGGAAAAAGAAAAAAAAAGACGACAACCAGAAAAAAAACCTTGTAGTAGAAATCTGTACTCTGTTAACACTCTTCCATACCTGTGAATACAGCAGCTGTGTGCTGCAGGCTGAGACGCAGGCCAGCAGTGCTGGCAGGACAGTGCCTCTCCTCGCTGCTTCTTGCACGGCCACCCTTCCAGCTCCCTTTCCGCAGGAGCAGCTCTACCTCCTGCAGTGTCTTCTAGTCAAACGCATCTAGTTACAGAACTGACAGGTAGGACTACGAGTCCTTAAAACAGATCTAAGACAGAGAAAATGAAAAAACAGTGACTGCTACTTTACCGTTGATGCTAGTGCAGTAACCAGAACTACTGAACCAGTTGCTTTTAAGACAAGAAGGCACTGAGAAGACTACAGAGACAGGAGGCGGCTTCAGCAAGAGGTATTCAAGGGCTGGAAAGCTCTGTGGAAGGACCAGGAGATATGTAGTACAGCAGTAACACAGATACATTGACACTGGGGGCCACCTAGGAGGCTTCAGGGAAGGCAGGCTGCTGCCAGCCCCAGGCAGACACAGAAGAGATGAAATGAACTGAGATGCTGATGGGGACACCAGCATCCACGCTCACAGACACAGCAGGTAGAGCTACAAAACCTGCACTGGCAGTGTAGAAGGGAGAGCAGGTCTGAACCCAGGAACCCGAATCGAAACCTCTCAGGGGACTCCGAGAAGCACCTCACGAGGGAGGCAGCACAAACCAGGGATGCTCTGTAAGCCAGAGGAAGCCCGTGCGGGTTTTTTCCTGCAACAGCAGCCCCCTGGGGCTAGGGAACCACCACGTCCCAGCGATGCTCGGCCAGGGCTTGGCGGGCCTCCGCCAGCATCCCTTAGCAGGTGCCAGACAAGAATTGCTTAAAGAATGATCACTCAGTCTCCTCGCTATCCTCGCCAGTCTGCTGCCCCAGATCTAGCTAGGGATGTACTCCAAAAAAAGGGTACTTGAAACATGCCAGGTTTCAAAGTCGAGGCATTCTGAGGACATTCTTAAACAACGCCAACATAAAATAAAACTACATACAGGTACGACATTGCAAAGCAACATATTTTCACTTGTAAAAATTAAACTGAATTTTGCTTGGGTCTGATGAGGAATGATGAAGAATTTCCATCAGAAAGGAGGATTATTTTTAAGCCTTAAAGATAAAGGAAACTGGAGACAGGTTTCGAAGTTGTTATACTCAGAATTACAGCTGGACAGCCAGCAGGATAGTTTGGCACTTCATCCTGCCACCCAAAGAGTACTTGAGACAGGCTGACTTCTTACAAGAAATCTCTAGCAAGCTGCTTTACCCTAACCCACCCCCAGAACCAACAGAAGAATTAGAATTTAATTTTTAAATGGCAACGTTTCCCAAGAGTCGTAAGATGAACACATCTTAAAGAGCTCTGCTCCCTGCCAATGCTGAATTACGTTTCAGTGATATCACAAAATCTGGATGAGAAACTCAGCAAGCTGAAGCTCTGTCTGTGAAGTGCCTCGTGCCTTGCCACACTGCCTTTTAGCCAGAGACTAAAGTGAAATTTTGAGGTAGTACAATATAAGCACTCATCTACACAAATGCTTTTTTCTTGCACTAAAACTGAACCAGCCTCTCAAAGAATTGCACTAGGCAACATAAAGCAGAATCACCTAAGTCTGAATAAGGGAGTTCACATTCCCGGCCCTTTTTTTGAGGCTGGCATTACCCGCTCACTGAAGGCTGTACTTTAGCTGAGAGTTTTAGTGCTTTCTCACGTTGACTAGCACAGTGCAGCTCTACTATTTTTTTTAAAAAGCAAGTTCATCACTAGGGCAGGACTGTGTCCCTGACACCACAGGTGTGAAGCTTTCAGAAGCAACTCCACCATGCCCTCACAAAGGCACCTGAGTGAGATCAGCTGTCAAAAAAGTAAATGACTGCTCAGCCTGAGCTAGAACATGTATTCTTCTCCTCATCAGGGTTTACAACTGAGAAGCTGCCAAGCACGAAACAGAAAAATATTCTTCTACTGAATTTCTAGCATCTGGCTCCCTAAGAAACAGGAAAGGAACAGTAAAATATTTGCAAAAGGAAAGATAAGCAAAGTAATTTGAAGACGCAGCACTGAACTCTACTCCCACTGATCAGACCGGAGTCTGAAAGCCACAGAAACCGCTTAGGACAATATTCCCCATTTTGCACGCTTCGCATGCTCTGGAAAGCCCCCAGAATACTGTTATTTTTGCACAAACACCATCTGACTAAGAAAACATCACTTTCCCTGTTTTCCTGGCCCATAGCCGTCATTTCAGAAAACAGGCCTGTGATTTGACAAAACAGATCACAGAATACAGAAACGAGGAGGGGACGGAGACGTAACGTACGGCTTTCACGCCACACAGCAGCTGCTGGCTGAATTATCTGTTTTAAGCTGGTTGCAGCTCCAGCATAAGGCAACCTCTTCTTCATTGATAAAAGGAACTCAAAAGGAGATCAGCTGGGAACAAGAACCAGGTGTTCGCAGCCTCCTGAAAGATAAGTCCATTACATCAGCTTGAAAGCATATTCATCCTCCCATCCGCAGTGCCAATGGTGATCACTCTTTGTGCCTCATGCTCGTGGCCTTTAAGCTGCCGTGCTCCTGATGTGGCATTTTGGCCCTGCTTACCAGTAGTTTCACACCTTTCTGCATGCCAGTGCCAGCTGCCCTGCTTCTGATGGAAGACACAATCCAGCTCTTTTCTATTATTTACTCTTTCCAAGGGGATAAAGTACTTCAGTTCTGGATTCAGACTTAGCATTGCCCCTGAAAAACTCCTCAGCACTTGTAGAGAACTTTAAGGAAGAGCAGGCGCTACTGCAAAGCTTGCTCGACCAAAAATGGCGCACACACTGGAAATCTGCAACATACATGAACAAATCAAATGGTATTTGAAAGCAATAAAGAGCAGACATGTCTTACATGAAATCTGAGAATTATGGCAGAATTACCCCATCGAGACGTACTCCTTTCTTCCCCGTGCTCCCCCTTGCGCACAAAGGCAAAGACAAGGACAAAGGAGATTCGTTCAAGTTCAAAGAATCATCATTTCACAAAAAATTTCTGGTATACAGCCAGTAAAGAAAGACTTTAAGATACAGCAGTTGTTGTTGTTGTAGTAAATGAACAATGAATGCCGAACTGTCCGTGCAGTATGGACATAATCGCTATTAAACAGCACTTTTGTTCCTGAGATTTCCACAAGCTGGTACCATTTCGTTAAGAAAGGAAGGGAATCTCAGTTTGTACTTGAAAACAGCTAACAATTTTTTCAGTGTTGCTGAAATAGACCGTCAATCCTAGAAGGCACAGAGCAGAGTTCAGAAGCCAAGAGCCAACCCAATTTATCTTACGCCAGCTGCGAGCTCCTCCTAACCCTGTAAACCCTCACGCTACAATCTCCCAAGGCACAGGGCGAAGGCCACAGAGCTGCGTGCCATGATGCAGCCTGAGCTGCTTTCATCCTGGCCCAAGCAGTTGGAGCACAAACCAGGAGCTGCTGGAGCACTGCATAAAGTCAGCAGGAGTTGGCCCCACCAGCACTGCCGTTGGCACAGCTGCTGCCTACATGCACAGGTCACTATTGCTAACACCCAGACACGTAGCTGCGGGGCAGCCCCGCGTGCCAACTGCTCTGACACTTCATTGTCAAGCACTGTGCCAACCACAGGGCCGTTGGGTCCAGCAAGAGCCAGTCTGGATGCACGAACGCACGCCCTCTGAGCATCTCAATTCCCCTCCGCTTCCGGAACAACCCCCATCTGGACACCTGCCTCTTCTGATGGCAGCACAGCTGCCAGCAGGGCACCCACGCATTTGCAAGCTTACCGCCTCCTGTGCGCCCATCCCCAATCCCACCCACTTGTCCAGGTCACTCCCTCCGAACACACAGAACGCCTCGCTGTACAGCACGTCCCTAAACCCCAGGAGCCTAAAGGGCCGGGCCCTGGAGAAAGCAGTTCCGATGTGCTTCTTCCCCACAAACTTTACAAGCCGTCAGCTCGTGCATTAACACGGCGCAGTTCCAGACTAGGGTTTCTTTTACCAGGGGTGTCTCCAGCACAGTCTTCTGCACTCCACATTTTCCACGGGTGCAATACAGGCAACCACAGTACCGCACCCGAGAGGTCACAGGGCCAGCTACAGCTTTCCCTCTGTGCACCCACCTCGGCTCCCCACCCGTACGGCCGGGCCTCTGACGTTCATCTCGTCGTGAAGTGCTTTGAGTGCTACGGGTGAGGAATGCCACACCTGGGCATGACCTTTCCCTGCACGCGCCGTGCTGTCACGCCGTGAGGTCCGGTCCTGCGGCCGAGCCATCCATCTCGGAGCCTGCGAGCGCCTCTCAGCCGGCGCAGACACACCGGCCTCAGCACCACTCGCTCAGCACCCGCGCTACTCAGGTGCGGAGAAAGGCCGACTGCAGGAAGATGCACTGAGAGCTGCAGGAAGATGCCCTCGATACAATTTATAACACAATAACCCGATTTCTGTGGGATTCCAGAGGTAACTCCCTCCGTGTGGAGCCCCTAGCTGGGAACGCTTCTGGAACCTTCCCCCACACCGCCGGGCTTCGTCCGGGCTCCCGAGCACGCTGCCAGCGGCTGCTCCGGCCCGTGCCCAGCAGCCCCGCCTTTGGACCGCGGGGCACAGTCCGCTTCCTTCGAGGCTCGGCGCCCGGTACCGACCGCAGGAGCGCTCGGGAACCTCCCCACGAGTTCGCTTTCTCCGCGTGCCGTTGCCGCGCTGTCCTCCACGCGCAGAGCGGCAGGACCGCGGGTACCGAAGCAGGCAACGCTGCGGGCGGAGCTGCGGGCTGCCTCGGCCCCAGCCCGAGCCGTGGGCCCCGCAGGCCGGCAGCGGGAGGCCGCCAGCCCCGCGGCTGCTGCAGGCTCCGGGCTCCCAGCGCGGCCGCCCCGGGCAGCGCCACCAGCCCTGAGCCCCGCAGCCCGGCGCGGTTCCTCCCGCCGCTGCTCCCCCCGGCCCCGGCCCCGAGCCCCGAGCCCCGCAGCCCTCGCCCCCTCCAGGCCCCGCTCCCCCCCCCCGGGTCTCACCGCACCCGCGGGGCTCCGCAGCTCCCGCCCGCGCCCGGCCCCGCACTCGCTCCCCGCCGCCGCCGCCGCCGCGTCCCGCCCGGCCCCGCCCCGCCCGGCCTCCGCGCGCCGCAGCCAATCGGTGCCGCCGCCGCCGCCCCCCGCGGCCAATGGGGGCGCGCGGCTCGGGCTCGCCCCCGGCGGCTCAGGGCGGGCGCGGGGGCGCGCACGGGCCGTGGGGGAGGAGCGGGAGCGGCAGCGCGGGGCCCGCCGCCCCCTCAGCCCCCGCAGCCCCCCGGCGGCCGGGGCAGGGAGGCGGCCGCCCGGCAGGGGCCGGCCCCTTCGCCGCAAGCAGTGCGGGCGTGCAGGTGGCCGCAGGAGGTGCCTGTCCCCGCAGGCAGAGCTCTCGCCTCTCTCATAGTCCATGACGAGAAACACCCAACAGCCGAAAGCTGCGAGGAAGACGGCGGCTTGGCCATTAAACACCAACCCAAGCCCCTGCTCCTCACAGCCCGCCGCAGGCTTGGAGCTGGGCCCCTACAGAGCAGCGAACGCTACCCCTCACAGTACCTTCTGCCCAACTCACCGTTCGTTTTCTTGCCAAACTCGCATTATTTTCCTCAGCTTTGAGGCAGGAGTTAATGCCGCTAATTATTGACTACCATCTCACTAGTCCCTATCTGACCCACTACAATTCCCCCCCGCAATGAAATGGGAAAACGAACGGCATTTCTTGAGGAGCGGAGGAGAGATGATCCACTCGAACCAAAGCTCCCAAGGGATCGCATGGCACAGGCTCTTGTGCTAGCAACAAACTGCACTTAAAAGACTGGAAAGACATTTTTGGGTCATACATTCCTATGCTAAACTGTCTTCTTCCTTTTCCAAAGAGCACGTTTTCTTTATGGCTGGTGCTACTGTTATTATCTGCACTGCCTGATCAGCTCAAGCCCTTGGAACAAAAACATAAAACAAGGCTCACGTTCTGTCTGAATTATTATTAGTAATAAGAAACCAGTAGAAAAGACCATCCCTCAAACCAACATAATTTTTACACAGTACAATTTACTGTCATTACCTGTACTACAGAAAACCCCTTCTACAAAGGAAGCAGAAGCTGACAGCACACTCACCTTGCTGAAGGGCCCAGGGAAGTTCCTTTACATCTCCTCCTCCAGACGCTTCTCAGACTGGCCTAGGCAAGCAATCCCTAATCACATATACACGTAGATATTGTGACTTATTTGGGTGATGGTATTGTTAAAGGGAACTCCATGTGCCATCTGCTGGAAGAAGCACCTCTGAGGCAACACACTGTACCGACACACCTGACTGATCTGTGCTGGCAACACAACAGAGTTCTGGTCCTCTCTTGGCAGGACCTTTCAGGATGAACCTTCACCCTGCTAGCGCACCAGCTTCCAGTATGGTATAAGGTAGGGACTTTTTTCTTCCATTTTCTTTTAGCTATGCACATCACAATGTGCTCACCTGGTCAGTCTTTAGGTAACAGCACATTAATCAACAAATTATACTTTGTCCTGTGAAAACCACTGCATAATCTTCTCTCTAGAAGGTAAGAGAAAGTGAGGAAGGAACAGGACTTTAATTAGACACAGAAGAAGCAGAAAAGAAGCAGCCTCTTTGCAGCAGCTTTCACAAATCCCATTCAAGACTAGAGCCTGATTGTTTTTGCTAAACAGTAATTAGCTTCTCACTGACCATGTCATCAAATGAACGAAATCACATTTCAAAATGCAGGAAGAAACGGGCAGGTATTGCTTACTTCCTACCTTCATTCCTTCCCAGTTTTCTATGTCACATCACGTGGGTCTTAGCACATTTTCAGTCCCTTCCCTTTGGGAGAAATATACAGAAAAGGTCTTTTTTTTTTTTTTTGCCAGCTGTGTTTTCCAGGTTACCAACACCATCACCACACTCACAAGTTGAACTGCATCTTAAAGACATCTTATAAGCACAAAGAGAATAATTCTCAATTTACTTTTATATTAAAAAAATCTCTTAAAAGTTTATGACAGGCAACTATTCTTGACACTCCACAACAAGCAGATACACAGGAATTCAATATCCATTTTTCAGAAACAATCTTTAGTCTTCTAGACTCGGCACCAAAAACTGCCTTTAAAAGCAACAGCAGCATCTGGCATCAGCACTTCTGGCAATCTGACTACAGGTAATACAGCTCCTAAAATGCCATGTGCTGGTGCATTCATCCACACCTGTTAGGAGCATGGTTTTGTGGAACTCCAAAGCCAACCCAGCGATCCATTGTCTTCAAAACAGGTGGTCTGCTTGCTCGTTGTAACCTTAGCAACAAAACTCTGCTGATGACCTTGTACAGGAACACAGGAGTCAGCTGGATTAGTTCGTTGAGCTAATAGAGAAATACACTTGCAATTAGATGTCCTTGGATTTGAAAACTGACTCAGGTTGCAAAACTGCTATAACCAAAATTGTGGAAGTGGAAAATATACAAGTAAAATAATAATAATAATAATAAAAAAAGCACAAGGGGGTTGAAAGCAGGACTGCTTCTACTGCAGCTGCCTATTCTTATATCAAAATAAAGCATGATACAAGACTATACCCGTGACCTGTAGCTAACAGAGCAAAACATGATACATACACTACAGTGATCCCAGTTCAGACAGACACAGGCTGTGTGTGGCTCAGCTACAGCCCGGCAGCCCATCAACTGAACTCGGGCTCTTCAAAGGCAGGCAAGCCAAGACTCAACACATGAAGAAACCGGCTTCCAAAAGTTCCTTGCTCACTGCAAGGAATAAGGCAACTGCACAGATGGAATAAAACCGAGGACTTGCTTCCTCATTTTGTCCCCAGCAACCTATCCTCTTTTTTCTCCACAAACACGTTGACTTGCATCTTCATCTTTTAGCAGGCCGCTATCTCTACATAAAAGGACATTAAAGAAAAAAAAAAAGATCATACGTTGTTTACTTGTATGCATAATCTAGAAATTCGGGCTCCGGAGTTTCCCCTATTGTTTTTAAGAAGTTCCCCATCCCATTCCTTTCTAGGAGTTTCCCCGTGCTGCTTCTTGACAAACCCCACTTTGCTGTGTAGGGCTGCACCACCCACCCTGATCCCCCCAATTCCTGGCTTTCCAGGGAAAGCCCGACGCTGCTTTCTAAGATTTCCCTCAGTTTTGTAGGATTGCTCCTACGCCGCCAAGTCCCACTGGTTTTCCAAGAATTAATTCCCTGTGCTGGTTTCTAGGTTTTTCTTTGATTCTTTCCGTGAATCTCCCCCTCACAGGTTTCAGGGAATCTCATTTTCTCACCGGGACTCCTCTCATTTCTATTTGTATAATTAACATGATTTATTTGTAAAGCACCAGGAAAAGTACAATAATCCACTTTGCTATTTCCCCCTCTTTATTCTATTTAAGATCTCTAGCAAGAGGTAGGTCTGTGCTTCAGAAACAGCAAGATGAATGTTTATAACATCATTTAATACTGCAAGGTCGCTGCTAATGTACACTTAAGGTTTTCCAAAATCAACTCGTCATTTTTATTGTTGCGAAATAATTGATTTCACAATTTACTCCGAGCACATTGTGCTACCCCACTGCAGACAGTCCAGCATTACATTGGCTCTCTAAGGAAAGATGCTGGAGTCCGTTGGCTTATTGATCTTGACATGAAACAGAGTAGAAGTCTCAAGCTCACAAAATTTTCTTCAGTTTTCATGAAGATGTCCACCAGGATGGAAAAAAAACAATGCAAAACAGAAATGCAACCATAAGAATGGAGGAAAAAAAGAAAAATAACAGAAATGCAGCCATGAGGGATAGACCCCTCAAATCTCTGGTGAAAACGAAAACCAACTGGGACTAGTGGTGTACGTGAAAGTTCACTGGAACAGTCAAGTTAAAACAACGAAGAGCTGATCTCGTGAAATTTATCTGCTATAACTTGGAGCTCCACTTTAAGCTCTGATTTTCTAATGAATGACAAGTTCCTAGCACAGCCAAGAAGTTACGTCCACTACTCCCTAAAATGCTTCCTGAGAATCCCAAACTGCTGGAGGCAGCATCCTAAAAGTACTGTTAAAAAGTTAGTAAAGACACACTACCTTTCTTGCGATTATTTCCAGTCATTTCATCTCTAACACACACATCTGCAAGTCAGCAGAAGTGCAGAACTGTGTATTCAACCTAAACTGTTCCACAAACCCACAATAGTGTTAAAACAGAAAAGAACAGAGTGTTTAACAACACGGGTGTTTAACAAGCTGTAAAATGTTTTGACTCGAAGTGTTGCACAGCAGATGGAGCTGCAAGTATGATGTATGAATAGCCACCTACACGTGAGAACTGAGTTAATAAACATCTATAATGCCTCTAATAAAGCGATTATCTCATGTAACTTTTCTTCCTAATACAGAAAGACACACTGAAGTTTACTTTTGCAAACAGAAGTTCACAACAGAGCTGCTGAGTTTCACATCGACAAAGAATGAAAAGAAAGAAACGTTACCAACTTGCAGGGCTCATTCAAATGTCACATCAAAGTTCTTCTTTTGACCAGTATCTAGAATTGTCACCTGTGTTCCTCTTAAGAGAGAAGGACAGGGATGCTAGGCATCTTCATCTGAAGCATGGGGACCAAGGACAGGTGTATTATTTCAAAACAGTCGGGGGACAAAAGAAAAATCAGTTTGTTTCACACCAAAATCCTACCAGAAGGTCACATCTACTACTACTCTGCTTCCCAACACAACCAAGACACTCCGCTCCTTCACCAGAAGTACTGCCGCCCTGCAGGGCTTGCGCAGGCTGCCCTCCACCCTCACGACGCGTCTGTCCCCAGGACACCCCATCTGGCTGACCAGCCAGACCCGCAGGTGTCCCCAGGAGCAGCCCACCTTTACTTAGCTGAGGAGAAAGGCGGTTTTCTGCGTGAAACCTTTCCAACCTCAACTCCACAGAAGAGCAGAAACATTTGGTGCTGAAACGGGTAATACAGACTAGGAACATTTACTGGTTTGCAAATAAAAAAGAAACCTTTTTATTTTCCTACTCACTACAAGGTGATCAAAAAGAAATATATGAATAAGCCAGCAGAGCTCCTAAGTGTTTGACAATGAAATGTGCAAACTCTTTCCTTGTAGCTCACAAGTCCAAGACAATCCAAACTGATGTTGAATACTTTGACTTTTCTGTAGAACCAGAAAGCCACATGCGATTTATACTGGAGTGCTGCCCATGCACCAGTACCCCCCCAGCATATTTTCTCTTTTATGATTTTAGAATCATGGCAAACTGCATCTAACACACAGCAAAAAAATCACTTACAAGACAGGACTGGCAAAAATCTAAGAACATTACCTGTTGGAATTTTTCAAAATTCAGATGCACCACCCCACAAGCATACCATTTTTTTTTTAATCATGCTTTATTAGGAAAAAAATAAAACAAAACACCTTCTTGATCATATATATACGGTAACGTGCCAGAAGTATTATCATTTTAGGCACCAACTTGGTTTCCAGTCATGATCTGTATGCTTAACACTAAGCAATTTTCCACTTTTAATCATCCTAACAAACAAGGTGTAAATTTTGTGATGAGTTCTAAAAAATACTACCATGTGTGACCTATTTAAAGCGCGATTAAGAATAAAATTGAAAAGGTCCTTACTAAATATCCTTAAGTAGCAGCAGCCAGTTCCCTGGCAGGTCAGCCTATACTTCTCTCTCATTTATATTGCAAAGCCAAGGCATTGTAAGACTCTGCAATTCTTGTGTTCTTAGAATTACTGCCTGTTTTTGACTATTCCTTATCATCAGTGATAAGCGTCATATCCAAATTTGCAAGCTGACCTGTAGACCTCCGTCACCGAACCCCCAAAGTAGTTGTTTCCCTTCAACAGAAAGATTAGCTTTATGTCTTTAGGAGGAAATTCTACTTCAGCTTGCTTCCCAAGCAGCAGTGATGTTCATATTTACTCAAACAAAGACACAGGTATATATATATATATTTTCAGATGCTAATTTAAGCCAGTTGTGGTAAAGTGACTGAATTCTATGTTGAACGGATTTAGAGTACCCCCCTACCTGGATGAGTTTCTGTCGATAATTCCAAAGGCGTTCAGAATTCCTGTGCAAGTAAAACTCTTCTTTAACTACACACGCTATTTCACACCAGTTCACATTCATCTCTTGCTATAACCTTCAGAAAAGCACTATTTAAATGAGCAGCTACATTCAAAAACAGTTTTCTTCAGTTAATTTGTCACAGTTAATAACATTGCAAAACAAACTTCTCCGGTTTAACCCCAGTAGGCAGCTCAGCACCACACAGCTGCTCTCTCACTGCCCCAGGTGGATGGGGGACAGAATTGGAAACGTTAACATGAAAAAATCCATGGTTTGACATAAATACAATTTAATAGGTAAAGCAAAAGCTACGTGCGCAAGCAAAGCAAAACAAGGAATCATTCACCACTTCCCACGGGTGTTCAGCCATTTCCAGGACAGCTGGGATTCACCACGTGTAACGGCAACTTGGGAAGACAAACACCGTACCTCCAAACGTCCCTCCCACCTCCTTCTTCCCCCTAGCTTTTATTACTGAGCACAACACCACGCGGTATGGAACATGGCTTTGGTTAGCTGCGGTCAGCAGTCCTGGCTGCATCCCCTTCCCTTCCTACTCACCCGCAGGGCAGCATGAGAAACAGAGACGACCCTGATGCTGTGTAACCACTGCACAGCAACTCTAAAACATCAGCGTGTTGTCAGTACTGTTTTCATCACAAATCCAAAACATAGCACAAGCTACTATGAAGAAAATTAACTCTATCCCAGACAAAACCAGTACAATATCCACCCGTTATTCCACACCACTTACATTATGCTCAGGTCCCACCTTATCCAGTATGTGCTCATTGATCACTATCCTTCAACTTATACCCACAGATCATTCCCTTAGTCTACGAACCACCCCTGTGAAACGTCCATAAAATGTCCACAGAGTTCATTTAGTCTATGGCTTAGGTTCCAGCTGTTAAGACGGTCATTCAGGACAGTAGAGGTGGCATGTTGCCCAAACCACTACACACCAAAACCAAGAACTCTGGTTTCGGAATCTTTGGATTAAAATATAGGGTTTTCTTTGCTTGTTTTATCATTCAGCTTTAAATGAGGGTTCTGAGAGTTTTCTACAATAATCTAGGCAGGTATATGCCAACATAGCGCATTTTTTACTTTGATTGGCTATACTCAAAGGAAAAGGCCATCTTCATCTAATGACCTTTCACCTCATTAAACAACATGAAAAATAGAAAAAATGTCTTCATGTAAATGAGCATTAAGGTTATGAAATAATTGACCTAAAACAACCAAACTAAACCAAATGTAGAACAGACTTCCAAGAAGACAACCAGATGCTTCTGATGGAATGTATGCACACTCCCACGAGTCACAGGCTGGGACAGCTTTATCATAACATTCTCGTAATGCTAAAGAATCCAGTAGGCACAAAAAGAATCCAGTAGGCACAAGAACTTAAGTGACAGTGTACATACGGCAAGTGATATAAACATGATAGTACATGTAACATTTATAGTAAGTACAAATACTGTGAACTTTGGTTTCATTAATAACACAGGAGAGATTTGATAAGTATGTTGTACTTTAATCCAAAAGCTAAGGCACTGAAAGCTCCTCACGGGCAAGACGTGGGTCACCTCCTTCTCCCCTGCCTCACATGTATACATTCAGAATTCCAGCTTTTAAAGAGGGGGAGGTCACGTCACATGGCACCTTCCTATCCTCAAGCTGGCGAGCACAGAATAGCTTAAAATGCCAGCAGGACGATATGGCTCCGAGACCTATGCGGAACATTTTTAGAGGCTCAGACTAAATGTATCTTGTCTCCTTTCAGTTGAGACAGTTGCCCTAACTAGAATGATTTATACAAACCAAAACCAAAGAACTATGTTGCATAAACAGACTGTTTAAAGAAAAGTTCATGACAGAGGACTGTTTCACAACTGTCCATAAATACACATAATGTGGAACTCGGGGTAAGACTGAAAACAGTGTCCAAGTTCAGAAAACCCAAAGGGAATATGCATGACATCTGCAAATCAGCCACACAGAAAAAGGTTAAATACCTCTTTGTCAGAATCTAAAACCTAAGCCATCAGTCCTGGAGAGCACACAGCACAGTACTGTGTCACAGCCAGCTTCTCATCCAGCATGTACTCAGCTCAACATTAACCAGCTTCATACCAGAAGCAAAGAAACCATGTCCTAAGTGCCAGAACAAAAACTTATTGAGGTAAGGCAAATCTGCGTGGAATCACTTTCTGAGAACTCAGTTCCACCAGGATTTTTTTTTAATAAACATCCAAAAAAAAGTCATTGTCCTTCGATAAATATCTTCTGTTTTCTCATGTCCCTGTCACGTTAGCTGATCAGCAATAATCTTCCACAATTCCTATAGGAGGGGAAAAATATTTATAGTTATTTTCTCAGACCAGCAGACTGTTATTTGATAATGTTAAACATGCACACTTTAACACAACTTTTAAGACACACACTGTACTTTATAGTCAATCCAACTCTCTAGTCTCTTAGAATGACCACTAAATTGTCCTTGAGACAGAGCAACAGAATCAAGTTCTTTATTCCTGCAGCACGGATTTTTTTATTTTCTATTTTTATAACAAGTAGTGTAATTCAAGTAGTTTCTTAAAATTATTTCATTGGTCTACATATTTTTTTGCAGCATTTTGACTGAGAATCTTGCTCTTTTTCTTAGCCTGTGTTGACAAATGCTTCCAATAATGCCAATAAAGATACAACTGAAAAAATACTTGATTTACTGAGGAACCAAGGTCCCACAAATGCATGTTTTATACACACACACACTTCTCAATCCATTGTACAACAAAGATGAAAAACAGACCACTTCATTTTTGTAGAACAAATCAGTATAAGCTTTGCCGGTTATATAAAGATTACTAATCAGACTATCATATACTCATCACCACGACATCTCGAATTGTGGCAGTGTACTTCACAATAAAAAAACCACTTGTCTGTTTTAAAAAATGCATCTATTTCAAAGACCAGTAGCAACCTTCCACAAAAAGCATGCAGGGAACGAGTTTACACATTTAGATATAACCCGTATTATATTTTTACACTTGTAAAAGTTGTTATAAATCATACGTGCAAAACTTGGTACCTGAAGGTGTCAGCACTAACAAGAAAAATAAATCAATCTCACAAAACAACTGTGGTCCCCAGAATCTTACTATGCACACATACTGTAGTAGACATAGCAATAGCACATTGCCTACATGGTAATAGATCTGCAATCCACTGTAAGACTTGCAAGTTCTCCCAAAAGGTCAGTTAATTTGTATCACTATAGAAGCTAGCAAGCTACTAGCTAGCCTGCACAATATTCATAAGAGAATACAACTGGGGAAAAAAGAAATATAGCGAGAGAGAGAGAACCACGAATGCTTGGAATGTAATTAGACAACCAGAAATAATATATCTGATACATTTCTGAATACCAGAAGTTTACTACTAATCGACTTCTTCATAGGTATTAGAATATTATTACCTTAACCCTGAGCTGAGAAAGGAATTATGAAAACTATAAAATGAAAGCTCTTTTACAAGCAAATAAATGAAAAGAGATATTGGTCCATTTTCTAGTCAATAGCAACATTTATATTTTACAAAGTAATGGAAATTGCACTCATTTCCTCAGAGGTTAAGAAACAATCTAAGCCATTGTATTGCTCTGTAATAGAAAAGGGCACATTATGTCAATTTAGTATAGATTATGTAAGCATGGACAAGAATTATTTTAAAATAATAAACAGCTAAATGGAAATAAGAAGGTAATATTTATTCTCCTGTTCTTACTTCATATTAAGTAAACAGCTAAAATCTAATTTGAGATTATTAGCCCAACGCATTACATTTATTTTAATGAATGCCACTTACCAACTGCTCGATCCGTTCATAACTGAGAAACTGGCAGAAATCAGACTTAATGGGCTCCACATGATATTTCATTTTTCCATCCTGGAGATTCTCCAAATCATTTAGAGTATTTCTAAAGTGGCTGTAGGCTTCGCATGTAATATCCATATGTCTTAAAGTGAAGTTCAGTCTGGCAACAAAATATTTAATTTAAAACCTTTCTCCTATACTGGTGTCTTAAAGAGCTATGTGACTTTCCTCAGCTAATGGCAAATGTGGGTCTTCTCAGTGTAATTAACTCTCACAGTCAAAGAAGTAACCCTGCTGCCCCCGAAAAGCAGATGAGACATGCTATCAATAAGCCAGGTCTTGGATGAACCTCTCCACTGATTTTAGCGCATTTTGCCTCAACAAAATCACTAGCTTCGCTTCTGGGAGAAACGCTTTGCAACAAATCATATGAATAGCTGCTGCTTACACATCTTTACATGTGGACTATGTATACATTACTTCATGAATGGACTACAACATGTGAGTACTCAAAAACATACAACAATTCCTTCAAAGAAAACACAAGAGAAATCGTTACGGAGGGATGCAGGCTGGGAGATGTATGTCCTCATTCTAAGCTCCTTCATTCTACTCGACACTTTAGTCTACAAACTCCTAAACACACGGCACACTTTGTAAAGTATTGCAGATCAGACTAGCCAGCTATTTACCTTTATTTGCACAGAGGTTATCTATCTGATAAAAGCAAAAGTAAGATCACAAAAGCCAAACTCTTCTGGAAGTAAAATTCTGAACTGATAAAAATTAAATAAGTATAAAACCAAATGCGTTTATTGGGCATATACTGCAGCCTTTGATCAACCAATTCAATGATAATCATAAAACAACCTTCAAGTAAATCAGGGGTTTCTTCCAAATAAAGGTAAGCATGTAAAATTTTAGTGCTTCTTGGTAATACTTGCCTCTTTTCTATTGCTAGGAAAACTGTGCAAGATTTTTTCAAGTTGTGTGTGATTCTGTACAGCGTTCTGAACAAGGCATCTGTCAGGTCATCATCATAGAACACTACAGGAAAAAGAGCACAGAGTATGTACATTTAAGAGTAGTACTTACTTAAATCTCAGGCATGAAACAACAACAAACCTTAATTAGATTATTCTAATCAAATAAGTCATTATTTTAGCTTTTTATAAGTCATTATTTTAGCTAAATCCCGAAGTATTATATTTTTAATGGCAACAACTGACCCGGTATCAATATCCACTGCTGCTCTTTACGTCAGACCTTCTTAAAGATTTCTCTCGTGTCTGTGGGAATCCCTTCCGTCAGGCAACTTACAAACTTTAACAAACTCTCCCTCATCCTGGAAATATCTTACTGCAAAGCTAAAAAAGGCATGGTATCACAATGTATAGGGCCTCCTTTATTTAATAATAAGAATAAAAAAGGCAGTAAATAATACCACTATCAGCGCATCTCTTTGGAAGGCAGTTTTCCAATATCTTTCAATATCATAACTAAAAATAATCCTCCTTTACTTAAATATTAAACGAAGTTTTTCTATACAGATAAGCTAGCTTGTCTTTTTTTTTTCCATTAAGCAAGAATGGAAAATAAACGAAAGATGTCCGAAGGGACACACTCTAAGGGTAAGTGCAATGCTTGAGACTTTTTTTCCACGTTACAGAACACGTGATTTGGGCCATCAACCTTTATTTGTATAGAGGTTATCTGATGCAAGACAAAGGTAGGACGACAACACGACAACACTTAACTTTTTTTTTAATCTGAAAGTCAATTTCATCACTTGTGTGTGATTATGTTCTCTGAATAGTTTATTTAGTTACAAAAAAATTACCACATAAAATGAAAGAAAAGGTTAGTGGATGTTTTCAGTGTCTCTTCTATTGCTAATTCAGATTGTAAATACAATTCCTTAAAAAAAAAAAATAAAGACAAGAACACACGGCAGAGGTTTGACAAATTTGGTAGGGATCTGATCTGTTAGATTTCCAAAGCAAAATAGATACGGTTATGTTATTTACTCATAATGCTCAAGTGTTTGATGTAAAAAGTTTACTGTTTACATTTTCATACCATCAGCTGCCATTATCACAGTGCAGTGGTCATGCAAGTCAGCAATCTCTTCTTCAGACCAGCTAAAAAGAGCTTCAGGATCTGTAACAACAAAGATGGTTTTGGTGTACAAGGTTAACTGGCTCAAGTGTTTGATAGACTTAAAAACAAACAAACAAACAAACATTTTAACTCCTCTGCTCATCTGCTACTCAGTAAGCAGAGCATCCCACTACAGGGAAATCACAGCCTCCATTTATTCCCTGAAGTTCCCTGCAGTCCTTTGCTTTCTGTGCCATATGTCCAGTCCTTTCAGGATCGACCGGCACGAGTAAGATTTCCTTGACGTAAGAATTTACAACCCATTACTACTCTGTAGGAAGATCACAGATTTAACGAGAAAACAAATGCATTTTCATGCAAAATTTGATTAAGATTCCTACTTAGTTATGCTTTCTAAAATTTAGACTTGGTTAAAATTTAGATGTTCTCTCTGATGGTCTAAAAAATCACACAACCTTTTCAACTGGCAGTATTAAATGTTATTATTTCATGAAAATTCCTAAGGTCCTAGAGAGGCTTTTGAAAGTGTAAAGGATGGTTTTACTTCCATAAATAGTTGTTCTATTTTTCGAATCATTACATTGAACTACTACAGTTAAGTGATACCATAACCTAAAAAGCAAAGCAGGATTCACACACCCAACTGCTATAATTTTGTGTTGACCTTAAATTTCTTTTACAAAAGGTCGATATTTGTAACTACTAGAAAGCTTTAATGATCTGCTTTACTACTGTTAATTGCACTTTAAAAATTACTCACGTTAGCTGCCTTTTATTTTACTAAAAGTAGCAAACCATATTTCCTTTCCAAATATGTAAAATATAACACATTCATTACTACATTTGGAAAAAAGATTTACACACCTTCAAGAGATCACCTGTCCTCCTCCCCACCTTTCGTTGTTCTGTATGCAAGCCACCGTAAGTAACACAATACCATCACATCAAAATCTGGATTACACAAATCCACGTCATTGTACTTGGATTTTGGTATCACCACATAATGACACACTGTATTCGCACTTCTGAATTTCATCTCACTAAGCAAAGGACAACCACTATTCATCTATCCTCAACCTATCAGTAATCCTTTTCTTACTCATTCACATGGCAACGACACCCCCAAACACAATAGCGAACTTTCAGCTATTTTACCAGAGGCATGGGTGCTGGAAGACTGGCTGTCTACATAAACAGTGGAGCGAACTTTTCTTCATGGATTTAAGAGGAAAAAAATCGTCACAAAGGACCCATTACAACTACCTACCAGTGCAGAATTCATCTTTCAGCCAGTCAAGTTCCTTTACTTTAATTTCTCCTCCTGTGGGTGAAGAAAGACCACAACAGTCACAAATGGCCTTTCAGCCAGTGCTGCAACAAGTGATAAAGATGTATTATGAGGACACATGAAACAAGTAAGGTTGAACATCAAATCATTTACTTTACAAAACCAGTTACCCCTGACAAAAGAAATATAAGATGAACTTAAGGATCAGAAACACCCCACTTTCTCTTTTACACGTCTCACCTGCAAAATACTTCTCAGAGTTCCACCTCTGTCATTTACACACTGTTTACATGACCCTTGGCACCTAGACATCTGTGATCCTCCAAGTACCTCGGTGAAACTAACACAATGACTGGAACCACAGCTGTCTTAACTGCCGACCAAAGAAAGATCAAGTATTTTGCTCTTTTCCAAAAGAAGCTGTCCCATTATGGACCACATATACATTTCTTCCACCTTTCTAAAAGAGTCACTTTTAACCAAGACAAAAGTTTAATTTTACTTGTAAACACACCACCTTGCCAATGACTTATGTTGTTTAATCCCAAAGGAATTCACAGTTAGGCAATCGTACAAGTATCGACTGCACAGCACTTACCTCCTGGCTCCATCAAATGTTTGTTTAATGCAACATTTTGCTCACACATGGCCAGAAGATCGTCACCAACATCTGAAAAAAGCGATGACAATATTCAAAATAAGATTATTTTACATGCGCTGTGTGTGTCACTGACCTCTCGGACTAACTCTCTAAATTTCTGTCAAACTGATGAGATTGTGGAAAATTCAGAGCAACTCTCACCCCTGATAACTGCTTCCCTAGCATCCTTCTTGCTTGTGTCTTTCAGTACTAAGCTCTGAGTAATCCCTGAATAACAACGTTAGGTTGCTGTACTTTAATCCAGGCAAACTATCCTGAACTCACAGCAACATATTGTTTTTTAAAGCTTTTGCACCTAGAAATATTACTGCTTTTTCATCCTGTTCTGAAAGTTATTGCTACTTTTCAATAAACACAATTTTATACACATCGATAACAAATTATTAATTAAAAAAAGAATAGATGAGGATGAAAATCCCAGGATGAAAATACTGCTTTGTGGAGTTTCATGAAAATATTTCATTAAAAGCAAGTGCCTTACCTGTGCAATAAACTCTGTTGGCAACTGTTCCCATTATAATGCTTGTAATTCCAGTGCCACCTCCAAGCTCTAGTACTGTGCAACACCTGAACATGTCCCGTTTAAACAGAACGTAGTCAGCAAGAAGGAAAGCTGCACGCCAGACCTTCAGATAAGAGATGCAGTTTCACTGGGCACATTCTGAAGCACAATCCATGAACAGCAAGATAATACAAGGTACAATACCTACTTGTTTTCCAACATCTTCTAAGGGGGTTGCCATAGTATGCTCTGTGAAAATGGAGGAGCAGCAGAAATAATTGTTTTAAAACATTGTTCAAATCAAGCTCCATAGTAAGTAGCAAATTTGAAAAGTCAGTTCATGCTTCCCTTTTACATCTAGAACCAAACACTGTTCATTTTACATAATGCTAGATAATGCTGAAGACCCCACTCTAATCAAGTAGAACCATTCCCCCATGGTATACTACTGCCCAAATCACTTCTGGAGAAAAACATTTTGTTTTTAAAGTACTTACAATATCACAGTATTACGTTTGGTTTATTATCTCCTTTCACTTAACTACTTTTGTTTAATTTATAAGAAAGAGCTACTTTTCTTCTGTTTTGCCCAAACAGATACTTATCCCATTTCTCCTTGAACATAACCTTACTATTTACCTATTTTAACAACATCAGTGCAAGTGCATTCTTGTTCTTCGTTTTCAAAAGTATCTTCTTTCCCTTTCATCAGAATTACAGGATATACCCTATCCCTCGAAAGATCCTCCGCCTCCAAATCAGAAGTGCTTCGAGGTCTTCTGACCACTTCCAAGTCTCCATCATCATCCAGCAGAGCTTCTAGTCCTTCAGTATTCGATTCCCTTTCATTTTTTAGATTATTCCTGTCCTTGTCACACAGTTCATCTCCACTGCTGTACTGGTGTTCTCTTTCAGCTGTAGCTTCTCTTCCAGATTTCTCAGATGCCCAATTGTCTGTGTTCCAAAGGAGTTTGAAATACGACAGGAATACTGCAAGAACATGGGGCAGGAGGGGAAAGAATTTAAAGATCAGCGCTAGGTAAGAACAGAATCTATAGGCCAATTTCCATATGCATGACATTTTGATATGCATTTCACATATTATAAAAATATAGAAGATTGTAAATCATACAGGTATATTGAAATATAGTTCTATTTGCTAGGAGGAAATATTTCTGCTACTAAGTTCTGTCACAGTAGGAATAAATGAAGCACTTCCACAGTCTACTGGTTGACTCAACATCTACTCAGTCAAGTTCACGTTCACCTGATTTAATAACACCTCTCTTAGCAACTGGGAAAATGAATGGTTTCTTACATCCTTCAAAACAACTTCTGCTGAGACAAGCTTAAACCAATTTGAAAGAAGAATTAATATCATAAATTACAATTTGTGTCTTTATGTTGATTTAATTCCTGTTTTAAAAGAAACTAACATGTTCTAGTAAAAAGTAAACAATTTCTTTTACTATTTTAAAAGTCTTTTGGAGTCACATAACTTCCTACCTTGAAATCAGCTTAAAGCAGAATGAGACAGCACAAATAGGCAATCTGTCTCGTATCAGCTTAGGCTGGACATACTGACATGCTAACACTTTTGTTTTTTAAGCAAGAACATGACCAGTGAAAAAGGTCAATACCAGCAGGATTCTAAGAATTTCTTACAATTCTGTTTATTCTCACCAAAGGGAAACCAATTGCCACTATTGCTTTCAACAGCTCCACAGTGTATGAAGTTCTATTGTCACATTTGTTAACTTAAAGCTGTTACACTACAATCCAGTTCTGATCTGGAAAATTCCTTTATTTCAGAGTACATAGCACTGACTCTCATTTTGTCGTGTTAAAAGGATCTTGACATCAAGAAGAATCACAGCAAATGAATGCTAAGCCTTGTGACAACACATCACAGCATTAATTACCTGATTTTGACCTGATCAAGGTCATAATTAGTTTCTACTTCCTTGTAAAGCCTTTTGACCCTCTTTTCTCTTGTACTTTTTTTTACATTAGCATGTGCTAGAATAATTGCAAGTTTCTTTATTTTTAACGTCACAACTAGGTTTGAAAAAACAATTAGCACTTCTGTCACAGCAGGAGAGATACTTTTCTGCAGAACATTTTACTAACAGCTTCAAAGTCATTTTCCCTGACAACCTTACAGAAGCCCACAAACTGGCAGAGGCATTCATTTGTCAATTCATTTCCACTAAGGCCTTGACTCTTCGAATTATACGAGCCATTGCTAATGTAAGTCCATTGCTATACTGAGCTTTGTCATTGCTTTTTTCAAAAAACAAACAAACAAACAAAGAAAACAAAGCTGTTAGGTTCCTCTGGAATAGATAGTAAATCATCACTTAAAGATTTTATAGAAATCATGAATAATTATCTTGTTATTTTAAGTGATAATATTTAAAACCAATGGCTTCTTGGCTTTAGTCTACATGCAAGAAACATCCTAACTTTTTAACATGATTCCCAAGGTGCTGTCTTGAGATTACAGGTAAATAAAATTAAGCCTGCATGAAGATTAATGTGGTTACTTCTTCTCAGAAAGTAACTCGTGGTTTTTTTTTAAGATGGGTTGTCTACAAATTCCACATTAATAGTTTTAATTTATGTATTTAATTTCACAAGGACAATCCAGTTAGCCCTCTTCCTAAATACTGAGCAGGAAGCAATTCTGCTTCTAACCGGAGCAAAATATGTAATGATTACTATCAACCATTCAAAGGAGGATTCAGCCATTACAAAGATATTCAAATATACTTAAAATACAGTTCCATCAGTCTAAATACACATTACCTGGTTGTCCAACTGCATTCAACCGTACCATGAGATGTCTTTTGTTTGGACAGTGTATGTGAACATCAGAAAGCACAGTGTCACTTTTGAATGTGAGGTTATCCATCTCCTCCTCTGTCACATCTCCCATGATACGCTGGTGAGAGGAACATTTACAGTAACCATACGGTTTCCTGTGAAGTGCTGTCACAAGGAGATCCAATACTTCTCTGTCAGTGGGCGTCAGGCAGCAGTTCTGCTCAGCAAGACAACCTCACGACGTGGGTGCTGCGAAGAACTCATGCACGCTGCAGTCATGCAATGACTCCCCCGTGCTCCAATAAGACACCAAGTTGTGAATCAGGATATTCAACCTAAAACCAAATACAGACAGCTTTTAGTTATATAGTGTTGTTCCAGCAATATTTTAGAAGATAAAAATACGGTTACACTGGACTACAAAGTTGCAATACTTCTGTGCTCTTTTGCAATGCTCCACTCTACCAACTATCACTAGCAGCTTGCTGGCAGATACCACATACTTTCAGGAGAAGAGCTGCTAATTAGCTAGCGTTAAAAACTAACAAACCCCCTGAAAAAGCAAACGTTATTGCAAATGTGCAGTTTGACAAAGCCAAGTCTTCATAGAAATGACTTGAGTGCATAACTTGACAATCAGAGCAGGTAAGGTATCCTGCCTGTCATCTCTGGTGCTCTTTACTTTCCCCCAGAAAACAAACAACCGAAGCCATCCTCGTTGCCTCATACCCACAGCTCTGCTCGAGCACGAACGGGTGAATTACCCGCCGCGAACACAAGAAGAGAGGCGGCGTTTATTTCCCCACACGCCCCAAACCGGGCGTTTTGCGGGGGGCTCGCGAAGCGCTGCCGAACCGAAGACGCGAACACAAAACCACGTCTTAAACCCAGAGGCGGCAGGCTCGGCTCTCACACACGACCCCCAGCCGCCGACCCTCCGCGCTACCGGCGGGCACAGCCCCGCGGCCCCCCGGTACCTGCCGCGGCCCCGGGCCCGCCGCCATGGCGGAGCCGCCGGCCCCTTCCGGCGCGCAGCTGACGCGAGGCCGCGCCCCGCGGGCCCCGAGGCCGCCGCGGCTCTGGGGAAATGCCGGGGCCGTTCGTGGCCGCCCCTAGGCCCTGCCCGGCCCCGGTCCGGCTCCTCGCAGCAAACGCCGAGGCGGCTTCCCGCTGCGGGCTGCGCTGGGGTGGAGGCGTTGGCCCCTCGAAAGCACGCAGAGGTTCTTTAATTACCTAGCGCTAAGCCCGGGGTGAAGTCCGGCAAGCTGGCAAAAGGGGATGCCAGCAGCTAAGTTTTGTCAGTCCATAAAGCATCTGCAGCACTCAGGCAGAATTGAACCCACGCTCCCCACTGCCATTAGTTACTTGGTTCAGAGCTACCCTGCCTCGCTTCATCCTGAGTTCCATGCAACACTTCAAAAAAACGCCACCAACTAACAAAACTAAAGGGGCAAGCGGGCAGAGCTCTTCGTAGCCAGAGAATGTCAGAACTGCTGCTGCCGCAGTGGGGTTAGATGGAGCAACAGCAGGATCTGTGCACTGATTTGGGGATAGGGGGCCTCGCTTAATCCCAGTTTTCACCAGGTGTAGTGAGCCAGGTAAAATAAACAAGCCCGAGTTAGGCGTTGAGCAGGAACACTACGCCAGAGCACTTTGGGAAACTAGGAACAGAGATGTAAGCAGCTTGCAGCATCAGGCACCAGCTGACAGCAGCTTCTATTACCTGCATCTCGGGTCTCAGTGCCCGGGGCAGGCACAGCATGGCCCAGGGCAGGCTGCTCTCACCTGGCACCGCGGTGCCCGGCCGGGCTGCCTGGAGGCCTCGGGCAGCCTGTGGGTACCACGTGCTGTGGTGGCCGGGCTGACCGCAGCTCTGGTTCCTGGTCTCTGTGCAGCAGCACGCATAGATATGCTCTAATTTAAAAAAAATTAATGCTCTTAAAAAAACCTTGGAATGTAATGCAAAGTCTGTATTTTTAGATGTCTTTCTGTTTCTTGTTATTTGCATCTATTTATAAAGGCTAAGAATTATTAAGAGAGTGTAGTAATCTTTCCCTGTATTTACAGTCTAAGTGGTAATGAAATGGAAAATATAGCGAGCCATTCATATCTCCCCTTGGAGTGTCTGTGGGTGAATATCTGACAAAATGCTTTGGAGATTTGTTTTCCTTTTGTCTGGCTCCTGTGAAAGAGCAGAATATTATTTGCTTCCTGTGGTGATACTCTGCCAGTTAAGTTATTACTGCAGTCTCTCGCTGCTGGCATATTTTCCACTGCTATAAAGCACTAACAACATGCAGACAAAGCAGATATTTGTCACAAAATCTTACCAGTTTGTAGTAAGAGATACTTTACTGGTGTGCAGACTAAGTTTGTATTACTGGAGCAGTTAAAAAGTTAGGCGATTCACTCCATTACGCAGGTGTTTTAAACACAAGGGCGTGTTTTATGACAAATGGAGCTGTTATCATTTATTTTCTAAGAAATGCAATTACCTTGTTTCACATAGATAATATCATTAGGCAAAGCAGGAATACCTCATGGCTGCAGAAGGTCTTAAAGGAGCCAGTGTGGTTGCAGACATCATAATGCAGTTGACAGCTAGCTGACAATCTAGCTGTGGAGATGCAGTTTCTGGACTACACACAAGAGGGCTTTAGCAACAAGGCAGTCCATGGATGAGTAGGAGCACAGCTGTGGGCTGGTAACAGCTGCAAGGATACGCTTAAAAAGAGGAAAGCTTCAGACCAAGAAATGCCAGTGAAGCTCTGAAGGGATGCCCCACAGCAGAAGGCAGATGGGTTCAGCACTCATCCTCCCTCTCCACCTCAGCACAAAGGTTATGAAGACACGCCTAGAAGTGAGATTTTGGCTGTGTGCACTTCAGGAAGCAAAGCAGATGTGTAGTAATAGCTTAGCTTAGTGACCTCAACAACTCCTTGAAGTTGGTAAATGTATTTAGTTTATAAAAACTTACCTTTTCTGAGAGGTGTGGGAGGGAAAGCAAAGTCTGGGCTGGCCACATCTGGTGACAGAAAAATTAAAGTCATGTTACCTCTTACATTTTCCCAGCTCTTGCTCGTAATTTCTACTCCCAGCAGGACAGCTACAGACGCTGAACTCACTACAGGCATCACTCAGAATGGCCCAAACCAAAATGACCTCATCTGCATCCACCCGAAACTTCTGGCTCACGCTTCCTCCCAGTGCTGTACTTTGCCCCTGACCAGGCTACCCCTGCCAGAAGCAAAATGAAAACTAGGTGCTTTTAATTTTAATTGCCATTCTCTGTTCTTAGTCATGAACTGCTGGTGTGGAACAGCAGCATGAGTGACAATGAAACGCTGGTGAAGACAGTGCATGAAGCTCCCAGGCCAAAGATGCACTGTCCCTTTCATAGGGATTCATAGAATCATAGAATATCCTGAGTTGGAAGGGACCCTTAAGGATCATCAAGTCCAACTCTTGATACCGCACAGGTCTGCCCAAAAGTTCAGACCATGTGACTGAGTGCACAGTCCAATCTCTTCTTAAGTTCAGACAGGCTCGGTGCAGTGACTACTTCCCTGGGGAGCCTGTTCCAGTGTGCAACCACACTCTCTGTGAAGAACCCCCTCCTGATGTCGAGCCTAAATTTCCCCTGCCTCAGCTTAACGCCGTTCCCGCGGGTCCTGTCACTGGTGTTAATGGAGAAAAGGTCTCCTGCCTCTCGACACCCCCTTACGAGGAAGTTGTAGACTGTGATGAGGTCTCCCCTCAGCCTCCTCTTCTCCAGGCTGAACAGGCCCAGTGACCTCAGCCGTTCCTCGTACGTCTTCCCCTCCAGGCCTTTCACCATCTTCGTAGCCCTCCTCTGTACACTCTCCAACAGTTTCATGTCCTTTTTATACTGTGGTGCCCAGAACTGCACACAGTGCTCGAGGTGAGGCCGCACCAGCGCAGAGTAGAGCGGGACAATCACCTCCCTTGACCTACTAGCGATGCCGTGCTTGATGCACCCCAGGACACGGTTGGCCCTCCTGGCCGCCAGGGCACACTGCTGGCTCATATTCAACTTGCTGTCTACCACAACCCCCACATCCCTCTCTGCGGGGCTGCTCTCCAGCGTCTCATCGCCCAGTCTGTACGTGCAGCCAGGGTTTCCCCGTCCCAGGTGCAGGACCCGGCACTTGCTCTTATTGAACTTCATGCGGTTGGTGATCGCCCAGCTCTCCAACCTATCCAGATCCCTCTGCAAGGCCTTTCCACCCTCATTCGAGTCCACAACTCCTCCAAGTTTGGTGTCATCAGCAAACTTGCTCAAAATACCTTCTATTCCTACATCCAGATCGTTTATAAAAATATTGAAAAGTACCGGCCCTAAAATGAAGCCTTGAGGGACACCACTGGTGACCGCCCGCCAGCCTGACGCAGCCCCATTTACCATAACCCTTTGGGCCCTGCCCGTTAGCCAATTGCTCACCCATCGTATGATGTTTTTATTTAGCTGTATGGTGGACATTTTGTCCAGTAGGATCCTATGGGAAACCGTGTCAAAAGCCTTGCTGAAGTCCAAAAAAATCACATCAGCTGGTTTCCCTTGGTCCGTCATACGGGTGATCTTAATTATTATACTTGTTTTTCCTGTATCTTAAAATAAAAACCTTCTCTCTTTAGTAAAATTGTTTGCATCTTCCCTCACCATTGTCATGGCAATATCTAACAAGGAATCTCTTTGATTTTCAGTTGCTACAAGGCACATGAATTTGATTCTAGCTTCATTATTTGATCCTTGTAGGCAAGGATCCTCATGTTCAGTACAGCTTACAGTCTTGCTAATGTAGCTCTACTTGGTTTCTAACATAGTTACACATATCAAAAGCCCTATTTTTCCATTGCAAGTCTTGGAAATGTTTACTGCTACTTCTGCCCACAATGCATATTGTGATTAGAAGAGCACTGGGAATTGCCATAAGAATTTCACTCTTAAAATTCAAGCTGCCAAATTGGTTTGTTTTACAGTCATGAGGATCTCAAGAACCTGAACTGTATTTCAAATGCCTGAGATCTACTTTTTTTTTTGTAAAAGACTAAGATGCACTTCAATTTTATGTCTTCCTCGCAGCCACATGAACTAGGAGTTTGTTTACAGAAGGCAACCCCAGAGCATCCCATTTTTGCCCAATGCTTTCATGGCCCAATGGATGCTGATAGGACGATGTCCTTGCAGGATGCCTTCTGAAACACCAGCACTGCTGCATGAGGTTCAGAGAAGAGAAAAACTAGAGACAGCCCTGAAAAATATGTATCATGGGACAAATTTAATTCCTTAGCAATGTGTAAGAGAACAGAGCTGATTCTAAGACAGGAATAACCAGACAAATTAATACTACACCAAATAAATCTATCTGATCTTGTACTGTTCAGTAGTTTATCCCTGATGGCTGATGATATCTTTCCAGTACTTACTGTACTGTCTCTTTGCTTGTCTTCTTTTCTTTCATTACACGCTTAGCAGACAGAAACACATTCAGTGCTTTCATTAGGTCAGTAAAAATGAAAAACAAAACCAAAACCAAACTGAAGGCTGTCAGGAAGAAGAAATACATCGGCCCCCATCCTTTCAATCCTACTATACCAGTGCTGTTGAAAGGAGATACGTGGAACTAGTTTTCACTACTTGTTTACATCAAACACAACCAACTTAAACGTGCACTGTAGAATGCAGAGCAAAGAGAGGATAAATTATTCAGCATGTAGAGGTACACACAAAAAAAGCACTCAGAAAGTAGCTGTATCTTATCTCTGCCTAAGCTTTTACTAGATCCCTAGCAAATATCTGCTTAGACAAACATGGCTTGAAAAATCATCAGTGCAGTGGAAAGAGGAAAGAGACAAGAAGTAACAAGTGGGTAAGAGAATAGTGTGATGCTCATCATGGGTGTGATCTTTATTGTCTCTGCCTTCTACCCACTATGCATCCAGCTGAGATGCAAACCTCCTCTGACCGAAGGCTTAGTGTTTGGTTTCCATAATCTTGTATGTATTAATCAATTTAATTCAGATGTCTCCAGGCCTAGCCCCGAAGCATGTAATGCTACGTGTCACAGCACATACCACCTGCTCTCTATCTGTCCCATTGTTCCTGCTGCAGTGCAGCCAAGACTCTCAGTTTATGCTATGTGAATTTTTTCATCATAAGATAATGTCACCTTGACACCTAAGTTTTTCATTCTATCAAATTTATCAATTCTGAGCTTTCTCTTTCTTTATGAACATTTCATGTCCATCTCTCTCTAGCAGCCGTCAGCTTATCTGTTTGAACTAGTAGTATAAACCAGTGCAAAGGAATATTTCATTTGAAATAAAAATTACAGTGCAAATGAGTGGAAAATGCATTTGCATTTTTACTGGGGAAGCTGAAGGAATAATAAAGCCAAAGCAATAAATAAATGAAGCTGTCCATAAACTTAACAATATGTCTATGATAAAGCACTTGCACAAAACAAAACTATCCTAACACCAAAAATAAAATCAGAACAAAGAAGAATCAAATTAATTCAATCTAGTTTGGCCTGATGTGGAGCTCAAGGACAACTATGAACCTGCTAATGGCCTGTCTAATGGACTTGATTCTGTGCCTAAAGACATCATTCTGTTATCATAAAAGGAAACAGAGGCATTTATGCTTTCAGAAAAAAAAAGTCATCTTCCAGCTGCTTTTTTAATTTAAGTTAATAATATATAAAAAATATTTGAAAACAAATTCAACTGAACCACATCAATTTACAAAGCAAGATAGTACTTCTTCATTAGAAATGTAAAAGCAAGATTCTTACTTTGATATTCCTGGTTGAAAAGATTCTTGAAATATCATCACACAAAAAGGAAGGATTTTGCTGGCACGCCTGTCAGATGAAGAAGAATAGCTGAAGTGACACACTGTCATTTTGCAGTACTGCGACTATGGCTGGTAGAAAAGCCCGCAATAGGAGGAATAATAGAAAATTCCAAGTTCTACAGATTCAGGGAAAGTGAAACTTCAGCTAATATACTGTTTGTGAACACTTGTTATGGAGCTGAAGGAGAGCCAGCAGACAGAGGAGTGATCCTTCCCCTCAGCTCAGTGTTGGTGAGGCTGCACCTGGAGTGCTGCATCCAGTGCTGGGACCCCAGTATGAGAGAGACCTGGACACACTGGACAGAGTCCAGTGAAGGGCCACAAGGATGATGGAGGGACGGGAACCTCTCCTGTGAGGAGATGCTGATTGAGCTGGGCCTGCTCGGCCTGGAGAAGAGGAGGCTCAGGGGGATCTCTCGCAGGGTGCACAGAGGACGGAGCCAGGCTCTGCTCAGCAGTGCCCAGGGCCAGGCCCAGAGGCAGTGGGCACAAACCGTAGCACAGGAGGCTCCCTCTGAGCACCAGCAACACTTCTATCCTAGGCAGGTGATAGAGCCCTGGCACAGGTTGCCCACAGAGGTTGCAGAGTCTCCCCATTTGGAGATCTTCACGATTTGCTCCATTTTTTAGAATCTTGATACGTGTTTAGAGACCAAAGTCAAGCCACAAGTCAGGGTGATGAAATTCTTTCAAAGCTCCTTCTTTACCTACTTCTTCAGCAATCAAAACTCCTTCTGTTTGGGACAGATGGGCTCTTCCTGTTTAGCCTGCAGTGCCTTTGTGTTGTGCCCTCTGTTTCCCAGTCTTCCTGAACTTGCTTGTCCATGTCAGGCCTGTCCCTGTTCAGTGTTTCAGGTTATCAGCATCTGTTGTACCAGCTCAATACACTTAAAAGCTACCCAACTTCTTCTGCTTCACATGCTATATAAATCCTTGATTGATTAAGTAACAAAAACTTCCTTTTTTGCGTTGTGTTTCCTACACTTTTCAGTAGATCAAGCTGTGCTTCTCGGGGTTTTATGCAGTGCTTTGTGTGCGGTCACATCAGCACTCAACCCAGTGCTCCATAAACTCATCTCCAGAGCGCACAACTTGCAAGAGAAGAGAACCGAGGAAGGCTGTTTTTTATTATCAATACTCCTATCTTATTTGTCTGGCATCTTTCATGTGTAACTGAGTGATTTGAGGCTCAAGACAACTTTTTTTTTTTGTATGTTTAAATACAATATTTAAGCTGGGATGCACCATGGGGAAACAGTGGGAAACAGTGCTGTTATCTCTGGGGACTGAAACGTGGGTGAGTTGGAGGCCTTACTACAAACTGAGAGAAGTGACATATAAGAACAGCATTGAGGTTTGGGTCATTTACAGTGCTGGAGATCAAAAATGAAAGAAGAAAATGTTGGTAAATCTTATATTCAATACAACAACAAGGAGATCATTTTCAGATATCATTAGGCAGAAGCAGAGTGCCTAAACCAGGAGCTTTTCTTTCTCATACTTGAGCTAACACTTTGTACGTTCAGAGCAATGGATTAACTGTCCTGTGTGCTTACAGTTACCAGCTGTCTATTCAAAGAAAGGTATTTCTTTTTTTTTGGCTTTAAGGACCTTAAAAAAGGATGAGATGTGACTAATCTGTTTATTGAGTGTTTTGTACTGCCTGAAAACAGAAAAGTATTTGGAAAATCTTAACTACAAAGCTTATCTAAACCAGCTTCTTGAGATTCTTTAGTTCAGTCTTTTTCATGGCATCACCAAGCGTAAGCACGGATAACCAAAGCCTTCCCACGTTCCATATTCTCGCACAGTGAAAACAGGAAGGCTTGAGACTCAAGTTCACCCCAGTCCTAAGGAAGATGCCTAAGCATGACGTGACTAAATTCAGAAGCACACAGGTTTTTAGTTTGTGAAACCACTGTGATATAAACTAACACGGCATAATGACAAAGAAGAAGGTTTTGAGCTGAATTCTGAGGCAGCATTTGATCAGTGACTGCAGAAGGCCTACAGTAATCCTTTTTGTTGTTATTGGGGCTCCAGTAGGAAGGTTTGGTATAACTGTGTAATAATTTCAGTTCCTGTCAGTATGATATTCTATTTTGCCTAAAGATCAGTATTTTTCCATAGAACTGCAACTTCTTTTAGTGGTGTGACCTTGAATAGAGGATCAAAGGGGCTATATAACTCTGGCAGATACATACAAGACAAACTTAAATTCTAGTTTGATAGATATTTCAGTTGACAAATTTCACAAAGAATTCCCAAGAGCTCCTATACATATGTATCGCTAGCACTTGCTGATAGTTACAAGGCTCAAAGAAAACCCTCCTGTAGTGGGGTCTATTTCTAATGGCACAAGCAGCTCCTGCATGAAGCATTTCACTTTATAGCACGTTCTGTCTCTGTACATGGTTAAGCATTAGAGCCTTAACTTTATAAAGAAAAACACATACCTTGATTTATGCCATTCAAAATTACTGCTTTTAATACTCTGCAGTCATCTCCTTTTCTGTATCAGAAAGCCAGATAATTGTATTTCCCCATTCTCCACAGCATGTTCTAGCAGTCTTTATCTAAAAGCAGAAACGTTATTAAAACGAGCCTTCCAAGGTACCCTCAGTAGCACACTTCTTCAAGGACCTAGCAGGCCTATTGTCTTACAGCATCGTGCAAATAAAAGCATGTATCCTGTCAGGATCACAGTGCTACTCCCTGCAGTGGGAGTCCTTGAACAGCGTAACTTGACTTCTACCTTTACAGTGTACTTCCAACAAATAATTCCATAGTCACGCTTCTGGAAGACTTTAGTCTCATTTAGGTTTTGATCATGGAATTACAATTGAGGTACACACATTTGAAATTATATGCTTTTTTTGGAATGTTTTATTGACCCAGGGCCTATGGGATACCTGAATCCAGTAACTAGAAAGATGACGTTCTCACCCTCTCCCCCCCCCCAAAAAAAAAGTTTAGAAACCTATATTCTTGCTTGGTAAGATATCACTGTAGAGATACTATTATTCTACCTACATTTAGACATGGATGATGCTGTCTCTGCACAGACAGAAGATTCTTCCCTGGCAAACAGTAAGAAAAATGATAGGTGCTGCTACAGAATTTTTTGTTGCTGCAATTTTCAGAATAAAATTGCTAGAATCTGTTGCAGGTGAGATCACGGAATGCAATCTGTGCAGCGCTACAGTATTTTCAAGCAGATGAGGATGCCACGGTCAGCTGGCTCAGAACGAGTTACCTACCCTTCCTACTGTAACCTCAACAACTAGTTCTTCAACAGAACAATTTGCAGCAAGACTTGAAAAAAAATTAATTGGTTGCAATGATCTGTGCTGGGTACTTCAACCACGTTCCTCATATAATTACCCTTTTAATTCAATACCACGTATCTACACTATGGGTTTCTTCAGCAGACCAGGTAATACTGAGTAGGAGTGAAGACGTTGCGATGTACACCCTGTATTCTCTTGTCAAAGACATAATTGACTGGCCAGCCCTCCTTTAAATTCACTGCAGGCTGAGGCTGTTCAAAAACTGAACATGTACAACTGCATGAAAAGATTAAATCAGAGAAGTAATGGTCAAACCTCAGATCAATCAGACAAAAGCTAGTAATTTCAAAGGACACTAACTCTAAAAATTGTAATACCATACATTGCCTTTTAGCTTTTCTCTTTTTAATGACAGACGAAGTAATTGTGGTAACCTTTTAATAGCTTAAAACAAGAATAAATTTTAGAATCCAATTAGCTTTACTGGAATGCTGAATAATAAACTCATCTTATATTAAATTCCTCAGCCAAGAAAAAAAAGACAGCAGACAAAATAGGACATTTCCTGGTGATGGCAGCAGTTACGAAGGCAACCCAACCATGAGAAAATAGTGACTTAAACCAGCTGCTGAACACTGACGAGAGAAATGTCTGCCAGGCTGGGAACCAGGCCTGGGAACCCAGCCTTCGGCTTGGGAGGTGGGCCTGGGAAGCTGGGACATCCTGAGAACTGGAGACATCCTGCAGATACCATCGATAAGGGCAAAGCAAGAAACTGAGCAACAGCTTATTGCCTGAGAAAGGACGGATCAGTTTGGGAAAATACAATTTTTGCTTAAGAAAATGAAAGAAAATAAGAAATATCATCATCTACTGGCTGTCTCAGGAGTAAGATGGAAAGTAACAAGATCTGTTAGTCATCAGAAGTGGTGGTGTGCTGCACCCTCTCATGTCTCAATGAAATAAAAAGGGCCTGATTTCCACCCCAAGTGGAGCCTGTCCTTTGTTCTCTCCGAGGAACTGACCGTGCCGCACATCCTCTATTACTCTAGACAGTCCGAAGCTTTGCTGAACATCAGAGGGCTGACTCCTCTCTCTCACACTGACTCCCACCTCTTTGATGCTCTACGCAATGTGACGTGGTTCAGCTTCGAAGTGAGACTGTGAACGCTACTGTGGTCCCGTTTCTGGGCCCACTTCTGGGGGCGGTCAGTCTCCTCTGAGACTGTTTTTTAAATGAGACCCTTTGAGGTCAGTATGACCTTGCCCCCCGCTTCTGGGGCCAGTCTGCTGCATTTGGTTCTGGTGAATATGTATATGAATATGTATATATATGTACGTAGCATGTCATAAGCACGGTACCGAGAAGCATAACCTACTGCAAGTGTAGTCTTGATAACTATAACCTACCACAAGCATATTCACTGCTACAGTATTGGTAAGTTCGTAATCTTTAAGTCTATTCACTGCCATAGTATTATTGATGTTTGTTGAACCTCTAATATCAATCCAGATTTGCTGCTATACATTACTGATTTTTACAACCTCTAATTGCCTTTCTGCTCCCTCTACCGTGAGCCCACAGCTGTGATCTCCGTACACCTGCAGGCCACGGAACCCTGTAGCTCATTGCTCTGGGGCAAAGATTCTGAATGATGCTGGATAAGTTGGTATTACTTGTTTTGGTGGAATTACTTAGATTCATTGGTGCACATTTATGGCGTCTAGCTTTTACTTTTTTGCAGTCATATGTGGAAAACATCGTGAGAAACCCTCCCTCCCTCAGATTTTCATATAATTTACTGTAAGTATATCGAACATCTCTTTCACAAGTACAGAGTAGAGGAAATAAAATAAACATTAGGGAAAACTGAGGAATTTATCTTCTAAGAGCCTTTTTAAAAAAATAAAGTTTTTGATAAATATCCTAAAAAGTGATTATTGAACTTACATGGATAGTTTATATGGTATGAAAAGATAAACACTGGACCTATGAGAGGAATAGCTCTTTTAAATCCAGATAGAATTTAAGTCCAGACAAAAGGTGGAATTTTGCCAACAGCAAGCATGTTTATAATGGAATTAATAACATGCTGTTTCCTACTCAAAACACTCATACTCAGTAAACCATTTAGAAGTTCCAGAATAACTGGCCACAGGGTGCCAAATCAATGTCTCTGCCTTTCTTTCATTCACTCGTTTCCAGCATTAACACAATGAGTTAGCACAGCACTTCCTCAGCAGCTTTACCCCAAATAACTTATTGGACTTAGCTGTTAATCTATGAAAATAACTGGGCTGGGGCCTCTGCTGCACCAGTACAATATAGATTCAGAGCATCTGGGAAGGAACTGCAATCTAGATGCATTCTGCCTAATAATAATAAGGGCCCTGGGAATCCATGCTGAGGGTTTCAGAGCAGAACACACCCTGAATCCTTCAGCAGCATGTCATCTTGCAAGCAGAAAGGATAAGGTAGAAGTTACTTACAGAAGCTCTGGTATATTCAGGCCGGAGGACTGCTAATTTTGGTACATTGCACTCTATGGGCTATTAATTGACTGCAAATTTGGCAGCATTTTCTGAACGATCTCTGGTATTCTGCATAGCAGGTTGATGTCAGCAGATCTAATCAACAGCTAGTCTGTGTACACAAAATTTAGCACTCCTTTTCCACAAAGATAAGTACACTCCGGGCTCTTACCCTATATTGAAAATCCTAGCATAATTTCAGGAATTTGTGTTATTTTTTGAGACCTCAGTAAATTGGAAACAGCATCTCTGGCGAAGCCAATCTGTACTACTGTCTTTTTCCTTTCATTATGAACCTTTCCTGGGAAATACATGAAGATATTTTGATGAACTGTATTTTTTTAGTTTTCTGACTTTCTTCATTTTTCCTCAGCACAAGAATGACTGCCTAATCAGATTATGATGATGTGGAAATTAAATCTCCTCATAGAGTTGACTTATTCTGGACATAAGCTTTTCTATTATCACAGTCTGGGCACAAAAGTATCAGGAGTTAGCAGGCTTTAGCTTTTGTTTACCGTAAAGTGAATCTAGACAGATTCGACAAGGGCTTCCACATAACTTGATGACTAAAACAACTGATTTGTTTCTAAAAATAAGCATATAGCTAGAACTTTGTGGCACCAAAATTAGGAAAAGAACTGCCCAGGACACAGACGATCACTTTATAAAATACTCGATTTGCAGCTTGGACCTAAGTGGATTGCATGTTCCTGCCATTTTACTCTGTAACACCCTTTGCCTTCCCTTGATTTTGACTGCAGGGTGGCAATGGCTGATCATTACAATGGCGTGATGGTTTAAATACATGAATGGCTCTGATTTAGGTTTACGAGAAGTGCGCTGATAAAACACCTGCTCAATACATGATGCTTGTGGGGCCAAGTAAATCTTTCAAGTAAACTGCAAATATAGTTGGAAGAAACAGACGAGCATAAGGTCCCAACTAAGGCTTACATCCCGAAGCTCGTTTGTTCCTTCTTACTGGCAATTAGCCTAACAAAACTTATCTTACCCTCCTCCATAAACCTTGTACGGCTTCTGTCACCCACCCTTCTCAACGTCACCTGGCAGTAACGGCTGCTCGGTTTGCAGATCTGGGCGGGCACCCTCCCGTACCACAAACACACCTCGGGGAGGTAGGAGACACCCGTTCCGCCGGGCACAACCCGTCCGTTCGCGGGGCCGACGGCCGCTGCCCCGCGGCACCACGTGCGCGGCGCCTCCGCGCGGGAACTGCCGGCACGGAGGGGGCGTGGCCTCGGGAGGGGGCGTGGCCTCGGGAGGGGGCGTGGCCTCGGGAGGGGGCGTGGCCGGGCGGGGCGCGGGGCGGGGCGGGGCGGGCTGCCCGCGGCTCCCCGCGCGGAGCGGCGCGATGCGGGGCGGGCTGGGCGCGCTGCCGCTGGTGCTGGCACTGGCGGGGGCCTCGAGCTTCGTGCTGCTGGCCGTGGCCATGGCGACCGACTTCTGGTACATCATCGACGCCTCCCGCCTGGAGGCGGCCGGCAACGGCACGGCGGCGCTCAGCTCCCACTCGGGGCTCTGGCGGACCTGCCGGCGTGAGTGGGGCGGGGCCTGAGGGAGGGGGCGGGGCTTGGACGGAGGGGGCGGGGCTTGGACGGAGGGGGCGGGGCTTGGACGGAGGGGCGGGGCTTGGACGGAGGGGCGGGGCGTCCGGAGGCCCCGCCCCACTCCCCCCAGCAGCCCCGGGGGGTGCCGGGGTTGGGGGGCTCGGGGTGGTGTCGTGGGGCTGCCCTGGGTCGGGGCGGGGGTGAGAGCGGGGCCAAAGCGCAGCTGGGCTGAAAGCAGCCAAATATCGCCGGTATGTGAACGGTGCCCGCGGCACTGCGCGACAGGCGTCCCGGAGTCACGCGGCACGGACGGCGTCGGTGCTTGATGCACACCCGCGAATAACGCCAACACCAGCCCCGTCTCCGCAGCCCTGTGCGGCAGAAAGGCGGGCGACTGCCCTGCACGGGACCCCGACGGGCGTCCAGCAGGTCGGCGCTGTAACGAAGGACCCCACGACCACACGTGGATGTTACAGGATTTTACCCATTTAGTTTCATTGGATGCCGGGCATGTTGCCTGTAGCACTGGAGTTAATCTCAGCTTGACTCCACCATTAGGAACATGGAGTAACCGATGGGCATCGTAGACAAGAAGGACGTTACTTTGGTGGAGTACTGAAAATCCCCTCCTTTGCTTCCCTACTGGGAACAACTTTTTAAAAGAGATGATAACGTATTTATTATATGTACACACACACACACAAAAGAAAGAGAATATATTGCTATATTTCATTTTTGTCCTTTGCTTTTTTCTTTTTCCCCTTCTTTATCAGTTAGGAACAAATGCTACCCTTTGATCAACCCCTTCTGGCATGGGAATGCAAACATCACCGACTCACACAGACAGCTTTTATGTGAGTAACTTTGTGTTATTTCTGTGCTTCCATCCACCCTTCCCTCCCTTCTGAGCCACTTACACGGTCCCGGTTCTGATTCGGAGGGGAGCCCTTCAGGCAGGTGCTTTGGCTGCTTCTGTGCCAGAGCCGTCACTGCATGGCGTCCTTAAGTGCGACTTCTGTTGACAGAACCATTTAGTTCAGGTCAAGTTCAGCTAATTTTTTCCAGGGAAGCAAGATGCTTCTGCCTGGCATGGCTCAGGAAGGTACCTGATTGCTTAAACTAAATGGCGAGAGTGTTCAAAATACCCCTCCCAAATAGTTCAATCCCTTAAGCAGACAGTTAAATTGCTGTTTAAGACAGATACTTATCTACCCTGTCATTGGGATCCGTTGCACTGAAAAAATAACGAGTGTGCAGGAACTTAAGAAAACAAACCAGTAACTAAAAGAAGTGTTCAAACTCGGGGAAGAACATCGTGTTCAAAAAGCTTGCCTGAAGTTTCTAGTTACATACACTGGTATTCCTTGCCTTTAGATTCACTTGTCAGTATCAGAATGTTTTCAGACAGTCCATACCAAACATTTTCAAATGCTTTTGGGCTTCTCATAAAAGATGAATTAGCTTATTTGCATCATCTTTAGCATGATATTGTTCATACAAGAGCTTGTATGTGGGCTTCCTTTTATTTACCTCTCCTCTCTGACCCTATTTGTTTTCCCTGTGCAAGCAGAATGTAAGCTTTTGTCCTGTGCCTTAAAGCTGTATTCTTTCCCCCAAATCCATCCATCTCCCCGAGCAACCCTTCCGAGAGGCTCAGAGTGTCTTTAATCTCTTGGAGCAGCATCTCCAGACAGAGCTAAACATGGCAAAGAAAGGCTACGATGCTAACGCAGCTGTGCTGCAGCAGTGGCTGCGAAGTTAAAGTAGCAGCACAACCCCAGTGGGCTGCTGAAACTGCGGGACAGACGTATCAACAGGCTCAAGCCTACCCGCACAGGTTGTGTCTCTGTGCTTCCCAATGTAAAAGTGCCATTCCTGTCATCTTCCTTGCTTAAGGCGCAGGACCTCAGCTGCTTGATGTTGGTGAAAACAGTGCAGGTAACTGAGAATGACTGTCTGCTGGATCACGTAACCCTCTCGGGCTAATTTACCCCAAAGTAATATAATTTTTACTATTATTTAATAGTTCACTGAACCTAACCACACCGATCACATTTTAAGTGTGGGTACCTCAACTAGCAAGTTGGAGGTTGTCTAAAATTTTAGGACAGAATTACTAGCATTTCAAAAATTGTGTTCATGTTTGCAAATGCTACATCTGTAATTCTTCTCAGACAAGGAAATTTTAGATTACAGCTCTTTTATGGAAGCTGAATTCTGCCAAAACAGAATCAAAGACTATTATGGAGCTCTTTTTGTTACAAAAATTATGTTGGCTTGGAAACAAAGGACATGTCTTTGGTAGTCACGAAGTGTAAGAAAATAATGAATGGAAAAAGAATGGATTCGTAACTGTGTTTACAGACTCTTCAAAGCCTCAGAGAAATTTTGTCTCTCACATCAAATACTATTCTTAGGTTCTTGGGCAAAGACCACAGGCTGCAAAGACACTCGTGTATTTTATTATAAGCGGGTGTAGTCTGCCTAAAAATGAGGAGATAAGGAATTAAGGACACTTTAATTAGAAGAACCTATAAAGTTTGATTAGAATGCGCTACAGAGCGAACTTTTTGATATTTTAGATGGGCAGTTTCAGTGCAGTTAGGCTACAGACCACAGCAATAGCAGCTGTACTTCTAGGAACAACAGGTATTTCTAAGTGTCATCTAGGTTTGTTAAGTACTGAGCTTTGTATTTCTTCCTTAGGTATTTTCTGACGGTGGTCACTGAATCATGTTTAGGCAGATCAGTGCTAACCTTCACCTTCACCTACAATAAATTTTAACTAGAATTTCAGAGGACAATTCCCACATTCTTGATTCCAGTGTAGTTAAGGTAATTTCTTCATGTGTTGCTACAAGGGGCAAACAGGCTAACTACACAGCTTTAAATGTACTTTTTTTCCTTTGCGTGCCTGTGCGGGTGTCAGCATGAGTCACATTCACACGGAATTAGTCTCATCCTGTCTAGCTGTACACCCGTATCTCTCCCTGTTTGACTGGCAGACTGCATTTCAGGAGCTCTGGTAACATCAGGCACATTTCTTGCCTTTTATTCCTAAAAATCTTTAAAGGGCTGTCTCTTAGTGCGGGCACTTAAGGCACACATCAGGAATCCCATTCTGCTTTCTTCAGTGTTCCCGTGCTCTTCCTGGCACATCTTAACTAGACACAAGAGCCAAAAAGACGAGAGAAGGTCTGTGCCTGCGCGCAAAGAGCTGAGTCTAAGTGGCAGCCGACGCGCTGGTCACTGCCCGAAGACAAATCCTTTGTTAGAGAATGAAAAGCCTGCACGTTGCCTCCCTCCACATTTCCAGTCTCTCCCCTATTCATTCCCAGCAGTTTCCTTTTAGGCTTACTGCATGCTTCAGATGGAGCTCCTGACAAATTAGAACAATTGGGCGTACAAATTAAAGCGCTGTGCTACCAGCAGCATCGCTCAGGCAGTCAGCCTCGGTCTTGTTAACCCCGAGAGTATGATGGATTTTCACATCACTAGAGCACCCCGGAGCAATTTCTCTAACAGATTAGACACAAGCGTGCCTTCTGCTGGACATTAACCTTCCACTGCTTTTCCTACCACTCCCTCCAGCTGAACATATGACATACACCCCCCTCTCCCCCAAACCTACAATGTATAAAATGTTTTCCCACTACAGATTACATTCTGGGATGATTCTGTATTTGTTTAAAACATCAGCCACCATCTAAAGAAAGATATGACTTGACTACCTGCCAGGAGCTTTTCTGAATTTTCTGCATTTATAAAACGCCTTTTAGCTGGAGGTGTTTATTTTCCTCTGTTCCATATAGGGCTTTATGAAATACCACGAAAAGGTATCTTTCTGAGGGAAATTCCTCTGTTTTCATAACATAAAATTAACATTATTTCTTTTTTCTGGATCTGCTCTGCTAAGTTGGTGTAATGGAAGCCCATCAATTTTGTACAGAAACTGAAAAACCTCTTTATTGCACTTCTGGGCACTTCTTTGTAACACGGATTTTCACAGCAGCAGCCCAGGGTGTAGCAGGTTCTGCACCTCTGAAAGACCTGAACCATGCCTGTGTTTAGCAGAACTGCTCAAATCTACCTAGTACTTTCCCTCTCCAAATGATGCCTGAGCCAGGATGACTGTTACCCCATCCCAGATGTCAGAGGTAATCCCTTCAGCAAAACCTGAAAGAAGCCAAAGATTCCACTGTTACCAGCTGGTAACATTCAAAATCACATCCCAGACATTGAGGATCACATACAGAGAGAGGGAAATGCGTGTATGGAAGAAGTGGCAGGATTTAATCAACTGAAAAGTTTTCCCCAAGAGTTGCTGTAAAATCATTTTATCAAAAAAAAAAAAAAAGAGGAAAAAAAAGCTTTCAGTGGGAAAAGGTTACTCTTGGGAGTTTTTATAATACAACTATTTTTAACTTACCAAACTCGGTATTGTTAATTAAGTAGTAATTACCAGTATAGATTTAAATAAAGGTGCACCAGTGTAATCTGAGCAAAATGGACAATTTTGTAAATATATATTTTTTTAAATCAGAATTGATCAGTACTCCAGGCTAGGTTCGAGTACTTCTTGTAGGACAGATTAGCTGTCAAAAGAAAAACAGCAGTGTGTCAGCTAGGTACTAAGGTGTCTCGGCAAGACCCTTCTATGAACTTGACTTTTTGGAAGTTCGTGAAACCTGTTCCTATGTGTCTCAGTTGTGGTTGGAGAGTGACCCCTGCCTGGTAGCATACAAATTACTTCCAGCTACATTCTGAACTACATGCAATACGATCTGCTGATCCTAGAAAGCTGTCGCAAAGGTTTTTCCAAAGCATGGTGGAATTTGTTAAATCGTGGAGGTTTCTGTGTGTTGACTCCCCTGGCCTTGTCGAAAACCAAAGTGTCACAAAACCTCTTTCCTTTTTTTTTTTTTTTGGTCCAAAGACAGAAGCAGATGCAAAATTACCAAATGCTTAATTCCTCTTAAGATTTCTTAACTTTGCACCCGTAGCTGGTGTTGGGGCCCATTTACACTGCAGAGCTGGGGCTAGTGGTACAAAAATAATGTGACAGGAACTACTGTTAGCTACTGATGGCTACCTGGTTTGCCCCTTTATTTAGTGCTCTTTTCTTCCTGAGCCGTCCTGGGACGATCAGTTCATGTCTGTGGTTTCCACAACTGAAAGAAATGCTTGTAAAACCAAGATGGGAGTGTGCAGCTGCCCATCCACAACTGCTGAAATTATTCTCCCCCGTGTATTATAATTATTTTTTTAAGTCATTAATTTACTTGGACCCATGAGGCTGCAGACAAGTTAGTGCTTCCTGCAGGGAACTGGCGCTTCCTAGAGGGAAACAAGCTCCGCAGTAGAGGCAGTTCCTAAATACCTCCGTTGTAATGTGACAGCTGCCTCAGTTTCTTCCTCAACAGAATTAGTTTAATAAGACTGGATTTCCTCACAGCATGCAGACCCTGTAACAGTCACTAACCAGCTGCTTTCACTCTTCTCCCCCCTCTTAATAGTTCTGCTTCATTTTTACTGAGTTAAATGATTGTACTCATGCTGCTATCCCAGAATGACTATTTGTTTGGCTGCCATTGCATATTACCTGGGGAATTTACAGTTCTCCGCGATTTTTCTCTTTGGTTTCAACTTATCAAAAAGAACAGCTATGGTTGGACTACCCATCAAGAGCCAGTGCAGGGGCCATGTGAAATAAGTCCCAAGTGAAGTACACAGGATTTCTGTCTTCATTGATATGGTAGATGTATACCCAAACAGATCGTTGTTTCTGAGCACCAGTGCAGTGGTCCTTCAGAGGGGCTCCGGTCCTTACAGTAGATATTATAGTAAATACGTACAGAAATCTGAAATAACAGTGACAACTTCAGATGAATGTCCTCATTTTCATATATCATTGCTATCATAGCAATAGAATTTGAACCGTGTTGCACTGCTTATGTTTACTGTTCCATCCATTGAAGATTCCCATCAGGTCAGCATCATTATATTTCTCCTGTCTTCACTTTGTCTTCCAGTTCAGCTCAAAGATTTGTTAGCAGAAAAGAGCACAGAGCTGACACTGCTAACCCAAAGTCCAGAGGCTAGCTAATTATCCTGGGCCACCCTAATCCTGTCAGCCCTCCTCCACCACCACCTTTTCTCTGCTGAACGGGGGAATCCAGGCCCTCGTGTCGCTGGGGTTCTAGCCCAGAAGCCTCACATCCAGCCACAGACAGCAGTTCTTTTCTATTGCGTGTTTCTTTAGGTCGTTTCCTGCCTTCCTTCTGAGCAGGTCAGGCTTTCTGAGTGCACCACTTCATCCCCCCTGCCAAACCTTTCCAAGGCAGCCCTGCTGGCTGTTGCTCCTGCCAGCATTCTGCTTGAGCTGCAGGCTTCCGTGCAGCTCCTTCTGAGGGGCTGTTTAGTTACTGCTGGGGAAGACAAACAGGTCCCTAATTAGGCTCTTCTGAGCTGCTGCCATTCAGATTATTTCTGATGAGATGACTGTTGCAGATTTCTAGAGGCTCCTTGCTATAATATAAGCTGTGCAAACAAATCCAAAGTTAGTTTGCAGCAACAAAGCTCCAGCAGGTTAGCAGGAGACGATTACCAAAGCTGCTAGACCTGCCAGTGGTTAGCGCCGATACCATTCAGTTCCTGTACCTCGTTCCAGAGATATCTGTTACAAACTGCTCATCACCAGCTGTGTCGGATGGTAATTTAGAAATGTCTGCCAGGTTCACAGATCTGGACGCATGCTGCGTGTGGATGGCACTCTTAGAGACATTTGGTCACAGCTCGAGTAAAACAGCTTCGGCTAGCTGATGTAAAACCGCATGAAGACACAGCAAGCAAAGTACTTTTTATATGTTAGTTTGTTTCAGTATTGGATCTCCTGGGCTAGACTGACAGGGAACTTGGGCATTATTGAGAAATCAATGTGGGAAACAGCTCTGCTTTATGGGGAAGTGCACGTACCTGTTGTTGTGCAAAATGCTTGTTTTTTCAATATTGATCTTACCAAAATAAAGACAGTTATATGCATAACACATAACAGAAATGTGTATTTCAACACAACCTAAAAAGAAAAGTTTGCAAAATTTGTGTTTGAACTTCTCTCCCAAGTAATTATTGAAGGCAGAAATACAGTAAAGATATTTTAAGTCATGTCCTTCTATAAACTAATTCTGTCCCTCTAATCAAGGCATATAATGGCATAATATCATATGCCAGACGGCATGAATTCAAATTCCTGAGTGGTTTCCATGGCAGCATCTTAGAATAAGTTTTCCAGGCAGTTGCAGATTGCATAGAAGAAGCACGAATGGGTATTAGGTATTGAACTAGAACACTCAAGGTGATAAAAGTCCTGTTTAGCCAAATGCAGCCCATTAAATATTTGATTTTAAAACAGCCGCAGGTGATTCATGAGAAACAATGATCCCAGCTATATGTAGGAAAAGGCTCTGTTAAGTGGGATGTGTGGGTTTCACCTGATATATCCCTAAAACATACATACCTTCAGTGCAGAGGGCCTAAAAACCAGTTATTCTGATGTTGCATGCAGTTGTCACAGATCACTAACGTAGTTTATGACACTCCCCAGGGTAACGCTTTGGGGTATGGGTTTGTTCTCCCTTTGGTTCAAAAGAAAAGATGACACTTGGGACCTGATCACCCGCACTTGTCCTAGCTAAGGTTACAGTCCCAGCTGCAGAAGCTGAAATCACACCATGGAAAGGAAGGTCAAAGAACGAGCAACTGTCAGCACTTCTGTCCTGAGGAGTGGTTTGGTAGCAGCAGCTTTGACTAGTGAGGGAAATGACAAAGCACAGGCCCTGTGGTGAGCTTGTTTACATGACTGCCCTCCCACCAAAGCCAGGCCTGGGGACAGTTGCACCATTCAGACTTTTTAATGTTAATTGCATCAGCTTTCATCCCTCCAACCCCTCTCACCTCTTACGCACAAGACTAGTATTACTAAAGCTAAGAGAACACATGGATATCAGAAAGGTGGAGGATCAAAATCAGGCCTAATACCCTCAGGAAGCACAACCAGGGCAGAAGACTAGCCTGTTCCTGCTGCCTCTGTAGAAAATGAGAACTAAGTTGTGTACCAAACCTCTGTTCTGTCATGTCGCATTGCATCGTGTCCCTGACAACCACTTCTGACTATGTAAAACTCCTGGGCCAAGTTCTGTGCCTATTCCTCCTTTTGCCAACAGCTTTGACGTACTGATTTATACACAGTGAGCTGAACGCTGATTTGAGCCTTAGCACCTGGGAACTCCTGCAGGTTTGTGTTTCCCAGTCATCAACATCCGCCATGGGCCAGTTTTGCTGAAGGAAAGCCCAGGCAGTATCCCCAGATTTAGAAGCAAGGAGAGAAAGTGCTCCCTTCCATGCGGAATGCTGAATTCCTGCTTCCTGGACGTCAACTGATACCGACGCAGGCCTAAGTCTGGCTCATTTAATACAAGAAACTAATTCCAGCATAAATGAAAGGAAATGGAGGAACAAAAGAGTGACCTCCCAAAACTTTGTCATGTGCAACATTTTTCCTTGGGAGCATGTCATGTACTACACAAGATGACTAATTATGTCTTGAGACCACATTCCACTCAAGTGAAGAAATGAAGTGTCTGCCCTGTTCCCATGCTGGCTCTTCCTAGCCTTCCAAGGTCTCCCTGAGCGTAACTCGGGGTCTCCAGAACACCAGCGTAACCAGAACTCACATCATGCTTTCCAAAGAGAATCCAGGCTTTCTAATAGGTCACAATATTTCATTGCCAGTTCATTGCAAAACTGAATGCTATCTTTCTTGCTTTCATTATAATTTTATTTCTGGCTTCCGTCAATCCATCTTTTCTTTTATCTCTAGTGCTTGGTGCATCTTCTAGCTGAGGCAGTTTGCTCTTTTTTCATTACATTTGCTTGAGATTTTTCCTTCTCTCCACTCATCAGGTCCAATGAATGTCCAAGCTACAACAAATAATGAACAAAACTACCAGGACTCTTTCTTATATAAAACAACAACAACCACCAACCAACCAACCACAACAAAAAAACCTTGCTATGTTTGATCAGAATACTCTAGTACTTTGCCTCAAGATGTTTCGTTAGCTCACTGGGAATATTTGAGAGGATTCTTCAACCATTAAGAGCTAAACAGCTAAGTCCTTGACACATTACAAGGCACCATCAAGATGGCTGAAAGAGCAGCTTTGTTCTAGAACTGAACCAAGTTACATTTTTTAATTAGCCTTAGAGCAGATTCAGTTTTAATTTACAAAGACATTCTCCAACTTGCTTCAGTGACTTTACAGTAGTACAAATGAGGAATAAGATGAATAAGTTACTCCCATTCATAAATTTTCTGAGAGTAAATTTTCAGAGTGAAGCTGAAAGGCAATTTTCAGATTTTTCTTCTTTATACAGAAGGTAATGAGGAACAAATACCTATATTAATGAGGTAATAACAAATCTTTACCTAATTATCAAAGTCAAGTGGGTGTTGCAGTACCCAGCATCACTCACGAGTCACAGCTCCAAAGAAACAGACTGAACTAATTGAAAGAACAAGCACAGAAGCAACACAAGTTGATCCCTGACTGTCTGTAATCATTACAATTATACTGAAGAGGATAAGCTGGATTCTTACCCGCTGACAAGTGGTGTACCTCCACGTAAGCAGGAATTACAGACACTTAAAAAAAATGATCTGATCATACACAAACTCTGATCTTCTGACTCATTTTCCTTGGGAACTAGCTAATGTTGTATTGTTATTTATCTGTGAAATTAAGTAAGTCACTGAAGCCCAGAACCCCTCAGAAAATGGAATGTAAGTTTCCTTTCTCAGTAACTCTTCCCTCTTCAGGTATAAAGTAAGCGGATGCTGGAAACTGGATTTACTTTATTTTTTGTTACTATTCTAGGAAAGGTAGGGTGGAACACTGAATAGATTGCATGAGAGAGAATGAGACAAAGATGGTTTATGATGGAAAAACAGCATGATATGAAAAATACATAGCAACCCTCTGTTTACACAGCTACTAAAATGTTATAGGGATCAATAAGGACTAATGTAAAACATTTAGCATAGGAGGAAGCAACCAGCAGAGGCTAATGTCCTTAGTGAAGCTGCTGTAGAAAACAATGACAGACACAGAATGAGAGCTGGGTAGGGAAATTTGCCTCTACTTCTTGTTCTGCTGCAACAGATGAAAAGGTCAACAGTTTGGTAGATCAGTTCAGCAGAGGGCATGACAGAAAAGAAAGCATTTAAACAAAACATCTGCTAGACTTCACCACCCAAACAGAACAATGCCACTCACTATGATAGGTATGATTTAGATAACCTGACTGCTTTTTATTAAGGTTGCTAGTGACTACCAGATGCAATGCATCACCTGCTAGCCAGCTAGGCTTAATACCTGGGAACAGATTTATTGCTTAAACACGTCCACGTAGACGTATCCTTTATCGTCACAGTCTCTGAAGCACAGTCTATAAAGGGCTTCCTCTGAATGATGCCTTTTTCTCCATATCATGTATTTGTCCTGCCTACTTAAACCAAGAACCCCAGAGATAGTTCAGCTCCTTGTTTGTGCTGCACAGAAGGCAGCTTTGATCCTGATTAGGGCCACTGCTCTCAATAATGATTGATTATAAGTTATTAATTATTAATTATCCAGTGACACCACAGTAAAACATTATAATACTAACATTCTTCATTTTTCTTCAGACATGCATGGGACATTTGTCATCCTGATGCCCCTCAGCCTGATATTGATGATTTTTGGAGGAATGACTGGATTCATCAGTATTCTTGCCAGGGCCTACCTACTGCTTCTAATGACGGGTCTGCTTTTTCTTTTCGGAGGTACTATATCAAACTCCTGGCTTAATGCTTTTAGATAATAAGAGATTATATCTAGGAAACATCACTTTACCTTCCAGCAAAAAAGGTGAAGCAAGACTTTGCTTTCGGAATAATGCTGCTGCTCATTCACTTGGTGTCTGTGCAGCTCCTGACAGGGCTCTGGAGTAGAAAAGCTGCCCACGCAGCCAGGAGTGGCTGTGATCACACACAACCATACATCTGTGTGGAGCGAGTCACACCTTGAACACGACTGCTCTGTTCATTAACGCAAAAGATTAAATACCTTCGCAGCACAGCGCTCAGACTCTTCACAGGTGAGGTCTGAAATCTGAAGTTATGGAGACATGATTTTGGTATTAGTAGAGCACATGGTTTGATAGCCTGGCACACACCTTACACCTATAAACTTAAATGACATATTTTCAAAGGAGTTTGAGTAGAGTTCCTGAAGAGGGTCTTGCTTGGTATTCCTGGGTTGCCTTTACTGCTAGTTCTGAGCTGGAGTGGTGTCTCCAAACTGTTGGGGCACAAAGCCTTCAGCTCGTTGCACCACCCCAGCACAGCCAGCCACAGGCAGCTTCAGGTCACAGCAGCAGGTTCTAGGACTTCAGTGGCTTGTAAGAAGGCCAAACACCATACAGGGAAGGCGCTGAGGGTTATTTGCCCATCAGTCACATGCTCACAGTGTAACACTGACTGAAGAGGTTTGTGCTCCTCAGGGAAGGTGCTGTACGGAGCACGTCACAGAAGAATTTTCCGATTTGTCACAATCGCCAATTGTACAGCATATTGTTTGAAAAATCTGATGATTTTATACATATTTCATTATTTTTGCTCTATAGTAACACCAGAGTTCCTCTTTAATCCTCATGGACCAGGGCTGTGTCTGGGCCAGCGCAGAGCTAGGTTCTGATCCCTGGACCAAATGTGAGTGAGACCAAAGTCTGCCTCGGCCCGCCTTAGGCCGACAAGGATCCCGAACAGCGCTGCTCATTGAAGTCACCCATAAATAAACCCCTTCCTCCCTTCCTGTTGCTAGCTGGACTGAGAACAGCAGCACTGTTCACACAGAAGATAAGCGTAATTACTGCACTTCACCCAAAATCCACTGAAATGCACCCAAACACTGCTGCCACCTGAACCACCTGTTTGTTACTCACCTGTTCCTGGCCCTTCTGCCCATGTCTTCATGTGGTAGTGGCCTGGTTGCCAGCTTTTTTACAACCAGGCTTTTGCAGGGGATGGAAGCTCTGTTGTTTTTATTGCCCCTGTTCAGATTACTAAACTGAAATTCCATGTTTTGAAATTCTTACGGAAGGAACCCCCAAAGAGTTGTGTTAGTTGGTGTAACATTTCAATTTGAAGCTAGTGAAATTCTTTTAAGTTTTGTGGGGTTCATTTCATCATTATTTTTGCTGTAACCACAACCTCTGCATTTTAAAAAGTCATTTACGAATTGAAACAAAAAACATTCTGTCAAAGTAGGATAGCTGGGTTTAAATTCATCTCTGTTTTCCTCCCCCAAAGATATATTCAGTAGTGTTTCATGAGGTACTTGAAACAGAAATTTTCTCCCACAGAAAAGGGGATCGTCAGTATTGGTCCACATCGCCTGTTCCTATAGTCCTGTTTTTAAGAGACTGAGAAGAGATTGTTGGAAGGAAATGTGCTGCTGTCTTGAAGTCTTGATTGACCTTTTTAGTCTGAAGTACTCTTACAAAGACCAGCCACCCCCCATTATGCTTTTCTTCTGAAAAACAAAACAAAACAAACCAACCAAACAAAAACGACAACCCCGTAAGTCCTATTTTCTTAGAACATCAGAAAGCTGAACTCACTAAAAAGGCTTAGGCTATTTGAAAACTACCCTAAACAGTAAGTGAAAGATGAAAAGCCGTGAAGTGCAAAGCATGATTATCCTGTTGAGGAGTGGAGTACTGTGCCTTTCTAAGACACACGGGGTTGCAGAGAGGGAAAGGAAACACAAAGACATTATTGGGGAAGGGTGGCTACAGTTTGTTCTGAACCTGCAGCTAGCGCTGTTTCCGAGGACAGCGTGTACAGACTGACACAACACCAGAGCCTCCTACTCAGGCAGTACTGTTTGGCTGTTTCAGCTGCACCGAGGCTTGATATGTGTAACAGGTCGATGCAATATTCCAGTTCATGAAGCTTGATACTGATTAGATAGTGCTGTCTTGCCAGAAGGAAGTAGTTTAGGTTGTAACTCTAAAAACGTGATTATTTTGGAAAATAGCAGAACTGATATGTTCCACATCCCAAGACATGCTGTTTGGTTCCTTTTTTTTTTCTTTTTTTTTTTTTTTAAATGCAGTTACACTCGAGGGGGAACACAACTCAACAAACCTTAAAATTTCAGTGAAGCAGTCACTATTTCCATTTCAGCTCACAAGAGGTATAGAGAAGTGATTTTTTTCCCCTTGCGGAGGCCTAGAACAAGGCACAGACATAAAAGCATGGCTAAAATCAAGAATATGAGCATGAATTTTCACCGTTGGATAACCCAATTATCTTCTGTCTTAGTCTGCCTCTACTAAAACTTGTCTTTCTGGCAAAAACATAATCACATCTAGACTTACACTGTGATAAAAGCCCAACTGAATTTTTTATCCCTCAGAATCAGATAAGACACCGTCTTTTCCAACAAATGTTCCAGTGACTCCTACTTCCCCTAGACCACAGTCCTCAGATTCTGGGCCTTCCTCTGTCTTCTTGCCACTGAATGAAGTCTGAAGTTTGTACATGTCCTTTGAGTGAACAGATGATAGGCCCAGGATGTAGCACGGGCTTGTGCTACATGTACAGTTCCCCAGGTTTGCTAGTTTCTGTACAATCCTTTCATTCTGAAAACATCTGGCTTCTTGTTTGAGAGTCAGCATTCAAAACCATCCTAAATTCAGGTCACTGACCTGAAATGCAAGAACCTCTTGCCATGGGCTTTCTTGCATAAACAACTGCACATGATGCACAGCAATGAGAAATTAGGATGTGTTATAACACACAATGAAGACAGAGATGCACAAGGTACCCGTAAAAGACATGACTAGATTTCTATTGCAGAAGGCTTGTTGCTACACATTCTGATTCAGTATTGAACTCGAGAAACTCAATATATAGAAAAATAAAACTTTTTCTCTCACTCGTCCCTAAAAAACAGCCTTGACGCAACTGGGGAGGTAGACAGAGGCTAAGTGGTAATCTGGCCTAGGTAGATAGGAAGGAATGGCAAGGAATCCCTAAGAGGAGTGCAAGTATTTTTACTTTCTGCAGTGGATCCTGATTAACTGAATGTGTTTTTCTTTCCCAGCTCTTGTTACGCTTACAGGGATCTGTGTCTACATTGCATATTCAGCTGCTGCCTTTGAAGAAGCTGTCTGCCTCCTGAGGAGTAAGGATGTCCTGGTAGAAATCGACATCAGGTTTGGCTGGTCTCTGGCCCTAGTATGGATCTCGTTTGTCGCAGAAGTGCTCACTGGGGCTGTGTTTCTCCTGGCAGCGAGAGTCGTGGGCCTGAAACGGCGGTGTGAACAGGCGCTTTGAACAGCAGGTATCATTGCAACAACAGAACCCTGCAGAGCCTAGAAATGTGGATCGCTCGGTCGGTGTGGTCACTAGGGGTAATAAAATTGGCAAGGCTGTGACAAAATATCTTGCCAGCTGCCATAAACTCTCCTCAAAATTATCTACAAAATACAAAAATTCTGATAAATCAGTAACACATTTTTAGTGTTGTCAATAAGGAAACCTTTGCAGCTTTAGAAGAAAGTACGCTGCATTGTTAGTGTTTTTAAAATAATTTCATCTGGTAGCTCATATGACATAAACATTCATTGCTTAGAACAAGACAAATTTCTGGCTTTCTGTTCTCTTCTGCTTCCCCATCTGTTGTCCCTCAGAGTACCCTGCAGGCCAGCCTGCACGGTCTACTTAGCTTCTGGTTTCTCCTCTGAGACTCCTAATGGGTATGTCCAGAATTCCAGGCACATTGGCAGCCTCTACCATACACAAAATATGATGTCTATATACCTGAAGCCAGGCGGAGAGTGTGGGGGCTAAGTATCCTCTATTCATACTGCACACACTCCATACGGCTTTGTTGCACAAAGTAAAATCAAAAGTAAAGGTCCAGAATAAGAATTTCAGAGAATCTGGAGAAATTCAGTGATAATCTCCAACACCATGGCATGGCTTGGATATCTAGTCTAGTGTCCACCTCCCATATTTATAGGATCTTTCTTTTCCCTAGCATCTCCCGAAAGAGGCCCTCCTCACTCCTCTACCACAATCACACTAGTGCTGTGACAACACACAAAAATGATCATTTGGGAGATCAGAGAACCCCAGAAGCCCACTCTATGTCAGCTACGTCTAATGACTAAGGAGAAACACAGCATCATGCTCTCTTTTTAAAAATCATTACTCTTACAGTAAAAATCCCCCAATGCTTGTGGCATAATGCCACTGGATAACCCTGGGGGAAAGGGGCCACTGGAACAGAAAGTCCTAACAACTCCAGCCTTTAATAAATAGTTAAATGGAAGACAGCAGTATAAAAGTGATGCTGGGTGGACATTCAGGCTTCGACACTTGCCAGACAGGAAGCTCCATGCCATCCTCACGTTCTTTGAAACGTGGAAAAGATTGATTAGGGTTAGTATAGGAATAATACGTGAGAATAATCGTTGTAGAAATGGTTTAGTGATGGGACTCTGTAAGTCAGGTTGACAGTTGGACTTGATGATCTTGAAGGTCTTTTCCAACTTAAATGATTCTATGATTTTCTAAAAATGAGCTTTGGTGCTGTGAAGAAATGAAAGGATGTAAGGCCTAGATACTGTGAATGACTCAATACTCGTTATCCTCCAGACAGTCCTGACTATGGCTGCAAACTTCTCAAGGCCAATGTAACGGTGTGCGTACTACTCTCAGAGAAAGCTACAGCTGCTTTTCTGGATGTTTTAATTAACTACTGCAGCCAGCCCCAATCTATCAGATGCTTTGGGCTACATACTTACCCCCTTCAGCTCATTACAAGCTGCTTTTCCAATTCTGTAACACAGAAGACATATCTGATACATTTCCCAATTTTTACTTTGCAAATTTGATGCTTCTTTCTCATGAAAACACTAACATGCTTTGTGCTACAGTATGTTTAACCTGTGCCCAAAACTGCTGAGTAAAACTGAACACACAGGATGCCTGAATTTTATCTGAAGTGCCAAGCAATCTGGTTTTCATTTATTTTACCTCTGGGCAATTGCACTTAAGTGAAAATTTACTTTCATGCCCTCTGAAGTTATTCAGGAAATTTTCCCTGACTGCTGTGGCCTGGCATAAAGACCTGAAACTGTAAAACTGCCCCACTACCTTTCTGTTATGTTACAGACAACTTCAGCATATTACAACAGCTCAAGACCGTGACTCAGGAGTTGTCAGGAAGGCACGCTGTCATTGGGCAAGTCCCTTGTGCTTCCTCTAGTAGCACAAAGGGCATCATCTACCTACCTCTGTTAAACATCAGAACAACTTTATCGTCTTTTTTTAAAGATTGCACATTTACTGAGCTCAGCTCTGATCTTAGTCCCACAGTACCAAGCACTTCACAAAAAACAGCGGCAGTGAGCTTCGCAGATAAAAGGAAAGGAAAACATTACTACGCTGCTGTGAATGGGGAACTGAGGCACAAACACTGCCCACGCTCAAGCAGAACCAGAGGTTTCCAAATCCCAGCCTAAGACCTCGGGTGGCAGACATGCCATCAGAACGAAGTGAGATTAGAAGTCCTGAACAGAGCGAGCAGTAGAAGTCCTGTTAATAGCCTAATTAATTTGTAATTCTCAGTTGCTCCCATGTGGGTTTTCACATATTTTCCACGTTGTCTTGTGTTGGGACAGTGTAATGGAGTCATTTGACAAGTTAAAGTATACCAAATCAGCGCTATAAGGAGGATAAGAAAAAATCCTTTGTAGCCAAAATTCCACGTGAATTGCTCTTTAAGTGAATTATGTAAAATGTAATACTTCTATATTTTGGTGCTGGTGAAGTTATTTAACATAGTACGATTTGTATGATGTTAGACATTACAGTAAGCTGTAATAGTAACATACCGTCTGAGTTATTTTTCAATGTTTATTACAGACGTTCTATAACAGTGGTTTTGAATGGCGTAAAATTAAATAAAATGACAACCCAGCTCTGGGAATTATTTATAAAGACATGGAATAACTAAGATGTATATATATTTTTCTTTAACTTTTTCTGCAGATCTATTCTACAGTTTATATGATGCTTTTGAAGTACCTGTGTCACACGTGGTAGGTATTTATAAGATACTTACGCAGCTACAATATACAGTACTCAAGTGATCAAACCTAATTAGAAAGCCAGTGAATCTGCTATTGGATTAGAGCAATTCACATTTCCATGGCTTTCCTGAATTTCTCATTCTGACTTCCTGCAATATCTCGCACAATGGTAATAAAGAGTAATTTTGGCTCCTCAATATTTGTATAGCCCCTGATTTTTTTTTTTTGAAATTCCTTCTGAATACAAAGAAAAAGATTGTTTTGAACAGTCAACAGAACTAGACAGAAACAATAGAAAACAATAGCTTTAAACAGTTTGAAGTATTATACTAGAAAGAGAAAACATCCTGGAAAAGACTTCATGTAATTCAATCCAAGGGATCTTATCAGCCTCCTACTTATAATGAAACTAATATTTATATGATACGCAGTTCTTTGCTATATTTTTCCAAAATGCACTACTGAAACGAAGAGACTTGACTGTTCCCAGTACCTCCTGGTGAATTGCAAACTCATAGGTAATTGGCCACAGTTAAAGTGAAGAAAAATAAACATTATACTGAGCAGAGCAGTAATTTGAACTGATAGAGTGCACACAGCTACTGGCCAGTGCTAGCCACTCACTTAAAGGCTCCCTCAGAGGATGGCAGATTAGGATAGGGAAGGTCACAGAAATCCATGGGGGTGGAAAAACTTAAGATCTGTAAGAGCTTTAGAGGAAATGCCGGTGAATATAATGTAGACATGCAACCACAGGGAGTCTGGGTCGGTTCCTGAGCTGGGTGCTGTAGAGCTGCATTTCTACTTCAGAAATCTTGATTTCCTTTTTCTCTGCTTCAGTTTACAAATTTCTTGGAGTGAACCAGTTTCCCAAGATATACCAGTAAAAACACGTCTCCTATTAACAGACGAAGTTGCCTCAACTCTCCCTGGAACTGGCATAACCATGCTCCAGAGTCTCCCCTGTGCCCCAGTGCTCCCCGTTTGTTTGCTCAGCGGGCACAGTCGTTAGCTCAGCAACCGCAGGCCCGCAGGATCTGGCCAGATGTTCTTGGAGGCCAGGCAACACCACCCTGAAGGCCAGTTCAACCCACAGGCTTTAGCCATCCCTCTTTTAGGTTATAGGTCTTTAGCTACTGAAATACATTCTAGTTAGGTTACAAAAAAAACAAAAACAAAAAAAAACCCCCACACCATCATAATTTTTTTTCTTTTCCTGAAACATAATAGAGCTGTCTTACTGTAATAACTTTCTTGTACTTTTTACAAATCAGCTTTAACCCTAACTAGGCCCTCAAATGTTTCCCCCTTTTTGCCAGTACTTTCAGCAGTCACACTTGTGTCACATTCAATCTCTGGATGGATGCCAGCAGTGGCAGTATCCACACTGCTGGGTCACATCCCACGTGGGTGACACGTATGTAACGCTAGCAAGCAGAGTTTGAATGCTGAGTCGAGACCTTTTAGTGTTTTACACGGATTTGCACAGAAGCAGCAGTCTCTGCTGACATCTTGTGACAACACTGAGCAGTTGGCTGTATTTGGAAAGAAACAATTTCCATACATGCTGCTTTTGGTACGGTTTGAAGAGAAGAGGAGACTACCACGTTCACTAGGCTGTAGCTGCTCTATTTTAAAGCCTACAGAATCCCACCTACGAACTGCCGTATCCAAGGCAGTAACTCTGCATCTGGCCACATTTCCCAGCTGCTGGCCACCTAAAATTAAAATGTCAGGTGATGGAAAATGTACTGTTAACCTTCCCCCCCCCCCTTTTTTTTAAATAAAAAATAAAAAGCAAACAGTTTTAACTGTTTTTACTCTTAGGAAATAGAGCAATGGTATTGGGTTTAGTTTATTTGTCACAAATGTTGACATTATTAAACTCAATCAAAATGAATACCTGGGAATATAAATTATAACAGAAAAATAAATACCTGTATATCATGGCTTATTTCCTGAATATGTCAGACTGACTAAGGCTTGAACAACTGAACCAGACAGACTTCAGGATTGGTATAGAAAACGTAAACGAGGTTGTTCAGGAAACAGAATGCTACGGTTTTCTGTAGCTCTTCAGTTCTTAACCCTCTCTCAATGGCAACATTTTTTTTTCCAAAAAAAATCAGTCAATTCTGTTCTGAGCACAAGATGAGCAACTTCAGTGAGATCCACCAAAACGTCGAACTTTGTGCAACAACAGTCAATGTAGAAGAGATGAACTCTAACCTCCCACCTCTATTAGATTAGATCTTCCTTTCTTGGGGACTGTGGCAGCATTGTCCACTCCTGATCTACGAACGTATTTCCTCGTAGACTACTTGGAAACATCTGTAATTTTTCCAGGCCAAAGTACAAAGGCAGAGCATCTCCTGTTCTTAACAGTGGTGCAGGATCAGGTTGGTAGACTTATATGTTGGATGAACACTATTTTGGGATGGTTCCTCCATGGGAAGCAGTTAGCTAGCAGTCTGCAGGTTATGTGGACTCAGGTACTCAAGGGAAAGGAAGAGAAATGCGATGTCATACCCCACTGCAACTGAAGCAGCATTGACAGATTGAAATCTCTTGTGACATGCGACCTAGTTTCTCAATCTATCACCTAAGAAAAAACATCTATGTGATCCTACAGGAAGCTTTGAGGTGCCACCACCACAAGGCTCTGAAGCTGCTACTTGTAAAACCATCAGAGAAGAGGGAATATGAGACTGTAAACCCACAAGTTTTCATCAGTTAATGAGTTACTGTGTATTGGCCAAGCTGTCACAGCTGTATTTATATTCTCAAGTCATCTCACAACAGTCTTGAGAATTAAAATGCATTTATTTCAGCACACTGCCTCTACAGCCTGATCCTATTCCCATGGTGGTTTAAGTTAATGGTTTTAATCTGGAGCTGACCAGAGCTGATGAACAGTGAAGTGTTAAAAAGCAGCGTCTTAGCCCTTGCGGGAATTTGCTTCTACCACTCATTTCAAAGCTAGCTGGAAGACTCCTTGCTTCGGGTTGGAAGGATGGCAGGCAGCTCCCTGAAGAGCTTTTGGCTCATTATTTTACTGTTTTCATTTTTGCCAGGGACAAGGCAAACACTTGTCATGGAAGGCTGGGACTCTCCCAGCGTAGTGCTCCCTAGGTGTCGAAATGGATTTGTCTGCCAATAGCCGAACAGCACTTGCTAACGGCTTATGCTTCTGGACAACACATCTGGCTGCTGGAGGAGCTAGCATATTTCTCCATCCAACCTGGGCTCCTCAAATATTTATAAGCTAATGTTGCCTGTAATGCCTGCAGCATACAGAGAGACTGAACTGAACTGCACTGTGGAGGAGTCTCTTTTCTACAGCCTGATGGAGTTGGCTGCATCACCGCTGTGAAAACCCTTTGGCATCATAAACCTTTTATTGCCACAGCTCCCACTTGACTAGTATTATGCAGTGAAGCATTTAATTATGCAAGAAAACACACAAAAATAATTTTATAACTGTCAGGCAAGAATCCACAGAAACAACAAACTTTGTTGGACTTGCAATAACAAGTCTTCTGAGCTATCTGCCTTTCTGTTTAGAGACAGGTGAGGCAACAGCTGGAGCCAGCAGACTTGGAAGCTTCCTGTCCATGGCAAACATCCCATATGACAGGACCTTGATTTGGTCCTCAGTGCTTCTGATAAAATGGAATAATTCTCTGTAAGATGGAATTGAGAGGATCAGGCCTGTTTCATTCAATGAAGAGACAAAAAATAAATTGTTTCAATACAGTGTGCAGCATAAAATTTTTCTTTCTCAAACTCACGAATAACGCGGTATTTCATGAAAACGAAGGAAGGAAGAGCCTCAGGGTGCTCTCAGCCAACACAAATTACAAGCCTCTCTTCTAGATTCAAACGTCACCTACAGGATCACCTCACGTCCCGGCATTCATTGCTTAGGTTGCCACTGGAATTTATGCAAACACCCAGGTGACAGGACTCATAACTGTGAGCTGAATTTTGCTGAACAAGCCACAATATAAAAAGAAAAACTCTACTTACATCATTCAGCCCCTGATCACACACTGGTCTGGAGGCATGCAGTAGCAGAGGGGTTGAACTGGCTGTCACTGAAATAATGAGTAGGAGAAACACCACCACTGCCCATGTCTTGCAGGGAACTGCTCTGCCTGACTTTTGTGGCTTGTCACAGATGAACCTGTTAGCAGCAGTTGGTGTTAATAAAGCAGCTGAGGAGCAACAGCTTTTCTGAATGGGCTGATTAACAAAATAGGCACAGCATGATGTCTTTATTATCCTACTGTAGTGAACACTTGCTTGCCATTAAGTGTACAAAGACACGATTGCTTCTTCTTGAAACTAGGATTTGTTTGGGGGTAGTTAGCCAGGACGCTGTTACACCAGTGTGTTGTTACACCAGTTACTTCGTGAAAAAAGTCTACTTCCAGTACAGCTAACCAAAAGAAAAATCAAGCACATGCTCCCAAGCCCCTCCTGGGCACAAACCTGCCCTTTGGAGTCTGCCCGGGGCTCCCCATCTCGCTCTGCTCTTCACTGGAAGTCCTTTCCTCCTCCTTGGCAGCAGGACCCTCACGGTACAGCTCTGTCACCATAACAACTGGATGGCTGTCTTATAATTCAAACGTCCCTCTCTAACTTCAAGGGCCTCTTCCTACACACGGTCTAGAGCTCATCAATCCTTCCCCCAGCAATTCTCCATTCTTTATTGGAGCAGTAACTCCCACACCCACTCTTTCTGAAGCTGCCTCTCTGCCATTTTATTTCCAAGAAGCCTGATGAACCGTGTACTCGCCCATTTGGGAAAAGAATTGAATTCGATACAGGTAAGCCTTCGTCTTTTCAAAGACCAGCTAACCCTGTGATTAACCCCACTGTCTTGGGTTTGCCTGTGGGAACGGTTGCCCCAAAGAGTTCAGAAAATAATCCCACAGAGAGCAAGCTGCTCACACAGCAAATCCCCTTGTAACTCCTAGTTCCTTTCGAATTTAGACAACATGACAATAATAAAACACTGGAGGCTTGTGGAAAGCAGCATGTCCCTCCAAAATGACAAATGCCACCCCCAAAATTTTACTTAGCCACTAATTAATTCTGTGACCTCGGACTAACTGATAGCCATTTCTGTACTTCACCACCTCTAATGGCAGTGTTCCTATTCAACTGCCTCAGGTTGAATAAATGATTTAACTAAACCTCCTCAATAGCTCATTTAGAGATTGAATAATTTTCATCACATTTTCTTTCATTATATGCAGAGATTTCAGCCTGCGCTGTCAGTTGCAAGCTGTACAAGCACTGCAAGTCAATACAAATATTTTCAGCTAATTTGCAAATTAGGTTAAAATGTGATTACCCTGTAAATAGCACTGCTACATGAGAAATGAAGATACGATATAAATTAATGCTTGAAAAGCATTCTGCAGTGCAAGTCATCATAACTTGGAATTTCACCAAACTCATTTATTAACTGTTATCACGACATGGCCACCCAACAGCTATATGCCTAAATGTAATTTTACCGTGTTAACTTCTCTATTGCTGTGCTTTCCCTGCGCAGCCACTGCACGTCACTGTTGTTCCATAGAGAAGACTGAAAAGAGACTCGTTAATAAGAGCAGGTTGCAGGACTCAGGGAGTCTCTCTGCATTTTCAATCAAGGGAAGAAAATATCCTACAAACCAAGGGATGGAGCTGACTGAAGTCAAGAGCATTTTTTTTTCCCCAGGACTGAAAGGAGGCCATACCTGTTGCTGTTTTGCTTTTTCATTTGCACGTGCAAAAAGACTTTCTCCATCTCTGCTCTTTAGAGGTGTAAAAAGAGACTGGCTGTTAGCCAGGGACATGGAACTGCCTGCTCTCCGTAGGCTCTGAGTGAATTGCGACAAACCACAAAACACCCGGTTCCTGAGTTCTGCACCATGAAGACAGAAAGTAAAAGATACGAGATGCTCAGATGGCACTGTAAGAGCCACAGCATGTATACCCGCTTAGAAGTGAAGGGGAAATTCTGGACCATTACACAGCAACTTTAGAAATAAAGAGCTTGAGAACTTGGCATGATTTTTAGGTATAAAAAAGCAGCTGCAACCAGGGGGCTGAATGATGTTTTAGAAGCATGATGTTCCCAAAGAAGCTGTGTGAACACCTCTGTCAAGCCACATCAGCAGCCTAACACTAAGCTCCTCCTTCTAGTCCTAGCCACAAAAAATGCAGAAGTATTCCCAGCTCCTCACAAGACTTTTTTCCAACCTTCCAGCAATTGCCACATCGTCAGGTTGCAATGGGGAGTCTTAATTCTTTTTTTCAATAAAGTTTCATACAAAACCATTTGGAAGAGAAATGAAACAGCCAACAAAGACAATTCCTGTAGAAGGCAGAAAGGAAAAGGCTAAAGGATAAAACTGAAAATAAAACATGAGAAGACTTTAAGGGGAATTAACGTTAGAGGAGAGATATAAACTGAACAGAAAACGATTTAGCAAGTAGGGCCCTTGCGGGATCTTCTGTAGCACTCGGCCCATTAAGAGCAAATAGTTCCCTATCCGTGGGCTTTCATATTGTGCTTGCAACCCGCCAGTGACAGCCGTGCTTACTGAACCTGCTGCTGCAGCCAGCCTGGTTGCCCCTGGCCCACGAGCTCCCCACATGGCAGGCAACCCCTGTAGGACCGTGAGGAGGGGGCTGCACTTTGAGTGGAGGTGACACTGAGGTGCCCCGTCAGCACGCTCGCTCCAGGTTTACTCGTCTCACTCCGGCTTCAGCGTGGAGGAGCCGTGTTGCTGTGGACCACGGCAAGTCCCGTGGTGCTGGGTTTTTCCTGATACTACTCCCCTGAGTCATCACGATTACAGGTACTTCACACAGACTTTCCCACACCTTCAGTCTACAGAAGAGGTACAACCCTAAAAAAGCATTCCTGTTGTCTTCCCTAGTGCCCTGCTAAGGATGGCAGGAATCAGGTGCTTACTTTGTAAGGCTGAGCCCTGGCATTCCCTACACTGGGACCACATGCACGGACACCCAAATACCTGCATCTCTCTGGCAGTGTGAAGGGGCTAATCCTCTACGTGCTGGACTGGAGTGCTGCTGTAGATCCTCTGCCACAGAAAGGAAGAAAATTCCAAAAAGAAATTTTCCTGAGGCCTCCAGCCATGATCTTAATCCTTTGAGAGGCCTAAAATCAGGCCAGAATTCTTCATGCAGCACAGGAACAAGGAGATTTTGTTTCTGAGGTTGCTAAAGCAATGTTTATTTCATAAGCCCAGATCCACAAACATGAGAGGAGAAGAGATCATACTGCCAGAGGGAAGGAAACCCTTTCCTGAAGCAAATGACTGGGCTGTAACACTGCATCCTACCGAGATAGGGATGATTTATAAAAGAGAAAATATACACAGCTTGGCGATCAAAATAGTTGCCTCAAGATTGCTGAAGAGCGAAGAAGTGAAGGGACACAGAAGTGAATCAAAGTCCAGAATTGAAGGCAGAAGACTGCAAATATCCATCGTTCTTTAGACTTTGAGAGAAAATAACGTTACCTTTGCCTGCAACTTTTGTTCTCGGGTTTGTGTGTTACTCCTGTGCTGCTAAGGGATGTGTTGTTTCAGGTACCTGGGTCTCTGCTTTGTGGTAGCATGTGTTGGGCAAGACACTGCCTGCTGCTGTACTGCCCCAAGTATACTTGACCTGCAGCTGTTTTCTCTCCTACAGATAACAGATGAAAGAAATCTAACCAAAACGACAGGCCAGGTTCTCCTCCCAGGCAGAAGCCTTGGCAGAGAAGGTGGGGCCCTGGGGAGTCAGCACCGCTGTGCAGTAGTGTCCTGGTGCCAGCCTGATTGTCTGCAGGTCCCTGCCCCAGGCAGGGAATTACCATCTAAACCAGAAACACGTGTTTTTACCAGACAAAAAGATGTAGTGGATGCTCTGCTAGTGCACTTTTTAGCTGGGCAGCTCTGAACAGATCCCAGTTCCTCGTGACTACCACGCTGCAGAAGGGCTGGAACCAGGGAAGCCAAGCCTGGCTCTGACCCGCCACCATCAACTGTTGTCTCATTAATTGCAAGATTTGCTTTTGTTTTGTTTACCACATGAGCCCAAATGGAAGCCTGAGGATCTATTTGCAGATCCAGCTATCTAAAGCTCTTCAGCATACATGCTTGTAGGTCCAGCTTTGTATTATTTAGAGCTTTTGCTTGTTGTTTTAGGTTTAATGTGTTTGCTCTCTTGATGGCTCCGTCAATATACATTCTGCACTGAAAAAGTTAAATGTCAATATATATAAAAAAAAAAGACAGGGCCAAAAATACACATCCAGAGTTTGGAGATGGAAAGCGAATTGTAGCTTTGTCAATAGTGTGTTTGGAAGCATTTTAAGTAGTGAATCACTTGATGCTAGCTATTGTAAATATTGGTTTAAAGGCGCTATAAAATAGATGGTGCATAGTTAAACCTTCCTCCAAATCCTGATCTATTTACGCTACATCACTTAGTTACCTCAGACCCAAAGACCACTGAAGGTAACAGAAGTCTTTACCAAGTCCTCAACCAGCTCGGTGTAGATTCAGAATATGGACATAGTCTTGTGGTAGGGGCGCAGTACATTTCTGACAGTTTTCAGGACATTAGGCATACAGCGCTCCATAACACGCCTTTCATTTTTGTTTAGTGACAGCAGAGAAAAATTGTGTGGAGTGACTACACTCAAAGAAGAGTATCACTCTATACCCTACCTGCCCAGCCTTTTATCATGTACGGTTAGACACTGAAAATGGTATTCAACTCCCATTACAAATCATAGCATGGGACACGATGAGTGAGGTCTGAATCCTGAGCAGACTTGGACTGAGAATGACTTTGAGCAGCAATCGGGTGAGTTTGCTGTTTGTGCAGAGTCCTTCACTGAATGCTGGATTCAATCAGTAAAACATTTGAGCTGTGATGCCAAAACAGTGAACCTGAAAAATGATTAATGTAACTTCTGCCCAGTCTAACCCTCACGCTGAAATTTGAAGGAATTCTTTATCACATTGGCACTAGTCTCTACAAAATCTGTTCTTATTACGTCTTCTCAGTGACATGTAACTGTCCCAATATCTGTACCTTAGATTAAATCTTAATTTAGATTCCAAGGATCACTTCTGAGGGCAAGGTTTCACAAAAGGTTTCACCACAGCCCAGCCAGAATTTCCAAGGATTTAATGTATTGGATGCATTTGGAAAAGTCTGTCCAGCACTGTCCTAGCACACTGTCTACTGCTCTTTATTTTTTTTTTAAATGCAGACACCTAAATAGGAGAAAAGGTTTTAGTTATGGCCAGTGCCTTAAAGTCTGGCTGAAGAAGTTCCTAAAGAATAAAAAGGAAAGGGAAATCAGAGTTTTGATATTGTTGACCTGAGTGGACCTACGCAGGTAGGTTTGGAGAGCTTTGAATGAAAATCCATTCTTCAGTTTTACGGCAAGAACCTAATCCAGCCCAAACCTTATGACTCCTTGATCTTTGCCTGGAGTACTAGTATGCTTTCTCCACATGGGGAAAGGAATTAAAGAGGAAGAAAATCCAACAGGAGCATCATTCATGCTCATTTGCTTTTGCTGTAGCTGTCTATTGTAGTATGTCTGCATTTTTACCCCGTCTTCCTGTTTTTCCCCCATCTTTTTCCCAATGAATAAATTGAAAACAATTCTGCTGTGGGCAAGTCTGGAACCTGTCTGGTTCTTCACCTGTGGTTTCCATCGCAAAGAAAATTGTGATTAAGGGTGACAGGGCCCTTCGGAGACTGGAAGGTGAGATGGCAGCTGGAGAAGAAAATGACAGGCCTCTAGAATTATCTGCTCCCGTAGAACAGGTGTCGGCAATCGCAGAGAAGGCAATGCCTGAAAGTTTCAGTGCTCCAGGCGGCACTGAGAGGGGAAGATGTGTCTGCAAAAGGGCATGTTCACTCAGTTACAGAGTGCATGTGTTGTGCTAAATGTCCTTAAATCCCTCTGGTAATGCAGCCGTCTGTAACAATAAATAGCAAATAACTATTGTCTCCTCTGGGACTACAGCTATCATGCTTCCAAACAGGAGTCATCCTGCTCTGTGTTGAGGTGTAAGAGACCATATATTTACTCTAAGTTCTAAGGAAAAATGCACATAATTTAACCTGCAATCTTAGATTGCTTCTGTTTACACAGTTTTGTTTAAAATCAACACTTAAAAATCCCATACAATGGACTCCTCCCAATTGCTCTAAGTTTAAAACACCTGAGAGGTAAGAAATGCTTGTGTGTTAGAAATGAATGGTGCTGTTATTTGTCTCCTCCCATTCGCCTTCCTGCCCTCTTGTTTCCAGGGTCCTTTAAATCCCTCCCCCCCCCAAGCAGAGATAAAATTTAAAATCCTTCAGTGTGCAATTTTTGTGATTGGTAGGAATATAAGAACATGGATAGAGCTAAGAACTGAGGAATCAAGCATTTTATGTACATACATAATCTTTTAAGGGTGAACAGCAGCTCACCTACTTTGTTTTAAAATATTCGTGCATATCTCTGGAAATAAGAACATCTAATAATAGCAAACGGTTTTATAAGCTAAGCCAAGACACTCAGTGTCTTGAAAGTATTTTACAACCATGAACATAACTATTCCTCATGATTCACCTGTAAGGTAGCTATCATTATGTCTCTCGTTCAGATGTGGAAAATGGTACCCAGAGAGACTGCAAAACTCAAATAAGTAACATACGGTAACAGACTGGCAGATTAAAACAAAAAAAAAAAAGGCCTAGTAAATGACGATTATTACTTCAGCTCACTGCCTGAAATTATGTGAATACTAACATCCCCCCCCCAAAATCCCAGGCCACCCTTCACCCCAAAACAGAGAAGCAGAACACCCCTAAGAAAGATACCGGTAGTTCAGAGGCTGTACAGAACACTGAGGTTTCCTAAGCTGGTCACAAATCTCAAACCAGTCTCAAGCCAGAATAGAAGAATCAGAAGCTCTCCAAAATCTCACATTCTCTCCCACTCCCAGTTATCTGACAGTTTCTTTCACATGTAAACCAGTATTTCTATCCCAGATCTGGGAACAGAATTCAGCAACGTAGATGCCTGTTACTTGATTGCTGTTTCCCGATTAGGTGTTTAAACTCTCCAAAGGTTGCAGTGATTTAAAATCTGAATGGGAACATACTGGTTTCCATGGTTTTGAAGCAGTCTTTTAGAAACGCAAAACCTATTAGATGTGTTGCTAGTAAAGAATGTATTACTGATCACTGAGCAATGGTATACTATCAAAGGTCCTCAAGAAGCATGTCACAGGCACAGTTAAAAGCTGAATTTTGCAGTACATCTGGTAAAGGACAAAACTAGTCTTCCTAGAAGCTGGTAAAAACCTTCTAAGGTTACTGAAGAGGCCTCAGATTAAGTTACTCATTTAAACCTTTCTTCCAAAAAAATGGTTTTCCTCTTAAGAGCCTTGTACTCTAGAATCACAAACTAGGTAACAGTCCTAGATAACAGTCACAAATTGTGTGGAGTGCAACTTAGAATTGCTGTGCACTTCATCGATGTACTGCATTTGGTGCTTACAATTCCAAAATCAGCATTTAGCAGCTTGTCAATAGAAAGAGGAAGGCCTACTCGGTGTCTTTTCCCTTGCCTCTGTAAGAGAAGTGAAAAATGGTTTCCTTCTGGCTAGAAGTCTTTTGTGTCCACTGTGATGCTCATCTCAGATACCCAAACAACCAGTAACTCCTTCCTTTCCAGGGAATGAGGATATCCTTTCCACTCAAGTCTGCCTTCAGGAATGGATCTCCCAAATTATGCCTTTACCTTACACGAAAGCGCTTCTGTCTGTAGTTGTATGGAAGCACCAAGCATTTGTTTCTTCATCACACTTTCTAACAGCTTGTGATCAGCCAGCACACACACTTTGTGCCAAAAGCCAGTCACAGAATTGTTCTGTTCCAGACAGCACAGCCAAAACCTCCTCTTCTATCTGTCCCCTTTCTGTTCCTGTCAAGGCGTTTGGAGCAAATGCTTTTGGCTCCTGATCTGAATCACTGTGACTCCTTGTCTGCCCTGAGATACATCATACCGCACCTCTAACCGCACTGTACTTAACCAGAAGCGAGCTGCAGCGTTGCCTCTTTGCAGACTCAGGTCACCACTCACCATACCCTGATGAGGATGATTTACTGTGTTTCTTATGGTTTCATGGGGTTTCTGCTTCCAATTTCTAGAACTCCTGCTCTACTGGTAGGAAACAGCTAGTTTATGATGCTTGGTGCCCAGCTTGACTTTCCCCTTCTCCACTCCAGAGAAGTCCCACCAGCAGTTAACGACCACACACCAAACACCTTTTCCTGACGGTCCCTTTCTTTGCTGACTCACAGCTCGCAGCTAGTTGGAACAGCTTTCACAGTTTTTCGGGAAGAACTCCTGACATCAGCATCTTCCGTCTTGTCCCTGTAAATATATATTTGCTTTTTCATCTGTATATGTCATGTTCAGCTGCACACACAGAATCAATACTTGCTTCAACTGCTTCCACGCTTGCGTTGTTTTATTTCTCTGGAAACTCAGTGTTTCTTATGCCCTCCTCCCCCCCGAGTCTGCAGTCCTCTTGTTCTCTCCAGACATTTGCTTCCTCTTAAGCTCACTATATCCCTGCTGTAGCTGATATTAGATGGCTTCTGTCAGTTCTATTTCCATGTACTGCATGCCACATAGTGGCGAGGGTCCTGTGTTTCTCAGAGCAAACTGGCTTGCTATTAAAAGAACTATTTGCTCAAAGGTCACCATGTGCACACAGGCCAGCCCGTGCTTCTTTCAGAGACTTCCCTTCTGCATTTTCTTCTCCTCTCTCAAAGTTTTTCATAGTCCCTACATCTAGGTACACTGAAAAAGCTTCTGAGAGGACTGTGCCTTCTTGTGAGATTCGGGGAGCCGCAGGAGGCAGAGGGGGGACACGGACTATATCCAGCCTTTTTTTTTTTTTTGACTGCATAGGGCTGTCATCTCAGCCTGATTCTTCTCAGGCTTCTGAAAACATCTCATTTACAAGGGGTGGGCTGCAAGGCTTAGAAGGGGTATTAGCACAGTCAGTTCCACTACAAGAACATGACGTGTCTTTCCCTCCCGTGTCCTCCTTGCCTTCCTGCTGATCACTCCTAACCCCCACAGAATCACCTCCTATTTTCAGCTTTTTCCAGTAATTTAGCACATACCTTCCACCGCCTTCCCTGTTCCCACACCAGTCTCTTTCCTACGCACTTTCAGTGGCATCCTCCTCCACTCCTCTTCACTGTTACATCTCGCTGTTTATTTTATCTTTCTTATTTTTTTCCTTCTATAATTTTAATGCTCTGTGTTTCACTTTTGCTCTTCTTCACTTCTATTATTGCTTATCAGGTTTTGAACTACATAGGTCTTAAAAATCTTAAAGTGATTAAATTATATCCGTATAATCATATATTATGATTAAACTCAGATGAAAACTGAATATTGTAATGTTTCTATGTAAATGCCTTGGCAATGGTATCAAAAAGATCAACTTTATCTTAAAGTACTTTAATCAGTACTACAGTTGGGAAGAAGAGTAATCATTTAACAAGACTCACAGGTGCATGTGTGTATATATACACACACACAGATCCATATGCGCATACACTCAGAAATAAAACACATGAGGCAGACATAATTGAGTGAACTGTTAAACTCATGGGAGCAAGATGCTTTTCTAGATGTTTACAGTACATTGAATTGTCCACAAAGACAACTATTCACATCCACATGCTGGCTGGAAACTGCACTTGTGCTGTTTAATGTCTTATTTGAATAGGCAAGAAGGTTTCTGTCCTTTTAAAACACAGGGACAGGGACAACCACCCAAAATCTCCTCTCACTGTGCACCGAGCAGTAATTTTATTACAGTCTGCAAGGAGGGTATCTTTCACATGGTCAGATGTTTGTAGTATTTGTGTATGTAAGAGGTCAAGCAAGGTGCTTAGCTGAACAACAGTTGGGTTTCTTACTCATTATTTGTTTCTCATATAGCTCTCTAAATCCCCCCCTGCTTTTTTTTATTTTTCCTGATCCACCACATTTAATACCAAAACCAAAGAAAAGCATCCAATCTAATTCTGTAAGGCTCCCAAACCATGGAGACCAACAACACTGGGATGAGATGTGGCCCCAGAGAGCAAATCATTATACATGTATGTAAGAAAAAGTAAACCCCACTGATTCTTGTTTACTTTGGCTAGATACTGGTATCCTGAAACAGTGGCAGGGAGATAACGGGATGAGATCGTCCCATATTTTGCCTCAAAGAGCTTTTCCAAATATTTTGTGTTGATTTTCCCTTGTGCGTAAGCAGTTATACAGTTGACTTGCCTAATGTCTATATTAATTTTGGTACGTTTTTAATTAGCAGATAGCTAATTAACGTAATATAAGGTTATCTTGTTAAATGTTAATTGGATATGTAAACATTCTTTACAAGTTAATATTCAGAGGAAAAACATGTAATATGCATTTGCTGCCTGTGTCATTCTGAATTAATTACATGACAGCCAGATTTATCCCTTCCCAACTTGAGAACCCTCAATAAGTACTCTTTAAAGAATCAATTGATACTTAATTAATATGTACTGGCTGTCCTATTTAATTTAAATGAGTTCTTTCAACAAGTTACAGTGTTGCAGGAAGACACAGCATTCCCCCAGTGACACGGAGCATTTTCCGCTGAAAGCACACGAGGGTGCTGTGAGAAAAGGCTCGGTGCCGCCGGCCCATATTTCATCAGTGGGCACACAGCCTCCTCCTTTCCTCCTCTCAAAAACAAAAGCTACCCACACAGAAATCTTTATGAAAGTTGCATGTACTGTGCTGTATCTCATTCCGTGGGGCTTCGTATTGCTCGGGGCTCTGTGATAGCTCCCTACCTGGATGGTGTTTATTACATTAGATGATGAGGTCAGTAACCTTCTCCCCTGATCAGGCAGGGAGCGAGGTCCACATTCCTTCACTCCCCTTTTATGTTATCTTCATAACAGCCACTGATGAGATACGTGTAGATTTAGCTCATTGTTTCGGTGCATTGATATTCCTAGCTACAGGAGAACAGCATGATTGAGTCCCTGAGGGGCTGAATTCTGGGATGGATGCATGGCAACGATGTTCACGTATAATTTATTATGTGTATGAAATCCTTAACATCAGCAAAATGGTCGCAGAGTTTGCCTTCCTTTTCATCATGCAATAAGGGTGTTAATGAATAAGGAATGTCTCTGCATGCTGCAGTTTAACACATTCCGTGCCCAAGCAGCGGCAACGGGGATCTGAACAGCTAGTCTGTCTGCCCAGCTACTGATTTCCTCTGCTATCTGGCTGCTGCAAATGACTGTGGTTTTAATTTCTGGAGGGTTTTATCTCCAGCGATCCCTAAGCACTTTATAAATAACAATTAAGTATCACCATGCCTGCGTGGTGTAAGTATTACAGGCAGGTTAACTGAAAAACTAAGGTGAATTTTCTTGCCAAAAGTCACAGTGTGATATAACAGCAGCTCCCAAGAACTCCGACTCAGTTTCTCTAAACACAAGACAACTCTTCCTTGTACAGGTAGGTGCACTAACTGTCCTCTCTCAATGACAGGTGACCTGTCATGACAGAAAAAAAAAAACCCTCTGAATTCATACTGGACCCCGTAAGTGAGGGCCTGGTCTGACTCTCTGAGGTCAATACAAAAGATCCTTTTACCCTCATCTGGTTTTAGAGAGAGAAATGCTGAAGATTAAGGGCCAGATTTTCCTAAGCGCATAGACCCTGGGCCTGCAGGAACTTCAGGGGGAGTTTTGAGTGCTCAGCCTTTCCAAAACCCCATCCGAAGGCTTGCCCACAGTCACACAGGCCATCTTCTGCAGTGTTACGGCAGCTGTAAATCTGTCCGATTGTCTTGTCTCCAAGCTTGCTAGTGTTACTAAATTTTTCTCTAAGGAGCTTTGCTCTAGTTGTTGTAGCTGAAGAAGCTGTTCTTTCAGCTTGAAGCAGCTGAAAAAATCTGAATACCTGGTATTGTACTCGCTAAATACCACTTTTCTACTGGATATAAGCAGAACACCTATTTTTAGTTAAAAAGCTGCTGTTAGGTAACACAGTCTCTTTTATGGCTAAGTAATGCAGCAAGCTGGCACAAACCAAATGGTACTTGACTGTTTGCAAATTGAACAGCAACACAAGCAGCAGGCGGTCACTCATCTCCAGGCTTTCATGCCGATCACCACAATAACAGCTACAATAATAATACTAAACAAATAACATTCAGCAATCTATGTTTTTTTTTTCCTTCTTTTTTTTCCATGAGGGTTTTTAATACTGAAGACTCACTTTTACAATTCATGTTCAGACAATTATTATCTGTAACTTTATTTTTATCATCACTTTCTCTATTTTCCTATTGTGGAAAGTTAGAATTAGTATCCCTGTAGTCAAGGCCTTTAGATCAGCTACATACCTGGAGCTCCAGGGTGCCTCTTTATTGTACATCACTACTGCACCAAGTTTTGTCTAGAGTGAATTTTTTAGTCTTGTAAGCCCTGAAAGTAGGAACGCACGGCCCACTTTAAAACATCCAGGAATCATGACTAAAAATTGCTAAAATAGGCATAAATGACAGCACTATTCATACTGAATTTCTCCCAGCTTCACTAAGTATTTAACTTATCTATTTAACTTTCCTATGTCCATTACTCTGGGCAGGGGAAGAACTGAATATTCACCTACTTCGGGGCATTTTATATACTGTCTCTGTGTAGATACCTGTGAAGAAATCAGATTATCATGGAGCAGCCAGGAATTTTGAACTGGAAGTTAGGTTGCGAAAATCTCGATGCCCAGAAATGCTGAAAATGTGCCTATCTCCATAACTACCGGCCTACCTTTTATTATTATTATATTATTATTACTACTTTTATTATGACTACTTTTATTACTATTACATATAGCCAGACTGCTATTTCTTTGTCCCCACTAAAGAGCACCAGTGACCATGAGGACTCCTCAGGGCAGAAGGTGCTGGTCAACACGGAGATGGCCCGGCCTGCCCCTGAATCAGGCTGAATGCAGTTTTCATAGTTCTTACCATTAGGCACTTAAAATGTCTGCCGTTAGATTTACTGCGGGGAGAGTTTGCCTCTACAGTCATTTATTCTAACAGGACACTGAGAGCATATCAGTTACAGACCAACAGACATCGGTCCCTATGTGACAGTTCCCACGTGCTTGTCAGACTCCCGTCCCTGCTGGTGCTGATGTGCACTAACAGCCCAGTACAGGAGGATCCAGCACTGTAATAGCATTAACTGCTTGGTTAAGTCCACCCATGTGGTGAGGATGACACTGGTGCAGAATGAAAGGTCTGAGATAAACGGCAGCTCAGGTGGAGAAGGAATAAAAAGAAGCTGATAAAGGGAAATTCTAAAAGAATCTTCTGGGTCTGGAGGAAAAGGGTGAAAGCAAATATTAAGAAAGCAAAGCCAGCGGAGGATGTGTCTCAACAAAATTTAGTTTTATGTATACAGTAGTATTTATATTGTGCATAAAAGCCTTCCCAGGGGTGCTACAAGGCTTACCCTAGAGTAATGCAACACCTAATTATCACTATTAGAAAACAATGAAAGATGATATTAATGCCAAACATATAAAGCAGTTACAAAGTTTAATTTTTAATCATTTTCATTGCATTCCCATGAAATTTCAGATCCCCAGAAGCAAACAGCATATAAATGCATCCTAACAAGTGTAACACAGCAGTTTACTTCTGTTAGAAACAAGCTAGTCCTTCACCTAAATATTGTTTGCCCAAAAATGTGCTTCCAGGAGACCTATGACTATGAATTCATGCCAAATATCTTTTGCTGAACAAAAGAGAAAAGACTATATTGAAAAATATTTCAATGTTGTTTGAACTGTTTGAAACTGGATTTCCCTGATCCACTAAAAATTAAAAGCTATACAAAACAGGTTAATATGGGATTTGCAGTCTGAGGCTCTGAAGTAAGAACGAGCAATCAGAGATGCAGTTCCAGAGCACACAGACGGGACGCATCCACATGTAACACAACTGCTGCTTCTGCACACACCTGGCTGGTGTAACGAGAACTTGGTACCAACAAAAACTAGCCATTATTATAAAGCAGGGAAAAGAATTAAAAAGATTTACTGACCGCCCTTGAAAGTAGATGCCATGGGATTGCAGATTACCAGCAGGCCAGCCTGAAAAAGAAACAGATATTGTACTCTTCCCTGTGTAACATACACGGAGATTGCCGAAACTGCTCTCAAAGAACTGTAATTCCCAGAACTGACAACCCCAAAGATCATACAAATACTTAAAGTGAAGCATTAAACAGGGTCTTGTCGGCTGAGTGGCATGTCTGTTAAACCTTCTAAAGCAACACAATCAACTGCTGTCAGAAAATTCAGATTCATATTTGTGTCAACATTTGTGCTCTCCAGTGTCAGCTGAGATATCCTCTTCTATGCTTGTCTCCTGAAATGATTAGTAGACCTTGGGAGAGTGAAAGCTATTTTTGTGAGCAGCTGGTTCTGATATTGTAAAATGAATCCACTATGCATTCCTCTCAAATCTAGTGACAGGTGGGATTTTAATCAAACATGTCTGGCATTTCATGGAGAAGGGAAGAAAGTAGGGACTTCTACACCAAAGGCTGCGTTTTTCAAAAGCACTTCCATCTCCGAGGAAGAGAGGGATCCAAAGCGCCCACATAACCACCTTCCTGGAGTCTAGCACTTTGCTTCAGGAGGTGGGAGTTGTGTCGCTTGCCCCAGCCTTGCTGTACACCACTGAGTTTGGTCCCTGCCTCCAAACGGGGATAACACAGAGGTGGGTTAGCAGATGGGCTGGAGCCATGCTTATGTCTGCCTGTGTAGGGCTGTGGGAGCACATTTGCTGAGGAGGCTTTGCAGACCTACCACCGCCTACCGAACACAGTCTTCACGGCACAACGCCAGCTTGGGGACACTTCCAGGACTAAAGCAGGGCGAGGGCAAGAGTGAACAGGGCACAGGCAGGACGTAGCCCTGCAGCAGAGCAGATGCTGCCCCTCTTCGGGAAGGGCAGCTGTGTGGCCATGTGGGTGCTCCTCGTGCCTGCTTCACTGGCTGCCATGACACAGAAGCTCCTTAAGTGGAATTAAAAGCCCTCTCTGCCCTTAACATACATGAGAACAAAATTAATTTCTTAAGCAATATGCTCTCATTTTTGTGAAACTTCAAAGAAAGCTCAAACTCCTTGTTCCTTCACGAATAACCCAGTTTGACTATTATAATATTAATAAATGCATTAGAACTATTTTTAAGTAAGCAAAGACTGAATGATAGTCATCCAAATTAATGAAGGGTATGAACTTAAAATTGATTATGTAAACCACACTAAATCCCTGCACAGATTTAATGATTTAAATTCAAATTTAATTTAGATTTAACTCAAACACCAACTTGAATTAAAGCCACTTCAATTCTGAATGAGAGTGCCCAGAATGGGCTTTAGTATAGGTTAACAAATCTGCTCTGTGCAAAGATTTTCTTGAACTGTGTTATTTTTCCTTAATGCCATTAAGTCAGTAGTCAGTAGATTGAATACACTGGGCTCTGAAAGGCAGCCTGTGTTTGGAAGTAGAGGCTGACTCACCAAAATGCATAAGCAGCCCCTAGCTATATGAGTAGAAGACTTACTGATGTTTTTAAGCTACTTAAATCCCTTAAACAGACCTAGGACTTGCACCTCTTGAATGAAGAGGAGTTCCCTCCTCTGAAGGACAGCGGGCTGACGCCCTTTTACCACAGCGTGCTTCCCCACCATAGAATCATGGAATGGTGACAGAGCCAAAAAAGACTTTAGGCTGAAAGACCTGGAGAGAGAGCTGGAAAGGAAAGAAAGTTCCCAGGTCACTGATTTCCCTTTTTTGGAGTCCACAGAAACAACACCACCACACATAAAAACCACGATAATAACAATAAAAAAAGGCAACACAGGAAAACTTGACTGAGGTACAAAGGAGACAAGCCTCCGATCTTTCTCTGCTGCAAGAGCTTTGCTTCCCTCACTTAAATATCTTTATATATATATATATATTTTTTTTTTTTTCTGAAAAATGTATCTTACATATTTAGTTCACTGACCAGGAAAGCCATCAGTATATTTCTAGTAAGTTCCTCACAGACTATGAATTGGTAAGACAGCAGAAGGTGCACACAAGCCATAGCTTCAATGGCAGCCAGAACTTATTTCTTAGCCGCACTCTGCAGTTGCAGTCATCCGTCGGGATTTAGTTGCAAGTCCATTTCACATTAGAAATGCAGCACTGTGCAGGTCCTACGGTGTGCCCTGGGGCGCAGTGCCCGCGGCGGGGCCTGCGTGAGGAGAGGCCGGGGTTGCCCGGTGCCGGTCCCAGCCCGCTCCAGGCCCCGCAGGGCGCAGCGGAGCCCCTCGGTGCCGCCGTTGTGCCGAGGGGACACAGATGTCAGCCGGGGCAGGGCAGGAGGGGCTCCGGGCGCAGAGATTCCCCTGCAGCCCGAGCAGGCCCACGGGGGAGCAGGGCAAGGAGCAGCAGAGAGGAGCAGGGGGGCACTGGCACAGCCCCAGGCCCAGCCCTGCCCGGGCAGGGGGAAGCAGGGGGGTCAGGAGGGAAGGCATGAAGCTGAGCCTGGGAAGAAGAAGGGTTAGAGGAAATGTGTTTTTGTTGTTGTTTCAGCTTTGTTTTTAACTGACAATAAATTAACGTTCCTCGAGTCCTTTTTGCTTCTGATGGTAATTTGTATGTGATCTCCCAGCCTTTATCCTGGCCAGCATCTCCATCTTGCTTTCTCCCTGTCCTGCTGAGAGGCAAGGGAGAGCCTGGCCGGGAGGGGGCCAGCAGCTGGCCATGGCCACCCGGCCCTGGGCTGCATCTTGGCCAGCTCAGCACAGGTGTGCAGGAATGCTGGGGAAGCTGTGCAGACACACACACCTCTGTCTCATAGCACAGACACCGGGCAGTGCTCTGGCAGACACCTGGAACGACCTCCCGAGGCAGCAGGAGGGATGGGTACGTCCTCTGTTCTTTCTGGCTTTCTTTTGTGTAATCAAAACAGGAATGGGAGGAAAAGATAGAACAGGGCCATAAAAGACACAAGCTGACACTTCCTGGGAAGCTGAGGGCAAGACAGCTTCCACTCTTTAATGGAGAGGGTTTTGCTTGAATAAGTTTCTGGCTTAAGTTTCTGGGGACAGAACGCAGGCTGGCGAGGGAGCCTTTCCAAGCTGCCTACCCTGAGCAGGCTGGGTTTCTCTTTAAGAAAGCACACACTGTACTCTGGGTTAATGGTACGTGTTAAGCTAGAACATCTGCTTATGAAGAGATAGATATGCTGAAACATTTACTGATGTTTTGCTTCCTCCCCTTGTGTCACCTGAAATCTATCATCTCGCTATGGTATCCCAGTGCAGTCCTGCTTGCAAATCTAGGGAAGCGGGGCAGTGGTGCACAGCTTTTAGAAAATGATTAGTGATCTGTCAGGGTAATGTCTAAACATGGGCACTGACTCAGATGTGTTACCTATAAATCTGTTCATCAGCAGCTGAGGAACATATGTGCCTCTTCTTCCTTAAACATAAAAACATTAATTACATCATATTGTACCACAGTAATGGGCAATGTGGTGACAGAAGCTTGCCAAAACTTTAATTTTAACCATAAATCTGGAGGGTCTGAAATGGCAATTCAAGCTGCTTTAAAAGATGAAGATAAAGCTTACGTCTGGTGTGTAGGAGCAGAAGTTGATGGGGGTAGGGAGAAAGGCATGGAGAATTAGTGCACAGACTGAAATATTGGAGAGTACCATGGTAAAACTACAGTCTTCCCTGGGCAAAGGATAGGAAAGAGCAAATTGCAGTTCACTAACAGCTACTCTTCTGGCTTTCTCTGCTTGTCCTGGGGTAAAAAGTTTTATTCTTCTCTCCTACTATTTAGTCTTGTTTTCATACTGCTTGTTTTTGCTGCCCCTCCTTTTCTCCTCCTCAGTGTAATCACAAAGGGAATACTGGACAAGCAGCTCTTGGTGTCATTTCTGTGGCTAAATCTTTATTTTGGACAGAGCTGTTGTGGAGAAAAGCTGAGGCACAGCATGGAACTCACACTGTCCTTTGTACCTGGATAAGGAGCATCCAGATTATTTATCAACAGAAAGAAGAAATATGGAAGTGTGTGTACTATTCAATATGAAAGGCACCACAAATACATTCTGCTGCATTACGTATCGTTCAAAGGGTTTATAAGATGAAGCAGTTCAAGCTGGGAAAGACGATGTAGAAGGCAGCAGCTGCCAGTGCCCCACACCACTGCTTTTCCCACGTGTACTCATGCCAGAACTGAACCGATCCTGCCTGGCTGCTGGTGTTGTAAACCAGCTGGTGCCTCTGATATCAGTCTGAAAACAGACGGGATAGAGATATCTGCTGCGATGACCCCAGTCTGCCGAGTTATGCCACAGGTAAAAGGGCAATCACTTCTCTTTCTGAACTCACCTTTATTTTAGGATTTGCCTGCAGTGTTTCAGAGCCATGTGGCTGTTTAGGTTACAAATCTAAAATGTGGCAGCAGCCTGCATCAAATAGAAGGCTGGTTTTGGTACTGGGTCTCTAAAGCTTGTCTCCCTGTCCCTTGTGTCCACCCTCTAAGGAGGGGTAAAATACAGTGGAGATGGGCTCTACTGAAGGGAAGCCTATACCCTTCTCATTTATTTTTTCCCTAATTCTTCTCTCTCATACCAATGTCACCTCCGCAAGAGTGATAAAGATGATGCCACTTGTCTGCATAACAAAACAAGCACAACTAAAGCAGAACAAACTGTTCCGTGTAATGCCTCTTGTGGGCACAATTCCAGAAGGACATTTCCTTTTGGAAAGGCAGCTGTGTAGTCACTATTGCTCTACAATCCTATTCCTCTTTACTTTACCTTTGCTGGTCATTTTGCTTGGGTAAAAAGCCCTGCAGTGGGTTACCTTTTTGGCAGTTTGTGAAAGGGAAGGAACTATTTCAAACAGAACATCACATGGTTTTAAAACAACAGAAACCTACAGACAGCTTGTATTCACTCAGAGGCTGTTTCCCTGCTCTTTGCTCCAGGATATGTCTCTCATAAGTAAGTATGTGCCTTCCATCTTCTGTAAGTAGTAACTCAGCCCCTTCCATGCTGCTGCTTCCTTCTGACAGACAAAACTTTCAGAAACTCAGCAAGCATTTGAACTACAAATGCACTGGCCCCGACTGAGCAGTGCTTTAATCCGTCTGCATTCAGCTTCAACTAGTAATGTTTCTGCAGGTATTAAAGGGCAAAAAGCTGTAGTTCCATGTACAAATAATCCAGGCCCAGGCTGCACAGGTCCCAGATAAAATATGTAGCTATTAAGAAATTCCATAAGGTCGATGATTTTTTTTCCCCCCAAAGCAAGAACCATGACATGGAAAATGCTTTCTATTTGCCTCTTGGCTAAAGCAACTTAACTGGCTGCCAGCTCCATTAGCCTAGAGAAGAGTGTGCAGCAGCAGATGACAGCAACCCATCTGACACCAAGTGCGGAGCAGGGTACGGGGCAGAGCTTGCAGCTGCTGTGCGGGGCATTTCTCCCCTGTCAGATCAACGCGGGATGTATCTATCATAAAGCAGAACACCAAACAGTCACTGTGCACTGGACAGCAATATTTCATTTCATGCATCATTAAGAACCTGCATTGATTCCAACTAGTCATATAACCTCATCTTGCACTCACTTTAAAGCAAAAAGGAAAAAAAAATCTCTCCTTCCCAAGTCACCAGATAACTTTAAAACTTGGGTACTTGAAGAAATTGGCTTTCTTAGCATCATCTGTCTTGGGGACCACGACGCTGAGTGCAGTACACTATGACTTGGAAAATGGCAGGGGCTCCAGGGACGTTCTTTGTTTCAGTGTAGCCTGGGTTTGTTTACCACATTCACTTTGCTGTCATGTGTTTGCAGGAGGTCTTATCTACTCACCAGTTTGATTTGGAATAAAGCTCAGTTCAAATGTAATAAAAAGAGAGGGAAAATATCACAAGAGAATAAAATGTCAGCCTAACTAGTGCTGGTGTCCCCAGCCAGCTGAGCTGGCTATGCAACACGTGCCACTGGGCAGACTTCTTTGGTCCACTTGCCTAGTACCACCAGGTAACAGCACTGAGGACAGCAGTAAGAGAACCATCAGCTTAAAAAGTAACAACGCTTCCCAGTGTTGTTACACAAGGCAGAGTGACCTTGTGCTAGAAGTGTAGAGGTTACAGAGCACCCCCTCTCTTTCCAGTCTCCAGGAGAATGGTTGGACCGCACGCGGTGGCCTTCCCTAAGGTCTTCTCTGGCCTGAGATGGCATTTTCGAGTCCACTGGGAACTCAGCTTGAGGTGAAAAGGTGCCAGTGTGATCTGGGAAGACAGCTGGAATCAAAAAATGTCTTACTGTCTCTTTTCAACAGTCATTACTCACTTCTAACCATGGTCTTTGGCACATTACTGACCTTTCTTACTCAACTTTCCCCACACACCCATCACTATCAAAAGGAACCTGCAAATGTTCATCGGTTAAATAAAGAAAGTCTGAAGACTGAAAGTGCCATACGTTTGCTAAACTCAAGCTATCTAGGAGGAATGTTCCTGCTTGTTTACACTAGCAGTCCCTCCTCCTCAACTTGAGAAATGGGGCAAAAAGATGAAAGTTTCACCTGCTTCATTACATCAGCTGCTCTTATGGCATCCGTCATCCCAGCAAGAAACAATCTTTGAAGGCTTATTAGCTGTCTTCAAAAGGAGAGACTGCCTCTTATCTGTACATCAGCCTGTCCCAGCATGTGGGGCAGTGCACTACAACGATCAGTTTCACTTTAATATATTCTTTGCTATTTGAATGAGGCACAATATTCTTCATAAGGTACGTGGCAAAGACTGGCAGAGGTGCTAACTCTCTGTGATTGAACAGGCTGGGTTTACTGTATGAAACGTAGTCCAGGGTAGAATAAGAGCCTTGCATCCGTTTCTGTCTATAATTTCACAACAAAACTTGCCTTTTCCCTCTATTTTATTCTCATTGCCACTGTTTGACTTTTTTTTTCCTCCAATCTCTTTAGGTCCCAAAGCATCTGGTGGCAAATCAAACATGGTAAAATGGTGGTTTTGAGCTTAATAATATTTTCCAAGTCATTTATTTACCAAATGCTCTTGGTGGAAGTGTTTTGTTCTGTATGTTAACAGGTGGTGTATACTCAATCTGAATGTATGGGCAATCAAATCATAGCAATGGGGGAGTCCCTCAGGGTGCTGAAGTTGGACAAGTCCTCGTAAATTCAGAGGCTGAACATTTTTTTGAGTACCTGAGCCTCCTGGCCACTCCTGCTCCCAAACACACGTATGGATTTCTTTAGCACATTCCTTTAACTGCTCTGGCTTTGCTTTGCGGTGCCTACTTTATTTATATTGCAGACCTCAACAATCTCCAGAAACAGACTTGAACACTGAAGTTGCTGCTACAGAAACAGCAAGAGCAGGAATTGACAGCCTCTATCAAAGAGAACAGCTAATGGTCTCATCTGATACAAAACTCCAGCTAAAAATTCAGCTAGGATTCAGCTAGAAAGATGCCTGCTCATCTTTCTTCAGCAGATCCAAGACTCTTTGTGCTGTCTCCTTGGAAAGCTGAAGTTATTTTTAGAGCTTGCCAGATGTGGCTCAGTCTTCAGAGGGATTCCTTCATATTCTCCTATTTTAGTAATTAAAGATCTCAAAAGAAACAGAAATAACAAAAATGTTTAATTGCTATTCTATCTATTGCCTTTGGACGAGTTCACAGCCCAGTACAAGCTTCTGCTAAATTCTATACGACAAAGAAAATGAACAGAAAAACATTACAAGCAAAGTAGCATTTTTTTCCATGGGAAAACCACATCTTTCTAAGAGTATTTTGCCCGATTTCTTATTCTTAAGAGTACCTGCAGAAATGTGGAGTTGCCCATCATAACACCAAAACATAAAGGGTCTTTGCAATATTCTACCGTTTATAAAAAAAACACTAGAAAAGTTGTATGCCCCTGTTATTCAACGAAAGAGAAATTCATTACACAGGTATCAGAGGGCCTGTCACGACCCTTCTAACTTCAGAATGCTGGAAAAAATGAAACTCTAAGCTTAGACGTGGAGTTTTTTTTTTTTTTTCCCAATCCACCAAACAACAGGAGCAGATGCAGATTATTTTTTGGATAAGACATCCCTGTTTTGGAACGATTTCACATGCTAACTTTGCTTGGGAACTGCTCCTGTTGGTGACCATGTGTTCAGCACATCTGCTTTGGCTTGTTGTTTTCTCTGAGACTGACAATATTGTGGCAAGACGTCAGAGTGAATTGAGGTGAAGAAAAAGGAAAAGGAAAATTAACATGAAAGAGTTGCATTGCAAATCCAAATGAACCCTGAGAGACTTTCCATCCCTTGATCCTCCATGTGTATATTAGGCTATGTGTAGAGGGATTTGAAGAGGTGGGAGGAATTGACAGGCTTGAAGTAATATCTGGGCTTGTCTTGTCACAGTCAAAAACTCAGCTTGAGCAGACATGCTGGGAGGACATTTCTGACTTCTAGCCCATGGGAGAGGATGCCTTCAAAAAGTTGGGAAAATCCTGCCAATGACTCATCAAGGCTAGTTTCACTGTTCACTGCATAATGCACTCATTCATCAAACTGAAAGGATTTCAATCAATATTGTCAAACTAAAAAGTTATGTATTATATACACATGCACACACAAGTGCACTCAGTTATGCATAACATATGTGATGGCCATCATCAAATAAATTACAGAGCTGGGTGCCAAACTGAATTTACCAAAAATCACTATCTCTACCTGTCCCTTATCTGCACTGAAATTCCCATATAAAATTCAGTAATTCTCACCTATTTCAAAGAATCATCAATTAATGAAGACATTTGAAAACTAAAACAAATCAGGAACTTTTTCTTTCTTTCTTTAGCCTATAGTTCCTTTACCAAAATCACACCTCCAAAGATGTTTACCAGGCAGCAGTCAGTCCCACTAGGGAGCAAGTCAGAAGCCAAGCCAGCAGAAATTCAGTTTGGGTGACAACGTGATACTCTGAATAACACAAACATTTACACAAAATCCAAGGCTACCTCTAACCTAGTAATCATTTCAGAAAACAACCAACAGTAGGTAACTGTTGCCTGAGATTTAACGTTACATGATCCTTACTTGTGGAAACGTGGGTGTAAGTAGGGACTCAGTGACATGGGCAGGAGGATGCAGGCGCCCTGGGTTCAGCTCCTCATTCAGTCTCTATCCTGATGTTTGTAAAGAGGGAAGTGATAAGAATAAGTATTGATTCTTGTAACACTTACCTCCTTCGGACTATAGATAAAGCTGGTTGGAAAGAGAAAAAGGGATAAAATAAGGATTTTCTGTGGCCATTACCGAGTCAAGAAAATTTAAACAGTGCATGAAAAATAACCTCATTTTCCAAAATAAAGACCATGCTTTTAAATCCTTCCCCTGATTCCTGACACCTCAGCAGCTCTGCTTCACGGCAACCTGCCTGATAAATAAGAGCTTGGAGACCTTGTTTTAACCATTTGTGGCTCCTCAGACACCCAGATGTCTGGGCCCTGTGGGTGCCAGCAGCCCTCAAAGGCCCCGAACCACCTCAGCGGTGGCCTCCACCCACACCCATGGGGCCCAGAACCCCGCTGAAACTAGGGCCCTAGAGCCCAGTCACGGCCTGAGCTATGCTGTAGGGCACCAGCTCCTGTGGGCTGCTGCTCCTGACCCCCCAGATGGCCTCTGGGCCTGGCTCAGCCCCTCACCTGGCCTGGGACTGCTCGTGGACCCTGCTACCAGCCCTCGGTTCTCCCTGTTGTGCTCAGGCAGAGCTGCGCTGCCTCGCCTTCGTGGCTCCTTCTCTCACGGAGCTGCCCTGCTCTTGCTGCTCCCTGACACTAGGGTTTGAGGTCCGATGCAGCCAGCTAGGCTGTCATTCGGGGTTTCAGTCAAGAGGCTTAAAGCTCGGGGTGTTAATTGTGACTGGAATCAAACCTTGGTTTATTGCTGCTGCTCATGAAACAGAACTGCAGCCCTTCTGTGATCTAATCAAACATCAGGCAAACGTGGTCCTAGATAGCAACGTGCCTTCCCGTGTAATCAAACGTCTATGAAAAATTGTAAGAGCTGGTTGGCCTAACAGCACATTTCTGCTGGATTCTGCCCACACAGCAGCCCCCAGAGCTGTCAGTGGGCAGGGAGCTCCTTGCTGACTTGTCGGTGTGAGCTGGCAGCTCCTGCCATTTGGGGAGATGCCATACATGCTCACACAACATCGCTCTCTGGAGAAGGCAGCAGCACAGGAGGCTGATGGTTGGCTGATAAGGGTGACCGCTGATGCAGGCAAGCATTGAGTAAAGAACTTGAGTACCAGGCTGAAATCTCACTCATATGAAACATTTTATATGGGGACCTCAGAGCATCTTACAGAGTAGATAGAGAAAAACATAAAAAGACATGAGAATTGAAGGGATTTTTTTTTTATATGCACAAAATGGAGGAGCAAATTGCGTAGTAAAAATTTGACTTGACATGGGATGTGCACTACAGTGCTCAGTCTGGAAAAATACTTACGTATAGACTTAAATTTAGGCATGTGAATAGACTCACTGGAGTTAATGTTGAGCCAGTGTGTAAGAACTTTATTGGTCTGGGGATGGGTGCACTGAGCATCCTTCAGGAAAAATACCTTCCATTTGCCTGCCTATGTGCTCAGACTGAATGAGGCAAGATAAGTTGTGCTTCCTTGTGCTTTCTGTGGAGGGTGCTACCCTGACAAGAGTGTCTGCAGACTTCCAAATTGCTCATCCAGGTATCTCAGTTAGGACAAGACCTGGCATTATGAAAGGAGTGTCAGAATATTGCAAACCCTATGAAATTAGAATTGGGCAGGTTATAACATGAGTGCCTAGCTATTCTGTTGTAGCCACCATCAGTGTTTATTAATTCGGGTCTTTCTAGAGGCAGTTTCTCTCTTCTTATCCCCTGCAGCTCTTCTGTTTTCAGAGCTTGCTCCCTGTCTCTGTTCATGTTCTTTCTCTTTAGCTCTGCACCTCCTGAGCCCTCTCACCTTCATGTCTTGCTCCCTGTAACACCTGTGAGGCTCCTGTTGGGATGCTCCCAGCAGGATTGCATCCCTCCCTGCCAGATGGAGCCATGCACTCGCTTCCAGGGGAAGCAACATTCGCTCCTGCAGTACTGGGGTCCCTCCAGCCCTGGGGCAGCTGTGTGTGCTGGGGGATAGAAGTGTAATCTCAGCATGATTCTAGCTCAGTAACTGATGTATTTAACAATAGAAGTGAACAATGCTGTTTTTTCTCTGTATCTCCTATTGCTCTGTGCTGTCACACAGCTCAGCTCTGAGTCAACTGAATGAATCTGATGGCTGGATTCCCAGCTAGGCTGGTGGTATAAGGATGATCCCAAGCCCTCCTTCCAAGCTTGTGAACAAAACCACTAGCTTTATCTCTCTGAAGTTAAATACAGTTCTCCCAACACTTCATGAACAGCTGCCGAGTCAGACTGCATTAGTAACACTCCCCTCCATCCTTCGGCACATCCAGTATAAACACTGTATCTTTCAATCTTCCCTTAAAAGTAATCAAGTACCAAACACAGAGACAAAGCATCTTCCAGATGAAAGAAAAAATAAAGTGCATTGCCACCCGCAGGCTTTGAAGTTCTTACTTTCTGGAGTATTTAGTTCCTTAAAAGATTAATACTAGCCTGCTCATTCTACATTTGAGAGACAGAATCAGCAGTTTTCCTGCTGAATGGGTTGAGTACTTTATAATATCAAAGCGTTTGCACCAGGGTCAATCTTAATTGTGAGTTCCCTCCTTGGAGGGAGTTGAAGGGCTGTATCGACAGGTGCAGATGGGAGAGGTTTATTGCACGTATGGGAACTTGTATGATGAACTGCAGTGCTAGGTGATGTATTTGCTTTAAAATTTAGCTTTGCCTCACATGTCTGTGGGCTATGAATTCATTCCCAGCAGACCTATTTTAGTTTTGCAGGCACCTGAACATTTTCAAGCAGATGTCACTTTAAACAAGAGCAAAAAATTTGGAGAGTTATCTGCTGGTTCTTACTGCTGTCTGAAAGCATTAATTTCTATTCTAAAATTACTTGTTCTTAGAGAGGGATGGGCTCCAATATCTGACCACTACCAATATTTTTTTACATTCAAGGACACAAATGTGGAAAAGGGAGGTCTATTATATTGGAGTAAAAGACGTTGGGAGTGAGCACTTGGTTTTACTCCTGGAAGAGTCAGCTTCAAACTGGGATGTGTCTAGATATGAGAAACCTTTACATAGCTCCTTCGTTGCACCTCACTCTGGCAGATAATGAAATCATCTAGAAGATGAATAGAGAAACACCAATGCCAGAAACACTGCTTAAAGTTTAAGAGTTTAAGCAGGGAGCTTAGCAGATGGTTAGCACACGAAGACTTTTAAAGCCTTGTTGTCAAAACATGGTTATAACCTCCCCCTTGACCAACTCCATATTATAAAGTTTGAAACTGAACGGTCAGTGTATCTAGCCTCCTTGCAATCTAATAAATTTCCACTACTCACCCAACTTCCCGAACCAGTTGAGAACAACTAAAGAGCTAACAGCATCCAGGTGTGTTTGCATTTTGTTCCCTGCACATACAGGTGACACCCCTTTTCCCCATCCCCCCAGTTCTGGCTGTTGCTGCAGAGAGGTTCAGGTGTGGTGACGGCTGCTGAGCAGCTGAAGACGGTGCAGCCTGGCAGGTCGCCCTGTCCTCCTGCACAGCCTCAGGTCACTTGGAGGTGGGCTGAACAAGAGGTTGGGAAAGCTGACAGCTCTGTAAGCAGTGTTCAAACTGCACGCTGTCAGGCCTGCTCCTTCATCCCTACCATTACAACAAAAGGAGAGCATAAGCACCACTGTTTTTTCATCTCTTTCATTAAAGAGTTAAGAAAGAAAAATACATTTACAAACTACATTCCTGCACCTCTCCCTGGATGTCAAGGTGGTGAAATATTAAGAACTTTGCTGGCTCAGTCAGGTCACTCCTTGAGCATCAGGAAATCAGGCAGTGGACTGTGCTGCCCATCTGTCAAGAAAGTTATGAAACAGCTTCCAATTAATGATTTTGAGGAGGTATGCAAGGGACAAATTGTCTGCACTCAGGACAGCTACACTGCAGGCCAGAGTCTGTGCTCCATAAAGCCACATTGTTCCAGCGAAATCAGTGCAACTGTGTGGGACTGCAACAGTTGAGGATCTGGCCTACACCATTTTTTGTTTAAACCATTATAGAATAAAACACTTTAGTACATGATGAACATTAGGTATATTGGCAGTTCCAGTGAAGTGCTGATGTTCTGATTGCTTAGGTTAACTCTTCAGTGTCTGAGTCTGCATCAGGAAACTTTTAACACTCCAATGAAGTGAGCTGTGTATTTTATGCCTTCTCCACTTAGATGGAGAAAATGGTTTGCAATAGATACAGAAACACAAAAGAACTATGTAATAGGGTTAATATATAAAATCAAACCCTGTGTCTATAAGTACATGAGAAGATATTGAGTTGAGAGGAAATACTCGTACAGAGCACTGCACATACATGAAAAACTCAGAAAATGCGACACTATTTATGACAGAAACTTCCCCAGACATGATTTTTTCAAGGCTCTCTTCCTTGCACTGTCATTCTCAACCTCTCCCTCCCTCACAGGCAGGCCAATTACTGGGATAGCTCAGAAGTTTCTGTCACAACTTGAGCAGTTTCTGAAAACAAGTATCAGCTTAAAAAAGCAAAAAAACTACAGGGATATAGCTGGAGGGGGAAAAGGGAAGGGAAGGAAAGTCAGTCCTCTACTTCCAAAGCAATTGTGGATATGGATTGCATGGAAGCCTTCTCATCAGCAGGGAGTCTGACAGGTCTATCAGGGGAGAGTTCATCTACTTCTATAATAGTAGTTATTTGAACAACTCCAGATCAATATAGTTTCTAGGGGAGATGCTGCTATTTATTGGGAAACAAGAGAAAAACATTGGTAAAAGTTTCCTTTCTGTTTCTACAGTAACCACCACAGGGAGGGCCGTACACATTTGCTTAGCTGGGGTTCACGTTTAGGTTCAAACCCACATCGCTGCAGCGCCGAAGCAGTCTATGTACGTCACATATGGAGTGTTGCTTGCTTTGCTTTTGTTTCAGAGCTCAGAATGGTCAGATTTGGGGCATTAAAGTGATGACTTAGCGTCTGGAGGAGATCACTTGTGAAATAAGTGGTTCTGAATTTGCACTGGCCTCTTAGTGTTGCACTGGCCTCATTCCAAGGTTTCTGTGCATAGCTTGGTGTGCAGAAAGCAGCATGGTACAAGCCCAGGAATCCTATAGTGCTCAAGGTCAGCAGCTTATTTCTATGTAGAAAGCATAAATATCCTGACAGATAGTAGGCCAAAGAGGTAGAGTGGTAGCTCTGAGCTTCCTTGAGAAATGAGGTCTATCACCTCATTCATGGCATGATTTCCGTCTGTCATCCCAAATGAAGGGGGACTGCAAGGTGCCCTCCAGCACCTCAGACTCCTTTCAAAGGAATTTCTGCAAGCACCCGTCACAAAAAAGCAACACATTTATGATGGGGGCACTTAAGGACTGGAATCTGGCTAAGTAATGACTGGGGAGATAATGAATAGTACTGCACGGTGCATCATCACAGCCAAGCAGGAGCACTTCTCTGTTAGCAAACATACCTGCAATATCTTTACCTTAAATAAGCTATAAAGTCGTCTACATCTCCTTCACTGTTTGCTTTGTGTTACCATTTTCTGCACATGCTGCAGTATTTTGCTCCTAAGAGGTGCATGTGATAAGCTCATGAATAACAAATGAGGATTTATGTTTGTGGATTGTGAAATAATATTAACGTGACTATTACTTTTAATCTTTGCTTTTGAATGATGTATTGAGCCGCAGGTAATCCCAGGGGGATGTTATTAGGGTATGAGTATTGAAAATGTCTCCTTTTTTTGTCTTCCCTGCTATCAAGTGTGGAATTGAATGTAGAAAAGTGAAGAAAGTAGGACAAACACAGGCTCTCTGCTTTAATGTCTTATTTTATAGCCTAAGAGCCCCATCAGCTGCATAATCTAATGGGGGAGGGGGGGACGGGAGAAAGATGAGAAATTCTGAAAACCTCAACACAAGCTACCTTTTTTGAGAGGAATGATGAACATCTCTCCATGCTAAAGCTTGATCGTCAGTAACAAAGACTGAAATTAGCTGTTTTCAGGAAACTTTCATCCATTTTAAAACCCATCTTCCTTGCTGTTTGGAAGTGAACACATACATTTTCTTCTCTTTACAGCCTCTAAGTACCAGTACTGGAAGCTGGACTGAATTTTGCAGCCCAACACTTGAAATAGTAGGAAAAAATGAAATGCTTGCAATTCTATTGGAACAAAATTAAATAAACTGTCTCTTCAAATCTACCCTTCTTCATCTAACTGATAGGATTATGCTTCTTTAAGAGGATGGATCTTTGAAACATTCTCTAGTACTGTAAATATGAGAGGAAAAATATGATGTCTGTGATAGTTTCATGCAAATATCCCCTCCCCCTCAATATTTGTAAGTAAACAGCAAACCTTACTACCGTTCATTTCAAGACAAACAAATATCGTTCATTTTCTTTGCATATCAGTAATACTGCTACTAACTTCCATTAGCAGAATATTGTTGTGTCGCTGTTGACAGAGCTGCCTGGACACAGAGGACCTTTGGGGACACAAAGAGAAAGACTTGATAATACTTTCATTTTCATTCCGTGTTCAGCCAGTGCTTCATCCTGAATATCTTTCTAAGCTGCCTGTCAAAAACAGCTCTGGCCAGCGCCAGCCCACCAGGGTAGTTCAAACTTGCTAGCGCTAGCAGTCAGGCTTGATCTAACTGGTGGGCCACTAAGCCACACCACAATGGTTTCACTTCCTAACAGCCTACAGAAGAGAAGGTTCTGGGGTGACATCGTTGCGGCCTTTCAGTTATTAAAGAACTATAAAACAGATGGAGAGCAACTCTTTGCTCAATCAGATAGTGACAGGACAAGGGGGAATGGTTTTAAACTAAAAGAGGGAGATTTAGATTAGAGGTTAGGAGGAAATTCTTCACTCAGAGGGTGGTGAGACACTGGACCAGGTTGCCCAGAGGTTGTGGATGCCCCATCCCTGGAGATGTTCAAGGCCAGATTAGATGAGGCCCTGAGCAACCTGATCTGGTGAGTGGCATCCCTGCCTAGGCAGGGCGTTGGAGCTAGATTATTTTTGGGGTCCCTTCCAACCCGAAGCCATTCTATGATTCTAACAGACATGGCATCACTGCTCTTAACCCCAGTAACGACAGAAACACAGCCCTCCCAAGACATGGTTATGCACAAGATCAGCTGCCAGCTCGCTGTGCTGCGCCTTGTCATGATGCAACTTCCACTAAACACTGCGGAAGAGGAGAGCACAGAGTCCTGCCTCCTCCTCCTGAGGGATCTCCCAGCAAAATTACTGTAGATGGCCCAGCTGAAGGCAATGCAGATTTGCAAAAAGAGAAAAAAGCTTACAGCACTTAATCTTGAAGTATAGAAAATAAAATGTGGCCCCTACTGTATGCCAGGGGGACATCCCAACTGAAGGAAGCTGTGGTGTGAGGCTGGCTGGGAAGGAGCGGTGACCCTTTTCCAGGAGCAAAGTGCCCTCAGGTCTGCAGTACTTGTGTAGTCACAACTCTCAGACCAGTAAAAACAATGGGTGGACAAGTGGTGAAGATCAGGTCCCTTTGTCCTTTCTAAGTTTACTCTGAGAAACAGTTTAAATTTCAGTGGGAGTTTTTATTCTTAAAGATAAGAGTCCTGTCCTTGAAAGTGGGTAGACCTAATTACAAGAGGCTTATAGGGATGGTGAATAGATCATCTTTGCTTCTTGACTTAATCTTGATATATAATGTATGGCAAATATTGTGTTGTTTCTTTTAAAAACCATCAGTGAGAGGAAATCCAGAGATGGGAAGTGCAATCTTTCAAAGGATTAAGAGAGAACTAACTAACATGAACCAGATCATTAGCTTTGTATTTTCTGTTCCACCTTCTGATGCCCATATTTCACTCATGAGGATGAGTTGGAACAACTCCAAAAACTAAGTGGAAATTAATTTCTCAAAGGCTGATCTGGAAGTTAAGATGCATTTCAAAATCTCTTGCTGTACAGATCCCATCCATTTGCCCTGAAGAAAGGAAAAATAATGCTTTATGTAGCAACACGAAGTACAAGTTAAAATGATTACGGGGAGCCACTACAGGAGGCTCGGGAGGGAGCAGCCAGCAACCCAGTGCTGCAGTGAAACGTTTCATCAGCTATTGTGAGCGGGTATTTAGCGAGTTTAAAACGGATCTTTCAAAGAGGATTTTTAAGGAAGTTGGAAGGACTGTGCAAGGAGGACTGTACACACTGATTTCCCAGCAGATTTTAAGATATCAAAATTAGGTTTTTGAAAAGACCCCTACATTATGAAAACCTACATCATAAAAAATAAAATCAAAGGCTTGATTTTGCATTCAGTGTTGTGTTCTCTAATATAAACTATTTAAGAGCCTATTTTCAAAATGAAAAAACCATTGACAAAACGTTAAAGCTCTTTTCTTCCTCTAACACATAATTTTTATGGTGTATAAATTGTGATTTTTCTAAAATATCAAACTTACAGAATATTTCCTTAGTACTAGAACAATATTTTGTGACAAGAAACTGCTTTGCAGAAGGTTTGGTAAAGCTGTTTTGCAATTAGCTTTAACATAAGAAATTCCAATTGCAAACAAAAAAGAGCGGAAACTAACCAGGAGTTCTTAATGATTAGAAAGATTCTCTTCTGATCATGCCCAAGCTCCAGATAACCATGGCAGAATCTGGGAAAAGCAGGACTTTTTGTTGTGAGATCAGATTCTAGGCCCAGCCTCAAATAATGTGTCAAGAAATAAAGGGTAAAACATTGGCGCTCTGAGTTATGAATACACTTAAGGTCTTTGCTGAACTATAATATAAGACTAATGATGATAAATATTTTGAAAGTGATTAAAGCATGATTGCTTAGAAATGCATTTGTATTGTTAATATTAGGTAATTAAGGTCCTTAACATTATTAGCTGTGCTTACAGGTAGGTAAGAGGAATCACAGTGGAACTGATGACTTCATTTTCACAACTGCTGAAAAACCTTCTTCTGCCACTCCTTTCTGTGTGCAATCATTACATTTAGCACCTCCAGATACCTTGCTTGAAGTCTCCGGGCAGCTGAACACTGGCATAAATCATCTGGATTCACACCTAATCCGCAGATCATTTTGGGAAGAATTTCTCCTGGCATGGGATGGGGAAGGAAGGATGAAAGACTGCAAAGATGGTACAGATCAGTTAATCACAACACTTTGTACCTCGATTCACACGTCAAATGAAAGTGTGCCTTAGGGAGGGTAAGGAAAATGCTGACTCTGCAAGAGGAAGTGTCAAAATCAATGTGGATTTTAATAACACTGGATGTTAGCACAGACATTTCAGTGCGACAGGCTTGTGAGATGAGTTGGCACACGCTAGTCTAATTAAGAACTAAAGACTGAAGGGGAGTAACTTGCTCCTTTCTGCTTTAGGAAAACACCACTAAAAACAAGAAGGCAAGCTGGACAAACACTATGGAGAAGTTCTTTGTATAAATGCAGAGCTGAGATTTCCAAAGCTGCTGTTGAAATACCTTTTCTAAGGTTTAAATTAATTTAAAACAGAAAATGCAGTATCCATGAAAAAGCTTCCCTTCATTCCAGTCTTAAAATGTGCCTTTTCATCCTATTGAACCCATCTGCACTGCCTTAAAGCAGTAATCGCTAATGATTCCTTTGGTTCAATGTTATCCTGGACAAATTATGGCAATTATCTAGATCACAAATATATGTAACAGTCTTTGATACTTTCTCTAATTGCACTAGAAATTTAAATGCCTGATATTTAATATGGCTTCTTCCATTAAGGTTTCTTCCAAGTAAAGTCAATGGCAGAAGTCCCAGTGACTTCAGTGGTGAAGGTTCACACCTTACATATACATCCTACTGTGCAGGAAGATCTTGTTTTCTTTTAATTCACTAGATGGTAGCAGTGTACAAATTGTGTTTTTTTTTTTTTTTAAATTTCTTTTAATTCTAATCAGTCGCATTTGGAACCCTCCTTCATTTTCTAACCCGTCCTTTATGAGTCTTACACTGAGGCTTTGAGAAGAAAAAAAACAGAGCAGTTTGCTCTGTTATTTGCGATCTTCTGAAGTGTGTGGGTTATTCCTATTACTGCAGTGCTAGGTTTAGCCAAAAGTCAATTCCAGAGAAGGGGCTGTGTTGTCAGAGCCTACCTCTAGTTTGGTATTGCATCTTACCAGCCGCTGAGGGGGCTCCTGCCCAAGGCTGCCTGTCCCATCTCCAACACTCACAGTCAAGCAAGCTGACTAGCTGACTTTGCTGGTGCAGAAACTTGAAACTAGCTCAGTATGTTTAAATACACAGCAGCCCTAGTTCTCAATTTCATTCCTAATATTAGTTCTACTATAATGGATCAGACATGAACTATGAAAATTTGAAGCAGTCTATTGGAGAGCCTTTTTTAGCCTAAAAATACATAATGCTAATAAAGATGAAGATATTTATGTACCGACAGATAATGGCCAGAAGTAGCAGAGATATGATTAATGCAATCCTCCAGTGAGTAGCTCGAACTAAGTGCAGTTATCCAATATCCCCATCGGAACCTGGTGGGACACAGGTAGGAGCCTTATCGCTAGCTAGAACAGTCCTGACTGAATCAGACAGGCTGACCCCAAGATGGCTTTGCAGAAGTTGCTCTACATAAGGCTTGCAGCAAACACTATTTTCTGGCAGTACAATGAGATAAATCCAAAGGACATTTGCAGGAGAGTTTTCAGGATTCCTTCAGGCAATGAATGTGAAAGACTAATGTAAGTATACTTTTGCTTTGTGCAAAGCAGGATGAGATAGGCAGAATTAACATCGACAGAAGAAAGCACCTTCAGTTTTCATGAAGATGTTTAAATATCTGATATTATTTTGCTAATTTGAATGGTTGAGTTGCAGGGATAGCTACTGGGTTTTATGCTTTATTTTGGCAGATCCAACCAACTGAGATACTAAATTTTAAGATGCACATGCAGAGGAAAAAAGTTACAAGCATCATACTTTAACAGTGTGCCAACTCTGTAAGTCTTTGCAAAATGCCATGGAGAACAGAAAAAAATCCCAGTTCGGGCCACAAAAAATCATCCTAAAATATAGGATAGAAATGATAACACAAGACAATCAAGATCAAATTTCAATTTTCTTTTGGTTCTCAGTATTTCACAATTGCTAACTAAGCTTTTAAAATGGGGGTCCTAATCTAAAATTTCAGCAAGGAACTGATTCGCACCTGGAAAATAGCAGGCTATGCTAAAAGCATCGAACAGAAGGTATCAGTCTATGTTGCCTGTATGCGAATGAGAGGGAAGGGGGATATATGCAGATTCTCTGTCATACTAATTCTACAGCTATCACTTAGGAATTAATAAAACATTTAACTCAACTCTCTCTTGCAGCTATATTCCTGCTGGCTGCTGCTGTGGTGATACATTGCAATAATATGCCAGTGATGATATTCTAGTAATAAATGATGGTAATATACCATCAGATCGTCATCACTCCAGTGATGTACTATTGCAATACATCAGGCAATGGAGTTTAAGCATTAGTGGAAGAGGCAGACTTCAATATGCATTGACTGAACATGGTGTACGACGAGGTACCCTATGCATTGTGTATGGTTTTTCAGCAGTAACTGTGTATGAGTTGTATACCACATATACAGGTTTTTCTTACCTAAATACTTTAAATAAAAAGAGAATGTGAGTGTTCAAACAATGTAATTGTACGTGTAAAGGTGTATGTTGCTGACTTTATGCAGTGTGCTTTTATGTATGCACTGAGATGTAAGAAGGCATACACGTACTTCCATGCAGATTTAGAGACTCAGATCCCTTTGCTACCAGCACAAAGATATGAAAATCTGTACTGATCTACAACTCGGTAACATTGGATCCTACAAACTATTTGAGACAGAAACCTTGTCTTGACACTGGTTGACGCTGTTGGCACAAGTAATATTCAGTCAACGTTTTTCACCTAAGAATATTAAAGAACTTTACAAACATCAGTAAGTCAGTCACTACATCCAATGGAGGCAAACAAACAGGACTCGCTCTTACCTCCAGAAAATCAGTGATTGCCTGCTTGGCAAGCAGCTCTCCAGATTTTCACCATCCTGTTTTCAATAAGCATTGCAATGCAAGTGTTTTGTGTAATTGCCTCTCACAGTACTTACCCACCAATATGATATGTAGTGCCTTGGTATGATAGGTCATGGTCAGCAGTTGTTTGATTTCATTTGCAACTGCTCCTCAGCTTATTCCTCAGACAGTGATCACTGCTGGAGGGCCCTCAAACTACTTTGTGAGTACCAACCAACTCTTCTGCAATAATGGCACAACACTACACCACACATGCATACAAATGGCCAAGTAATTGAAGGAAAAAAGTATAGATCTTTCTCACTCCTTATTCCAGCAACTACCTTCACTGGAAGCCTGTGCAGATGGCAGGCATCACAGCAGTGCCTTCTCACATGACATAATTCATAGCTTAATCTCCAGCAAAGTTTCCTGAAGAATTGGTGCATCCTAGCTACCTGAAAGTGATATGAGTTTGGGGAGTCACACTGAGTTACCCACCCACCCGTAGGTTTAAAATGAAGGGAAGTTTTACCTCTGAAGCCAGATCAGCAATACCAGGACGTTACAGTCAAGGGAAGAGACTCCTTTTAAGTCAGCAAGGTGCAGTTTCAGAGGTTCAGTTTTGATGACAACAGACCATAGAATGAAGCTATGCACTTCAAAGATTTTTCATAGCTTTTTGGATACTGAATTTCTCTAGAAGAATTCAGTACCAGCCAGCTCTGCGATCAATAAATATGCTATTGATGAAAAATGAGGAAAGGACTTAAAGAATCATTAAAGGTCAGTTGATTTGTCCCTAAAGCTCATATGCTCAGTATCTGTTTACTACTTAGGAGTCACAGACTGAGACCGTGAAATTCATCTGGGAAAGAAGTTTGATTTTATATGGCTGGCTGAAATTTTTATCCCCTAGCACTGAAGAATATTAATTTCTAGGAGCTGGTATGAGGAGCTTCTGCATGAGTTATGAAATTAGTCATTTCTGCTTCTACTGTTCTTTGAAGTAAAGCAAGCAAGATCTATTTGAGTTCAAATAAAAACACTCAAGCCAAGTAAAGCATCACTCACAAAGCTTGGAACACTGTAGTTTCATTAGGTTGCCCACGACACCCAACATGCTGCTACTGTAAATTTGGTTCAGCTACAGAGTTTGCATCTTTTAGTACATTATAAATAAACTTTTTAGGATACTATTGCAAGAGTCAATGCCACATGCTGGAAAAAAAAGCAATTAGAAGAATAGAAAACTAGGGGAGGGTGAGGATCCTCAAGTGCGACATACATGTATCCCAACAGAGAATCCAGAGCCACAGGGGCAAACTGCAGTTCCTGCTGGACTTGAAACATTTTGTCTGCTTTATTACCTTCCGGTGGTGATAGTGGAAGTACAGCCTCAGTTAGAAAAATATCCATCTCTAATATAAAGATTTCTAGTGATGAAAGCTATCCCAACCATCATTACATTATTCCTCTGCTTTGGAAGCTTCCCTGTTAGCAACTTGAAATATCTAACTGGAATATATGCAACTTGGGTTCTACTATGGATTTCCTTGTTCAACAGAGGTTCTTTCCCTTTTCTAGGTACTTCCTCTACAGCCAAGTTATAATTTATCTTTCTATTCTGTTAGACCTATTATTACACCTAATATTTTCTTTTAATCTTTTGAAGGTCATAGTTTTATTTTTTCATCTATATTTACTAAATGCTCTTCCTATGTCAAAGAGACTTAAAATAGAAGAACTTTCAAGTTAGTTCAAGAATTATTTTCCATAAAGACTTTGCTGATTAGCATTAACTACAGCATGCACCCTTTAGTCTCTGTTAATTGAATTAAATGAGTTTTTCAATGGTTTTCCCACGCTGACATCAGTTTGACAACCTCTGTTGTCTCAGCCATCTTTCCCAAACTTTTTAATAAGATAACAAGGAACTAGCAATCTTTCAACTTTCTGGAATTCTCCCTTATCTATGGGTTACTGAAAAATCAATATTAGCTGCCAAAAAAGCTCCTCGGCCAGCTGCTTTAAAATTCTTCAATGCAAATTACCCAGAACTTCTGATTTAAGTATGTCTAACTACAGTAGCTGTTGATTAATATCCTCTTTAGTTACAGTAGGAATAGAAAGTATATTACCATCATTATACAACAAATACATCATCCTTTACCACCACTACAGAACAGACATCTTCACTAGATTCTTCTGCATTGAAAAAAAGAAGTATCTACTGTTTCCATTTGGGAACAGACCTTGTGGTCTGGTTTTGGTGTTTTTTTTTTTTTTTTTTTTTAACTCCAGAAATATTTTGCTAAAACCTTCCAATTATTATTATTTTTTTTCCTGTCGGTTTTCTACAATTTCTGTCCTCTTTTACTATCAAGCTTTGTCATTTTCATCCTTATCTGCAGGACTTATTTTTATAGCTGCATTCACTTCCTTCCTGCTTCCAAGGTTTTTGATTTACTGTGCTGAGCTTATTCTGTTGTGTTTCTACACAGATGCAGCCTTCTTTCTGCTGTTAAAATATGGTATTCTTAAAGGGTTTTTATAAAACTCTCATGTTTTCTGCCTCATTTGCTTCTTCTGGTTGATATTGCTCAAGATGGTTTTTGGCCTTATAAAGCCAACCTTCTAAAGGCCCAGTATATCCTGTACTGGTCCAGATTTCACTTGGCTTACATAGAGCAATATTAATTGAATTATTACCACTCATACATCAAAAAACAAGACAAGACTGGTTGAAGGAATTTTCCCTTTAGCCAAGGGCAGAACAAAGATAAACAAAAACCACTCATAAAACAAAATCACTCACTCTTGACACTGAAGCCTTCCTTTTCTGTAAAGGTTCATCATCTTTCCTACAAAAAAGATCTAGCTGCAGAGCTAAACCAGGAAAAGTGCCAGCCGCACCAGAGCAGCTTCATAGCTCCCTTGGGGCACAGCAACTCACTCCAGCTGGGCCCAGGCACAGCCTCCCCTCCCTCCTCCTTCCCCTGCCGCTGGGTTCCCTGGCAATCTCTGAAACCAGGGCAGGCAGCTGTGAGGTGCTCTCTGCCAAGACAAGAGGAGCATTAACCCTCTTCTTGTCGCCCGCCTGATGGGGTCTGTAGGACTTAGGAAGTTACCTCTTCCTCGAGACATAAGGAAGGAATGTTTCACAGCAAGGGCTGTGAGGCCCTGGCCCAGGCTGCCCAGAGGAGCTGTGGGTGCCCCATCCCTGGCAGTGCCCAAGGTCAGGCTGGATGGGGTTTGGGCAACCTGATCTAGTGGCAGGGAGGCTGGAACTGGAGACCTTTGAATGTCCTTCCAATCCGAACCTTTCTATGGTTGTATGATTCTACGGATCCTTCAGAAACCATGGCCTCTGCTCCAAAACTGCCTGGCATCCAGGGGAGCCTATCCCCACTGAACTCTGTGGTGGGCTGACTGCAGACCTGTGCTAATGTTGGAGGTGAAGGATCAAACTTGCCTTCTTAGCAGGCTGCATTTTGCAAGTTTCTTTGCAGCACTCCTGTTGGGATGCTGTTGGCTGAGAGAGTGTGCTGCTCGAAATATCTGTCTGTGTGGAGCAGCTTCAGGCTTCCCATTGTTTCAGCCAAGGAAGAGAACAAGCTGATATTCCCCACTGCTCCCTCTCCTTAGAGCCCAATGGGATGTTCTCAGAACAATAACCCAATTTAGTTTGGTTCCCTGGACTAAAATGTCTGCACACTGTTTTACTCACTTACATTTGTGTTTGGATCTTTTCTCATAGCTGTCGTAATTGAAAACGGTTAATGTGCAATGGCTTCACTAGGTGGTTAACAGAAGCAATTAGAGCTGAGTTCAATATCTGTTAGGCTGCTTTGCAGAGGCCCCAAACTAGCTTACATCTTAACTTCAAATGATTCACAGAAAAAAAAAAAAAAAGACGTTCAGAAGCTCTCTCCCAGTGTATCTCCCCTGTCCCTGAACATGCTTGGATTTACGTACGTATCTTTACCTGTCAACAGCAACAAAACCGAGCAAAGGCAAGGTGCTCAAGTTATGCAGCCAACCACGAAGCAGCGCTGCTGTGCTCAAATCCCAGCGTGCTGTGGCTCCAGGCACCTTCAAACCTGCCCCGACCCAGAGCACGGCCCAGCTGCGTGAGCAACCTCTGTGCTCACAGGACGCTGTGGCTGTTGGAGCTGAGCGGGCACCAGCAGCCTGCTCGCTTCTCTCAGCTGAGCTTCCCGGCCCTCGTCGGGGCTGAAGTTGGGCTGCACATCCAAATATGACAGCGTGGTATGCCAAAAACATTAACAAAGTGTCCTAATAGCAGATCTTCCCCCTCTTCATCCACAAATGGAACAAAAAGTTCTTACTATTTTGAAGCTCTAGACTGTGGGCTTAAATACTATATATACATTAGCCTTCAAGGTGCAGTATGTATTTTATAAAACCATGGCAAAGAAAATACCTTGAACGCTTGCCAGATTCCTCCCCCTGGTCCTGCTTCTCACACAAGACATCTACTGTGGAGCTAGGAATATTCCCTCCCGATACACAGGTTTTGACTATAGTTTGCTTTTGTGATTGCAAGTGAGCCATAAAATGGAGAAAGGAAAGAAGGAGAGAGAGAGAAAGAAAAGAGTTACAGAAAATTAGTAAGTCTCCTCTGCTGAATATGTTATTTCTATTAAAATTTTAGAAGAGTTTGAAGTGACAGTAAATGTGGTCTTATTTTAGAATGGTTTCCATAACACTACACAACAGTTGCCAGTGGCACTTATGCCTTTTCGTACATACACAAACAGCTATTTAGCTGACAACAGTGTTTAAGCCATTAAACAAGATAATATTGCAACTGTTATGCAATGGTAAAGCTCGCTCCTAAAAGAAGTATTTGGTGTTTTAAGCTGAAAGTCGACATTTGTTCCATATTCATTTATATTTTCTTTATTAGAAATGTATAAGTTAATGTAATATTTAAGGCCCTTAGGGTATATGCTCTGTTACCTATAAAACATTCATGCACACTGAACACTTTTTTGGTGCCAGTTCTTGGATTTGTACATCTGCTGTACAATACTGAGTACTCTAACTAACAACATGCCTTAATTGAGTTTAGGTGTTTGAGTCATTTATTTAAATTTAGTAGTGTGAATAATTTATTTCAATTTACATTTTAATTATTTTACCCACTTTTTTGGGAGTAACCTCATTTTCTAGCTTCTAAAAAAATTATCGGCATATGTTTACTGCAGCAACATTCACACTTACTAAATTCTCTGAGAAGTTTAGCTCCAAACTGAGAAATAATAATGAATTATTCATACATCAGGCATTAGCCAGAATTAAATTAGGATGTCCAGATCTAAAAGAAACCTGACCTTCTGATACCCAACAGTCCCTGAGGTTCATTCATCTGCCATGGCAAGTTGGACTGAGCTCCATTTGGGTATGGCCAAATATGAATCCTTCTGCAGTCAGTGTGGGTTTACATGTTCTTATTTATCATCTCTAGTTGAGCAGTGTGCTGAGACATCGTGTGTGGCGTGGACTTCCTTGTTGCTGGTGTGCCTCTGCCTAGGAATATCTTTAACCCATAGGGAAACCAAAATGTTTTTGTGATATATTAATTTACTTTGCAAACGTTGACTAAATAAGGTGTTCCCCATGTAATTAACAGAGATGGAAGTTCTGAGATAGGTGTTCCATTTCCAGCCCCTTCTCAATGTATCCTGGGACCTCACAAGGGAAGAAATGGAAACAGACAGCCTCTAGGAGATGCATCTCATCTGTGACACCCTCAAACGTTCACTAGTGTGCCCAGAGCTCAGGTCCATTTACACAAGCTACAGTGTGGTGGCTGGTTGGGCATTTGCTGAAAAAACTGCCAGAAGTCCAAGCTCACAGCACTTATGTCCTCAGAAATGAATGGGGACTTTGGTGGGAAACCAGCAAAAATTTTTTGATGGCATTCAGCCTCAGGCGCTAACTGAGTCCTAATGTTAAGACAGAGTATGATCAGATATCAGAGGAGCTCAGGATCAAAGAAAATACCTGATGTCTGAACCTGGCTGTTGCAGAACATCCCTCAGTGGCAACTGCCTGTTGGATTTCAAAGTGTTAACAGGAGAAGTGCTGTCCTCGTTTCATTGGCACTTGTTAGTGATTGGGACGGCTAAAATAGTTTTATAAGCAGAAAAAGATGCCTTCAACAAAGGGCAATGAAAACCACTCAGCATTAAATACGTGAGGATTTTCTTTAGTGGTAAAGTCAATTTGTGACATTTCGCCATCAGTCCTGAGCACAAGCATGCATCTACAAATGCACCTGTGCCTCCCCAGTCGTCACTTGTCATTTTTTTATGGTCTTTTCCAAGTACAATGTAAATATAAGCAAAAATATATGCATTGGTTTCAGACTGAATGTCTTTGTTCCCTGGATTTCTATGTATACATATATATTATTAAGCACTGTCTGTTTTTTTCCTCATGCATACCTTTTCGCACACACAAATGCCCTCTCGGATGCTATGATCTCCCTTGCCTGTTGATCCATAGCTATATAAATGTTTCTCCAGGTAAATAAATTTCACCACATTTTACTTTAAAATGTAATTTTTTTTCAAATCCACTTTTACTGCTAAATATAGCCTGTCCATAAATGAACACCTTGAGAATGGAAAATAGTAAGCCAGAAATATTAATAATAAAAACTTTTGCCTTTTGCTACAACAAACTTCGTGCATGTCTTTGTTTGGAATATCAGTTGTGACACTGTCCAGAATGAGCCTTTTCTTTCATTTCAGCTGTAGAAAAAAAACAACACACAAAACCAGCTGAACACCAGTTGGGTAGGCTCTGCAGACAAGAAGTGATCCAGCGGGTTTTCATACAGGTGCAGCCTCAATCACCTTAGTTAAAACTACGAGTTGTGGCTTTGCAGAACAAACCGTGTGAACCGCAGAGGCAGCAGTGCTGCTAAGAGCTGTGCCGCATGGCACTTCTCTGCTGAGCAGGCAGCCGCCCCAGGGGCGAGCCAACGTTCACGCTGAAGTCAGCAAGGCCTCTGCTTGGGAAAGCTTTGACGTGGCTCATCGTGGGGTGCAATGGCGGTTCCTCTGTGTCACAGCCTGCACGTGCCAGCTGAAATAGCCATTTGGTTTGGCAGACTGTTAAGTACCTCGCAGAGTCAGAGCCATACCTGGTCCCTACGCACAGGGAAATAAGCTGGGGCACAGGCATGAGGACAGGGGCTTCTGAGAAGCAAGGCGCCCCAGAGCCGCAAGCAGGCCGCAACAGGGGTGGGGACAACACTCCGACCACAACAGGTTTACGTTTGGAGTAACAACAGTGTGCAGTACGGAGCTGCTGGTGAGTGGTGGTGAATATGCGATACACAAACCTTTCTGCATTTCAATCCTATATATCCTACAAATAAAAGAATTTAAATTTCTTTTGGAAAACATGACCTCTGTTTTGAAGGCCACAAACAAAAGACCTTCCTGAAAGCAAGACAGAATTCTGTTCAGATGACATGGATTAAATCCTGTAATAAAAAATTCCATCTTTAAGCAAAATAATAAAATAAAATAATAAAAAATGACTAAATAATAAAAAATAAACTAAACTTTAATAAAAAATATAACTAAAAGCTTGAAAAGCAGCATAAATTGTTGAAAAATAAAAAATCTTGCTTCACACAATATATTTTCATATAGTGCTGCAAAATTGTATGCATTTTGTGGACATCTCTGGAGAGCAGTTCTTTGTCTCATTGCACTCAGTATGCACTACTGCACATATGCAAGAAATGCGTAAGTAGGAAGATTGGGAGTGAGAGAATAATTGTGAAAACATTTTTTGGGCCTTGTTTGACTGTGAATGGCTTTTCAGGCGCAGAGTTACTCAAAAGAAGGACTAATATGATAGGGATGTCTACTTATTTGATGGTTCTGAACCAACCCCCTCTCCTCTCCTTCTTTGTGCTAGAGGCACAGTGGATATGTTGGGGGAAGGATCATGCCTTACTCCTCCTCTAAGCCTCCACTGTTGGAAACAGGATATTAAATGCTTGGCAATAAAGCAGGTTCTGCTTGTTGTTCAGTAACCTTGTAGCCTTCAGCCCTGCTCTAAAATCTTACAGGAGCTGAGCTCCCAAGCAGGAATCAATGATTTGTATCAGAGAGGAAGGAGATATTAAAGATACACCAGAGAAAACAAAAACAGAGAAGCTGACCTTGAAGCAACCAAATGGGTAGAGACCTATCAGTTCAACTTCTAGCCCTCATTACCTGTCCCTTCCCATTGCTGAATTTAATCTTCTTTACATAGTTCTTGCCAGCTCATGCTCTGGCACGGCAGGCTGGCTTTTTAACTTGATTAGTGGCTTTCATCACAGCCTCACTGGGAGGGGAGTTGAGGCTGGGGCGCGAGATGAGGCAGTTGGGGAAATAATGCTGCTTTTCCATCTGGGCTCCAGCGGGCCCTTGTGGATGAAACCTATCAATCATGTGAAAAAGGTTTATCAGTGCTGCCAGACCTGAGGAAAGAATACGAGTTGTTCCCACCTGTGTTATTAGCCCACCCTGTGGGCGCAGGGCTGGGGCCCATTAGGAGTGCCCAGGAGGAAGGCTGCCGCTGTTTGTGGTGGCCATGGGTGTGCGGAGCCCCGAGCTGCTGCTGCCCCATGGCTGTGGGTGGCACTGGCGGTGCTGGATGGGCCTGCAAGGCCAAGGCCGCACCACAGGAGCAACAGCCCAGCAGGGTGTCTGCCCCTCTGGCTCTGTGGGCGGTCCTCAAGCGCTCCAAGCAGTCCTCCTCTGCCTCCCCAAATCCTTCCTCGTCTTTCTCTACAGACAACTCCAGAGTGCCATTCGAGCTGTGGCACCCTGAGAGCTGTCCCTGCCGAGCGGGCGCTGCTCCCTGTCACGACGTGGCCCAGCCCGTGGTGTGGACGCAGACAAAGGCCAGTCAGCTCTCACTGGTACTTAGCATCCCGGTGGGCCTGGAGATCAATCCTTATAATCTATAACTGCGCCCATCACTGCGAAATCGATCTGGAATGCTAAATTCCTTCCAATTAAATGCTGAACATCCAAATTAGCCCAAGTGTAATATAAGAATCATTAACGAATTCCAAACATTCATGCTCTCCTGTCCCTAGCAGAAGGCTGGGAGAGAGGCTTAGTGCTTTTAAATCACTCCACTGTGCTCTCTTACTAAATACCACAGTTTTCAGCCCCATATCGCATTATTACCATTGTTGTCATTTAGGGGTTGATGTTAATGATGACTGAAAGAGCTTAATGAGCATGTGTCTTGAATAAGCTCTTTATACACCTTATAAAATAATTACTCACATTTTATTGAACTCCACAGGGCCAAGCTCACAGAAGCAGTCAGAGGTGCCAATTTAATATGATACGGTACACTGCTTTACTCAAATAAGGCCTGATCCTACAGAAGTTCACCTTCATTGCCACAAAGGACAGCAGAATCACACCTGCACCTGCTGAGCACAGGGCTGCAGGGTACTTCAGTCCCTGGACACTGAGGAAAGGCAATTGAATTGAAGGATCACAAAACATCCTCTTGGACTGGAAGAGATGTTGTATGGCAAGAGAAAGAGGATTTGGGTTCTAACAGCACAAAGACAGCTGATGATCTCTGATGATAAGTGACTTGTCAATAGCGTGTTAAACATTTTTTAAATAGTGCTTAATGCCAGTAAGCTCCTTTTTCCTGCCTTGTTCCCATCCAGCACAGATCAAAATTGTTGACCCATTAAAGAAGGAAAGATATTCACGAGAGAATGCCTTGCAGTGTCTTCTGGGATGCAGTGTGGTCTGCCTTTAACAATGCACAGCAGCGGCGGCTCTTGTACAGGTTACAGAAAGTTCTTAAATAGGAATGAATGACAAACAAAGAGCCTATTGAGTCTGCAACAGGGTAAGTTTCTCATCATGTGAATGTTTCATGTTTGCCTGAGGACAATGGCTATGTGATTCGCTGTAGGTGAACTGCTGTTAATACATTTGGTTAGAAAATTAAAATTTGGAAACTTATTTTTCATCTTTCAGCAACAAACTTTCACATCCATCATTGAGGAAATATTCTTTAAGTCTGAAGAAAACACAAGAAGTCTAAATGAAATACTCCCATAATGTGTTTTGACTGTACTGAAACATCATTTTCTGGATGAAATAAAAACCCTTGTGAAAATATTTTCAACCAGTGCCAGCTTCTAATTATAGTTATTTATATTGCTGAAATGCTTAAGGATCTCTTCATTTCAGAAACTGGCCTTTCCACGAAATGTGCCCTTTTTTACTAATGGGCATATGAAAACTCCTTTCAAAATTTCTATGAAAATATTTACTAAGCGTGTGCAAGATACACATGTATCAGAACCCCCAAGGACCAATGTGTCAGTGAAGCCCTTCGCTCTCTGTGTCTGTCTGGGCAGGGAGCCTGCAAATTGCCAGTAAAATCTGAGCCTCAGCAGACTGGCCCAAAAAACAAGGGAAGCCAGATCCCTAACTCCTTTGTGGGCAGAATTCTCATTTAGTTTGTCAATGCAAAGCCAACTCAGAAAATCATGGGAATCTTGTGAAAAATAACGAAGGTGAAAGCCTGGCATATTTTTTTTATGCCTTATTGTTTCTGAGTCTTAAGAGTAGACTAGTGTCATGCCTTCCAATTTTTCCTTTGCAACCTTGAAGGTTAAAAATGTGTTTTAAAATGTCACAAGCATGAATAATTATCAATTTCCTATTATTCCTGTGACATTTCCATGCTCCTATTGATGAGTGCTCATTTCTAGCCAACAAACCAGAGTTTCTGTGCCCTCAGCTAAAGGAATTCTCTCATACTGCTGTTTTAGCTCTTGGTACAAGATCAGGGTGGGATGAGGGGCAGGGAAGAGAGAAACCCTCCCAGAATGGCTCAGCATCACGGAGAACAGGAATGTTCTCAGCCCACGGAGAATGCTCTGTAGGAGGTTCCCACCCATACCTCTTCTTGCAGCACTTTATGGGGCCGCTACATTGCACTGCAAGCTTATTCCCAGACGTGCTGCTGCAGTTGTCAGGACGAAGCCACTTGCAGGGGAAAGAAATGTCCATCAGGGAACACTGCTGTTTCACCCCTACTATTCCAGTTTTCAACAGGGAGCCAAAACAAGCCAAGGGAAGATACCGAGGATGCCACCTCTCTGCTCAGTGTCTGCACAGAAGGACATTTTTCACGGGCGGTCACCAAGGTAATGCTTTGTGTGTGCTCAGCTAAACGGTTTGAGCGCTGAACTCTGAAGCCAGCCCCTCCAAATGTGTTGCTTGTGTGCGTTCAGTGCCAGCAGCCGGGGTTACACTCAGGTGCCTGTCTGCAGTCTATGAGATGGTTTCATCGGTCAGGTGTGAGGTACATGAACAGTGCAGCCCAGTAGAACACAATCATCATCACATTTTGATTTCCCTGCCTATTGTTTCCATTATTTATCTTCAAAGACCTCTTGATGAAACAGCTGCTTAAATTTAATTAAACAACAGCATTATATAAACAAGTCCCTTTGTTTTGGGCGCTGAACAGAGTATTCTTCAAAAGCCTTTCTGCCAAAGCTGCCCTTTCTGCCCCTTGACTTGTCGTTACTCCAATTACCACTCCAGTTTAGCTGATTAATTTGTAGCCACTGGCAAACATGCACAGTTGGCAGGACATCATTCCATTTCAGTGACAAGCACTATAAAAAGATCATTATTTTCATTAGCATAAATAACTGCATGTTGATAGAACTCTGGTTTCTGAAAATAGGTTAAAGTCTTAACTGTCTTTATTCATTACCCAGATATAATTGGAAGTAAAATTATCACGTAAGTGAACAATACGCAACCCATGTATAATGTTTAATGACTGCACTCAGTCCAGTTAGAGTCTGGAAGGACTTTTTTCTTCAAATGAAACATTATGATGCAAATGTCCATATAGACACACACTAATTTATGACAAAACCATAAATATTTGATAGCAAATGAAAAGGTCCAGTGGAAAAAAGAAACACATGGCAAATAAATATATTTTCTACTGCATTACTACAGTTCGCATAGGGCAAAGGGCGTTATTTTTCCAGTCACCGACCCAGGTTGGATGCTTTGAAAGCTCTGACTCTAGCTGAATTTCTAGCCTCCTGGTGAATCACATTCCCCATAGTTTTACCCAAACAGGGTTTTTAAGAGTTAATATTGCCTAGCATGGTCCCTTGAGATTAAAGGCTTGGTTTTCTGTTCCATTCTCTTTTCTCTGCCATGCTGACTCCGCAGTCTTGGTGGCAGTTTTATGCTAGCTCAGAAATGCGACACCCGAGTCACAGTGGTTCTAGCACCGGCTGTGCTTGCAAAGCAATTGCCCCCAGCGGGACCCTGCTCTGTGATGATACCTCCTACATGCCAAGACAACAGCAATAATAAAAGAAATCAGCAGTAATAAAAAGCAGTTTTTGAAAGGTAGATGTTTCAAGAGTTTTAGACCCTTATTTGGAGCTCAGCAGCTCTTCAGATGAAAAAGTCTATCAGTACACAGGATGCGACTGTCTAGATGTTGTTAATTTAGATGGTTTTTAACCCGCTAGCCCAAAGAGAAAGTTTGAAATGAGATTTCTGCTATCAGCTCTTACTGAGTATTTGGTTTTGTTTCCCCCAGAAATCTTTGGAAAGTTTGGATGTATCTTTTGCTGCTGTAGCAGAGCCCTGTTTCTGTAGCAATGGTCTAGGGCAAAACAAGTGCTGGACTTTGGACCAATGTGCACTTTTGTGACTCAACTGCCAATACTCAGGGCCCTTGAAAACACCTTTTTTTTTTTCTTTTTTTACTTCAGCAACTACTGATAGTAAGTAGATGGCTAAAATGAAGTTTTCCTTAGTATGATTTAGTAAAACAAAACATCAGATAAATTGCTGCTGCAAGATGGAAAAACGAGAGAAGCTGCCTTCACTTTGCTGCCATCAGGAGGCCTTGCCACCGCTTTGAAACGTTGCCCAGAACATTTCTGGGTCCAGCTTTTACCTCGATACGTGAGTCAGAAGATGACTTCGAAAATTAGCTGGTTTATATAACAGACAAGAGCCAAGGGCAATAAATACAAGAGCAAACGATTGCCTTAGTATTGAATACTGTCCAGAAAAAAAAAAAAAAAAAAGAGCAGAATGAAAGGTGAAATCAGGTTGGGACTCCACGCCAGCCCCCACCTCCCGCGCAGGGACCTGCCCGCTTCCCCCAGCCCCACGCCGCTCCCGGGCCGGGATGGGGATGTGTGTGGGAGCTGAAGGAGCCACTCTCTTGGCACAACAAATGGAAACTGTCTCACTAAACACTATAGTGCTTGCTGAGATTACACAGCCAGGGCAGGATGCTGGGAGGAGGAGGGTGGACAGTCGGGCAACACGGGCAAGCACCCAGTTTGGGAACGGGCTGATATGGTGGGATGATAAAATGCATTTTTTTCCATTGAAACCACTCTTTTGATACATTTGTGCTGCAAGACATTATACAGCTCAAACTTTAAAATATGGATTGAAAAATTTTGTCAAATAAATAAATAAAGAAAAAACAATCAAAATTTTTTTCAGGTCTTGCTTGTACTTAAAACAACTGCCCCGAACTAAAGCAGCCCAGGCATGGTGTCCATCCCACAAGTCCTGGGGCACCAGTGCACTCGCTGCGTGCATCTGTGGCTGACAAAACCCCCCGAAAGGCAGCAGGAAGGGGCCAGCTCTGCCCCGGGCACTGCACAGAGGTGGGTGCTGAGGGGATGGCGGGTGAGGTCCTGCCCCTCCTCTGCTCCTGAGAGCGACGGCAGTGATCCCCACCGCCACCGCACCAGGGGAGTGTTAGGTGGGACGAGGCCTTCGTGGCTCCCGCACTCCTGCGGCAGGAGCAGGCTCCTGAAGAGGCAGCAGGAGGCTCCTTCAGACACAAGCAGGGGAACCCACTGCCCGTGCCCCACGAAACATGACAAAGTGTAGTTGATCCCCGTGTCTGAGAAATGCCTCTCAGCAACAGGGAGTTGGGAAGCTCTGGTGTTTGCTGATGAGAGCAGGAGCCAGAACTGCAGCAAACTGTGGTTACTTACTGGGCAGGGAGGAACAGGTTATGGATTATTTGCAGTAGACAGCAACCTGCAGAGAGGAGCAAACAGACTTTTTTTTTTTTTTTTTTCTAGTTATTGCACAGCATCCTTGGAGGGTCACTGTAAATACATAACAATTTGGATCCGGCTCCTTGGGGTGTTGCTGAGTTGGATTCATTATATGAACAAGACAACAGGCACCAGTAAGTCAACAAAAGTTGGGCTTTAAGGCTGAGTAAGAACTTGCCAATTTTATGTGTTGAGAAAACTAGAAAGCTGAATAATTAAGATGCAATGCAACTGCTGGCATTTTGAAAATGCGAACAGAAGGTGATACAGTCTCAAGGAATGATTTTTACTTGCCCTCTCTGAGGTCCCACTAGGCTGGTGCTGTAGGGACCCAGCAGAAGAGCCCCGTGCAGAACAAAGAGCGTGGATTAAAACCAGCAAGGTGCCTGCCTGCCAGGTTGGCAGTGAACGGGCTTTGACACCACTTAGGAAAAGTGCTGCTTTCGCCGTGGCAGCAAACTCGCAAACAGCTTGCCTGAATTTAATGAAATAAAAAGACTCTCCTTATTTTAGACTGGTACCCACTGCTGAATTTTGGTAAGCATGAAAACTCATTCACCTGAATTATCAGTCACAAATGGCTCTATAACACCAATTAGCAGTTATAAGGGAAAAAAATGAAAAGAGAGTGGAATAGGTTTTTATAAAAAATAAAAAGCATCAAATAAAACTTTGCTTGGACACTTGCTTGGAATAGAGTCTGCAATGTCTTACTATACCCACCGACCAGCCAAGAGGTCCTCCAAAGCACCTGCCTCACTCACAGAATCACTTAAGTTGGAAAAGACCTTCAGGATCATCAAGTCCAACCGTTAACCTGACCTAAACCTAACGTGATCAGCCAGGACAGTAGCTGCTTTGTTTTCCATAAGTTTACGGCAAATTACAGTTAGGACTTTGTGCTAGGTGCTAAAACACAGGGCTTTTTTCCCTTTGTATGACTACTTCTGTTTCACTATGGTTATCATAGTAATTGTGCCAGAAAGCACAACAATTTTTTTCCTTGCAAGAGTCAGCGCTGAGGACTCGTTCCAGCATCCTACTCCTTTGCTGAGCAGCAAATGCTTGTGTTTGCATTTTCTTCAGCTGTTGCTACCCTGGCTGCCAACATGGCTAAACTCATGATGGATCAGACTCACTGCTGCAAGATGGCTTGCTTGGAGTGAGAGATTCAAAATGCTTTAAGAGGCAGCCATGCTGTTCTCTAAGTATCACTCTATTGGCTGCCCTCCAGTAGCCTTATCTGGTTAATACAATACTGCAGAAACCAAGTTGTAGAGGTAAAAAACCAGCGCATGTGGATGTGGTATTGTAGTAACACCGATTAGGGAGAACACATTTTTATGTAACGCAGGTGACCTAGAGTATCTTTCATTCCTGTGTCCATTTCCCCATACGTAATACAGCAGATTTCAACACGTTTTAGTCTTTTGAGCATGGATTTCTGGGCTGAGGGATCACAATGAAGTTTTATAGCCCTTTCTTATGAAGTGTGGCATTTCTGACATTATTTGATGTGCAAGAGCAACTGCATTAGTCAAAGGCTACGCTTGAATAGTTATCACTTTAAGCCCATGCCCTGGGAGTATTGTATTCAGTTCCCTCATTATTTCCAGCCCTGCAGGTTATACCAAGAGTTGCTATTAGTACATTACAATCATAAAATGAAGGTAGTCACTTTCTATAAGGGTCAAGTTTGCTCCAAAAAGCTGGCAACTTCATTTTGCAGTTTGGAAGGATGGGCAGTGCCCCGTTCCAAGCCACTCTGCTGCCTGGCTGCTTCACATGCAGCCTTGGTCTTGGGTCCAAGACTTGCTTGGAAAACACTAAAACATTTAACAAATCTAACACTACAGCACCCATACAATACAGTCTGTTTACCTTACACAAACTCCTACATCATTCATGAAATGCTCACACCACCGTACCTGAAGAGCGTTTCTGTCAGCCATGGTTAGCACACTGCTATAAAAGAGAAGCATTTCGGGTATACTTAGCACTTGATAATACTGAAGAAGAGCAGTTTTCAAGCGGGTAGCATCTTGTGTTTGGTGAAGTCAGTGTGCCTTCCAAGGCCTTGATCTTGATTCTTCCTTGACCTTCAGGGCATCTTGTTGGATGCGACTGGACAGATAAAGAAACTAATACGAAGTTTTTCAGTGTAGCACCTGGCCCCGGGCTTCGCTTCCAGCCCGCTGATGCCCGTGAGATAGGGACACAGCTGTGGATACTCCAGGGAATCACAGGGATCAAGATCACCAAGACTGGAGGAAGATGCTCAGGAAAGAAAGAAAGAAACATGACACCGAAGGCATGCTTCTTAACCTGAGGCTGTTACTCTCTCTCCTCAAGCTCCTGACCCAGACTGCAGGTGGAGCAATCGCCAGCTGCAAGCTGCAGGCGAGGCAGCACAAAGTGCTGCAGTTCATGCTGCTCCGGGAATTTATCTAGCTGCAAGGCGGAGAGCAGTGGTGGAGGTGTTGTCAACTATTTGTACGGGAGGGATACTGCTGCTAACCTTGCTGCTATAAGGGAATAGCTTCCCACAACTATTTGAGTAAATACACCTCTGAAGGCAAGAAAGCAGGTAGGTTGCCCGAGTACATCCGCTCGCGCATATGCTGCTGAAAAAATCCTAATGGATATTTGGCATGGAAATAAACAACTGAAATGGAAAACAAACAAAACAAAAAGCAAAGAAACATTTAATCTTTATTCAGTTCTCTAAATTCAGCTCATTTGGTAAGGCAGGTGCTTCAGGGATCACAGAAGGAAGGTGCCATGGCCGCATGATCAGTGCCTCCACCCCGCTCCCCCCGTGTGGGAGCTGTCAGCTCAGCAGCACGGTGCCCCACCGCCACAACCCAAGGCACAACAAATAGCCATACAACGCAGAACACGCCAGCACTGTCGTGCATCAACACTGAAAAGAGCAGCACCCACAAATGCTCTAAGTTATGGCACAGAGAGCAGAAGGGATTGTGGGACCCACTAATGCCCCAGCTCCCATCTAGAACAGAAAACTTAGTGGACAGAGGTGTCTGGATAGTCCTGAAGTAAAGCACATGCCTCTCACTGCAGAGAAGGGAGAGCACACTGGAAGTACAAAATGTTTTTCAGGAGAAAAATTTCCTTGACCCCAATAGTCTGGGTGTTATAACAAACAAGCTACACCTCCAGGGAACAAACAAAATTAAACAGACAAGAACAAGGAGCACTGTCCTCATTTGCGCCGCGCGCTCACTTGGTAGAGCTCTGCGGTTGTGTTATGGCAAGCATATGCTGTGCTCCCACATGATGTCTTTCATTTATTGGCTATTTTTTGCAAAAGTAGTGAGATCACTTTTGCTAAACTGTTATTTGATGGAGGTGACTCACATCTGATCAAAATTAATCAGTGGAATAAAACCCATCATCTTAATACTAAGATGATAAGGATAAGATCTTAACGCACCTCCTTGATGGTGCTTTGCCTCAGAGGCAGAGGGAAGAACATCATTTGGGTGGGTTCACTGTCCACATTCAAGAGTACAGACACCTGGCCTTTAAAGGTGGCACCTTTCCCTATAAATAAGCCCTGTGTTTATCTAAATGACAGTATCAACATCAGTAAAACAGAAACATCAAAACCCAATTATTTCTGTATTTTGGAAATGAGGAGACATTTCTTCTCAGAATGAGCGGTCAGGCATTGGGACAGGTTGCCCAGGGAGGTGGTGGAGTCACTGTCCCTGGGGGTGTTCAAGGAAAGGTGGGACCTGGTGCTTAGGGACGTGGTTTAGTGGGTGGCATTGGTAGTAGGGTGATGGTTGGACCAGACGATCTTGGAGGTCTTTTCCAACCTTAATGATTCTATACGAATGTAAGTAGAACATCAGGTTTACGTATTTACCTCTGTATATGTTTTTATTTATAGATATCTTTCTAAAATGTACATAGAGGCTATAAATATGTCTAGTACACACAAAAGTATTCAATGGATATACCTGATTTTTGTTGTTTTTATGTTTTGGGTTTGGTAAAGCTTATGAGTCAGAGCATAGCCAGAACAATTTCAAAAGGTTGAGGAAAGACTACTAGGTTCTGCTATAGCTACTGCTGCAATAGCCAAACAGGTTGACACATTATTTACCACCATGGCCTACGGTCCTCTGTCGTCTGCTGATGTGCTTGTAACTGTCGGTAACACACAGCGTTTATGCTGAGTATATTTATACCTCCTAGGACTCAGGTATTAGCCTCAACATCACACATGCATATGTAACCTTGATATGAAATACAACCCTTCCACTGCAGGCTATAAAGCCCAGCTTTCAGGAAAGCTGTCCTTCAAAGGCCAAGAATCCCCAAACTGGAGCATATATTAAGATTGGTGCTAACAGCACCAGGAGCAAGGAACGAACAGAGCATTCAGACTTTAAATATGGCTTCAGTTGAACTAATTGACTCATGGTGCCAGAAGAGCTAAAACAGCATGGGGCTGTGCCCCTGCTAACGCGTGTGTAGGAGAGGAGAAGCCCAGAACAGCCACACTGCATAACGACCCAGGAGCAGTAAAATGATGTATGAGCACTCTGCTCGTTTTCACAAGGCAGCAGTGGAACACTAACTTGTTTCCATGGCAACTCTGAAAAAGAATTACAGGTTTAAAATTGACTGAATGGTAGCCCCATGAAAAAGTAAAGGGCAGACCATATCTTTCTAAAATATAATTTAGTACTAAGTCACCTGAACAGTATTAGCTAAAAGGATTTCGGCAGTAGACTTGGGAAGTGACCCATTTGGGATACGGAGCGTTAGGCTTTTCTAATGGTGTGCTTTAGATTTGAAGGGCCTGGTGGACACACTGTACTGTACAGCATAAAAGAAAAGGGGGGAAAGAAAAAAAAACCTTTCTGCCTGAAATCTCTTATCAGAAAACCAAGAAATTATTGAGGTGAAGGGGAGGGGAACAGCCTGACAGATAACTGGCACCTCTGTAAAGGAACACAGTAACACACGTTAAGTGCCTAGTACAGAAATACACGGGGAAGGGAAGAGAAATGTTCTGGAAATTAAACAATCCTTGGGATGAGTAAAGGAAAGATTCTGTATTTAGACTGGTAACATGTCCAGTTGTTAGAATAGGAGGCCAGCATCTTCCTCTAGTGTGAGGCATTATTCTGCCCTAGAAAGCCTGCTCATATCTAGTCCTGAAGTCCCTGACAATTTCAGAAAGTTTTCCAGCAGGAAGAATTCCCATTAACTTCAGGGATTTGGTCATTTACGTGAAGTACTTTGAAATCGGAGTGCTGGTGAGAAGGGAGTGGTAATTTGTACGTGCAAGATGGCGTTCCTTTAAATGGCAAGAGTTAAAAGGAAAAATCAGATTTATTATGGGAGACATTATTTGGGAAAGCACAAATCTAAATTTACTGGCAGCGAGTTTTCTTTGCAAACAAGAAAAAATTAGACATCTGCAAAATCCCATGTACACTAGTTACAGATTGAGCATTAACCCAAAATTTGGAAAGTGCACTCCTATCAGTTTAGAAAGGCAGATCCGCAGTTGTTATAAATTGACAACAGAGACAGACAACTATGCAGTGAGGATCTGGTCAAGCAAATTTCACTGCGTATTACAGAAATCAGTATTTAACCAAGAAATACAACCAGTACACTAGTGGGACCAGTGTAACAGCATGAAAGCAGACTCCTGCTCAGCAGTAGGGCCCTGCTCAGCTCCTCCTGGAGTCAGATGTTACCGTATGAGTTACACTGAAATTCTGCTGCCCCTGCTCTCTTTCAATGATTCACAGAAAGCAGCCATCTGTAAAACCCCATTGAAAAGTCTTGTTTAAAAAATAAATACAAGCAGTGACCTCGGTTTCTAGAAATGGCCACAAGAAGGAATTATTCCTGTCTTTGGGTGAACAAGGGATTTAATCTACAGCTGGCCTTTTTTTTTTTTTTTTTTTTTTCCAGCAGAAACTGCACAGATACTGTTTTCGTGAAATCATTGCTTTTGAGTCTTAGCACAACATGTGCGTTGATTCTCGAGAACGATCAACACTCTTAATCCCTTAGGCTAGGATTTTCAAAAGAAACAAGAAAGAAAACCTACACAAAAGAAAAAAAGCACTCTCAGGCACCTTGGCCATCCCTGTCTGTGGGCCCCAATGCTGGCACCCAACAGCAGAGAAGCCCAAGGCAGCAGTGGGGTCCCCTATGTACAGGCTCCCTTTGCCCTCTTCTGGGAACACTCACTTAAAACATCACATTAAGGTATAGGTTGAAACAAATCACGAGTGTGCTTAATAACGTATAAAATAGCTTAGTAAAATTGTCATGAAAATTTAAAAGCTTGGGCAAAAAACCTACACCTCTGCCATTTATACTGATGTCAATGATAATGAAAAAAATAATGATGTTTTAACTCACCCATCAAAAAAATTTATTCACCCTGAGAGAGCAGAACTATGCAAATCTGGTAGAAAGATATACTTACGCTGAATTTATAAACTGCTCCTCAGATAAAGAAATACAGGATAAGGAGTTGCCTCATTTGCATTCATTCAGTCACCTTTAGCCATTTTTTAGCCAAGTGGATGCAAATTCTTTGAAGTTATCACAGCTTTTAAGAGAGAAGACCTAAATCTGTGCCTGGTTTCCCTGTCCATCCACGTGTCCATATGCCTGAGACAGCAACGGCTCCTTGGGTGCACCAGCTGCCAGAGACGACCTGCAGCACTGCAGGGAACCGTGCTGGCAGCTCACTGACTGCACCCCTCCAGTGCTCCAAGTGTCGGGTGAGGAGTCAGGACCTGGGGAGACGAGATGCTTCCCCGTGATAGGGGTTTGTATGGCCTGCTTAACCTGAGGCCACTTAACAATCTTTCCACTTGATAAAAGGCAGACAATTTGTCCTTACTTCAGTGGGTACATTGCAGATGAAAACAAACAAACAAAAAACCCCACAGAAATTAGGTAGTAATTATTAAACTGAACAGACAATTGCAATGCAACTGTTTCTTGCTGGCTGATGTCCAGAGAAAGTCTGAAGTATCCTGAACTCTACCATCTATCAGGTCTTAAAACAGACAAAAGGAAAAAAACCGAGATTGTTTACTCTTATAATCAGATACTGAAAGATCCAGAAGGCACAAAATGCAGCAGGGGACAATAAGGAGATGGCAAGGAGATGAAACCATTTTGCAAGGTAGGTGTTTCTGTCTTGGCACTGTTCCACATCACAGAAGAGGTCCAAGCTGGCCAACGTCTCACATAGCTTCTCGAAGACTAGCCTGAGTGGGCACTTCTCTTTTATAGGGCAGAGCACAGGGTGTTTGCAACCAGAGCACACAAATGGGCATTCAGCCTTCGATTTACTGAAGGCGGTGGTGTGGCAAGAGAAAAGGAGAGAGGACACTTTGATCTGTGGATGGCTTTGCTTTGCAGCCACAGATTAGGGATACAGAGACGAGAGGACTTTTGGGAGGGTTGCTGTGCTACAAGATGTGTCCCTTTGAGTGTTTATGCCTTCTCCTCCCCAGGTGTAGATAAATGCAAACCAGTTCTTCCCCAGTGCTTTCCAGTGGTAGCCCTGGCCTCACTGGCGCATCATGAGGTATCTTTTAAGTTAAATAAATGCACATATTTGGCATTTGACCACATCAGGTCTAAATTTCAACTTTCTAGTCCTGTGGAAAATGGTATGGCTAACTTACACAATTTGCCATTGCAAATAGTAAGAATCCCACCAGCAAATTGCTCCTCGCAGCGCCCAGCAGCAGACCTTGTAAATGACTATGATTGAATCTATTCTAAATTAATTTGGAAGCGTGTGGGATTTTAAGACAGAAGAACTCATCACGGCGCAGTTAATGGGGCCTGCCCTCTTAGCCCCATGCCCCGTCAGCCTGGCTAAGCAGCTGTCCCAGCAAAGGGAGAGAGGAAGTTGAGGAGGCAGGCAAAAAGGCCTGACAAGAATTTAAATGAAATAAAATAGCCAAATTCTCCACTCCATTGCCTGCAGTAGGGTTAGGTCTTCAGAGAGCTTGAACCAAACGCCATAACGAATACAAATAGGAGAACAAGCCCGCTGAGCGTGGCGTTTCCACTGTGCCCATCTCTCTGAGCACTCCTGGTCCTGGCTCTGCGAGCAGCTGCGAGCAAGCGCTCAGCTCTCTGCCCTGCAGAGTGACTTGCAAAGTATGTCTGCTGCTGCCTCTGCCTGCATTTCGGACAGCGGTGGGGTTTTGGTGTCCTTTTACCCTGCTAAAAGTGAGGGGCTAACGCAGGCACCAGGCAGCCTCTCCTGTGCTCAGCCTCAGTAGCTCCTGGCGTTTGCTGCGAGCCCTGCTCACGACGCAGGGAGCTGGGACAGGAGGCCCCCGTCCCAAATAATCATTACAAGTCCCACATAAGCACTGGGGTGTGACAGACGCAGTAATGCCAAGGCATGCAGAGCAGGAAAGCATCAGGCATTCCGGGAGTTTTACTGTCAGAGAGGTGCAAACGGCCTCCTGCGGCTGCGGGGGGAGCGCAGCGCAGCCCTCGAGGGGCCCGAGCCACTTCATGTGCTCCATGCTCCTGGCTGAGGCCCGTAACGACGTGCCCAGCAGAGCCTTTAAAGCAGCTAACGGATGACAGAGCAGGAATCCAAGGTAAATTTTCAGAGCTGATGAGCGAAAAAGAGCTCCCATCGTTATGTACCGGCTGGGCACATTTAGGAGAGATTCACCAGGGTGCCATAAGCACAATTCCACATTATGTCAGTTTTAAGAGTGAAACTTCATAATCCTTGGCAACCGCTGCATCCTAAAAAGCAGGGCTTGAGAAGTTTCCACACCTGGCATATCCAGGAGACTGCCGCTGCTCAACCCTCGGGTGGCTCTGGGTGAGACACAGTCGTCCGAATGCTCACTGGCTGTGCGAGGCCAACGCGAGAACTGTGGCAGGTCGGGGGCAGCAGCAGGGGGATGAGATGGGGCTCACTCGGCCGACTGGCACCTGGCCCTGGCTGAGCTGCCTCCCAGCTCTGGCCTCCCTAACCTGGGGGGTACAACAGTGCAGTCCCTGTATGAGCCATGCTCATGTGGGTGACGACTCGTCCCGACCTTCTTGTGCACATGCTGGCAATAAGCACGGTAACAAGTCTGGAGAAATCTGAGGATTTTATCTAAAGTCTGTGTTTGAGGATCTCTTGAGGCTGCCACTGTGAGAGAGCAATGACAGCCCTGGCAGAGCGTGCAATGAGGGATGGGATGGGATGGGATGGGATGGGATGGGATGGGATGGGATGGGATGGGATGGGATAGGATTTTGCCCCATTCATGAGGCTCCTGCAGAGTTGCGTGCATGAGGACCCCCCAGAGGTTCCCCAAGGACAGCACGGTCCCGTGCCCCCTGCCCCGGGGAGGACCCGTGTCCCCAGTGCCCGCCAGCACAAGCTGCCCCTGCTTGGCTAGCTTGGGACTTGCATTTGCTAAAACCTGAACGGTTCAGATACAAAGAGCCTGGTGAGGTCTGACTCAGGCACAGTATATACAGGAAAGAAAATCAATTAAACATTCTAGAATTTTTAATTTTCGACAGCAGCTCATCTTGCACTAATTAGTGCAAATGAAGGGAAGGAGGGGATAGAGGAGGGAGAGAGCAGAGTTTAAACACTACAGTGACAGATGCATTTTATAGGTTTTAATGATTCATTCTGAGCTACATCACCTTTTCAAATACTTATTACCAGCCACTATTCAAAGGAATGTCTGTTTTCGGGGTTATACTCACGATAGGTCAGATCGAAAACTACTGAAGATAATAGAAAGACATTAAATGCCTTTGATGAGGGACGTAATTGACATGCTGAGAAATAAATCTAATTAAATTCCCAGTTATATGGGTATGTATATGCAAATGCAGGTGTAGAAAACATTCTGTAAGGTGGGCATGGTATCATGTTGAACCTAGCTCTTTTCTCTGATTGTTGATGAGGCATTGGTTAACTTCCTGCTTAGAATCAAGCAGGATTTCCAAATAGCAAATCATGACTCTGGCTGTCCTGTCCTCTCTGAGGGATGTTCCTGCAGCCAGTGTAGCAGAGGGTGCTGAACATCCATCTTGTGCAGGCTATGATCCTTTTATACTTCATACTGACATTTTAGACATGAACTCAGCTAAAATCCTTAAACTAGTTTTGAAGATTTTAGCCATATCAGAGTTATCTACTAAGTTTCTTAACTCTGTTTCACAAGGTTCTTGTAGACACTAGCAAAACACTCTTTAAGGCAAAAAGAAAAATCCGAGATTTCAGAGCAGAAATCCAGATCTTCAGTCCAGCTGAGTTATCACCTTGCTTTCTCCACCTTTCTAGTAGTCTGTAGGATCTTTGCATATTGCACTCAAAAGACCATGATCAAGCCTGATTATACAAATTACAGCACAGATGAAGTCTTACACTGTGGGTATCTCAATCACTGCTAGAGCTGGGTATCAGGGTACTTAAAAAAAAAAAAAAAAAGATAGCCAGAACTTCAATGTAAGTGACACAAATTTAGCCTCTTTCATTCCACTCTTTATTAATAGTCATTCTTAGATGGGATCAGACCCCAAATCCACTTAGTCCAGCTTGCTGTCTCTGAGGACAGCGAGCAATAGATGAACAGAAGAGAGAGTGAGAGCTGGAGGTCACGGGGATAATGTGTCATCACATAAATCTCCTTGTGATTTCCAATAACCAGGCAAAGACTAAAGCCAGCTCCAAGACAAGCTGCAATTCCACGGCTGCAAACCATCACACCACAAAGCGAGCATCCTTCCAATGTGCAAATTTCACATCCAGAGCCTGTCTTGTTTTCTAGGTGGCAGCTGGACCCAAAACAACCTTTGGCAAATGCAACACAACGTACATAAGCTGGTCTTTCCTCCAATTTCATCTGCAGTGATAATTAATGAATCTGACAAGCACCAGACGCTCTCTCTTTGCATCGTCTTTGAATGATTTGCCACACAAAGGGTACATCACTGCCTGAACACCTCGCCTACCACCGTGGTGAATATTTATACAGATTTGTCACCATGAGCTAGCATGATTTTGCAGTAATCTGCATTAATCTGCTATCTAGTGTTTAATTGCTCTTATCTGCTGCTGCAGAGAAAAAGAGCAGTTCATTAGGCAGAAGCAGTTCACTGGCAATGCATCTCCTCTAACCCTCGCCTTGGGCCGGAGGGTGTCAGACCCCACTCCCTCCCTTCTGTGGCTGTAGGGACCCATGGTCTGTGGATCACTGCTGCTGGAAATCCAGTGGATTCTGGGCTCCTCTGTGTGCTGCCCCCCACGATGGGGCTGCTGGCCATGCTGGCGCGCTGCCTGCGTGCTGCAACAGTGCCATCGCTCCAGTGGCAGCGGGGTGCGGGGTAAGTACAGCACTGACCACACACCTCTCCAGCACTCTTGCCAAGCAATTGGCACTCAGGCAGCAGAAGGCTTCAGCCAAGTCTTGCCTCAGACCAAACCTGCCCAGCCTCGTCCCACCCTCCCCTTTTCTCCCTGGGTCCCCAGCCCAGCAGCCCTCACTGCCCAGGTCAATGTGTGGCCTGGAAGCTTTTCCCCACAGCCTTGCCATGCATCGCCCCTACACACGCTTTCCCTGAGGACCTGACTTGCGGCAAAAAACACAACACGAGGGGCTAGTTAATTCAATTGGCTACTGGCTCTCGTTCTTCATGCTAAGAATGTGAAGTATGTGCCTGCCAAAAATAACAATACCGTATACACAGATACAACTTAGCCATCAGATAGGAAAAACCCAGCAGCTTCCCGGTGAGAGATGTGAATACAGCCCTTCTGAAACAGAAGGAGCAGAGAAATGTAATATCTACATAACTGGGTTTTCTCTGCTGTGTGCTCCAAATGACACCTTTTGCTCAGAGGCCCTTAGGCACAAATCAGGGTAGCTGGGATGTGTAAAATAATATGTTTAGTTTTGGGGTAATAATATGTCTTTCAAATGAGAACAGCCTATTGCTGCAAGCTTCAAAGAAGCAGTCAGTGCACTTTTTAAAGCCCAAATAGGCATTTTATGATGCAAAGGATAAATCTGTCAGTAAAGATACTCGTAAGTCAAGTAAATACAGCTGTTCTCTTACATGAAGAGCTAGATATTAGTACTGTGGGGAAAATTCTGCCCTCTCTTAAAAGGGAGCAGAGAAAAAGGGAAAAACAGAAAGGGAAAAAAGGTGAAGTGATTTTCTACTCCCTGCAGCAGCGAGCTGCAATCAGGTACACCTTGACTGGGGGCAGGCTCCAGCACTGTTACTGTCAGTGCAAGTGGTGTGTGTGGTGGGGGAGGAGGACGTGCCAAGTGCAGCCCCCTGGAAACAGTCTGTTTGCTCCATCTGAGCACCACCTGGTCCTTCAGCACAGCTCCTTTGGGAGCAGCAAATTCCTCAGATCTGTGGCAAACAGGGAAACGCTGATGTGGCCTAGGAGTCATGTGGATGTCGTGTGATACACAGGAGATGTTGCCTTCCAGAAAGGCAGAGCAGTAATGTGGGGACGGAAAGGGACACCAGGTAGCAGCAATTTAACACTGGCACAGTTAGGCAATATTCAGAGAGTAGCCAAGAAGGCAAAACTATTTGGTCTCAAACTTTTTTGGTGCTCCACTCAACAGTACAGGTAGAGAAATTATGATGAGTAAAATGAAAAAGTTCATGGGTCAAGATAAAGACAGGGAGATCACATACCATTTACCATCATGGGTGAAACAAACTTGGGGAAAATTAATTTAACTTATTACTAATTAAAAACAGAGTTGGACGGTGAGAAGCAACAACAACAACAACAAATACACAACCAAACAACCAAAACCCATATTTCCTACCTCCCCCTGCCCAAGCAGGGCCAGGCCTGGGGTTGTGCCAGTGCCCCCCTGCTCCTCTCTGCTGCTCCTTGCCCTGCTCCCCCATGGGCCTACCCGGGCTGCAGGGGAATCTCTGTGCCTGGAGCCCCTCCTGCCCTCCTCCTGCCCTGCCCCGGCTGACATCTGTGGCCCCACGGCAGCACCAGCGGCACTGAGGGGCTTCGCTGTGCTCTGCAGCGGGGCTTGGGGCCGGCTGGGACCGGCACGGGGCAGCCCTGGCCTCTCCTTGCACAGGCCCCACCGGGACCTGTACACAGGGAGGTTGCCATTCGTCTGTCCAGTACAGCCCAGTCTTAAGTTATGTCCCTACGTTAGAGACACAAACGCATACACAAAATTTCATTTTTCTATAGAAATGAAGGCCTAATGATGCACCTAAGTTAAACCCAGGCAATTTACTGAAATCATAGAATCACAAAGGTTGGAAAAGACCTCCAAGATCATCTGGTCCAACCATCACCCTACTACCAACATCACCCTCTAAACCACGTCCCTAAGCACCAGGTCTCATTTTTCCTTGAACACCCCCAGGGACAGTGACTCCACCACCTCCCTGGGCAACCTGTCCCAGTGCCTGACTACTCTTTCTGAGAAGAAATGTCTCCAAATTTCCAACCTAAACCTCCCCTGGTGCAACTTGAGGCCATTCCCTCCAGTCCTATCACTAGTTACCTGTGAGAAGAGGCCGACCCCCAGCTCCCCACACCTCCTTTCAGGCAGTTGCAGAGAGCAATGAGGTCTCCCCTGAGCCTCCTCTTCTCCAGACCAAACACCCCCAGTTCCCTCAGCAGCTCCTCACAGGCCTTGTGTTCCAGGCCCTTCACCAGCTTCGTAGCCCTTCTCTGGACACGTTCCAGGGCCTCCATGTCCTTCTTGTAGTGAGGGGCCCAAAACTGAACACAGTACTCGAAACAAATGCTTGAAGAAGCAGAGTTGGGATTGTTTCTTCTGCATCAGGCCTAATCTGCTTAATCTTTTAAAATGTCCAGAATGTGAATACCCTCCCAGCCTCCCCTCGGCGCACTCCCATCAGATGAAGAAGCCTTCTCTGCAGCTCCCCACGCACACGCCAGCCCTTTGAGTGTTGCCAGGAGGCTTTCATGGAAAAGGCTACTGTCTCCAGGACAGCACATAAGGGATTTAAGTTGGATCACAAAGGAATGATAAAGCATATCATTGTAATTACAGAAATAGGCTTATCCTGTGGGTTTTTCCTTCATAAAGCAAGCTGCCAAGGGAGCAGTGCTCTCGCGAAGAGTGCGGCAGGAGCGGCCGCTCCCTGGCCAGGCCTGCGCCGCCATGGCGCGGTGCCCGCAGCCTCACTGCAGCAGCCAGCGCTCAGCCCCGTGGTGGCTACGCAGCCAGCGCTCGTGTGGGCAACTCCCCTGCCACCAGCTCCTGCTGTAACACCATCACATCCTGGTGCGGCTGCCTGCACGAGAGGAGCCGGGGTAATTGGGCCTGGATGCAGTGCTTGTTTGCAGAGGAGGTTCTAAGGAGTAAGGTTTTAGCACATGTTTGTTCGGGATTAGTCTGCCTGTAATTGAATGAGCTTCAATGCTGCGGGGCTTGTTCCTCCAGAACAACTCCAGAATAATTAAATAACAAATAGGAGACCAAAAAAAAAAAAAAAGCTGTGGGATTATGTGAGCTTCAGATGTGTGCTGTCCCTGTACTTTTTTGCAGTCCCAATGCTGCATAAGACAGTTCAGCAGCTGCTCAGCCTGCACTAGCAGGCAGGTGGGGATGCTTTAAATCCCCACTTGTGAGTGGTGCTCCCAGTTGCTCTGATGTGCTGACGCTTCAAAAGCAAAAGATGAGATAATGACAACTCACTTCGATCAGGAAGCAATTCAGTTTGTGTGGTTTTGAATTGTGTCTGCAACAAAGAAACCACATCACAAAGCAGCTTTAAGCAGAATGAGCAATGGAAGAGCCAGAGAAATAACAAAACTCTATCCGATCCAGCACAACTTTTCAGGCAAGCTTTTCTAGAGAGAAGACCAGTTAACAAATTATCATAATTTTGAAGTATCTTAAAAATATTTACTGGTTACAATTCTTGCTAGCAAACAAATAGTAGATAAAGTCCCCAATTCCATCTTCTTCATTTGCTCAGTAGTCTTTCATTTGAACAAGTTCCTACCGGGTTGTATTTCCTGTCCGTAGCTTCCACCCAAAGATAATAATTTCTGAAGAGCTTCAGAAAAATCGGATAGTGTTTTTTGAGTTATGGGAGGAAAGGGAAACAATATGCTTTTCCCATATGTTGTGATTGAAATGTTGCATTTGCATAAGTCAAAACCAGCTGTACCTATAAAATTTTTAACTTATGTTGATTTATTGCCCTTACTGAGGAAGGAAAAACAAAATACATCTCAAGACTCAGTGGATTTTGAGTTAGGATATGAATGGTTAGGTCTGGCATATGTGCACTGCAATATTTTCTAGCGGGGTTTACCCAAAGCTCTTGAAGAACATTTTAGCTTGCAAAGCATGCACTGATCCAGTATTCCTAGCTGAGGGTGACTGCATTAAAAGATACTGAGCATTAGTTTGCACCCAGAAACAATATTATTGCTTATTATTTATTCTTTAGTAGTGTTTAAATGTTCCACAATCATTTGACTCCAAGTTCTGATTGTATCTTTACTTGAGTAGCACCAGTGATAGCCTAGTTGGTTTCAGTGGGACCACTGACAGTAAGATGCTACTCAAACTGACTCTGGCAGTGTGACCTCTCAAAAGCCCTGCCCCAAAGATCATAACATGTTAAAAGCAGATACAAGCAGACACAGTGTGGAAATAAGGCAGGGAACAGAAACAGACACAGAGAATGCAGGACACTTGAATGACACACCATTTCCTGTACAAACACGGGAATTGTTTAAAAGCAGATAACTAGTTTTCAAAATCTATTTTAATATATAGGCTTGAGAACATCCTGGCTTCTCACAGAAAGCAGCATATTTTGCACTCAGATTTTTTTTAATTTGGAGTCCTGATCGTTCGGTTCCCTCTCCTGTCTTCCATTTTTCATCTTAGATGCAGTAAGACGAACTCGCACAGCACTGGTGTTCCCTTCTCCTCTTCGTGTACTGTCAGAGAAGTCACCCTACAAGTAAGTGATGCTATCTTGCTCCTCTCTCCCTGTCACTGCAGTGAGATAGGAAAGGGAGCTATACTCCAGAGCAGCTGAAATCTGGTCATTGTGAAGTGAGACACAGAAATCTCCATGAGTTTTGATGGGGTGGGTTAGCAAATGACACAGAGAAGACTGAGTCACTCCACTCATCTCCGCTTGTAGAGTGCTTTGAGTTACTTTGGGAAACTAGTTCATTAGTGATTAGAATCTGCAACAAGATAGTAGTTAGTTATCAGTAGGACACCGGGATAATGCTGAAAGTAGGGGTTAAAGAACTGTATTTTTGTCAGCAGGAAGATTATACAATCAAAATCCCATCTTGCTTGAGAGATCTCAGAAAGGGAATAAGCCCATCACATAGCCATTAAAGAAAATATCAGATTAATGCTGAAATGAACTAAATGATACTGAGCTATAGCCACTGAAGTGTAGCACACAGCCTTGCAGAGTGTTAGGCTTTGACACCTTGTTGCCTTCTTGCTCCCAGAACTTATTTTGCAAATAAAATCCTGGGGGGGGTTGAGAAGTAATTGGGGTCTGCATGAGAAAGCTTGACTGCCCTCACTGCGGTGGTCAGGGTACTGAGGGCACACAGGATTGGCCCTGGGACTGCAGTTAGCGCAGCTCTATCTATTCGGCTTTCTGTTCCCTACCCCATGCTCTGCAGGTTTTGCTTTTGCTGGCAAAAGTTGTTTTCTCAGTGTCAAAAAATGAGCCAAAGTCTACAGTGTAAAATGATTTTTTTCACCTCTCTCACCTTTCCATGGCAATTGGCAGGATTTGCAGGTTTCACTTTAGGTGTCAAGCTGCTTCCAGAGGCAACTCCCAGACTCTTAAAAATCAATGAACTAGATACAGTGAAAGCTCAGGAATTTCTTGCTTCATCATGTACCATACAGCATATAATGGTGTTTTAAAAGAAATAAAACAACACGTATACATAAACCTACCCAGAATTACAGCATCTCTGTGTTTTGGAGTGCTGAATTTCTGGGGAACTTGACAACATGTCTGCCTGCATTAAGGCCAGAACTTATTAGCATAGAGGTTATCAGTTAGGAGCTGTCCTCAACATTTAGCCTGTGGCTTGAGTGGAAATGAGGGGATTCACAAGTGTGATACCAGCATTAAAGTTCAGGAATTGCTTTGGTCAACATTGAGCGTCACCTCACCTACATGTCCTGGAGAGTACTGGTCCGTTGCAGTAAGCTGTGGAGTAGAACTGAACCTGTGGTGAGACCCAGTCAAAATAAATAAATAAATAAATCGAATAACCTCAGGTTAATTCCAAACCTGAACTTCTTAGTGCAAAAATGTAAACAAGCTCTACTCATGTGCCTGTTCAGCAGCACAGGGGCTCTTGGAGACCCAAATCTTTGGGGGAGCTGGGCTGGAGGTGGGTACAGGCAGGTGCTCTCCCGCCTACAGTGTCCATACCCTGTTGAGGAAGGAACTGGGGGGTTTCCATCTACCTCTCTCATCTGACATACTGGGAAGGGACAGGTAATAAGAAAACAAGTGACTTAAAGGAAAAAAAAACCAACCAACTGAAAAAAAAAGAACTATCGGACAGGAAGATGTTTACTCATTTGGCTAGAAAAGAAAATCTGAGCTACCTATTCAAGCATTTCAAGAAAATCTGTTTTCCTCTGTTGGTGGAGTAGTGAATCACCATTTATTTACATAAGGGAAGCAGCACCTTACAGTAAATGGATGAAAGTGGAGACTAATTTGAAAGTGTCATTTTGTGAAAGATACCAGTAGCATTTGTGACACATTCTAGTTTTTTGACCATCTGGCAATGGCGAGGGCTAAAGTAATGTATAACCTCGAGAGACCCCATTTGTAGCAGGAACTGCTTTAGACTTCAAATTTTTAATGGAGTGAGACCTCAAATCAATGCCGCCCTAATAATGCAGAATGGATTTGGGCCAGGACACAGCGCTGTTTATACTGGCTTTCTCTGAGAGGCCAGAATTACAAATAGAGAGACTAAACCTTTCTCCCCTAAATTGAAAAAGATCTGTTAATAATTATTGTGTACCAAGAGAAAAATCCAGACCTCTCTAGAGACAAAGGAACAGGCAAATACAACCAGGAGGTCATTAGCTTAAGCTTTGCAATTGCTATCCAAAGGGTCTCTTTTTCAAACCTGCCAGGAATTTCTTTACAGCAGTTCAGCTATTCCAAAAGTGGTCTGCTCAGATATTGCAAGGCAGAGTAACACACAAAGACATGGGGAAGAAGACAGGAAATCTAGCAGCAGATCTTAGTGTGAGTCCAATGACAAGTGTCTGAGGAACAATGTGGATAGGTGACTAGCCTAGGAGTGGGGAAGTGGTCTGGGATGAGGAGAGCTGAAATGAGTTTCTACTGCTGGGGCAAGTGTACGACCAAGTCTGCCTCAGTTTCCCCTTTGCAAAACAGGGGTAATGACAGTGACCTTGTGAAGTCTATCCCCTGATCCCAACACACAGCACAGATGGGAAGAGCTTACACAGGGCAAGTGCTGCTATTTCGGGATGAGGGAAGTGAGGCACTGAGCAGCTGAGTGACTTATCTGCAGGCACACAGCGAGTCAGCGGCAGCTCCAGGAATAGCACACGGGTCTCTCGGCTCAACAGGAACAGATAATGCTTAATAAAGAATTTAACGCAACAATTAAGGGCACACTTCCTCCACCTTTACATTAAGCAAGGAATTCCACTGTCTTCTCTGGAGGTGAATACTATTCAAAGTGAATCAGGGGTGCAGACCTGGGACTGGGAGAACTGCTTTGGATGAACAGCTTCACTTGAAGTGTTTTAGCAAGCAAAAACCAAAGTCAGTGCTGAGGTTTAAGATTTGCAAGCACGTGCTGACATACTGAGGTCACTGGAAATTTTGTCTGTGAGGAAACCTACTGTATAATTAAATTTGCAGTTTCCTTAGTGGGACCGTCATTTCCTTCCATGAACAAAAAGATAAATTTCTTAGATATTCTGTCATGGAGTCTTCTAATGTAACGAGGCTTGACAGACTGAATAAGTAACTCCACAGCTTTTAAGAATAATCTTTTTGATAGCAGTGATTCCCTGAGATGATAACCTTCCTAAAGACAACTAAGGAGTCTACCAATGAGCTGAGAAGCATGGTTTTGCCAGCCGCAGAGGAATTGCAGTCGTGACCTTGTCCAGCCTCTCTGACAGGATTTTGGCAATGACTGCAGGAATTGGAGGCTCGGGAGGAAACGCAGACTTCCTGGTTGAAGTGCCAGTTGATAAGCAATTCAGCAGGAGTCCCTGGGCCAAGCTGGAGGGGATGTGGATGGCAGCAGTACATTCAGATAAGAAGAGAGTAGTGGTATTGTCACAAAGGTGTCCTTTATCTGAGGCAGTTGCAGAAGAAGAGGTCTTTCAGGAAGACCTCTTCTGAAATACGGCTTGCCCGTAACAAAATACCTGTAGATCATTTTATTCTTTCTGTGATGCAAGTTAGGCAACAACTTTTCAAAAATCAACCAATTAGCAGGTTAGAAGATACCGAAGACTTCTATGTTTGCTTCCTCTGACAAATCCCATTTGTAGCTGCCATTTATATGGACGGGGCTGCTGTCCTCCAAGTACCAGAGCAAGGATTCGGGCTTACAGCTGAAAAAAACACCTCTGGCTTTTTTTTTTTTTAAATTATAAATTAGAATGGCCAGATGAGCCCTGGATCCATGAGGGCATGCAGTTATTCACACAAACAGTCCCGTTTATGTCCTCGGGTAAGAAGGTTTAGTAGCCTAGGAATTATAACCGAATTCGAACCTGCATGCAGTCGCCACCAATTTCATCACAGTCCTGATTCAACAACAGCACACAAACCATCTTTATCAAGGAGCGTAGAGTTACAGAGTTACAAAGACACAGGGCGGGAGGTTTGCACAACAGCCTCTTTCAGCAGCTGCTCATGGTCGCAGAGAGAAAGCAGACTGTTCCGTCCCCGTCCCCTCTGCCCCTCCCCTCTCTGACTCAAAGGTCACCCCAAGAAGCAAAGCAGATCACCCTGTATATCCAGGTTCCTCCACATCTGAGGCAGCTCATAAAAAATATTTTTCTGGAAGCACAAACTAGAAGTATCTATAAAGAAACAAGCTAAAAAAAAAAAAAGCCCAGTTATGCCAGGTACTAAGCCAGATTAAGATGTTCTTCAGCTATGCTCAGAGGAGCCTCGTAGTCTGTACTGACCCCTGACATCAAGAGAGGCAATTCATGCTCTTTGGGGCATTCAAATGTACCTTTGGCAGAAAATGACCCTCAGTACTGGAACACTAGCAGGACTTGCCAAGTTTGAATGCTGTGCTGTAGCTGGGAATCACCCTGTTGCATCTCACTCCTACGAGACTAGGCTGGTCCTCTGCTCACTACAGCCAATCTTTTGGGGTGGCACCAAGCCCTAGCTGTTAAATATCCAACCACGGAGGTTTCACTTATGGTTTAGTGAGCCAGGAGCCATGCAGGAATGGGTCATTTTTGCCTACCACGTCTCTCTTAGTCTGCCTATCCTAAAGCAAAGAGTCTCCTGCATCATGGTTCTTTTCCCTTCAGTACAAAATCAATCCTAAATTGACCTGCATTGAACTCTGGTTATGGGACAGTTGAACACAAGCAGACCTGTAAACCCGTGTCAGAAATGCTCAGTACTGCAGCTGAGAACAGACTTTCAGAAGAGTGGATACCCAGCCTCACAGCAGGCATTAGGGTCTCTGGATCCAGCTAATGTGAAAAGCAGTCCAGCTCCAAATATGTTTTAAAAGCTGGGCCTGCAGTCTTACGGAGCTGCCTGCATAAAGCAGCCAAATCTTGAGAAAATGGGGCATCCTCTGCGGGAACCAGGCTTGTCTGAATGTCTGAACAGGTGCCACATGTATGATAAACGCTTCCAAAGCCAGTTTTTCCCTTTTTACATCTGTTTGGTAGCTTATACGAAATAAACCATTTTTTCCTGCTAATTGAGTTCATGTAACAAATTTAGTTAAAATAGAATTCTTCTAGGGAAACGGATGAAGTTACCCACAAGATCTATATAGCTGAGTCCCAGGAGAAGATACTTCGTTACATCTGAATACTGTTTTCTGACAGGCTGCAGTGGCGCATTCTCCTGGCAGGGGTCCCTCCATAAATCACTTACTACTGAGTGTAAAAAAATGAGTATTTGGTATGTTACCATGAGATTCCTTGGCAAATCTATGTGCGAGAGAGCTACTTCACGTGCCTTGGCAGCTATCTATTGATAAGGAATGAAAGATAAATTCACAACTAGGACCGTTAGGAATGTGAGAGAGACAAATGGTTCTCTGATCACTGTGAAGCTACTTGGGGATAGAGAAAAAAATTGTCAGCAAATTTCCGTGAGCCAGAAATGCATTCCAAGAGAATCTGAAACGTATCTGTAACCTCATCCTGCCAGAGTGTGAAGGATTTGGATTTAAGCCCCAATCCAGCAAAACACATCAGAGTGAACATGAACTTAAAGCATACAGCAACTTCAGGGCCATGGAAAGGGGTACAAAGCATACAAAAGGGAAACCACGAGATCCTTTTTGCCATTTGTCCATAGCTGGAGAGCAGGAAATATGGTCATCAAACAGAAAGCAACATAGTTCTGACAGCTACCAGCAAATCTGGTCATGCAACACGTAATTAGACTTTTGGGCCTTATAGCAGTAAAACATTATACAATCCAGAACACCAGAACACTGCTGTATTTTGAAGAAAATTCCTTTTTTTGTGCATGTGTGTGTGTGTGTGTGTGTGTGTGGACAGTGTACTCACAGTTGCATTGCTGGCTGCAGACCACCATGCCCATTAGTATCAAGCTGTTCTGACCTAAATCGTACCTCAAAATGGACCTTGAGGAAACCCTTCCTGCAGTCACTGCCTTCCCATGTCTCAGACGGAGGCAGAAGGCAGTATTAGAAGGAGTGGCACAATAATCCTGCTTTTGTACTCATAGTAGGAACAAAATTTCAGTGCGTGACCTTCATGTGTAACAGTCCACACAGCTGGATAGCTGCAGTAAGCCTGTTTGTCTAACTTCATTTTGAGTCAGTACCATCACTCCCATTAATGATCTTCGTTGTAGTTAGGAATGAATAATCTGCTGTTATCATACCACAAAACTAAGCGCGTGCCATGGTACGCCAGATGTTAATGGCATTGTTGTATGGGAATATATGGGAGCATAATGGCACCTCCCTGGCTCTGCCAGCAGTTGGCAGTCCATATGGTGGTGGCACACACCCCATACTGATGGATGTTCAGCAGATGCTCTTCAAGAGCTAAATAATGCAAACAGAGGCTGGTGAGATCGATATACAGCCCTCATGGTTCAGGCACTGTTCAAAGCCAACAAATGCAGTAAGTCGATGGGGGAGGGACAGCTTAAAAAAAAAAAAAACACAAAAAAATGAATAGTCTTAAAGAAAAGACCCAGAAAAGCTTTTGGCATTTTAAATAAGCAGTTACAGGTACTGCTGAAGAGAGTTACCCTTTGTTACAAAGCGTCTGCACTTTTATTAGATATATATACAAATATTCTGGAGAAATTTCTTTTTAAAAATTAATTCTTTTCCTTCACAAATCTTTATTTGTCTACCTTTATCTGAGATTGTCTTCAAGACATCACTGTGTGTGTGTTTGTGCATATGTATGCTTATGCGTCCACAAAGTGCTTTCTCTCTTGTCTGAAATCATTGGGTCCCTTGGGACTAGGACCTTCAACTGGTGTGAATGTAACTCCTCAGCTCCTCTGCACTGCTCATACAGTTACATAAAACTACCAGAATCTGGATCTTCCTTGGAAAATGTTAGACTATTTTTATTGTTGTGGTTAAAGAAAAACGACCTCTCTGCTCATATCAATATTTTAGAGCATCTTCAGTGGCTGAAATTAGGTCAGGCGCAGCAAAACTGCTGGTAGTTGAGGTGAAATAAAGATCAGTAAGGTTACCTGAGACATAGACAGCACAGCCAGCAGCAATCATAATATTAGCACAATATGCATCAAAATCCGCTTATATGTAGGAGTCGCAAGGAATGGAAACAAATACTAAAGCCCACACAGAAGACATAATTTATGATTCATGGGATGAGACAGGAATGCAATTTTCAGAAGAACACCACTGAAAACAAAACAATCTAAAGGAAAATGCATTAAGTATCAGTCCATTGGAAGGCAAAAGGCATATGAGCTGCCAGCATCGCCCTGTACCTCCTCCATTTTGATATAGCAAGCAGCCACAGGGAAATAAAAGTTAGAACTTAATATCCAAGGTCGTTAGTGTTCTCAATAACAGATTATCCTTGAAAACATGTTAAAGAAGGAAATTGTTTTAAATATAAAATTGGAATAAGCCGAAATTAGCCCATAAACTTGAAATTAAAAAAAAAAAATCTTCTATGCATTGCTAACATTTGTTAAAAAGAGCAAAAACTGTAAGGGGTTTAATGCTTAATGTGAATTAACTCAGCCATGTGTATTACATAGCCAAAGCCAGAGAAATGGCCATCTAAATTGATTCTGGAACTGGTAGGCCTGCAGCAGATTTGCAAATGATAATGCGTATATTAATAGATACTTTCACTAATTTCACTAATGACTAATTTTAATGAGAAATTTGGCTTTCTAGATGAACAGAAACATTCCCATTCCATCACTTGTACACGTGCCAAGAATTCCACATCCCAGGACAGAGGCTGAAGCAGCCACAACACAGACTTGTCCCTCGAAACCCACGGCCACTGCTGCCGACAGGGTCACTCCGCACCCCTGGGGAGCTGCAGGGGAGTTATGTCTTGCAAAATGATGCTTGGTTCAAGCAAACAGATCCCTTGCAGCTTTAAGGAACAGGTAGCTAATGGCATCTGTTCATGGAGTTGCTGGGGAAGCAGACACATACTGAATTAGCTGACAGACTGAATACAGACTCCTCAAAAAGCTGCAGAAAGCAGCCCCCGAGCTGCATGCACAAACCAGGTGCTTGTGCAGTCCTGCGCCCTGCTCCTTGCATGAGGCTGGGATACTGCTTGCAGACAGGCTCTGAGCTGCCCCAGGGGAAAGGCGGCCAGCAGCACAGTGCAGCTATGTCCGATTTATGAAGCAGGCACAACAAGGGATTGTCTGTGCCACAGAAAAACTCCTCAGTCCGCGTCCTCCCACCATGCAACTCCATCAGCCAAGACTGGCCCATGTTTGCAGTCCAACAAGTGACACAAGGACCTGGAAAACTCTGATAAACTCCCTGTGTCAGGGTCCAGAGGAAAGCTACCAAAAAAGAGCAGCCTGGTGCGCTGGAGAACGGTGATCCTGCATGCAGTCTCTGTATTCCTACAAGGTATTGTTAAAGAAATAGAAACAAAAATTCTATTTCCAGACTGTCCAATTGGCTTTGCCAGTTACCGCACAACCACACGGATACCCTGACTGATGTCCTGCTCTACCATTTTAGTCTCGTCTTCTACCACCTCAAAGTTTCAATGTAAACCCTATGTCTGAATGAACGGAGAAATTATTTCAGCTGTGGTATTAACTCCAGGATCTTAAAGCTTTTTTTTTTTTTTTTTTTCTAGATTTGCTTTATCTTGCAACTGAAATAACTTTACAGTGCACACATGCAGAGGCTCGTTATCTCTGCCTCTGCCTTCAAAAGACTCTGGGAGTTCCTCAGACCCATTCAAAACCTTTTCCACTTTCAAGTGCCACCAAACATTATTCGCTAACTGTAGCATGAACATCCAGACACAGTGGCTGTGTCTGATCTTTCTGGGCATCAAACTGTTCCTTCCTTCCTTCCTTCCTTCCTTCCTTCCTTCCTTCCTTCCTTCCTTCCTTCCTTCCTTCCTTCCTTCCTTCCTTCTTTACATACACTGTATTTTTTTTTTTAATCTCTGCTTTCACATTTCCTTCTAACTAGGAAGTTTTTCTGGCCAGCATAATTTTGTTTGTATTTGTATAATTGTGCTTTCGTGGGCATTCACTAAACCATCCTTGAAAATTTCCAGCTTTTATTACATCGGTGTGATCAGTCAGAAATGCTGACAACTGCTGCAAACTTTGGAAAAACAACAACAGCTGGTGACTGAGGTTGGAAGGGACCACGGGAGGTCTTCCAATCCAACCTCCTGCTCAGAGCAGGGACAACAAGGAGTCCATGCCTACGAGGTGCCTTATTCCACACGCACTGAGGAAAGGTTCAGATTATGAACATCTAGGAAACAGCTACCACATCTGAGATAACTTGTCCCTCACACTGAAATGCAGTATTTATCTCTCCAGTGAAAAGCTTTCTCTTAACCAGCCGCTTTCTCTTAACCAGCCCCTTCAGCCCAGAATCAGGCAGCATGCTCTCCCTCTTTAGTCAGTGGATGAAAACTTAAAATAATCCTGATTGTTAGGTAAAAGGTGGTGGATATTTCCTAACAGTTCATAGTCTCTCTGCTACAAAATGACATGGCATTAGTTTTTTCTCACATTCTACCCATGCAAAACTTTTTTTTTTTTTAGCATTTTTTTTTCTGCCCAGGCATATATCAGCGTTTCTGTTTTTTTCACATCTGAGATCATATACAATTCCTCAAATTATTTGGACTCTAGCATTACCCTACAGATAGCCCAAACCATGACCTTTACATTTCCATTTGTGATTGAATTTGTCATAGCACTAATGTTTAATCCGTAAAATGCTTTACTGGAGCTAGCTACTCGCCAGTCTTTCACACAAACACAGATCACGGTGCAAGCACTCAGCAAGTGGGAAGACAGAATTCAGAGAAATGGTGGGGTCTCCCCTCTTCATTCTTCCCACATACCTCCCAAGGAGCATTCCCGTAACTATTAGCCATAATCCTATAAATCAACAGTGAATTTGGTCATGACAGCTGTGCCACCTTGTTTTATATATTACCCTGAAACACTTTCTGCTAATTTCAGCTTTATGAAAAAATCAAAAAGTCTTTACAGGGTTCATATATTGACCTAGTGACTTGTACGTCTTTGCTTTTTGTTAGGCTATGTTCTTGCTTTCCTCCTTCCCTGTGAAATAGGTAACTAAATTTCCTTTAAGAGGAAGAGACATTAAGTCCAAACACCATAGAGCAGTTTACATGCACAAGGAAAGGCTTAAAGTTTCCCTCTAATGGCCTTGACTAGATCTGGGTGCTCTTGGTCCCAGGGAACCGTCCCACTGCTCTCTGAAGCTGCAGCCCCCAACACACACAGCTGGTGACCCCATGGGAAGGAGTCTTGTGCCTTTTTCACAGCCATTAGGCATGAAGCTAAATTGAAGCTGTCAGAGAGAGCACTATGCTAAACTGCTTACTGATGCTAATATTAAGCTCTAGACTCATAACCTTCAAAGTTTTTCACAGCAGACCTCATAGTGCAACCTGCCAAACAGCAAGGACTTGCGTCCTTTCTATTTATTTGTGTGGGCTACCCATATTCTTAGATCTTCTTCAGGGGAAGCTCAGCTGCAGGAATATGAAGTTTCCCTCTCTTAAGCTCGTAGCAGGAGTCAGAGAAGGCCTAATACACGTCTGTGGTGTACAAAGCAAGGTGAATCAAGTGTAGGTGATTTCTTTTTTCCAAAACAAATGGGAAGCAGAAGCTGCTGTGTCATCTTACTCATTATATCCCAGTATTTAACCTGAGCCTGGACCTCAGAAACGGCAAACCTGGGTGGAAAAGCAAATGGTGTTCCAAGGTAAGCTGAACCAGACTCCCACCACATAGACCACAGTGATGGGCATTCATACATGCTGGCCGTTCCCATACTCTTGGCACTGAAGACAACACTTTCTGTTTGCCTAACTTCCTCCACAGCTAATTTAACCAAGAAGAAACCTGAGCCCCTACATTTAAATGGACTCATCAAAAAGAGGGCTTGCTGACATTTACAGTGAAACCTCTGAGGAGACGTCCACTGTATCTATCAGCAACCCTGAGGATTCCTTGATCCTTCAACCCAAAACTATAGTCTCAGTTCTACCTCAAAGGCAGAATATGTGCATATTCTGGGCTTTTATAAACAATAAATATATAAATGTAGATTATTCACTGAACTGGTTCTTGTTGTGAGTTAAATTCTAAGCAAAAGAAAATTGAAATGGTGGGGAAACCACTGAAAAGAGTGTAATATAAAGGGTAGCATTAGACTTCGGTTGAGCACAGCCCATGAGGACTAGGAAGAGTCACTCCAATGAAAAGCAGAAACCTAACATGCATTTTGTAAGTGATGCCAACCTTAGATACTGAAATACTACTGCAGATCTGTCACAACGCCTACTCTAAATTCCCCAACAGTGCCATTTTATAGGAAGTACGACTTTTCTTCTGTTTGTTCACTGTGTTCCATGCTGCAGAGAAGATTAATGGTCATACCAAGGTCCGTGGCACTGCTGAACCATGGCCACAGCAGCGCTCCATGCATGTGTGGTGGATCTGTCTGATGCCAGCACTGTCCCACGCGGGGACTCACTGTGGCTGCTGCACCTGCAGTGACTGACGGCTGAGGCACAGGCTGACTACAAACCTTCCTGCTGACTTGATGTACGCTGGCATAATTCCTTTGTTAGTCTGCTGTCAGTAGAGAACTTGATCATCCCATTAGTCCACAGTATTTTTTTTTTAACAGAGACCACTAACTGGCTTTTGGTTGGTGACAAAATGAATTGTCCATGTCAATAACAGCAAGGAGCATGATAAAGATGAGACAAGACTGGGGGATAGGCAACTTCCATATTCTTCAAATGCAGCTCACCTTAAATTGATAGTTTATCATATTAAGGATAAGAACATTACGGACATCTTAAACTGAAAACATATAAAGCTGTGATAGTTGTGAGCAAATTGAGAAGGTGATGGTTGTCTAACTTTATGGAAAGACAAATGGCATTAGGAATTTCTTCTGCTGGCATGGTTACTGAAAACACAGCACACCAGAAGAGTCCTAAATAGCTCATTTAGGAGACCATTTGAACTTGTTTAGATCTAAGGATGCTCTTAAAATCATCCCTGGTAAGCAAAAATTGCCTCCCCACCACGAACAACAAAGAAACCAACAACCTTGTGGAGTAGCTTAAGGTTAGCTGGGGCCTTCTGCAAATACAACTATCACGTGCAAGCCCACTGCTGTGTGTAAATCCAAAGGCACATGCCACTCGCCTCTTACACCAGTATGGGTTTAGGTGTCATCAGCTCTGGATATTTCTCAAGGAAAATATTCCAGAGTTCCTGTAATTAATGCTGTTACCACTGTTGAAGCAGCAGATGATGTACAGAAGCCAACTCTGAATGCCGCATGGAAGACAGCATCTAGTACAAGGGTGTTGTATAGTGTCCAACATAACTGAGAAACCATATTTGGACCAAACACATCAGTTTTAACACAAGACTGCTTTTCTGCAGGAACAGAACTTTAATTCTGTATGCAGAACAGACAGGCTCTTCTTTTCCAGTCAGGCATAAGAGACCTACAGCTGCAAGGAGTTGTTTACTACATTCAAAAGGGTGAAGGGTAGACTTGTCATTTCTTGGACTCCTCTCTATGTGTTTTAAACCCAAGACTTAAGCTGAGACTACTAAAGCATCCACTTGCTCTTACAAATGCTGCATTGCAGATCTTCTTTGCTTTGCAGGTCACAACACTGAAATGGTGCCAGAATCCTTCGTACAGAAGCTTGGGGCAGAAAGCCCAGGTTTCATCTCACACTGCCTCACTTGGTGTCCCAGTGGCAACAGCACAGCGATGACATGAAACTGAGTTTAGCAGCAAATCTTGGTCTATACCAGTGTCCCCCAGATTCGAGTTAGGTTGCTAGATACGACACTCAAGAACTTAGAACAGATTACAGAAAACAGCAAGTACGAAAGTGAAGCACATGAAGTAAAATCTCTTCAGAAAAAAATATTCAAATTTCATTACAAGAGATGTCAAGACACTAACTTTGAGCAAATGGCTGAATGTAACATGATTTTGGAAATCTGAACCAAAAAATTAAGGAGGGCACCAGAAAACATAATACCAACATAAGGTGAGACATTCCCAACCTAGCTGATCGATAACTTGAAAATGATACAAAGACAACTGGCAATAGATCAGCAGTAGACTTTTCCCTTAAGCACCATGATAGAAATTTAATCAGATACAGCACCTTTCAAGATACCAATGCAAGCAATTTCTGAAAAGATGAAAGATATTTCTAATAAACAGCTGGCAGAGTAAATATTGAAAAGTAGAAAGGAAAACAAGCACACAATAGATGCAAGTTTACACGAGAAAGTTCAAGTCATGCTGGTTCCTGCTGCTGCATAGTAGAGTGGAGGAGATTAAGGTAAGGGTAACTCTTTACAGGACTAGTGCCAGAGTCAAAGGTACATAATATAAAAGAGTATATTGGGTAAAGGACACCACAGACTCTGCACTCTGATGCGGTTAGAATCAGAACCTGTGAACAATGGAAATGTACAGAAAAATAGCTATAACAAACACAGTGAATGAGATCAGAAGAGATGCTATTGCTGGAAGATCTGACAGTATCAGATGGATGCCAAACCTCCCTCTAAAATAATCTATAACAGGAAACCAAGCAGGGTGCAGGTAGCCCTGGAGAGGCTCTAGCAGACTTCTGTTCAATGAATTCTGTTACCCAGATGTTCCTTTGTAGTTCTCAAAAACCTTTAAGGCTCCTGGTCAGTAAAGAAGTTTGGAAAAGATTCAAACTTCAGCTCTGCAGTGTCAGCATATATTCCTGTCTCTGCTAACGAAACCACAGTGTTAGCAAAAAAAGCAGTTCTGTAAAACAATGCCATGAAATTCCTCTTTCATTCTTGCTGTAGGATTTCCAGATCAAGCAATTAATCCCCCTCAAACCTTTCTCTGGTAAGTGCCCCTTACCGGTGCCAATGGAGATTACCCAGCTGCCTGGGAGCTGTTGTATGCAACACCAAAGACCCAAAGCTTGAATTCATGTGAAAGATACAGAAACTTTCAAATAAGAAATACCCCCAAGAGGGGTGAAGTGGAGACAAGAAACAAAGTACTAGTGAAAAGGAGCCCTCAGTTCTGGGAAGACCTTAAACTCCAGACTTGTCTTTACAGCTGTCTGAATCAATGGGATACAACATTTGCACCAAGGTCCATACGTAACATCCCGTTCTGGCATTACGTGAGGAGCAACCGTCAGGCCACAGATGCTGCAAGTTCACATAGCAGTGAAACTTCACGTGTTCACGTGTGTGGCAAGAAACAAATAAAAAGAACCAGTTAGCAGTGATGTACTGCCTGCCTTAGGAAATCACAAGCTCCAAGCGCTTTAAAAATGTGCAATTTTGGCTGGTAATCAAACTGAATTATGGGTAAACTTAACAGGCCTGAAAAGAATTAGGGAACACTCAGACACAGGCAGAAAAGAAAAGTTATCTGAGAGAGGAAAAGTTAGAGAAAGATGCATAACATGATGAAAGAAAATGCTGCAGTGTTTGGAGACCTGAGGCATGATCCGCCCTCCCTTCCTACACATCCTTTTGTTACAATAACAGTGCATTGCAAGTCTTCCCAACAGATACAGGAAGAGTCTTCTGGATGTTTTTATGGTCTTCTCTAATCTTAATCTTAACCTTGGAGATGTAAAATAGAGTATTTACCGACATATAGTTATCTCACAACTGCAGTACCTCATGAGCAAGTCAATATAACAGTTAAGTGCATTTTTTTTGTATTACAATGCATTTTTTGTATTACAACTAGTTAACAGGAAACTTTTGAAAGAGGTAAAAGTATATCCAGAAATAAATGCAATGCTGAGATATTCGGCAGGACTGGAAGAATAGATCAGATATGCAGGAACACAGCAGGTATCTGAAGTATGAGATTAATATTGGATCTATTATTCCCCACTCCCTTTGCATATCTCACATAGCAGAGGAACACATCCAAATAACAGATGGAGATTTCTTAATAAAAAGTCTATCTGCATTTATGTTTTATTTAGAATTTATATAAACTACCACAATCCCATTACACTACAAGTCTTCACAATTAGTAGCTTGCAAATGCATACAGGTCCTCAGTCTACCAGTGTGCGTGTGTGCGTGTGTTGGGGAGAAAACTTTTGGTTGACTTCCTTATGTTAGGAAAATTCAAACTGTTGTGACCTATGGAGCTATAGTGCTGGAGCAAAGCAGAATTAAACGGCACTAATTTCTGGATCTCCCATTGCACAGAGCAAGTAGAGGGGGCCAAGAGGTTAGCGCGGTTTGGAGAGCCGGGAGTGCAACAAACAGAATTTCAACCGTCTTCACAAGAAGGACTGGTCAGCTGGGGTTTGGAGTTAATTTGGTTTCCACCCATTAAAATTATATGTTCCAAACATAAAAGTCGTAAAACGCCTATAAAAGGGAGAGCACTTGCACACTGAATAACTCTGGAAATGGGGTTGGCTTGCGGGTGAGGTGCAGCAGGCACAGGGGCAGCACAGGCAGTCATCTTCCTGGGGAGCATGGGGGCTACTGGGCGTGCAGGCTCCCCAGAAATCAACTATTTCACGTAAGCAAAGCAACGCGTAAGATAAGACACAAACAACACAAAAAGCCAGGGTGCTTGCCCTTCTTCACCAAGGCTCACCCTGCGACCCCAAAGGTCCGGTTGTGGGTTTGCATGCGCTAGAAGCACTCTAAGGGCACACTAACTGCCGCATCCTTAAAGAGCAGGCTGCTACAACATGCAAAGGACTGTGTCTTCAGATGATGTAAATCTGCTCAGCTCATTGAGCTGCAGTAATTTACTGCAGCAGAGGGATGGACCAAAGGCATTTATTAAGGCTGCAGTGTATTTAAGAACAAGCATAGATCAATAGTCCAACAAATATTCATTTCACATCATTCCTTTTCAGAAGAGAGCTCGGGTGGATCCTTAAACATTTGTTTTCTAAAGTTTCAAGCAGAGACCAGTGAAAGCCAGTAGTTAACCCCGCTCTGAGGAAGCGCTGGCAATGAGGAGCAGGCAGGAAGCACACAAACCCCTAGTAGTTCTGGCTCACAGGTGGCACCGAGGGCTAGGAGAGCAGGACCGACCCCTTGAACTGTCCTCTGGGAAGCCTGCTATTTCATCACAGAAAGGCCAGGCAGAGTGACTGTAATCAATGAAGAGTTTGATGTGTCGGTCTCAAACTAAAACAAGCTGAACTACATCTTTTTAGAACTCAGTCCCTTTCTCCGGTTATTTTTCATCTTAACGGACATTCCTTCAGTGAGTGTTGTACCGGTATTGCTCTCTGCCTGGTTTTAACTAAGAGATACAAGCAACGTTACAAGGAAAATTATTCTCGTGAGCTTTCAAACTTAATTATGCAAACCCAAGACAAAGTTAAGATTTTAATTAATTTTCCAAGTGCACCGACATTCTCAAACACAAGGTAACAAACCTGGCTTTGGTGGGGAATACAGGGCTTGCTGGGATGCCACAGCCCACGCAGCCTGCAACTGAGCCGTCACCCCAGACCCTGGGACAACTCGTGGCAGCAATCTGTGTCAGCAGAATGACACCAGAAACTGCATAACCCCAACACCTCCCTTAGAGAAAGAAAAAGAAAAGAAGGAGCATTGTGCATTGGATGCTAAAACTCAGGGGTGGCACTGATGGCAATTTCTTGAAATTACAGTAAAAGTGTGAGCAACAATACGTCAGGCTATATTCCAAAATATGGAACGTTATTTGTCTCACAGGCTGGTTTTAAATTAATCTCCCCACCAGATCACTCTGTTTTGCTGTATGTTGGTCTGTTCTCTCCATCCTTTTTGGAGTAGAGCTCTGGCAGCTCTCCTTAGAGCTCACAGCAGTGAAAAAAAAGCCAGAGGGCTTTAAATTTTTAAGTCGGTGTTTTGAAAATACTGCTGTATGTATTAGGCTTCTCCTGTTTTAGAGGCCCTTTCCTGGAGAGCCTTCCAACAGGAATATCATTTACATCAGCAAGGCTTTTTGGCAGTTTTTCTTTTTTTCCTTTTTATAACCATGTTGCAGTGAGACATCAGTTTAGGCAGCCAGCTCTGCAATAAAACTGACAACAGGTTTATTCTCCTGCTCCTCATGGGACCGATAGGAATTTCAGAAAAGAAAGCAGGAGGGAAGGAACAGAAACAACATGTGCCTATGATCTGCTTTGTCCCAGCATACCGATTCTGCTCTTTTCATAGCAAGTCTCATTTAAAAACCCAACATTTCTCTTGTATTTCATTGGATACTTTATTGATTTGGATTACCCCGCAGGGATGATGTATCTAGAGCTGAGGAATTAGGAGGTCCTGTTGACTTCAGTGCTGTCAGGACAGTGAGACCTCTGGGGTCTCACTGACCACTGCCTTGTTCTTGCCAACCCACGCGAACCACTGGGAAACACGAGTACCCCAGAGCTCTTCTGCCAGAGGGAACCCCCACAGAAGCATTCAACAGTCAGGGGAAAAAAAAAGAAAAGACAAGCCCAAACCAGTCCTTTCAGTTCATCATGGAAAAGACTTTCATCCAGGAAGGATGAAATCACTGAAACCTTACCCAGCTGTCGTGCCTTAGGTCACACACGTCCAGCCTCTGCTTCTGCCTCAGGAAGGGGCCCTGGGTCTGGGAGCACTGGGTTTGCCTGGATGGCCTTTGCTGCCCACGGGAAGCTGGTCATCCCTGCCCCATTATCAGGTAAAGGACTCAGACTCTCCTGAGTTTTGCCATCATGCAACGATGGCCTGGGTTTCCACTCAACCCTATTTCATTCTCCAACTGATACTGGTGGAAAAAAACAGTGAGCCCAATACCCCAAGGGCTGGAAGAGGAATCGACCATTTAGGAGCTCTCCTGGAGGTCTCCTGGCCACGCAGGGGGTTTGCTTCCATGCTGCCTGCAGCCAGGGGGCTGCATCCCCCTGGTTAGCTGGCTCTGATGCAGACCAGCATGCTGCCATAGACGTGCATTAGAAATTCCACCTTGATTTAGTGGGTATGGTCCCAACAGCCTAAGATGTAATTAAATCTTAAAAAAAAATAAAAATCCATCCTTACTACCTCGTAGTTATCATCCCCAAACATTCATAGATGGGGGGGGGGGGGGGGTATGCACACACATTTATTTAGAGGAAAATCCTATTTTAATGGTAGTAAAAAAATCTGGTTTGCTTGGGCTTGAAGTTTTTCTCTTATGCAATTGCACTTATTCCAGTTGCTGACAGACGTTATGCCCAGATGGTGGCGCCTACAAATCACAGATCACTTCCCCGTAATTATTCGGTAATTCATTTCTGGTGGGTTACACATTGTGGGCTGTATGGTTTATTGCAGAGGAACACAGAACTCTCATTGCATTGCAGCCCCGCAACTATCAACCCCCCAGCACTGTAACCCCTACCCTCCTTTCCCCACAAACCACTGCCTGCATCACGCTGCTGTGTTAGATCAGCTTTTACAACCGCCTTCCATTTGGGGAAAAATAGTACCAGAATAAGATATATATATGTGTGTGTGTGTGTGTGTGTGTGTGTGTATAAACAAACCACAAAGGTTTTAAACTAAAGATTCTACATCCCATGGGAAATGCATAATTCAAGGTATTTGTAAATGTTTCTGTGATGTGCTGAAAAGCTGAACTGGAACAAAATAAATAAAACCAAGAAATCAGACCTGAGAATCCCAATCTTTGATGGAAATCAAGCAGGTTTAGATGTGCTTGTGAGGGGATTGTAGCATTAGGATCTGCTCACTGAGAGCCTGTCCTGGTCAGGGATAGTCTCACAACCCAAATGAAGCTCTGAAAGTCTGTTGGTACAGGCCAGACAGGTACAGTGACTACTTCATATACACTATGAGGGAATCCTCACTTTGGAGGGAAAAAGGAATTAAAGCTATTGAGAAAATGAGAGTATGGAGGGAGACAAGATTAATTAATTCCAAGTGAATAACCAATGTTTCAGGGATTCGGAGCCTGCACACAGAATAAAAATAAAAAGCTTCAGACAATGTCTGAAAATCAGCTCAGTTTGAAAATCACTCAAGTTTGGATGCTTATCTTGGATTGGTGTTTCCAGACACAGGGTCCTCTGTGAAGATTGTCTCAAACAGATAGGGAGACTAGAGCTGCCAACATGCAAGAAATCGGTGAAAAAATCCTGTTTCCCGATATGAAAATGTTTTATTTGAATTTTGTGATCATTTCTAATAGAGGTTCAAGTTTAACATACCTTTTCCTCTAAATGTATGTGTTCAGATACCTAAATGTTAATTCTGACCTTTGACTACTAAGTACATCTAATGTTCCTCACATATTTCAGTCACCTATAACAAATTACCCATTCCTTCCAATTCTCTGTGTTCATTGTCCTTCTAAAGATGCCCAGAAGAGGGAAAAAAAGGCTGAGGAGCAGAGCTACACAGAATTGATTCGAGATTTAGGAGCAATCACAAATTCTTTAGGTTGTTCCTTGCAAGAGGAAAAAAATAAATCAGTAGAAAAATAATACAACACCTTCATGAGCTTTTTTTTTGGCAGGGAGGGTTTTTCCACCAGATTTCAGGATTGCCATTTGTTGGCCCACAAGCATATCTCTTCTTGGTCTTGTTCATAGGGAAAAGGACTCGTCAAGGTTGAGAAATCACTAGATCCCCTGAAGCTCAAACATCCCCAGCCTCCAACCAGAGCCTTGGCAAAAAGTAACTGCTAACCACCCATTAAGTAAAGCTCCTGGCAATACTGAACCTCAAAACTGTTACTGTTATGACCAAAAGGCAAGGCACGTTGGTGCTACCTGCCTCCCTCCTCTTCTGCATCTCCTCGCAGGCTGCTCTCCAAGGGGTGCTCTGACTGCTGGACTGACTTGTTGCAAGGGCTCTCCTTGCCTTCCTTCTGGGTGTGATAAACAGGATCACTGCTGCTTCAGCCCAGGCCCCCCAGCTCCATGCCCTACAGCACTGCCCCACTGCAATGGGCCGTGCTGCATGGTAAGGGCCATCACAAGGTACGGCCACACCTGGGGTTTGTGTTTCAACTCTGCAAACACTTAGCTGTGAGTTATAGCTCCTCTGAGACCGGCCGACAGCAGGTAACATGCATGAAGTGAAGCAAATTCGCATGTGCTTGTCCTCAGATGATTTCCAGCTGGAATTCTAAAGAATCTCATTCCTCTCGGCACAGCTGGCATCCTGTGACTGCTACAGCTTCACTCAGGTTGGGCAGCAGAGCAAGCATAGCTCAGCTTTGCTACTTGGGTTGCAAACAGCACTGGAGCTAAATGTATATTTTAGTTTCAAGACACAGAGTCCGTATCTTCATATGGTTAAAAGCTAGAGTCTTAGGAATACATGAAGGTAGTAGTTAATTTTATGTGGTCATAAACAAAGAGCCGCAGTGCAGAAAGATTCATTAGAAATGACAAAAATTGGAATATTTCCAGTTATTTTTTATGACATTTGATTAAGTATCACAGACAACTTTGGTTAAAGAAGCCCTGTGCTTTAAGCTCAACACATCTTTATGCTAATAGTGACAAATGTCGTACATATACCCTCATCTCTCTTGCAGAAAAGTCAATACATGGGCAGTGTGGGCTACGTGTGTCAGTGATTTTGGATGGGATTCCCATTTGCTAACTTAGCACCTACCACCGAGCACCTGGAATTACCAGAGTGGGCTCTCCTCACTGTAGCTTTTTCAGGGCCATTTCAAGTGCCATAAGCATTATTGCTGAGGATTTAAAGATAAAAACAAAAAGCCAAAAGGAGTGCACAGTTTAAACCCACAATCCTGTAAATGCCCTAGTGTGAATTTCTTTTACTAGCACAGATGATGGATCTATTAAATAAATTATTTTCTCCTCTTAAATGTTGAGAATAGTTTAGTCCCAAAATGGCATCTTTGGCTTACTTAAGCCTCTTTCCATCTGAGCTTTGAGGATGCATAGTTTTTGAAAGAAAGGATCAATTCCGATAGGCTATTCCAGCATCTAGAAAAAATCACTATTTGGGTTTAAAATTAATTCCGAAAGACAAATTCAACCAAAATGATGTAAGAGGTAGAAGGAGAGGTCTGCTTAAAAGAATATGATCAATGTCTGAGAGCTGTGCCAAAGAGAGCTTTTCATCAGCTCAGTGTGGATCCAAACTCCCCTGGCACTCCAGAATAAAGACGATCCATTCAATCAGCAAAAGAAATGGAGAAGTCCTGCTCCTTATTTGTTGGTGCCTCAAAAAGTGATGACTTAAAAAACAAACAAAAAGCCACACACACACAAAAAACACCCACAATCAAATTATTCTAAGGATTTTAGCTGTTATAAAATTCATTAGGCTGGGGAAGATATAACGGGATCATTAGGTCCATGCCTAGGCAGATTTCAGAAGTTATTACGACTGTTATTGGGAATGCTCAAACGCTGGTCTCTTGTATCTGACTGTTTTTATGAAAACATGCAGCTACTCAATGATCTTTTTCTTTTAGGACTTCTCATCTGTGACAAACCAAGTTGAAGTTTGTCAGTGGGCTCAGAAACTACTAGTGGACAAGAAACACACAGAGTAATCCCATAAACCTAATTTCTATAGAAAGACTGGCTGTAGAACTTCCTGCATTTGTCAGAAGCGGTAAGAGATTTTTAAGAGTCCAGCTAAAATGTACTTATAAGATTTCCAAAGACCCTGTTCTCAGCATTTTGTAACAGTTTTTAACTAAACAGACTTCTTTAGTTTGGTCACTACTCACTGAGAATACGAATGATACCTCGGGAGCTGGAATTTCCTTTAGTTAATGCATTCAACAGGAATTAATGCCACTGCTGCCAGCAGTGCTGATGGCAACACACAAGCAAAGCAAGACTAAATATTCGTGTCTAAATAAAAATATCCACAGTTATAGAAGGAGATACCTTTATTCTATTCTGCTGACAGAGAAAAACAGCAATACTGGATTCTACAAGCTAGCCAGGTATTGCCAGAAGTTTCCTGTAATGCTTTGGAGCAAGCAAATACCTGAAATGCTGGGCATAAGGCCATGCAATTGGGTAGGAAGGGGGGAAAAAAGGGAAAATACGGACTGACTGTCAGGAAAACGTTACATAGAAAGAAGCTGTAAGAAGTTTGTAGGATGATCTGTGAAGAGAAGTGTGGAAAATCCCACTGTTAGAGACACATAAAGCTGGAACTGGATGAGACAATGCCCTTGAAATTTTAACTGTAGGAAAGGCTCATGCTTATTTTTTCTCGGCTGTGTTAGTCCCACTGAGGTGGCCACAGAAGCAAGGAGGATTTCGGTCCGCATGAACAGCTGAGATGATGATCCTTCTATTTGCACGGTAAAAATGCTAAAGCTTCAAGATTTCTCTTGTTCAGAAAACTTATTATTATCGGTAATGATGTGTGAGGCAGAAAGAGCACAGCTCGACAATGAGACCCCAAGCTGAGCTTACAGAGGGGAGCAAAAACCCCACTCCTTACACATCTAACAACAACAAACTCCCCACTACAAAAAATACTGCAAGACACTAAACGTGGAGGAGAACAACGGCTCTTACTTGACCCCCCCTTCCAAGGTGACCTGGTTCAGCAGCCTGACACCAGCAGGCGCTGAGCGATGCTCGTGTGCATGGCCTGTCCGTGGGCAGCTGCTAGGACTGGCCTCAGGGCTCCCGGTCCTGCCTGCCTCCACTGCTCTGCACGACGAGGGGTCAGTGGCAGGCAGGATGGGGTGTGGGGCAGCTGGCCCTCGGGGCACCTCCACTGCGGACAGACCCTGCTGGAGGGGCTGCACCGCGATGCTCACCTATGCAGTGGGACGGGTACTGCTGGGGCACTGGCATCAGCCCGTGCCTTCAGCACCCACTGGCAGGCAAAGCACCATTTCAGAGTGAAATGAAAATAATTCAGCAAATGAAAATAAAATGAATAAAGTTTGCAGCAATGGACTGACTCTTTATGTGAGATGGTTCTTTTTAGGTGAAAAAAAGTTGCTCCTAAAGAATTCCACTCCTTTTTTCAGTATAACTGCTGCTTCTTAATGGGGTGACAGACTATGCTGTCTGTATTAGTCAGCAGTAGATGTAAGAGAATAGCTTTGCCTGGTGGTGCCAAGCCTCAGTATAATTTCTGCAGACATCCTCATCTGAAAACACCTCGGGTGACAGTTTGGCAGGCATACTGGCATTTCCAGCCGAGTCCCTGCTCCTCCTCATTGAACTTCAGCATTGCCTAAAGTCACTAAATGAGACAGAAACCGCTCCGCGCTCAGAAGGCACTAACTGAGCGAGCTAGTCTTTGTCTCTAAATAGAGCAAATAAACTGTGTGTGGAAGGGGAAAGGAGATATGGAGAGCGTGGCCAGAGGTCCCACCTCCGGTCCGTGGCAGGACACAGCTTTCTGCTGCACTTTGCCAAGGACTGCAGGGACGCTGGAGGATAAGCTGCTTTTCCAGTACTGCTTCTGTGTCCCCGCTGCCATGCCGAGGTGGTACCAGCAGCCCTGCTGGCAACATCTCTGCTTGGCTAAGCCCTCTCCTCTACCTGATGTGTCGTTCAGGTTATCAGCACTGTTTCCGCTAAACTCGAAGGAAACACTGTTCTCACACATTTCTGTGAGCACTGCTTTCTTGGCCCCGTCAGTGCTCAGGCACCGAGGCATGGATTTTGCTTTAGAGACCTGACAGCCCAAGTCAGGCCTCTTTCTAATCTCACTATTCCCCTTGAAAAGCAAATGCATTTCTTTTGAGATCGCAGGGAGCATTCGGCCCAGCCTCCTCGCCTTTACCAGTTGCAGATGCTTTGAAATACTAACTTCTGTTAATTGGATAAAGACAAACAAACTCAGACCTTGCGAGTGCAGGTCTTACGCTGGCCAGTTCCAAGGGGGAAGGGGCTCTGGAAGTTGGTTTGCCAGACACGTTTCCAAACCATCACTTGAATTAAAACAGACCCCATTTATTTTACATGCCTGCTGAAAGCTACATTCCCAGTGAAAAGAAAGTAACATATTGATAACAGCATGCTCTGCCACAGGAGAGAATCGAGAATCACCCACGCGTTGCCTTGAAAACAAACAACCCCCAAACAATTGATCAGTCACTGCTAGTACAGAGACAGTCTATTACAGAGAAAAATACAGGTGGAAAAATATCACCAGGGATGTGCAAATACCTTTATTTAAATTCAAGCAAAGCAAGCTTAGCTCCTATAAATGGGAGCAATGGATTATGGATGCATTTTGCTCAAGTCCTGGCAGACAGGGAACTCATTTCCAGGCTAGGGGAAACAGAAAACCAAGCCATTTCCCTGCCAATGCTGGGATTTCTGAGACGGCTTAACCTGACTGCCAGGAAAGGTGGAAGTGCATCAGAGACTACTGTATGAACTGTTGCTTTGGCTCCCTGCACATAATCTGAACAGAGCCCCACAACTGAGCTCTTTATCCAAGCGCCCTGGGAGCACTGCAGCTCGTCTGCCAAAATACAAGTATCCGTGGGGAAGCCGTGCGGCACGGTGTCCATCACACAACGAGCCACGATCAGTCTTACAAACTTTCACTGGATGTGTGAAATGTTTAAGGAAAAAAAAAAAGGCTAGTTCACAGAGCATCAAGGAGCAGTCTATGGGAAAGACACCAGGAAGGACGAGAGACCATCTACCTACAGAAAGGTGTGAAAAAGAGCGAGCAAGAGCACCTCAGCTCCTCACCTCACCGCCTACCAATTCCTTTCCTACCCTCTGCTGCAACCATGCATGTGGATGAGGTACGCCTCAGAGGAAAGGCAGACACTTGCGCACAACCGAGTGACCGGCTCAATACTGTCCTGACCTCAAGCAGACCCTGTCTCAAATGAAGACATTACCGAAACCTTTATAAACATAGGTAAAAAAAATGTCAGCTGAGAGTGACCACAATACTGTTGTTTTTTTTTTTTTTTTTTAAAATCTTCATTTCCTTTTTCTGCTATGGCATATGATACAATGTCTAATTGTAGTTTAGTCTATCCACTGCCTATTTGCTTCAGGAATCCTCATGGAAGATCTTCATCTCAGGGGAAGTATAAATTTCAATTCGCACAATCAGACCATGGCTGTAGAGCTCCACCACTTTCTAACTGACATTTTGGCCTAGGAGTGAAAATATTACAAAATACATCAATAAGAAAGGAATTATGGCAAGAATTTATTGGCTATCACTCATTTCCTTGTGCCTGGAAAGGGGAACACAGAGAACTTCAGGGAAGTGACAAATAAATAAAAGCACTAAATGCCATTCCCCCTTAAGCCAAGGAAAATAAAAGAACAGTTTCAGTGTTTTGGCTTTTTTCTCAATCGTGACCATGCAGTTACCCAAGTGTTCTGGGTTAACCTTGCCAGGCTGCCAAATGCACTCTCTTTCGCCCCTCCTCAGCAGGATGGAGAGAGAAAATAGGATGGAAAAGCTTGTGGGTTGAGGCAGACATTACCCACTTACCCATTACTATCATGAGCATTTTTTAACAAAAAATATTTTGCCCAAACTTGCAAGTTGAGTTCAGTTCCAACAGGCATTAAAAGATAATAATTCTGCTCTTTCATTTCTAAAATACTTCTAACAAAATTCTCTTATTAAATCTGTCCTATTGTTAAAAGCTGCATGAGAAAAGCATTCCATATGATTTGGTTTATGCTACACAATTCCTTTTCTGTAGGACCATTTCACCCCACCCACTGACAGATCAGTCTGCCTTCAGCTGAAATGCACTGAAACACTTTGTTGGTTGTTCTGCTGGTAGTGGCTGAAAAGTCTCCTTCTAAACCGGCAATGACTTTAAGACTTTTAGCCACTTTCTAAACTTGAAGAACTTGAAGTGTTTTTTTGAAGAACTGGCTGACACTGAGACTTATCAAATTTAGTGTCTTTTGTAGATCTCCCGGTCGAACAGTAGTTTGTTTATGGAACAAGCTGGTTAGGTAGCCTGTAATGCCTACTGGTATTGGAATTGTGTATTGTGTTAAATATTCTTACACAGTGGCTGAAGAATAGAGTTACCATAAAATGTCATCTGTACACACACATGTGGTCAGAAATCCTGCCCTATGCATAGGCTGGATGACGTAACCATAAACTCAACGTGAGTGATCCCTCTGTGAGCAGTGTGGTGGTCTTGCATTGAGACTGAGCTTGGGATTTCAAAAAGCCCTCTCCCGTTTAAATCTTCAAAGTACAACATTTCACCCTAATATTTAACAGTATCAGAAAGCAGTGATATCTTTTTGATATCTTTTTTTTTTTATTTATTCTCCTCTCTTGCTCTCACCCTACCACCTATTTTCCTTCTAGTATGCACTGCCCTAAAAGCAGTGAGATGATCTCTTTTAACTTTAAAATATATTATGTTTTTTGCCTTTGGATTTCTTCATTTCGTCTTTGATTGCAGCAAGACTTAATGTGAGTAGTCATTTATTTCTGATTACCCTGATAAGACTTCTATCCTTCTCTTGGATCTTTGCCTCAGTTTCTGCTGCCCTTGACTGTATGAGCTGTTGCAGTCAACAAATGGAAGCTGTGATAAGATTTTAGAATGAAGACAGAAGAGCTGACTGCTCTACCACTCTGCTTGACCATCATGCTTTTTTTTTTCCTATCCCCGTGTGCATATTGCTCTTATATTGCTCTTTTTTTTTTTTTTTTTTCTTTTTTCCTTATTGTTAGCACTAATGTCAACATTCAGCTCAGCTTGCTCGGAGAACTGATCTGCTTATTTTGGAAAGGTTAGTCTGAAGCTAGAGCTGACCCAGCTGATCACACTGCTAAATGAGCTCTAACTCTGGTAAAAGTGAGGAGGTTTAAACCATTTCTGAAGGTGTTGCTAACTTCAGAATACATGAAATCTCCGTGGATAGAAATTTTTGAAGCTACACAGCACAGAGAACATTTTCTGCACTGAGGGTAGTAACAAAGAGCTACCTTAAATGTCACTATTTGGAAAGCCATTGAAAGAGTGGTGTGGGTTCTCTCATATCCCTAAATCAACTTATATAAAGTTGATTTTTTATTTTTTAAATAACAGTAAATCGATATAAAACAAGACTATGGCTATAAATGGAACCAAGAAAAAATTATCACCTTGTATTCAATCAGGAAAAGAAACTACACAGTCTGCCAATTTTTGGCCTTACTATTTTCAGTCCTACATTCTTTTTTCCAGGAACATCAAAGTCATCAAACAATATACAACATTAGCTGGTGAATGCTTACACTTTAGTGTGGGCACATGATGCATCTTGCCTTCCCTTGCTTGGGGTCTATTCCATCTCCACCTCTGCAATATCGGACCCATGAAACTCGCAAAAGTTCTTACATTAAAAGTAGGGAAAAAGCGAGTTATTCACTTTAGCTGAAACAGCAGGATCCTTGATGAGAAATCATAAGTCAGCAATTTCTGGGATGACTTCCAAAGGCACAGATAGGTGCTACAGCTTATACTCACGGAAAATCAAGAGTTGTTGATATCTTAATTGCACCACTGTATTTAAGTAGTGACAGTCCCACTAAGCTGAATTACCATTCAGCTCTGGAGAAGCTGGTAGCCATTGTTACTCTCCACGATCTCTCATCATCTCTTCCCCCAAATATTTAAGTTCTGTATAACTCATGACTTTTAAAGATCACAGAATGGCTTGGGTTGAAAGGGACCTTAAAGCTCATCTAGTTCCAACCCCTGCCATGGGCAAAGATGCCTCCCACTAGATCAGGCTGCCCAGGGCAACATCCAACATGGTCATATATACATAGATACACTACAGCTTCCCCTGCTCTCGAAGATCAAGCCATTCCCTCAGAGGGGAAAACCACAAAGTGCTGCAGGCTGTGTGGGCTGCAGTTACTACGCTTCATGAAGGCTAGCCTTGGGCAGGCACACCGAGAAAGTGGGGCAGGGAGAACTAGAAACATCAGTGCTGATAGTCTGTCGCTTGAGGATATGCAGAGACTGCAAGGATACCTTTGCTGGTGGTATTTGCCTGTGTATGCCTTCACCATGGCATGCCTGATAAAAGGGCATTATTCAGTTCTTTATGTCCTTGGCTCTTTGAAGAAACTCCTATGTCCATTGTTTGTGAACAGGGCTTTTTTTTTTTTTTTTGCCCCCTTTTTTTTTTTCTTTAAGTAACATATAGGGAAAACAAATAAAGAACACCATGAAAAAAGAAAAAAGCTCCTGCTCCCTGCCAAATCTGCCATGCCTGGCTAACAGCGAGGTCATCCCTTGTTTTGGTTCAAATTCTTTTCTGAAAGATCTATTTTCCACAAAGAGACTTAATTCAAGTATGCAATTAAATATTGCTTTCCTGAACAGAAGTGGCCACATAGAGCACGATGTCAACACATCCCTGCAAGATTTCGCCAAGAGTTCAGCAGAATAATTAGCTTTGGTACTGTTGCACAGTAGTTTTTATCTATCAGAGTTTTATCTCGCCTTCTCTCAGTGGTGAGTCTAAGAGAAATGCTGAACATTTGCCTCATGGGTCTAATCATCTTATTGACGCTCAAAGCGTTTAAAAGTGATCTGCAGCTCCTTCACTCTTTGACATTACAGTTCTTAAAAAAAAAAGGCAGATATTTTGGCAGGTGCTTAGCTCAGACTTGTTCTTTAGGCTATAAGGCTTTTGCCTGTCTAATTAGCTGTGGCAAAAAGCAGAGAATGTTGACAATCTGGGGATGTGAGGTAATAAAAAATAGATTATTTACCAGCAGCAAATTAAGCCCTCTAAGAACCAGTGCGATGAGTTGTGCCCCTCTGACAATTCCCTGTAGCAGATAGATACTACTGTCTCCATCTGTCTATCCTGTGCGCCGCGTACCTGGCGGCATGTTTGTAATCTATTTTCCCATGCAAAAGAATTGATTCGCCAAAGCCTTTAGAGACGAAAGAAAGAAACCTTCCTGGTGTTGGGAAGTAAAATCTGCGTGTTTTGAAGCTGACTCTCCCAGTTTCCTTTGGGGCAGTGCAAATAATTGGCCAATGTCACCTTCTGCTTTTCACTACTGGAGATGCGGGGTGGTTGTGCCTTCTTGATTGAACTGGAAGACGAAGACATGGGGGAAAAGGCAACTATGAATTATGGATGAAGTCCAGCTCTTCAGAAGCAAGCAGCTCCATTGCTCAGTGTGCTGTCTGCTCTGCTCAATGGCAGCTTTTGTCGAGCACTGGCTGTAAGGAACCCAACGCCGCTGTGGGGCCAGAGGAACAAACAGTCCTCTAAGCTTGAAGACAGAAAGCCAAGCCCTTACCAAGAACGTTAGGAACGGAGGTGATGTGACTTCTTGCCTAGGCACATAGTGAGCAGAGCAGAGAGGCAAGCACACGGTACAGAAGACTCTCCCTTTTTAAAAACTAGAAGGCGGCTAATAACAACGATGGCCTAAAATCCAGGGCTGATCAGGGTAGTGGCCCTTCCTTCAGCCAGCTCATCCCAGCTGACAATCAGCCTTGGCTTTCCTCCTTTTTCAGACCGCACTACTTTTCAAACTCCTGGAATGTATTTTAGGGAATGTAGCCTTGGAATACTTTTTGGTTTACTTAAAACAAGGATCCTTTATAGAATATACCGCCTTCTCTTCTGTATTTGTTTAGAAATGGATTACCTGTATATTTTTATATATTTTATATTTTTATATTATATTTCCTGTGTATTTTCCCCACCACTTTATTAGTACAAGGCATTTGATGAACTTTCAGGTGCTGTACACCAATGCAATAATCTGTTGACAAAGGAACGGCAGCAAAACTTCTCTGGGTTTCAGTACTGCTCCTTACTCCAAAAAGTGCTGTAAAGACCACTTTTGGATCTAATGTCTGGTTACAGATACATGCTGCAAGGAATCCCCAAAGTCCAATTCTTTGTCAAGGTTCTGTTTTTAAGAGCATTACTGTTGTTTGAGAATTTGTTAATCAATACTGCTGGAGTAAATGGTGTTGTAAAGCTCATACACTTCATTTTACATGAATCAGAGATGACAGCAGACCTTCCCTTCAGAGGAGTCTACTGAGACATCGATGCTAATATAGCATCTCTGTAAAGGTTGCATGCATACAGATATTTTGCTAATGAAAGACTGCAAATTATGTAGCATTTTCAGATATACTTCTGCCCCATGTTTAGGCTTGTCTCATCGTCTAGGAAAGCCAGATATGACGTCAAGGTTTATTGAAAAGATCAAAAAGCAATATTTATTTCAGTTATGTCTGAATAAGTTGAAAAAAACTGACACAGACAAATTAAAACTCCTTGCAAACACCTATGCTAAATTCCAGCAGAATTTCCTCCAAGATTTGGATGAAATACTATACAGCTAAATTCTTGCAGGGATGGACAAGAAAGCAAACTGCAGTTTTTTCCACCCAGGTAATAGGCTGAAAGTATCGGAAATCTCATGAGTGTGATTATTGCCAAGAGGCTGTCAGTTCAATTTTAGAGATCAAAGACAATGTAGAAATGTTCTGTAACTCTGTTTTTTAAGCGATGCGTAAGGACCAGGTAGATATAATTTAGCTCAACAGGCTTCAGGAAAGGGTTGAACATTTCTGTGGATTAGAACATCTGCAATAGTAAATAAGACTGCTTAGATAAAGCCTATGAGTGGACTGTGGGCAGAGAGCCCACACAGATTAATGCAAGACTTTCCATTGACTTCTGTAAACTTTGGATTGGGTGCTAATGGGAATCAATTACGAAGAAGCTTGCTTTATAGATAGGTTATCCATAATTTCCTGCTAGTAGAGGTTCCCACACTTCAAATCACTTTCTCCTTTTTCACAAAGGATCCGATGGGAATCTGCTGAACTTTGAACAGAAAGAAACAAATTCCATTTAATAATAAATGGTATTTTGTAAGATATTTGCTGAAATAAATTTCACTGAATCCACTGCCTCACTACTGATCACGGTTAGTAGTAAATGTTCAAAGCACAGGGAACAAGTGAGCACAGAAATCCCTGTTTGATTTTCAGCTTTTCCTTCCTGAAAATAGTGGAAGAAACTCGAAAAGCTAACTTTCCAGTAATATAATTAATTTGAAAGGAACTTAGGAAGCTGTCTGAGTTTCGTAAGGCTTTTAAAACAAACACTAGTAATGAGTTTGGCTGCTTTTTAGAAAGCTTCAACATCTTGAAAGAAGAAAATAAATGAAGAGAACCCTTTTCCTATGTGCAGTTTAGTAACAGAGAAAGTATATTCCCAATATCCGACACTAAGTTTCATGCACTGAAGAAGCCACACACTGAAGAAAATTAACTGTCAAGGGGATTTTACCAATAAATAATTGAATACAACTTTCAAGAAGGTTCAAGGCTGGTACATCTTTCCCTGCAACTGCAATAGTGTGCTGTTCTAAGCACTTAGAATACTTACGTGAGACATCACCAAACCTTGGCTGGGGAGGCAAAGATCTGCTATGTGGAACACATTTGGAACTAAGGAAGAGAAAAAGAGAAAAGAACAGAACGAAGTTGTAGTTTCATTATGGCTTCTTATAGCTATACCGTGCATGTTCACCTGTTCCTAAAACCTTCTGAACCTACTGACCCATCTGATCCGTATTTCAGAGACGTGTGGCTACCAAATCAAGTTGTATTAGATCTGCAAACACAGATAACCTCACTGAAGAAAGAGACCTTACCAAAGGGACAACTACTACACGATACACCATTTACATAAAAGAGTGCATGCGCAAAGGGAAGGAGTAGAGGGTGGGCAGAAGGGAGAGAGGCCGACCCTAAGTGCACTAAAAGCCTGAGAAGGAGCTTACATCATCCTGGACACCAGGGAACCCAACCCCTGAGACAGGAATCTACTGAAAAGCAGGCTTCATTAGTTACACTGCTCATGGAACTGCATGTTTACAGTATGGGGGAAATGGTCTGAAACTGAAATGTTAAAGCAAAAAAAAAAAAAGAAAAAAAGATGGTTTAATGCAGGCTTATAATGTGCTCATAATAAAAATAAAGCTCCTGGATACAATTACAGCCAGCACACACTTAGGGCAGTAGGTATCTGCTAAACAGGACACCAAACAGAAAGGTACATCATTTTAAATTGCAGCAGGAGTGGTTGAATTACCTATGGGGGAAAACTCCTCTCTGGAGCTGACTGCTGACTGCTTAGGCTGGCTGCAGAGGTTCAGCACAGACACCCCAGAAAAGCTCAGATGAACGTCTGGGATGTCACTGCCAGGGGAACCAACCCCTGAGCTCCTGTTAAGGCAGGGGACTTTGAGTCCAACAAAAGGTAAGCAGCAATATTATCGAGGCTCTTATCTCATTTAGGCCTATTTAAAACAGTTTTGCCTGTTCCAGATATGCTGCCTGATCATTCACTTGGTGCCCTTCCTATCTCCTTTACCAGAAGCAGAGTGAGAAAAGCAGCTCTTGAAGAGCTGAGAACCAACAGGATCTGAAAGCTTGTCTCTGCAAGAAGCTCACGCTGCCTCTTCTGCAGGACACTCACTGCCTGCCCGACACACCGAGCCTGCAGGGCTGCAGACTGCTGCAGGGACTCCTTGCGCATCAAACAAGTGAAACACACGTCGGTGGAGGTTTTTGGGTGGTGGTGCTCTGGAAGAAGCACTCAAGTCTTTCTTTGTGCTACGTGGCTCATCAACCCCCACCCCATTTTTTGGGGTGTGTGGAAGGGAGGTGTAATTCCCTGGTAACTCGTTAACCTGGCTGATGGCTGTCTTCCCATTTAGCATCATCAGTTTGGGGCAGGCTCCTTCCAGACTGTTTTATGTACTGGATTCCCCCTTCCTCCCCCCAGTTACGTTAAATTCATGTTCTTATTTTCATAGTGGTGTTTCCCAGGGTGTTTGCCAAGGGTGGGCTGTACTAGCACATCATCACCAGTAAGTGTGTCGATTCTGGTGCGTGCCTTATGCAACTAAAACCAACCTTTGCAACTAAAAGGAGACAAAATCATTCAAACTACAATTTCAGCTAGTCTCAGGCACCCACTGCAGCAGCATTCATTAATATTAAAAGCAAAGGCATCTTAAAAAGGATTGTACACTTAAATAATTAACGATAAAAGATATATGGAATTGAAACAGTCATGCTTACAAAAACAGGCAAAATCAGAAAAGAGGGAAAAAAATCTCAGCTACTTTGGGATGCTTCATGCCTTGAGCTCTATAGCACAAACAATTTCTAGAAAACATAAAATGCTTTCTTTTGTGCTGAGGTTTTTTTCCAAAATGGTTTCTACAGAGTCTCTTTAGGCTGCTAGTATGGGTTGGTGCCACAGACATTATTTCTGAATCAAACAGGCCACTGACATAATCTAGTAAGGCTACTCTGACCTAAAAAATAATTCTGAATTTGGAATGGCACGCTGCTCAGCACCAGTCATCTCTTACAGATCATAACGCTTGCAACAAATTCCCCATACAGACATCAGCTATGGTGTAGAGGATAATTCCCCCAAATTTTTCTATTTTCCGGACCTTGCACTGTAGAGGCAGAGTAGAAAGCAAGGCACAGGTGGCAATGTGTAATGCCTCACTTCTGCCTCGGACTATGAGAGAGGGTAGAAAACACATTGTTTTGAAAGGACCAAACTGAGCAATAGGTCTTCGTCTTTTTTCTGTTTTCCTTAAGCATTCACACTGCTCCAGCACACGTAAGCAGGGTCCCATCCCAGCGCAGGTGAGCGCTGCTCCCCGGCACCAAGCAGGCACGGCACTGACTGGGGCTTCTCGAGGGCAGCCGCGCTGAAGCTGCCCTATTTGCAGCCCCAGGTGCAGTCACACCTTCCTTGCCACTGCAGTCGGCTTACTGAGCTCTGGCACATCACCACCACCAGGTGCAATGCAGCCAGGAGCACCGTGGAGCACAGTGTGGCGTGAATTAGTATCCCGTTTCAGGCAGGAAGGGGATTAAGAAAGAGGCAGAAAAACAGCTGATAATGACAGTAACTAAATTAGTCAGCAGGAGCTGAAGCTGCTACCCTAAATCTTGGGAACTTTTTTCACTTTCCCACATGCTTTGGTGAGGGAGAACACCTGAAGTGAGCTTTGCATGGGGCTGGGAGGGTTTTAAAGCACTTTTGAGCAGTGCTGCTCAGCCAGTGAGAGGCTACAAAGAGTAAATGCAACGCACAGCATTCCCCTTCCCTCACTCCTTCTTCTCTCTCCACCCTTTGGGAAACATTAAGCAACAGCACAAAGAATTTCTAAGCAACTGAAGTGAAGCGCCGGTTAAAGAACAACTACCAAAAACACAGACGTACTGCTCAAAGGGATTTTGAAAGAAAGATTCTTAATTTGAAAGGAAAATGTCTCTAAATCCTTTAAGCTGCTTTGAAAACCTCAGCCTCCATGATATGGTTTACATCTAAGATAACACTATTATTCTGAACATAGGCAGAAGACAACCGTACCTAAAAGAAGGAGGGAGAGAAAAAGAGAGAATTCTGCTGTAGTTTGCCTGTTTGTTCTTTAAGCACAGAGTCATTTTATTTAAGGGCAAACTGAAAATCTGAGTCTGTGCTTTCAGTATGGGAACCACTTTGGAGCAGCAGCTTGAGGCCACAGGCAGTGCCCAGATAAGGGCCACAACAAAGGGGAGCTCCCGGGGAGCAAAGCTCGTGGCAGAGTTTTAAGCTGGGCTCAAATGGCTGTGATAGTCTGAAGCACCTCCAACTACACAGAAAGCTCAAGATTTGGAAAGAAACTTTATTGTCAGAAGATTATGTCACTACTTAAGACAATTTAAAGCAAAACTAAGTACTACAGCAGGGATTCAAATGTGAACAAAGAAATTCACATAATGCTTTTATTTATACAGAAGCCTGCTGCACTGGCACTGTGATCTGCAGCTCTCACACATCATACACAAGGATGTAGCATGTACATAGATCGCTCTGCATCTCTTGCATTTTAGACACTGTTTATGTATGCATCTCACCATCCTAGCAGTAAAATCTCATCTTAATATTGCATGTTTCTCAGGACTAAGTTGATTATTCTTTGAAAGAAAGAGGGATAAAAAAGAAGGGTAGCCAAGTGTTATACAGAGGGTGATGCTGAGGATGTATTTAAAAGTAATCTGGAGTGTGAAATAACCAGGGTGTTCAGTATTAAAAATGTACGTTCCTCAGAGGGGATGGAGAATAGTACAAAGAGAGATTTAAGCTTAACTTGTGTTGGAGGATTTATAAGTCCTTGAAAAGGAAGATTTCAAAGAAACTAGTAATGAATGAGGGAGTAATTACATACTGAGTTTGCAGAGAATAAACTAATTATAAAAAAATGGTATGTTATAGGCCATCTGCCCCCTCCCCCCCCAAAAGAACTGAATTGTCAAATTACTGAGCCAGAGATGACACATTGTAATTATACTGTTACTGTGCAAGATTTAATACAAAATCTAACAACATTTTGCAATAACACCCATTTCTCTTTCTTGTTTGAAAATGAGAGTCATTATATGCTATCATGAGATTTGACGTTGCTTGTCAGTATCCCAATGTGTCAGGATAACTACATAACCCATCTTTTGGAATGAGAAAAGCAAGTGATAAACCCAATGGAGGGATATTCCAGTGCTAACACGGGAAATAAGTGAGTTTCACTACCAGTCAGAGCACAAAGTAATCGCTTAATAATGTAAACCAAATTATTTCATTCTATGATTAGGTGCAAAGACACTCAACAGAATGCACCAAAATGGCTGAGTGTCCCAAAGAATTTCTTTTTGCCTTTGGGCTTTATTTTATTAATCAAAAATAGAGATAAAACAGATTGCTTCCCTTCAGTCTTTCTGTTATTACAGTCCCTCCTTTGAGAATGTTCACTTAAAATCCATTTTAACGTCTAGTTTAGGCACAAACATAATAACCCCCACCATCTTCACTGGCTTAGGGTCTTCACTGGGTCTCTCCTGGCAGTAAAGATGCTTGGAATCTGGTGTCCACTTGCAGCCATTAGCAGTGGTAAATCACAGCTAAGAATTAAATGACTTAAAATGGTGAAGCCTATATTTTATTCTGAACCAGATTTGTCTGTTACTTACAGGTCTTTTTTTCACCTTTCACGATTCTTTATGAAGCTCAGTGCAGTACTTTTATAAACTTCCTAAGATTCAGTGCCTACATATCCAACACATAATTTAGTTTTAGTACAGTCAATGTTTTTTTAAGGATTTCTCAGAAGACTTTCATTTTCTATCGACGAGTTTTGGCTTTCCTGAAAAGCACACAAGACAATAATCAAATAATCGGTAACCATTGCTAATGGCAAAAGTAGCATTTAAAAGAAAAAAAAAAAAAAGGTACTGAAAGCCCATAAGGGGTGTTTTCTCTCTTGGTTGCAAGTGCTTATGCCATGACTACAGGCACCATCTTCTCAGACAAAATTGTGGCTTTGCTTTGAAGCTTTGTACAGCCATGAGTCCATCGCCTTCTCCCAGTGGTTTTTCATGACTCATTGACGTTTTCCCTGGACCTCGTAAAGCTCTTAGATTCAGGTGGGCAAGGAACCCTGTCAAAGACAGCAGCCTCCTTATGCACTTACAGTATCTTTGCTTGTGTCCTTTCTCATATCTCAACACTTCAGAATAGGCATCTGAACTCTAAACCTGAAGAAAATCACAGAACATATCATTTTTCATTATCTAGTGTTGGTACCCTGAAAATCCAGGCCCCCAATCTAATTTTGGGCCAGAAACCACTGGAAGAATGTTTCCATTTGCTTCACTGGTCTTTGGGCAAGAACCAGCTAGCTCTAGGCGGGTGCAAGTAGGACACGAGAGAGGAGGACATTTTTAAGCAACGTGTTTCTAACACTATACTTTCTACTAAAGCTAGGAGAGCATCTGCTTCATTTTCTGTCCTCCTCTCTCACCAGTGATTTAAAATGGTCATTCCTATATCCATAATGTATCTGTAGCAACTACCAGAATTGCTTACAAAGGGGAAAAAAAAAAACATATTGAGGAGAGATTTAGGTAATATTTGCAGTTCCTGATCCACAGAAGTACAAGGAAAATCTCCTTCCAAGCAAAAGTTTTTAACATATTAAAAAAAAAAAACACACAACAAACCACAACCAAACAACAACAAACACAAAACAGAACAACAACACACAGAAAAGAAACACAGAACGTTCAAAGCCTTTGAGTTTTAGCCATAATTTTCTTCAGGCCTAAGACGTCCACGTATGATTGTGGTTTCCTCTAACTGCCTAAATCTGGCTTCAGTCCTCTAGCAACAGTAAGAGCAGTGACGGGGGAGAAGACAACGCAGTACCAGTCACACAGCTGAACTCACTGACCGACCCCCCTGCATCTTTTCATGCCTTTTCTCTTTTTTTTTGGCCATCTTGAAGATATCAAGATTTGGAGCTGAGTTTGCTTTAATGAGTATGGTTAATACACGTTAGCATTAGGAGTGGTTCAGCATGTGCTTAAATACTGTAGTTTGGTAAGTAATTACATGCTGTTAGTGCAGGCCAGTGTGCTGTGCTTTTCCTCCTGCAGCATGGACGCGTACAAAATCAGTGAATCCATTCATGCAGATGTCTTCGTCGCATGCTGTTCTTATTTGCACCACCCTCAAATTAAACATTTAAAAGCCACTTAATAAAGCTAACAGTTAGGTGAGACAAATCAAATAGAAGTGCTGAAGAATATACTTATTATTAAAAACTTATTATTAGGCTTATTATAAATAAAGTAACATTTTCTTCCATTTGTTTTGTTTCAGGAGAAATTTCTACAGGACTCCAGTATTTAACTAAATTCTGAAATAATAGCCATATTTCCAGTACAATGAAATAAATTGGGATATTTCTGGACCAGAAGATGTGAAGCTGCCACTGTTCTCAAAGAGATACGAATTTCCAAGAAGTTTAAGGCGTTCAGACTGGCTTTGCTCATTCGGCTCATCTCCCAGGTGGGAAAGTAGACTGCATTTAACAGATCAAAACAATAAAAAATATATTTATGCTGTATACCCAGCTTATTAAGTTAAATTCACACTCTAAGTCTTCCTCACACATAATATATATGTAGCCCCATACATGTCAGTGCAGCAGGAGCATTCTGTTCAGTCTTCGGATTGTGCGTGCCACCTTTGTTAGGTGCAATCAGCTGGTAATTACTTTTTGAACTGCTAACATTGTCCACAGAACAGTATTTTTTTCCATTAGGTGGACAGCCCTTTAAAATTAGTATCCAATAACCCAGCTACACGTAGATTTTTAGAGCTGATGTCAAGCTTAAATGTCCAGTACTCCAGAACAAAATTTCTTTTGGTCTGCACCTTACCCCCAGTGCGCTTTGCACTCAGGACTTGTCACGTCTGCAATTTTGCACACGTGAATAGCAAACCAATGTCATCAGCTGAACACAGCCCTAGCTGAGATTAATTGAAAAGCAAACAAACAGCCAGAAAAACCCTGAAGAGAGATTTTCCCCATCTCAGTATATTAGAAGAGGGATTACTACTGACAGCAACTTGAGAGAAGAAGAAATAAAGGACAGTGAAGGGGGAAGTAGTTTGCAGCATTCAATCAGTATGCAGCATCAGACTCTTAATTTGCAAAAGCGCTGCTGTAGACGACATTCCAGCATTGCTGATAACCACTTTGCTTCCAATGACTGTAGCTACTGCAGATGCAGTGTAATGACTTGTGTAGTTGTGGAAAGATTTCCTCAAATGAAGGAGTATGGTAAAACTTTGTTTCCCCACTCGTTGTTTGGTAAGACAGAGCACACACAAAGTGGAATCCACTTCTGTGAGTTCTTGCTAGGCATTTAGGTGTGCACTCTTGTCTGGGACACAGCATATGCTCAGCTTGCTTGAATCAGCTTTACCTCTCTTGGTGTGTAGAGCAGCTTCTGAAGGCAGAAAGGCACAACAACCGAAATTGTGTTCTTAGCTCCATGTCAGAGCATCTCCCTGTGAATCACCTAGAGGGCACCAGGGCTCGGGCATAACCCTTTCCTTCCTCATTATTCCAGCCCTAGTAGCAGGAGTGTAATACAGTCTCCCAGTAAGCTGTATTAGCTGAGGCTTGGCAGGGAAGGAGGCTTGCATGGGATCAAAGCTCTAGCCACTGCTCATCTACCTGCTCCTGGTTAAAAAATGAGGTCACCTGCTTATGTTTTTCAAATAACCACAGCATCTGGTTAGCCTGTGGTACAGAAGGGTCCCAGGGAATATTTTAATTTCCTTGCACAGGAACAGAGTAGATCCTGCTGACCTCCAGGAAAAACCAATAGCCACTATACTAACACAGTTACAGTAATCTTCATCTGACTTCAGTAAGATGATACGAATTGAGGTTAGAAGTCACCCAACTCTTTTACTCAATACAGACTCAATTACAGACCTACTGAAAAAGACTGACTCCTGAAACCACGAAAAGCAGGCGATGAGCTCACCCGCTGCTGACAGACGCTGGGCACTAGTACACTGCGAAGTTAATAAAAAACCGGAATGCATGCCCAGACCCTGTGCTCTGTACCGTCCCTGAGCACTGTGGAAGTACTGTGGCATGAACAGAACCCTAGCTCACTGGATTTCTCTCTCTGCCCCGATGGTTTAACAAGTGTTTTCTGCTGGTGCTAATCCCAAGTGACTGCTACCAGCATCACTTCAACCTTGAAATGTCTGCTTAAAATGCTGCTCTTCCTCTAAGTAAAATCATTTTGATCGGATTCTGTCCTCCGCATTTCTCATCTCTCCCTAAACTGAAACGTGAAACATTTTAAACAATAAAAATCACTGTACTGGAAAGCTGCACTGTTTATTTTTTGCACGCCGCATGCAAGTGCAGAGCAGACCTTTAAGGGTTCTAAATTCATTCTGACCTTCTTTGTCTGTTATTTACTTTGGGCCTTGAGGAAATGCTTAGCTTAAATGGCCTTTTTCCCTTTCAGAAATCTAATCTTCCAGAAAAATTCCACTGGACAGCAGGTTTTGTAATGGAATTACTGTAGTTAATTCCTATCACAGCAGTTCCTTAATGAAAGGCTGGAAGAAAGTCAACAGGTACAGTATTCTGCAAAAGGTGCCATAAATATGAGTGTCTTAGTTCAAAAAGGTGTGTCATCTCCTGATCAAGATAATTAATGGTCTCTTGAGCCAGGCAATTAAAGGTTGCGATAATAATCTATAAGATATCTCCCTTTGTTTCCCAATTAAAACTTTTCAGACTAATTAAAACATGCTTGTGTCATGCAGTGTGGTGGTTTCCAACCGGCGCAATAAAGTAATGGGTCTCAGCCAGAGAAGATAAACGTTTGAAAAAAAAGTACCCATTTAGCACCATCTTATGTCATCGTTGATATATGAAGCTTTGCTTCACATAATGGAGGTAACCGTCTTTTCTTGAAGGTAACCCTGCAGTAGCTTTCCTATGAGCTGAGAGCCTCATCTTACTGTTTCTTTTCAGGGAAACCTTTATACGTTGAAGTCCTGTAACCAGGAGCCAAGTGCTTGGGTTCCACAACAAATGAGCCCAAAGTAATGCCAATTATATGAGAAAGGACAGAAAGATTAATAAAAACTTTTCAGAAATCTCTTCAATATCGTTGTCTGACATGCTTGCTATCAGCAGAGCTCTGTCTTCCATCTGGCAGCTTTAACAATACAGCACTTAGAGACTGTTCCTAAAGTAATTATGTCAAATACACTGCACACGAAGGGAAGCAATTGGTATTAGTTTCAGATTAATTACAGAATCACAGAATCATCTAGGTTGGAAGAGACCTCCAAGATCACCTAGTCCAACCTCTGAACATCTCTGCACATTCTGGCATTCCCGTTCTGCCTTCAGAGACCGAGGTCACTTTTTCTGTCTTGCTGGTCAATAGGTTTTTCCCTTTCTGGTTGGCTTTTCTTTTCTGCTAGCAGGGATCCCGCAGGGACGCTGCCTCCCATTCAGTGTTACAGCACAGCTGGAGGAAGCCATGGGGCAGAAAGCAGAATGGTGACACGGTCTCTGAGATGGGGAAAAAGGACAGACCCATGATCTGCACGCTCAAACACCTCCTGTAGCCTTTGCTGGCATTAGCATCAAATTCAGAATTACCATCCTTAGGCTTCAACTCCTCTTCACGTGCTGCAGAGATCTGGGGATTTCCTATCCTTGTGGTGAACTCCACTGGTGGAATACAGCAACATCACACCACTCAGCAGTGTATGCTGGATGGCTTCTGTCTCTATTTCTAGCCCTGAACTGGCTACCTAATTAGTGGTAACTAATTATGATAAAAATGTTGGCATCTTTAACTAAACAGATGTGTGTCATCCTTTCCATTTTTCCGTTTTTTAAAAAAAGGAGGTGGTTGTATCACACATAAATGTCCTGCATGGGAACATCCACCCAGCTAATCACAGGGAATTTGGTTTGTTGGTGGGGATGAGAGTCTCAGGCTCTCGGATCCTTGCGGCACTGAGCTGAGCTTGAGCACATACAGGGTCAGGGGCTGCTGGGCGACCCAGGGAAGCAGCAGAGCTTGTTCACATCCACATATAATGCAGAGCGTTAGGAGCATCCTGGACCCACTAGACAAAGCCTCTCCCTTCAAGACCACCAGCACCCACAGGAGGATATTTCTGTCTTCCCACAGCTGACTAGCCAGGATTGGAGATGTCATTCTCTCTAACCAGTTTACATACCACTGAACTGTAATAAACTTTACATGATGTGTACCGAACATAATTTAGCTTGGGCTCTGTTTAAAGCTTTCTTGCACCTCCTTTCTGTCCGCTCTGCCGTTCAACCCCTCACTGTCTCGCCAAGGAGGGCAGTGTGGGGTACCGCTATGTGGCAGAAGCTGGCAGCCAAGTCCCCAGGTGCAGCACCAGCAGTGTCAGCCTCTGCTGCTCTTCTCCCTACGAAACTCCCCAGCTCATAGGTTTACTTGTCATTTGTCAGGCTTCCTAAATTTTACTGCCATAAAGACATGATTCCCAATATACTTGGAGATTTTCATCAATGCTGCTGGGAGAAACCAGAAACCACTGGGAGAAAAAGAAAACCACCAAATCTGGACAGTATTTTCCTAGGTCAGATTCTCTAGGAAACTACATTTTGCAGTGTATTAAAATAATTCACTACAGAAAAATGCAATTGCTCTTTCTCCAGAAATATGATCTTGATAAAGGAGTCTGACTAGAATTACCCATGTGATTCTTGGTATGTGGTTTTGTGTGCGCATAGCACCAAGTCTCTGAGCCCCTCGGAATTAAGTAGGGTTTTGTTGCTTTTATCGGTGACATGAAGCAAGATCAGTTACTCTCAAGTGCAGTGGAAGGGACAGCTTCAGCCTGCGTTCCTTTTATCCTACTGCACTATTTTAACGTAACACCTCTTATAGAAAGACAAAAATGAGAAATGGAGGACTCAACAGAAGGCAGCTAGATGGCTTCTTTGAAAAGGCCAGCCGTTTCTTTTAATTGATAGCTACAGTAGGTCAGATACATACTTCACCCTTGGGTCTTTCAGACAGAACCATGTTTATACATAACTTTACCTCTCAATCTATGAAAAAGAAGGAGGTTCAATTCTAACGTCTGAAAAAACTGTGAGCTTACTGGCCTGACCAAAACTCTTTATTCCTATATGTGTTGTTAAGACCCAGCCCTGGACTGACTTACTTGTGTGAAGAGGCTAGTTTGCATTTATAAAAGAGAAAAAGGACACAGGTTTCTAGTTCTCAGCAATGCAGAAAAAAGACATAAAACTGAACCCTGAATACCCAACTACAGTGAGAAAAATAAAATTTTAATGATCTCATAAATTTGGAGGCTTTAACCCTGTTCATTGAGTTCTTTGGACTAAGCAAGATAGGATGAATGAACAGTATCCAAATTCTAGATAAAATTTCAAGGCAAGAAACTTTATAAACCTATGTATAAACAACCAACAACTTATGAAAAAGGTAAGTGGGGACACTGCCGAAGGCCTCTTTGCCTGTACCTCTATCTTTTTCCTGGTCAGATTCACATCTGGCACAATTAAATCATGTTCCCTCTGTCTTTAAAAGCTACGCTAATTATGTGAAACTCCTCAGAGGCAATTCATGAGAACAGAAGTTGGTTAAACTGGAAAAGAGTTGTTTGGTGCAAATACTTCACTCAGTGCTGACCAAGAGCTACTTCTCACCAAGTCTGAACCTGAATCAAATCCCACAGAAATGAGGGGAAGTCTTTTATTGGTGGGAATGGGATATAATCAAATTTTAAAATTCACTGTTATGTGGTGTTTCTTATGCATTTCCCCGTGCCCACTTAGAAACATGAGGTTTGTAAATAAATATAGCCTGGAAAAGGAAGGGGCGTTTTCAGCCAAACTGGTAAGTATATATATTAGTCCACAAAAGAACAAGTATCTCAACTTCCTAGAAAGAAGAATTAAACATAACTTCCAGGGAAAATGAAATATTATTACCATTTTCAAAAATGACCTTGGATTGAATCCTCATCCTGGTGTCAGGATCTGTCCTTTGGTGCTGCAGGGAATGTTTGGCTGGAGCTCTGCTTTTCGTTTTTCTCTCTGTTTTTAGTTTAATTCACTGTCACTTTTCTGTTTTTGTATCCAAGGACAGCTGTATATCCATCCCCAAAGTGTCATACCGTTAAGTTTGTTGGCTCCTCTGAAGGAGATGCTATTGCAGAAGCAGGCACACAGCAAACTTCACTGGTGAAAATTTCTTGTACTACTGATGGCTAATTAATCCAAGGCTTCCTGGAGAGCTATGGACACATTTGTAAAAAACAAAACCAAAAAACTGATCCCTAGCCTACTGTATTCCTTTATACACTTGATCTTTTACAGCATTTATTATGTCTTGATTGTCCACTGTCATCCATGACATGTTTCTGATAATAAATTGTCCTGAGGCTCCAGAACTGACTCAGAGACTGACCGAATACCTCAGGTGGAGTCAATCCAGGGTTTGTTAAAGTGGATAATTGTTTAAAATGGATAGAAACATAAACTTCAAGTAGGATTCACGAATTGAATCTGTCCACTCAGGCAAATTTAAACGCAGCTTCTAATATACTGATGAGGTCTTTGAATTCAAACTCAGGAATTTCTTGCTTAAAATGTAGACAGCCAAAGCTGGCAGCTGCACTGATGTTACCAGCATTGGATCAAGCTTAAATTCATGAAGGATGCACAAAGCAGGTTTGGCCACCGTGGTCACTGCTTATACAAGCTCAGGCACACCTTGCTGCAGGTGTCAATTTGGTTTGTGTTTTGAAAGTAATTTTTGTAGTCTAAAAGAGTTCAGCTGTTAGCTCAGAGAAAAGCTGAGGTTCTGGGTGAGAAGCTTCCTTGGGAGAAGAGGTCTTGCCCACGTCCCCACCTCCAGGCAACTTTCCCTAACGCTCATCAATCACCGAGCTGAGAGCATCTGAATCTGTACTTCCCATGCGGTTCTAATTCCTGCTTCAGTTGTGGAAAAGAACGTAGGACAAAGCTTTCTGTTTATATAACACACTTTTCATTACAGGATCTTCACTCATTTACTAAAAACTTTGACAGACGCATTACCTCAGCTTACCACATTACCATGAACCAACTGACTTGCCATAACCACAAATGTTTTCTGTTCTAAATCCACACAAATAGGATGTGAAATGCACTAGTTATAACCTCTTTCACCAGGTGCAAGCCAGCAAGGTTCACCTCAACTGCAGGGGCTAAACACACGCACATGCAATCGATGATGACATGGGTTAAAACTCATTTAGTGGGGTGATCACGTTTGAGCCCTTAAAATTGAATCCACCTCTACTAACGGGGAATGGAGACATCAGAAAGAGAGATGCACAACTCATCCAAAGTCATGTACAGCAAAGCAGTCCTAACACTAGGCATGAAGTCAAGGTGCTTCGTTAGGGATACTTTTACCCTTTGTTAGTGCCTGTTGGAGCAGCTGGGTTTGAGCAGCCTGGTTTGGGAAGGAAGAGCAAGTTGCCCACATGCACGACATGAGCCTACAATTATATGGTCAGCTACAGATTTTTAAAGCAATGAAATGATAAAGACAGAGAGCAAGGCAATCAGTTTTGAACACCGGAGTCTTCTGGGATTCAAACCCATAACTTTTTTTATTTCTTTCCTAAAATGTTAATTCAAACGTGCAACTAAGTAAGTGCCAAAATAACTTGTAAAACTTTTAGTAACCCCACATTGACAGAAAAGATATATTGCGGAATGTGCTTCATTCCCTTTGATCTATGATTTATTGATGTACAGTATGAAATATTCATTAAAACAGACTGCTGTTTCTCGTTGATTTGTCATGTTTTTAATTCATATTTTAACACATTAATAAAACTGACACTATTAATTATTTTTTGAAATACCAAATATATTTGAGATGTAAAACTGGCATGGGTAATGTTTGATACTAAAATCGCAGGAGGAATTAGTTCAAGCAAAATATGATCTGCATGTGCTTGTAATGATATTCTATATTCTATAGCCCCAAACAACTCCCTCGTTCCCCTCACTACTTTGAAACAACTTTAAATTACAAATGCAATCTTCACTTAGCAGTTTTAACATTAAGCTCATGCTGCTTTGGCAATTCATACAGATACATGTGTTCCTCAGTCTTTGCTTTCGATATAACAAGCACGTGTACTGGAGGGGCACAGAAGCCTGTTTTTATGGAATGACTACTGATCTTGGTCTTCAGTGTGTTTTTTTTTTTCTTAGAAGCAGGTTGGTTTAACAATCCACAAGGCAGCTCAGTTCTGCCACCCCATCTGCCGTGTAGTAATAATCAGAAGGCTTATTGGCTTTTTCATTTTTACGGGCACCATAGTCTGCCTTATAAAGGGCAGACTCATTATTACCACTTCTAACTTGGAGGGAGGCATGTTGAAATGTGCCTATGAAAAATTAAAGTTCTTATATTGGTCAGGAAAACATAACTGAGGCATTTCCATTCACATCACCCAATCATTTGGCCCTCAGAGCTGAATCGGAACGTATTGCTCAAAATCAGAATGATCAACTTCTAGGACTGCGCTGTTAAACTGGTGGTATTTGAGATCTGACTAATTCTATTTACCATGATCTTATTTTTCTGGAACTGAAACAGGTTTATTCATTTGTTCATTTAATGAAAGTTACAATTTCAAATAAACAAACTATTTTAAATAGTACATCATATAAACACTCAGAAATCAGTTCTCATTTCTCAGTGAATTTTTTCAAGAGCTAGAACTAGAGAGAAAAGAACTAGAGAGAAAATCTGGAAAATATGAGCAACCCAAGACCACTCAAACAGCTCAGAAGCCAACAAGCAGCTCCTCGCCCACTATTGCTGCCAAAATTACGTAATTAAAATAATTACAATCGTTTGGGTTTTGCTGGAGCTAGACTTGTAGATTTCCTTTAACGGTAACTCTGAAATGTGAGATGAGCATAACTGCATAGTACATCAGAAACAGCAGTACGAGAGGGTTTTTGTCTAGCCTCTTACTATCACAAGCGACCACAAGCCACTTTCTAGGTTATCTGGGTTTGGACCTAGGGGCACGGCTTTGCAACCACACTGTACCTAGGTCACTGCATCTGAGGTGGACCTGAGAACAAGACAAAAGGATCTCATGGACAGGTCATCTTGCAAGACAAATCAGTTACGAGGAAATCACAATAACCGTGCATAAAATATTAAAGATACACAACTCCAAGTTGTCTTTTGCACCATGAGATATGCTACAGAATATTAAATTTAATCAAAAATCAAAATCCCCACCAAAGGAATGGAATGTGAAGAGAGCCCCAGAAGGACAGCAGTTTCACGGGAAGGGGAATACAGCAGCGCTGAGCAGGAGCTAGGAACCCATGGGGTATGGCAGCAGCCGCTCGCTGGCTGTTTCCTGTGGCTGCCCACCTTCTCCCCTGCAGAAGGAAAGCGGCCTGCTGTTTCTGCTGCAATGCCAAACAGGAGCAATGCCTTAATATGACTAACCTCTGCTGAGGCCTGAACTGCCAGTGCTCCAGGCTGCTTTCTCTAGTTTGTTAATTTCTATTTTAGACAGGAGATGTCCAGAACAGAGCAAGGACTTGGAAATTTGTCTAGGCATCACTGAAAGCTCTGTATCTGTGTCAGTAGCATCTTTCCGACATGGCAGAAAAGCAGCAACAAAGAGCTTGCCTGGAGATCATGAAAGCCAAACCTGCTACATTGTGATACGGCTCATACAAAGAATTGCAAAATCAGCTTTTACCTTGGTCTCTTTGATCACTAGGTATCCACTGAGACCTCCTTACAAACACCGAATACCCTATGGGAAGGAGTGTCCTGTAGGTCTTGTGCTTTGGCAGAGAAACAAAAAGAATCATAGAATCACAGAATATCCAAATTGGAAGGGACCATAGGATCATCGAGTCCAACCTCTGGAAAAACCACCCAAAAAAATCAGAAAGCGCTGTCCAAATGCTTCTTGAGCTCCAGCAGGCTCAGTGCTGTGACCACTGCCCTGGGGAGCTGTGCCAGTGCCTGACCACCCTCTCGGTGAAGAGCCTTTTCCTGATATTCAGCCTGAACCTCCCCTGTCGAAGGTTCAAGCCATTTCCTTGGGTCCTATCACTGGTCACCAGAGAGAAGAGATCAGCAGATAAGATATGTCCTCTTTTTACACAAACAAATTCTCTGTCTGTCTCAAATCCACGTTTTCTACCAGCAACATGGAAGCTCAACTTTATCAGTTTTTTTTTTTTTCTTTCTCTCTCTCTCTCTTTTTTTTTTTCCTATTGATTTGTTTTATGGTAAATCAGCATTTCATCTGACCTTTAAAATTGAAGAATCCATGGTTCAGCTGCTCCCAAAGCCTTTGGCATCATGTTATTATGGAACCACACTTCAGGTCTGTTTAGCAACCGACCTCAGACAGGAAGTTCTGCAAATACACTGTAGCTGCTTCTTTATTAACTGTCAGCAACTTCAGCTACTGCAGTGCAAAATCCAGCAAAATACAAGAGAAACATTAAGATCAGTCTGAAAATAAGACAGTACAGCAACAGGCCAGGGTCCTACAGAGCATTCAGCAAGGACGTGCCTGTGTGCCCCCTGATGGTGCACTTGCCATGTTGTGTCTATTTCAGGGCCAACCCAAAAAGTGGACTGCACAGATTTCACCCTCAAAAAGGCAATGACACTGGAAAGCACTCACTGATCTCAAATAATCATCCTTTTCACTACTGTGTCATGGAGAAGGCTTTAAATGGGAGCAAGATCAGATCTTTTACTGGGATGGAATGGATGATGTTGAATTGTCCTGTCAATTAGCATTTTGTGTTCACCAGAATCTAACATAATTGGAACACAAAAACCCTTGAGCTGTGTGTAGTTTATTTGAAATGTCATTATAAAAGGAAAACAGTCCCTATTCTAGTGAGATTAGGTTTGTGGCTGTATACATACCGTATGCGCTATGGTGAGGTGTAAGGACATCTGAATCCATCTTTGAATAAATAAATTACAGGAAACAACTGCAGCAAGAGCTTGAGGATAAGTTGTAAGTCAGTTATAAGTATGAAAACCAACTTTGCTTTTACCAATAACTTCAGTTCTGCAGTGAAGCTGGGTTTCAGGGCTGTGCCTGTCTGCACACCCAGGGTACTTGTACCACCAGCTCCCGGGGACACCCAGGCACGTCCAGCCAGTCTCCACGTAGCTGGGACAAGGGATGGGCTTGCAACACCAGACCAGCTGGAAGGGAGGTGACTGAGCCTTCACAGCTCGAGTTTTGAGCAATTGCTATAGGAGCACTGTGGGAGGGAACTGTGGAGAGTTGCAGAGGTTCCCCCAGGCAGCTGCTGCTGCGCTGGACCCAGTCTGCCTGAGCCCGCTGGTTAACATCCCATGTAGGGTGGGGTGGGCAACCTGGCTCTTCCCTCCACAGACTGCTTGGTGAGAACAGAAAGCGCATTGCTAAGACATCTGTAAATAGTTTGTAAACAGGAGCGCAGGCCAGCTGAGTTACAAGGGTTTAGCAGCACAGCACTTTGGAGAGACTCACCTAAGCCAGATGAAGACGGCTGTGCAAGGAGATGTGCAACTGAGACTGCCACCCGCAGCCAGGCAGCCACCGCCCTCCTTTTCAGGAGATTTGCTTCCCCACGTGAGCTCTACCTTATGGAAAGACCCCAACAAATGACATTCCCTTTTAGCACTGCGAGTGCTTGGGCAACACGATCCAAACACAGTGGGCTTCCGCATGTGCTCTGCTATTAGTGGCCAAGGCACTGCTTGGGAAACGCGTTTATACAGCCCTGAGCACCTCACAGCACCCTGCATGGCCACATCGCTTAGTATTTGCCTCAGTTTCCCTCTCTGTAAAAGGAGAAAATATACAGCACTTAGAATTTGATGATGAGAGGGTTATTTAGGAGCTCTACATTGTTATTGCTCTCCTTGTCCAGCACTGACAACCAGTGATATTAGGTCAAAAGCAAGGCGAGTTTTCATTAATGAAACATGAATCCTTCCCTAATATGGTGGGACCAAGCAGTCTGTAGGATGAGTTTGTTGTCTGATATCATTACTCTTTATGATCCCATATTTTATGGTAGTTAATGCCATTGGAGGAAAACACGATTAAGAGCAGAAAGCAGCTTCAAAGCAGCCATTGCTTAGTGCATTCATCACACTTGCCGCATAGCTGGATTTTTCCTCTCTACAAATATAATCAATCTGCGCAGGTAAAGAGTTAGTTGCAAATAGAAGCACTTTATGTGAACTACTGTGTATCCTGTTTTTATCAGTGTGCTGGGAAGTGTAGTTAGAGTGGGATAAGTTATGTGGTGTGGGCTTAGGCATTAATGAATATGAGAAACTAAATTATTGAATTTTGCAATGCAAATTATTTTTTGAGCACAAATTCTTCATTTTTGAATGTTAAGGACTCATAAAAAATGTCAATGGTTTATGAATTAGGCCATTAGCATGCAATTTGTGATTCAAACAGTACCACAGCCCCATGTAATAAGGGACTGAAGAAAGAGCAGTGTTGCTTTCCACACTTGCGAAGTACTTTGCCAGAATTTCTGAAGGCGAATGCAGAGGAATGGCACACGAGGGACTCATTCACTCCCTCTGGAGTGGCACGGTTACACCATGGAAGGGTCCTGTGCATATTCCTACGTTCAGAGCCTGGAAATGCTGTATTTTTGTAGCCCGTACAGTCAAGGCCATGGGGCCACAAGTAGTGCATCAGTACAGATCAAACAGAGCCGGTGCTTTACAGCCACCTTGTACCAGCTCAGGGGTATGTATGCGCGTACACAGGCGCTACGACCTTGGCTTGTCAGCAATAGCTCTGCCTTTCACTAGAAGTAAAACAAGTTTAACTGTCTTGTGAATTCTCTTAACAATTAAAAAAAAAAAAAAGAATAATATCCATACCTACTGAGATGAACATTCTAGCTTTTTGAATAAATACAGGTATCTTGACTGCAAATATTGAGAAAGAAGGAAAGCTCATTCTTTCTAGGCAGTGTTTGTGCTGAGCAAGCGTATCTGAGAGGCAGGTTACCCTGCGTGGGATGAGGCAGCACAAGGTCACCTGAAGCCCTTGCAGGTCTTCCGAACATTAACGTATGCTGGGAGAGGAGTGTCATCGAGGTGGGTAATTCCCGATTCAAACAGTAGTACACTTCTGCTCCCAGGCCGCTAATTCCAAAAGGTAACAAAAATTCACAACTGTTATGGATATAAAAATTCCTACTTGCTCAGGATGAGAGCAATTTCAGAGAGAAAATGCTAGATATGAGAAAATGTCTACGGCAGGTTGAATACTGCTGTTATCTAAAAGATTTCAGAATTTGTGCTGGGGAATAAAAAATCACCAGAAATAAGAGGAAGCAGAGGAACAGCTTGAAGAGGTATGTTAAATGCTTTAGATATATAATGCACACTCCTAAAATAGTGTATATACATATAATACATTATATTGTGGTATATGTAAACTCCATGAAGGTAAGGGCACTGCCAGTTTGAGACTCCAGCTCTGTTTAATTTGTGCCTGTGGCATCAGTGATCCTCCCTTTCTCCTCTTACAAACCAGTGGCATAAGGCTGAAGCTTATTCCATTACAGAACCTGACCTTTGATACGGTCTCTAATGAGGCAGAAGCTATCAATTCCATGGACCTCAGTAGGGGATGTGCACTTCTTACAATCCAGCTGCATTCATCACAGTGCTAGTAGCAAAAATGGATAGAGGCTGATCAGCTGGTGGCAAAACAGGGGAATGGAAAGAAACCTTTGATTCAGAACCAGAAACTACAAGGATTTTTGGCTGCCCCTGCTGCTGGCTGTGGTTAGTACTTAAGGCAGTGCATCTTTTCTGTCTCCCTATCTTAGCTGTGTTACACAGCTTGCCATGGGCCATATCCCAGAGTCTCTGACCTGGCTTTCAAGGCTAGAGCAACACATCCTGGATTTTTTTTTTTCTCTCTCTCCTGTCTTACAACTGAGTACACACACATTATGTATTTGTATGTACACATCAGGAAATCAGAGATCAATGTGATGGGAGTCTTTGGAAGACTGATGGATCAGGCCAATTTCACATTTCAGACCACCACCAAATTAACAATAACTAACAGCATATATTGCCAATGGTTAATTATTAGTCTCTCTGAATAATTATCATTACATATGCACATCTCCTCTACTCAGCACTGGTAAGCCCTGAACTGTATCCAGTGCTGGACCCCCCAGTACAAGAAACACCTGGACATACAGGACAGAGTCCAACATAAGGCCACAAGGATGATGGAGGGGCAGGAGCCTCTCTCCTGTGAGGAGAGGCTGAGCAAGCTGGGCTTGCTTGGCCTGGAGAAGAGGAAGCTCAGGGGGATCTCACTGATGCCTACAAATCCCTGAAGGCAGGGTGCATGGAGCCAGGCTCTGCTCAGCGGTGCCCAGGGCCAGGCCCAGAGGCAGTGGGCACAAACCGGAGCACAGGAGGCTCCCTCTGAGCACCAGGAGGCACTTCTGTGCTGTGCGGGTGCCGGAGCCCTGGCCCAGGTTGCCCACAGAGGCTGTGGAGTCTCCTCCTTGGAGGTCCCCCAAAGCCGCTGGGACACGGGCCTGGGCCCCCTGCTCGGGGTGGCCCTGCTGGGGCAGGGGGAGCAGATGGGCCCAGGGGGTCTCTGGCCTCAGCCACGCTGTGATGCTGTGATCCTGGGTGCTTCGGATGCTAGTTGAACGACCATGTTTGCATAGCTTGCCCATCATATATAACATGGCATGTAGGCATTTTATTTCCTATCACAGTATTACACAATAATGTAAAGCATGTTACATTTAAAATCTTGTTTATGGGTAAAGAGGAAGCACACCTTTTATCTTTTTGCTTTTTTTTTTTAATTGACTGTTAGTAAATTGTTGTTATGTCTCCAGTGCCAAGCCTTTGCCCCATCTCTTATCCTTCAATGTCTGCATTCCTCCATACTGCACCTCTCCTCCTCGGTGCCTCTGCAGTCATACCAGGCAAGCTGGAGTCATAAATATCTCCTTCTGCCCAGAAAAACTGCTTGTTACTGCCATCTATACAAAACTGCAGTTGTCCGTCACAAAGATGAACAAAAATAAAAGTGAGATAGACAGCCAGTGAACTAGAAAAACTGCTGCCACAGCTGAAACAAGGAAGGCGGACTGAGAAGAGCTCAGAGAGGGCAGGCCCTGACACCTCTGGCCCAAGGCCTGGCAAACTCAGGACAAAGTTTATGGCCTCTGACTAGCAATAGCAATAGGGTATTACAGAGCTATGTGGTTACAAATCAGGAACTAATTGCTTTTTTGTTCCACTGTGTTCACTTACTGACCGGGAAGAACCTACCTGCAGATCTCCCCATGCTGTCCTGCAGCTCAGCTCGAGGGGCGCAGCTGGAGTCAAAACGCACCACGCTGCAGGGCTGCGCCTCTTGGGCCTGACCGGCCTGGAAGAGCTCAACTACAACACTCGTATTTCTGATGAGATCAGCTTTTCGTTTACAGGAGTGAATATGTAGTTGTAAACAAAAAATAATATATATATATATATATATAAAATATATAAAATAAATAATAATAAAAACTAAACAAACAAAAATATTATAGCCAAAGCCTACACATTGAAAAGTGATCTCAAAAAATAGGTCAAACGTTCTTTCTTGGAAGGCTGTGTATGCAAGTGTTGTTTAAGTGATTAGTCACTACATACAGGGCAAAAACTCCTTTCCTCCACAACCAAGCAACATAACGTTCTGGCCTTTCAAAACAGCAGTCACATCCTCTTTCTGAGGAATGAGCGATGGTTGCCTTGTGTAATAAAATATTCAACTTCACAACAATGCTTTATAAAGAAGCAGGTTCATGAATTTTTAAAATTATTTTGTAAATCACTCTGAAAGCTGACAATGAAGGCTAACACTTTTGCTGGCATACAAGTGCCAGGTTATCATCATACTCAGCCTGACGCCGGGATATGTGGGGAACCGCTCCCCACCAGCGTGTCAGAAACCCCGTTCTTTTCCTGATGGGAGCATCGCCCCCACGGCACAGCCATCCCACATGAGGAGAGCTGCTCAGGCACTCAGGGGCAACTCTGTCACGAGGGGATGATTTGAGGGATATCTGAGGGGACGCATCTGTCTGTGAAACAGAGCCACGGGATGAACAGCACTGCTTGGAAGCTACTTCCTGGCAGAGTCTCCAGGGAAGAACCAGGCAGGTAGAAGTGGGTTTGTTTTACAGCACCCATGGCTGCCTCTCTTCTTGGAAAGAAACTGGTAGGTGACTTAGTTTTTGTCTACAGACATTACCAGAAGTTACAGCAGTGTCCAGGTCATTTTTAGAGGAATCGGAGAAGTCCAGTACTGGTGACCAACTTCCTCCCGTAAGGTGCTGCCTCTGCTGCCCTGCTCCTCGCAGCCCCAGGCCTCGCAGGGCAGCAGCTGCTCAGTACGAGGCACTGCCCTGGTGGCTGTTCGGCAGTGCAGCAAGAAAGGGGGACGTACCCATCGGTGACACCAAAAACATTTAGCAAAGTGAGCAACAGCACCTGGAGGAGGGTGGGAAGCATATTCACACCTCATCGACTCAATATACATCAAAACTAAAAAAAATAAATAAAATGTAGTCACTATGGTTGCACCTGTGGAAGGAGCAAAAAAAATCTATGCTAAATTGCAGGAAGTGGTTGTCTGCAGAGGTCTTTTGCTTTGACTGCACTAGGAAATCAACTGGCAGAATTTTCATTGCATGGTGCTGGGGAAGTGAGACACCCCTCCCTCCCCATCTCCTGTAGGGAAGCAGCACAAGCGGGAAGGGGTTTGTTGTGCGTCTCCATCCCAGGGCTGCTGCAGAAAGGGCTGACAGCCTCCCGGTGCTCGCAGCACCGCATGTTCTGGGTTCAAACCCTGCTGGTGACCCAGATGGAGAAGTTGTTACACAACGCTCTTTAATTGGCAATTTTCTGGTACGTTCTCTTCTGCATCTGTTATTTATGTATCACAGCTTTCCTGCATGCTGGTAGACAACAAGGAACTACAGCAGCGGTATCCTCTCATATTTAAAACATTTAGACAGACAAAAGCCCCAAATTCACATAACATTATGGTTCATTACACTCAAAGGAAATGTTGTTGTTTTATAGAACACTTCTCTGAGATGACGAAGTAAGCTCACATGGCTGCTGCACAACTACTGAGCAATGGAGGAAGAACAGAGAATAAACCAAACAGCAAGATGCTCAGGCAAAGATGCTGACCCAATACAGAAGCTTCCAATGCGTGGAGCTGCAGCCACAGCGCTGCCTTGGAGTTAAGTGCCGATGAGCTTGGTGTTATGCCAACAACACCATCAAGAAGCTGGATCTCTCCTCGTTATTAAATTGGGCAAGCAAACAAATGAAAGGAATCAAAGTAATAACAGAGGGCAGATAACCCCTGGGCTATCTCATAAGCAGTGGCTGACAGATGTGGATTACTGAAAAAGTAAAGAGCTTGCCACTTGTATGTAATAAAGCCACAGGGACTTCAGCAATACCCTTTTTTTTTTAAAGAAGAGCAAAAGCATATATTGTCAAAACCATAAAGCTTGCCACAGTGAACCACTGTACTGTTTCTGAAGCTGTATAAAGACATCATAGGCTTACGGTTTTGAAAGGAGTGACAGCTATTACATGCCAAAAGGTTTCAGGGAGGCACCGCATGGAGTAACTAAGGATCCTGCAGGGAAGCATCATCTATTTGTTCCTTGACAAGAACATCTGGATGACCTCTCTGAACTGGTCAGTTGCACTTACTGGCTTGGACATTTATCACTGCTGTAGTTTCTTTTTTAAAACAAGATCTAAGAAAGCAGTATTTTAGTTTTGTAAAGAACCCAGAGGTAGAAAAAAAATGTTGTCTTGCTTGTTTTCCATGCTTGTGCTGACCACGTATAATTTGTCATCTGAGGATGCAAGCTGCCATTTGAACTAGAGCTTGTCCAAATTTTGGCACAAATACTAGCAGAGCTGTAAAAGCTCCACCTGTCACCATTTTCACTGCCTAGTCAGCTTACAATGTTAAGGAAGCGTTAAAGGTCTCTGAAGAGCTCCTGCCTTTGTTGCTGTTGTAATGGTCTTTAAGCCGTTCTCTGTCAAATTCAAACATAGTACTTTTCTTTCTTTCTTTTTTTTTTTTTAAAGACTGAGATATTCCTATCTTATTTAACCCTTCATTTCCACTTGCAACTGTTAGCTTCAGTCTGTGAAAAAATGAATGTGACGGGTACCAAATAGGAGCCTAACAGGTGACTTTTTTCATGCAACACACATGCTGTTGCTCGATGCATACATATAATAGAGGCAACATACAGAAAACCTAGCTGATGAAAAATATGCTCCTCTCTTCCCCATTAATCTGTTTCCATTACACGTACCTCTAACAGCTTCACTGAAAAACATGGGAAAATCATCTTGAACAACCTGACTCTTCTTAAACCTTCCATAAGCCCCCGAGCAGATCCTTCTGTTCCTTCCAAGTATTGCTGTTCAGCCTTTCACATCATAACCCATGGTTGTTACCACTGGGAACTTTCAGAAGGGCTAATTCCCAATGATGTGAAACTTGACTCTAACCCAGAAAAATCCCATGATATCCAACTTCACACTTCCCTGTTGATAGCGTAGGAACTTCTACTGTGGTGATTTGCAGGAGGTATTAAACTACAACAATAAAATGTGCAGCTCCAATGTTTCTAAGATTTTCTTTTACCTGATATAAATCGTAATCCCACAGCTACACATCAGGTCCCACTGCATCACAATGAAGAACATGGAAATCTATCTATCTATTTAGTTGGCCAATTACTTCTCAAATATGTTTCTGTTGTATCATGTAGACCTATGGTCTAGGCAATTTCTTTGTACTTATCGGGGATAACAGCCCATAAGTAATTGCCATTGTGTGCCACTCTGTCAAAGCTGACCTCGTGTCTTTGTTGATGGCCAGCAGAGCAGAGGGTAAAGCAGGTCTACCCTTACACACACCCTCTCTCTTGCCACACTGGGGTATTATCAGCATCCAAACACTTAAAATCCAGACCAATGCAACCTTTAAATTAAACTGTAATGATCTACAGATTAAATCAACATGCATTATGTCAACTATCTCATGTAGTATCTTCCTCTTTTTCTTTCATGCCATGCCTAAAGAAAGCTTAAACATGAGATGCCATTTCTGCCTTGGAAAATGAATAAACACTAATTCTACTCTAATAAAACTGAGTAGAGTAAGAGAAGATTTAGAATTAAACAACCCTCACTACAAGAAAACATTACTAACTCAAAACAGAAGTTATTTTTTCAACAATATATATATATTCATTAAAAGTTTTCAAACTTTGACATATTTTTATGTTCCTTTCTGCTATTGCTTTCTAAAGCCAGAGACACAAGCACTTTGGAAGAAGATACTTTGACATTAATGATTAAACTGCCAAAGACTTTCAGCTGAATTGGGTTACTAATCTGAGTAATGATGAAGCTCTACATGTTTTGAGGTTCACATATTGCTTTTCACTGAAGTTCACAGAATGAGTATGAGAAAGAGATAAGAAAATAGCAAGCCATGAAATAACTCTAATACATAAAGAAAAATGTTACATCATCATTTATATAACTTCTGAAGTGAACAAAATATGTGAATAGTGAAATAAGTAGTCAGAAAAAACCAATTTTCTTCATTCTGAAACCAATTTGCAGCAACTACTTCTAAAAATTACCTAAGCTAGAAAATATGGACAATAACTAACTTTAAAATATCTTAAATTATCAAATAAAACAAGTATTACAACCACTTTAATAGGCAAAGTCTCTTGTTTCCTTAAGACGTGATATGATAAATCTCAGCCCACACATCAATTTGTTAGAAGGCATGTCAGAACAATAACAAAGACAAACAGCCATTAGTGGACAAGACAGTTTCATCAAGCAAGACCTTACAAATAATATATTGTTGTTTGTCATCAAGACACTTTTAATACACCAGAGTCCTTCCCAAAAGCACCTATAATCAATTCCTTCTAATTTACAAACTCGCAAAGACCATGAGAGTGATAGTAATTTCATATTTTACACACCCACAGAGGTTACGACAATTGATTCAGTTCAGCAAAGTACTGTAATGACTTTGAATGCACTTGAAAGATTTTTGCATTTGTTTTCTAAAGCTGTAAAAAAAGTAATTCAAACTTGGCCACATGGGCACAATTTGTAAAGGTTGTACATGAAAAGTATGGATTCAGTTCTCACAAAGACAGCTCTTGTCTTATTACAACCCATCTGCAAGGCATGCTGGTCACCGCACTAAAACACTTGGCTTCTCTTTGTACTTTATGTGAACTGAATAGATTTCAGAATTTCTACAGAAAAAAGAGGTAGAGTGAAAAATGGGTAATGCTTGAAAACACTTCAGAACAACAGGTTTTTAGTCAATTACTTCCATCAACGCTAAAAGTAAGGACATGCAACCTCTGCCCTTAGATTAACAGCCCCCATTGAGATGAAAGCAATCAGGACCCTCCATAGCTCAATGCAAGATTTTTGCCCATAAAACAAGATGAATGGGGATGTAGCCCGCCTTTCATTAACTGTTCACTAGTCAAATTTCTCTAGTAATGAAACAGCAGCCCTGCTATTTCTGCCCTCAGAACAATATGAAATAGCTCCATTTACAAGTTCACTAGAGAAGCACCCCCCCCCCCTTTTTTTTTCTGGAACTTTTTGAACAGGTTTAGTGACCAAAGCTGTAGCTTCTCAGGGGTTAAGGCCTCAGAACAAAAAGAAACCAGCAGCAGACTGCAAGAGAATAGACCTCGAGGTTTTGATTGTTTTCTCGGTATTTCACATGAGCCCTGCCAGATCCAAACTAGGAGCAGAGAAACTTCCTCCAGTCTTAGTGTCAAAGGAAGGACTTGGGTCGTCAGTACTTGCTACAGGAGGGAAGGAAGGAAAGAAGAGGATGCTCAGACATCGTAAGGCCACAATGCAAGACTTTGTATAGCTGTTTTAACATATAGGGGAATCTCCTGGTTGCTGAGTCCTACTTAGGAACTGTCTCTGAGGCCTTCTTGTCTGTTACAGAGAAAATGATGAGCAGATCACTGCAAACACAGGCAACGTGCACATCTGAGGCTTCAAACAGCAAAAGCCTCGATGGGATCGCTTGCCACAGAACGGAATTTCTTTTTCTGCACCCAGGCTTCTGCGGTAGTTTAAGGGATGTTTTAAGCTCTATTCTGGGGACAGAAGTGCTTACTCTTAATTCCGGTGCTTGATGTGGGAACACTGGATGCACATTCGAGCAAGCTCTTCTTTGCGGGCAGCCTTCCTTTTGATGTGCACCATCTGCTCCAAGCCCACGAGGGAGAGCATTCCCCTGCAATGCCCCACATACGTGCTAATGAAGGGAAAACAGACACTGCCTGAAAGGTTTCGCTATAAAATGAAAAGATTTGTAGGTCCTATCTATTCACCCGAAGTAATTCATTGTTAGTCCACTGAAATCAAAGGGAATGTACACTGAGGTGTTCACTCATCATTTCACACGAAACCTTTTTCATCCCTACCCAAGACAGCTTTGGCTTAAAGATTAAGCCCTTTGAGAACTCCATGCCACTGAGAAGACACCAAGCAGCAAGAACTTGAGACCAGGAGCTGCACTACTTTTCCAGTACTCCTTGTCAGTCTGTCCCAGCTGTCTGAAAGGTCTTTTGGGTAGCTCCGATTTTGATATTAAGGGATGATAGAGATTCTGCCACAGTGGAATGTGATCTCAGGAGAGGCTTTTTAGGGCTGTCACATCTACAAATGAATGCTGCAAGGAAGCTGTAAGAAAAAAACAATTCAGAAGCTCTAGATTTGTACTTCACAATATGGCATTTGGGGTCCAGAGAAGACTAAGGCAGTTCTGCATTGTGCTCAGCAGATCCAGAATTTTATGTACTGTATTTGGGGGTTTAAAAGCTTGCCTGGTTAGACAGCTGATGAAGTGCAAAGAAGAGATTGCTACTTTCGGCCAGACCAAGGGAATCAGTGTCATGGAAGACGATGTAGTAGCAAAGAGATGGTCCTGGTAAGGCAGCACGCTTGAACGATTTTATGATGTATATTCTCCTCCTTATCTGTGACAATATCCATTCTCTGAAGATGAAACAGGAAACATACAGCTGCCGCACATATATATTTATTTTCACTGTGTTCTAGCTTTCAGAACAGTGCCCATGTCTGTAAAAATAATAACCTAGGGAAGCAAGAAGAAAAAGATGCAGCTGCACTCAACCTGCAAGCTGTTTTCCTTGCAGCTCTGGCACAAAGCAAACTGCAGCCTTTTGTTGAGCAGGAAGTTCCTCATTGCTACCAACTAATGGTGTATCTCCAGCGAATGGATAGGATCCTCACCGGACTTGTAGAACACAACATGGCATTCATTTATTATTCACTCTTTGACCTTATTGATATGGAATGCACCTTTATGTTTCATACCTTATATAGTGTACTAAGAAAAGGTGCTGAAAAAGCAAAATCACCTGCCTCAAGTCATGGCGAAAGGGTGCATAAAGGACTGTAGTAAACCTATCAAAAGTCAGGAACAGAATTTAGAAGCCAAACTTCTTCCTTTTGGAGAAGAGATAATATTTCCTTTTGGGGGGCACGGCTTGAGCACCTCTGCTAGGCACTTCAGCATAGATGCAGCTGAGCTTCAAGAAATGAAGTCCCCATGACAATCAGTTCAAAACATTGGTCCCTTTGTTTGACATGTAGACTCCTAACAATTTAAGGCAGCTGATGTCAAATTTGCATTACAAAACAGTTACAAAAATAATATTCTTCTTTTCATGTACAACTAGGTTGAGTATTACAATAATTACAGCCTTTGATTAGATACAGAAAATAGATTAAAGGACCATTATCAACACCAGTCTAGCAAGATCACTTTGTAAAGGACATCCTCCAGCAGAGTCCAGCAGTGTTCCCAGCGCAATGATCCCCTCAGCACATCATGAAGGACCATGTCCCTAACCAAAACTGTCAGGGCTTCTATAAGGTTGCTATGAAGCCAGAGTAAATTACTCATTCTTTTTCAAGACTCCTATAAGCAACTGCATCAGTGCAAAATCTGCCTAATTGGCTCTCAGTACAGAATCTGAGTCTAAAAATACATACAAGAATATTGGAACTTTTTTTCCTTCTTTCCCCAAGACACTTGTGATACTCACAAGCCTGTTTTAAACATTTCTATCTGTTAGAAATGCTTTGATAAATGAAGAACTTAAGATGTTTCTTGGAGATCACGATATACTTACTGAGTGACTTCCAAGTCTACTTTTAGTTCCTAAGTTACTGTGGTGGTTGGAAAGTGGTAAATGATTTTTTATTAGCCATAGACTAAAACCAAATTTGTGACTCAATCTCCATCAATCTTAGTGAGACCGATACAGTGATACTGTTTTATTGGCTAGACTAATGAACACAGGAGTCAGTTCCTCTGTCCTCAGTTGGTTAAAAAAGTTATTCATGTCCTGCTCTCAGTACTTCCAGAGCTAATGGTCTGATTTCTGCCATCACATTGAATCCTGAGAGAATGACACTGATGTTTCCTTTCTTATCCTTTAACTGCTGTTATTTTATAGAACACAAGGAATAAAATTGCTGAAGTTTCACTACCACAGCATCATTCAGCATGTTCTTGTTCAAGTTGAGTATACATCATCTTTCTGTTTTGTGACTCTGCCTTCTGGAACTCAGTTAGGGGCAGGGACTTACAAGGAATGATAACATCAAAGAGAGGTGAATCGCTGTCCTTGGCCCCCTCAAACAAAACATAAGCCACTGAAGGTAATCTGTGCGAGCCTACCGTACTTCATATTAAAGGAGCAGGTAATGGTACATTGTAACGCACTGAAATTCATTGGAAGAGCAGGAACTCAAAGCAAAGGAAATAGTAACTTCTTAATTGCTGTGACTCAAGCCCTTTACTTGAAGGTCATTTGCTATTTACAAAATTAAGCTCTTTCCACAAAGGCTCTGTTCATTGTCACATAACTCAAACAGGATGGAGATCCTCTCCTTTGCAGGGTGTTTCAGAATCAGAGCACGACTGATGGTGTGTTCATTCTCCCTGTGGGCTTCCAACCAAAAATACTGCTTCATAGTACTTGAAATAACATCTTAGCATGTAATGTAGAGCAAAAAACAACAAAAAAAAAAGTGAAGAAATACACTCACCTTTTTCCTTCAGTCATGGATGTTATATGACCCTTAGCTTACCATAAGATCACAACTTCCTCAATCTAGCTTTTGTATTTGTTGTTATTTGAGGAATGTATTTGAGGAAAAGTTTTGCTTTGCAAAAGCATTACGATGTGGGACTGTAACACATTTGCAAGAAATAGTTTTGGAAATTGAAATCTGATCTGTGAAGTTTTACAAAGCTCATACGCTCTGTTTAAAACTGATGGATACAACTTTTAGAGACTTGTACGGAGCAGTGATTACGAACAAAGCCCACAGGATGTTGTCCACACGAAAGTGTCAGGGTGAGAATTAATAATGCTTGTGTGATGCTATCCAAACACAAGAGCTTTATATTGAACAAAACCAACCAAACAAAAAAAACCAACCCCCTCCTCCCCCCAACAAAATCCAAGCATAAATATATTTTAAAAAATCAACCTAAGAAACTAACATTTCCTCCTTTTTATTTTGCAAGGTGACTTTTAGTGCACAGTTTCTTGCACGGAGAAAGTGAAACATGAAGAAATTCAAACCACCACCCAGATTACACATTTTTCTTTTTTAAATCATTAAATGAATGAAAGAGTTCTCCTCTCCACATAGATCCAGTATAACAAATACAGATTTTATCCATGGCTTAAAATAATTACCCTAAAAATACCTGGAAGTGTTAATATTTGCTTCCAGTAGAGATTCTGATGGCCACTTCTTAATACCTGCTCATTTCATTATCTCTCGCCACACCAACTCAGCATGCTTCAAGTGTCCAAAACTACTGTTCTTTAACAATTCACCATGGAAGAATGTATGCATGTATTCAATTACTCTCTGTAGAGAAGTGCAAGTTTCCTTATTTAGGGAACTTCTTTGCTTCCTTATGAAACAACAAACTGCCTCTCCTTGTATAGCACTAGAACCTTTACAACCGAGTAAGTTACCCGAACGTTTTGCAGGAAAAGTACCTCTGCTCACCTACAGCCAAAGGAAACTCTGATTTATTTTTCCTTTTTTAAACAGTCATATTCCAGTAACAGCAATGTTTCTGACCACGAGGGGGGAATATCTACCTCACTTCAGAGGCATTAAGGATGTCTGTCAGCTGTTTGCACCACAGCAGAACGAGAGTAATGCTAACCTGGCTGAAGGACAGGCATCCCAGGCACCGACAGCAACAAAACCTGGGGGGTGATGCACTGCTTGTGTGTGACACGCTCACAACTGACTACGGGGATTTGTCCCCAAAGTTGCCTTGGGTTTGGTGCTGTCCCTGCCAGCAACACTCGCTGTTGAAACAACACAGTGAGTAGCAGCAGACGTTTCAGGATGATGGAGTTTAATGAGAATTAGTCTAGAAAAGAAAAATACGCCACAAGCTCTAGTTATTGTTTCATGGGGATTTATGGGGATAAAGCATCATATATCACCACATGCACTCTTACTGGAGTCCTTTGCATTTCCTTACACCCTCCGTGCACGCTGTGGTTACTGGGTTCAGGATCACCTCAGCGCAGGTACAGAGCCAGCGGGGCTGGGCACAGGGCAGCCCCACTGCCTCCACGGGATGCTGGCCATGGACTCTGCTCTTGCCTCCTAAGGCTGCATGCTGGCTTTGTGGGGGCTTAAGCGGCTCTGGGGTTTTAGCAGTGTGCTGCATTTCCGCTATCAGGCAGCTCTTTTGCTATGTTCAAAGCGAATAAATTAAGGAGCAGTACCCACCAAAATTCCTGGCCCTGCATTGTTATTTCTGCTTGGTTTAGAAATAGGTCCCACAAACAATCACCTCCTTCTGAGTAGTAATTTATGTGCCAATTCTTTACCAGCATTTAAATCACTATTAACTACTTCTAACCAACTATTTTTTTTTTGCCTTGAGATGTTTAATTATTACAGGATAAATGGTACTAGTGAGCGATTCATGGGGAAAGAGTAATTAGTGGTTCCATCTATCTCAATGAAAGAAAATATTATTATTAATTAATATCCATACACAGGAGCAGAAGGAGTTTTTAAAAATCTACAATAGAGATATCTACAGGGGCCACATTTGCTCTGAGTGTCTCTTTGACAGGTTCCCATTTATTATTTTAACAAGCTGAGATTGTCTGCATCTTCAGTCATAGGAGGTCAATCCTTCATTCCTGTCAGATCTTTGATAACTCAAGTGTCTGTATTAGTAACTAAAAACTGAAAAGAACAAGCTAAGATACATGTGGTACCGGGTCACATTGCTTGAAATTGCCAAATGGCGGTCAGTTTGTTTTGCATGAAGGAAAGAGTTTATCACTCTGTGCATGGTGGTAATTATTTATATGTGCCTTGGCGCAACTTGGCGACCTCGCAGACCTTTCCATTCCAGCAGCCTTCCTTCCTACCCTAGCAGCCTGCTTGTGTGGAGGAAGCCATAGCTTCACCTGTGCAAAGGGGAGAGGGATTCTTAAATGCCCGAATGCTACCTGATCCCCTATAAATACGTGTGTAAAATAGTCAGACATTGGGCACCTTGGCAGAGTAATGAAAGGGACGCCAAGTGCTAAAGGTTTCCCTAGACTAACAGGTGAATGTTTTACACAGATTTTTAGACTATTAAATCGTGTCCCAAGAGGACAGTTTGAAACTGCCCCAGAAGGAGTGTGACAAAGAAAAATACATAGATTTTCTATGACTTTACTGAGAAATCTTCTCCCTTTTAAGAAAATGGCACATAAGTATCCTATCCTGTTTGGACAGGATACTGTTTTGGTGCTGATAGAGCTGAAAGGAAATTTCCAAATGAAGTTCGCCATGGACAGAGCCCGGGACCAAACTTGAGGCTATGAGCACCTGGAGAACTTGACGCACTCAGAGGCTGTCATGTCATCACCTACATGTTAACGTAACCACTCTGTCTAAAAATCTCAAAATATTATGCCAACAGAAGAGACCAGATCCTGGCACTTCCCATTTACCAAACACAGCCTCAGCAGCTTGCTCAAGCAGAGGTTCTCTCCCCCTCCCATGACACATACCTATGGTGTCAAAAATGATGTAAAAACATTTTCCACTGATCCTCTCTCACACTGCATCCAACCTCACAATTAATTCTCCATCTTGACTTCTAGAGATTTTCCTGAATTCTGCAGACTCTTTCTGCTGCTGCCATCTCAATCTTTACTAACATCACATTTTTTGTGATCCAACTAATTAAACTATAAAAGTGTCTGGGTTTCCAGAACCTCCCTCCATGGCTGCCCTCAGTGTTGGTGTGAACAAATGCAGCTCATTAACCACAGCAGTGACCGAGCTACAGAGGGAGAGAGACCCCAGCCTTGCTGCTCTCAGATGCTCAGTGAGTATTGGTGAGTACCAGCAGCTCATGAGGATGCAACATAAAAAATAATCTAATGTATGTAACAACAGAGGAGGAAACTAGGTGTCACATACATTCCATTATGAAGTCCTCCAGACTACTTCCTTTGTCTATGAATGCAGTGTGCAACAGTTGTGCAGGCTTCACTTTGGCCATCAGTTGGACTGAGTTTAGCACTGGGTGTATCAAAAAGGCTGACAGCAGTAAGAAGGCAGCTGCAATGAGACAGGCATACAATCAACTGTAAAGTACAGGCTCAAGTGTAGTTAAAATTAGAAGAGAACATGAAAAATCTTGGACATGTCTGGATACGGGCAGCCTTAGTTTTGTTCCTGACTTGTCTGGTGGGCAACTGAGTCATTTCTCTGTCTGCCCCATTTTCCCCCATTGTAAACTGGAGTTAACAATGTTGGCCTCTTTTGCAAAGCACTACATGAGAGCTGGCTATTATCATTGCAGTTCTAACAGAATTGTTTATTTTTCAATGATATCTAAATGGTGTATGTACTGTACAAATACAAAAAAAAAAAGGTACAGTTCTAACCCTGAATTAAAATAGTGACAGTCTGACATAGGGGGAAAGTAATCATAGGATTGCACAACCATACAATGGTTTGCGTTGGAAGGGACCTTACAGACCATCCAGTCCAAGCCCCCTGCAGGGAAGCTTTCCGGGCTGCCCAAAGCCCCATCCAGCCTGGCCTTGAGCCCTCCCAGGGACGTGGCACCCACAGCCTCTCTGGGTGACCTGTTCCAGCACCTCACTACCCTCACAGTGAAAAATATCTGCCTTTATATGCTATCTGAATATCCCCTCAATCCTCCCCCTTACAGGCCTTGGTAAAAAGTCTTTCTTCATCTTGTAATAACAACCCCCATTTTTTCAGCTTACAGACGTGGTTTGGAAATCTCCCAGGAGAAAGTCTTCCAGCTAGTGTGCAAGAAAATTTCCTATTTTTTGGATATACGTGAAAGTTTTAATTAAAAATGAATTGCTTTTCAGTGAGGTTATTTTAATGAGTGTAGCCCAACAAGGAGTAGTGACTGTTCTACTGCAAAAGGAAGAATACAATAGAAAGAAAATGTCCTTGCTCCTACACTGCTCAGAAGGATTTTGTCCTTCTCATGTCTTTCACATTACCTCCTCTTCTCATTTCCATATTTTTGTTTTCTCCTTTGCTTCACTCCATAGCAGCAAATAATGCTGAATACTGAAGTAGCTGTATTCATTCATTTACAGATCATTTCTCTGAGTACCACACACAAGTGCTCAGCTTTTCCAAATATAAATCAAGGCTGGTTACCTGAATTACTCATGGATTTCTGAGGTGCACAGGTGAGATGAGCTTTCATCACCCCTGTCTGTGTTAAAAGAAGTAGCTAAATCTACATATTCTTTCAATGACTGCTCAATGCATGTGCTAGCACAGATGAATCCTTGTCAGAAATAATTCAGTTTGCCTGAGCAAGGAGTTTCAGGAGGTGACATTATTTTTAAGTCAGCAGATGAATAATAATCGAAATGATTGCTTTGGGAGGAATACAATAAAAGAAAATTCAGTGACTTTTTCACCCAATTTACTGTTTCTGGAAGTATCAAACCAAAATTTAGACATGTTACCATAAAAAAAAAGAATTAGACATGTTAGCCGTAAAAAGAGACTCTGGCTTCTCTTTCAAGTAAATTGGTAGCACAGCACTAACAAAAAATTCACCAAGCAAAATGGAAATGCTAGCAATGCAGCAGTGCTTAAATTTTATGTGAGTTAGATTATGACTAGGTACATAAAAATGAGCGGGAAATCTGCAGTTGACAAGAGCTTGGTGCATAATTACTTCTCCTCTCTCACCAAATGGCTCCAGTTTGGAGGATATCATTTTAACAGAGAGACAGCGATGAAAATGCTGACTTGAGCTAAGTGTGTGCAACCCAAGCAGATTTGACACCACTGAAGAAGAATAAAGAAAAGTGGGGCTGTAGGGGTGCTTTCCAGAAAACCAAAAGTTTCTCTGTAGAACAACAGGATAATTTTGTCCAGAAGGGACTGCTGGAGGTCTCCAGCCCGATCCCCTGCTCAAAGCAGGCGGGGCAGGTTGCTCAAGGGTGCGCACAGTCCCTTTGGGGATATCTCTGAGGATTGAGAGGCCATGACCTCTCTGGACCCTTTTTTGTTCACCCTTATGGGGAAAAAGCACTTTATATCTGGGTGGCATTTCCCAGCTTGAGCCTCTCAGCCTCCCAGGTGCACCTCTGAGAGCAGCCTGGGCCCTCCTCCCGCACCTCCCCTCAGGCAGCTGTGGGCTGTGGTAAGATCCCCCCCGACCCACCTCTTCCCTCAGCCTCTCCTTGTGTGTGGTGTGCTGCAGCCCTCGGAAACCCTCCACTGGCCTCGTTCCAGTTTGTCAGCGTCTTTCTTGTACCCAAAGGAGCACACGTCACTCCAGACATACCCTCAGCAGTGCCGGCCTGAGGGGAAGGATCACCCCCTTGACCCGCTGCCTACACTCCTGCTAACCGGCCCAGGAGGCCGTTGGCCTTCTCTGCCCCAAGGGCACATCACTGCCACGTGTCCCACTTGTCCCCTGGGACCTTGGACAATATGGCCACTTAGTTCAGAAGAAGCACTTTTGTCAGAAAGGAAAGCAAGGTCACAACCGTTCCCGCTCAGATGACTGTCTTGCCGCCCCCTGAGCCTGACACCTCTGAAGAACAGCACTTGCTCTGTAAGATTGCGAGGTCCATTTTGACATTTTGTAAAATGAGACTGTCTGAGGAATAAACTAGATTCTACCCACCCAAATAATTTTTTTTTTTTTTTCTCTGACAGAAAGGAAAGACACACTGCAGTTTCCATTAGTCTGAACAGAACATTATTTTAAATTCCAAATAAGCAGCTCTTTTCAGTACACATCTCAGAGCAAGCAAATGCCTCAGCCCGGTCTGATTCAGCAAAGCTTTTAAGCATCTATCTAAGTGTCATTGCCTTCCGAATGAAAGTTAAGTGTGTGCTGCTGTGCTTTGCTGAATTTTGGTCTCACACTGTAAGAAAAGGATAATTTGGCTCATTATATTTTGTGAATGACACGATGCCCCTGAACATTAAACTTTATATCTATTTGCATATATATGCACAGCATTAGGTTTGGCTCTCAAATAACTCTATAGAGATCAAAGTACACATAGATCCTGAGAGACTATCAGACAGCAATTACGCTCTGAAATAAATTACAGGCAGTCTCCCTTTACATTTCACTGTGTCCAGCTGCACATTTGCTTGGGTTCTTCTATTGCCCTTGAACATGACTTAGTTTCATTTGTTGAATAAAATCCTGTTAGATGAGGGCTTATGAAACAACCACTTCACTCCCAGCAGTGAAGACATAAAGCTTGCCTTTAACAAGAAAATTTTCTGGAAGTTGAAAAAGTTAAAAAAACAAACAAACAAAAAAGTATTTCCAAAAGTCTTGTTATGGCTTTTAAGTAACTTTTACAGAGGACAATCAGTGGTTGGGGTCATCTCTGGGCAGAGTGTATGTGGGCAGATTTGATGCCTTGCTGCAACTCTTGATTTCCATGAGTGTTTCTTGATTTCCATGAGTGTTAATTTATCTCAAATCTTTCCCTGTTCCTGCTCGAAGCTTTCAACCCTCACCCACAGCAAGTGCTTCTGACTTGGAGCACCAGGAAGCCAAGGCACAGCCACTCCCGGCAACGCCTAACCAAGGAACGCCTCTGCACGGACCGCTTGCCTGTGGATGCTTGCACCGCTCACTGCTGGGCTCTGACATTCTTCTATTGTCAGATGGGTATTTGTGACTTTAATGGTAAATTACCAGTATTGGCATTGTGATTATATCTAACTGCACTTGAGATGGAAATTTAAGAACAGAATCACAGAATCGTCTAGGTTGGAAGAGACCTTCAAGATCATCTAGTCCAACCTCTGACCTAACACTAACAAGTCCTCCACTAAACCATATCACTAAGCTCTACATCTAGACGTCTTTTAAAGACTTCCAGGGATGGCGACTCAACCACCTCCCTGGGCAGCCCATTCCAATGCCTAACAACCCTTTCAGTAAAGAAGTTCTTCCTAACATCCAACCTAAAACTCCCCTGGTGCAACTTCAGCCCATTCCCCCTCGTCCTGTCACCAGGCACGTGGGAGAACAGACCAACCCCCACCTCTCTACAGCCTCCCTTAAGGTACCTGTAGAGAGCGATAAGGTCGCCCCTGAGCCTCCTCTTCTCCAGGCTGAACAACCCCAGCTCCCCCAGCCGCTCCTCATAAGACTTGTTCTCCAGACCCCTCACCAGCTTCGTTGCCCTTCTCTGGACTTGCTCGAGCACCTCCATGTCCTTCTTGTAGAGAGGGGCCCAAAACTGAACACAGTGCTCGAGGTGCGGCCTCACCAGAGCCGAGTACAGGGGGACAATCACCTCCTTAGACCTGCTGGCCACACTGCTTCTTATGCAAGCCAGGATGCTGTTGGCCTTCTTGGCCACCTGAGCACACTGCTGGCTCATATTCAGCCGACTATCAACCAGTACTCCCAGGTCCTTCTCCACCAGGTAGCTTTCCAGCCACTCATCTCCCAGCCTGTAGCGCTGCTTGGGGTTGTTACGCCCCAGGTGCAGGACCCGGCACTTGGCCTTGTTGAACTTCATGCAGCTGACCTCAGCCCATCAGTCCAGCCTATCCAGATCCTCCTGCAGAGCCTTCCTTCCCTCGAGCAGATCAACACACGCACCTAACTTGGTGTCGTCTGCAAGCTTACTGAGGGCGCACTCGATCCCCTCATCCAGGTCATCGATAAAGATATTAAAGAGAACTGGCCCCAGCACTGAGCCCTGGGGGACTCCACTAGTAACCGGCCTCCAACTGGATTTGGCTCCATTCACCACAACTCTTTGGGCCCGGCCATCCAGCCAGTTTTTAACCCAACAAAGCGTACGCCAGTCCAAGCCATGAGCAGCCAGTTTCTGGAGGAAAATGCTGTGGGAAACGGTGTCAAAAGCCTTACTGAAGTCAAGGTAGACCACATCCACAGCCTTCCCCTCATCCACCAAGCGCGTCACTTGGTCACAGAAGGAGATCAGGTTTGTCAAGCAGGACCTGCCTTTCATAAACCCATGCTGACTGGGCCTGATCGCCTGCTTGCCCTGCAAGTGCCGCGTGATGACACTCAAGATAATCTGCTCCATGAGCTTTCCTGGCACTGACGTCAAACTAACAGGCCTATAGTTCCCTGGGTATACTCTCCGGCCCTTCTTGTAGATTGGCGTCACATTTGCTAGCCGCCAGTCGACTGGAACCTCCTCTGATAGCCAGGACTGCCGATAAATAATGGAAAGTGGCTTGGCCAGCTCCTCCGCCAGTTCTCTCAGTACCCTCGGGTGGGTCCCATCCGGCCCCATCGACTTGCGTACATCCAAGTGCTGTAGCAGGTCACCAACCATTTCCTCATGGATAGCGAGGGCCACATCCTGCTCCCCATCCCCTTCCACCAGCTCAGGGTACCAGGTATCCAGAGAACAACCGGTCTTGCCGCTAAAGACTGAGGCAAAGAAAGCATTGAGCACCTCAGCCTTTTCCTCATCTTTTGTAACTAAGTTTCCCCCCGCATCCAGTAAAGGATGGAGATTCTCCTTAGTCCTCCTTTTTGCGTTGATGTATTTGTAAAAACGTTTTTTGTTATCTTTAACGGCAGTAGCCAGATTGAGCTCCAGATGAGCTTTGGCCTTTCTAATTTTGTTCCTGCACAGCCTCGCAACATCCTTATAGTCCTCCTGAGTAGCCCGCCCTCTTTTCCAAAGATTATAAACCCTCCTTTTTCTCCTAAGCTCAAGCCACAATTCTCTGCTCAGCCAGGCCGGTCTAGTTCCGCATCGGCTTGTCTTTGGGCACGTGGGGACAGACCGCTCCTGAGCCGTTAAGATTTCCTTCTTGAGGAGTGCCCAGAACCAACAAACCAAAGAAAGAAGATGTTTGGTTCCTTTGATCTATCTTTCTGAGGTGAAATCCAGCATTTAAAACCTCTGGGCTCAGCTGATCACAACGTTTAGCTGTTTTTTTTTTTTAAAGTGAATTGTTGGTCCATGAATGGGAACCCAGGAAAATGAAGCTCCTTTTTCATCCACTGGACAGAAACAGCTCCCTTCCCCATCCCCTTATCTCCGTAACAGCTCCAGGAATAACAATGGCAGCTGAGAGTAGCAAAGTTTCTGATCCCTCTGGGAAGGCAGTCACCAAAATACTGGTTTTCCCAGCACTTTGACAACTCCCCTCCAGCTGCTGAGCACACACCACATAAGCACGGAGGACGCCAGAGCTGCAGTACGATTCTTGACCACTCCTGAGCCCAGGAGCCCAGATGGTCCTGCAGACTGCCCAGACTGGCTTAGGAAACTCACTCTGAAAACTAACCTCTTATTAAATCATGTAATACTCTACGACCGAGTACAGACACTGGAAATTTGGCCAAACTATGTCGTCTCCATCAACATTGTTCCATCTATCAACCAAGTCCGAAGAGATGTCATTGGTGATACTAGTGGCTATCTCTGATGCCTAATCTGGTATTTCTGATGCTAGCTCCTACCCAAGAAAGTTTGTCATCAGTCTCGTTGCCTTCCAGGCATTCAGTTACCTCTTGAAAATATTTCCAAATATCCCTTATAATTAAAAATTCACAAACAAGACAAATCCCACCATAGTCTGCTAGTTCCATAATACCACTGCATGTCTCTTACTACTTATTTTTTTTTTCCTTGTTCCCCTCTACTTCTCCCCTAGAATGCAAATTTGAATTTATTTGAGAACAGGAACATTTTTTTTTCCCTGTTATTGTACAATGACTTGCCAAATGGGATGCTGGTGCTTGATTAGGGATTTAAGCTTCTATAATAATAGAAATAAGTGGGACTAAAAGTATGCAGTTCAGTATTTTGTAGCATTGTCGGGTTTTGAATTCTGCAATACAAGATTAACCCAATATATGTTTAGATAGAATCTCTTTGAGCCTATGATATCTAGAGATCCCTGAAAGCTCATGTGCTTTACTGTAGCTTTCTGAGTTTTCCAAACTTGCACAGAATGAATTCTTTCTAAGGACAAATATCAAAAGATGAACAGGAAGAGGGTGATTTATGATGAATAAATCTCAAAAGTTTCAGAACCTACACTCTAATGGGACATGCACCACAGAGTTTGAAAAGCTTTCTGAAACTGAAGCAAAATTCATATTTCATAAAGTGGAATTTGGGGACCGTAGTAGCTTTTTTGCCTGAAATGAATTTGGTTGCATCATTCCATAGAAAGCATATTAGAATTTAGATTAATGCTCATGACCAAGACAGAAACATTAAGTAATATTTGGAAAATGAGGGAAGAGAAACTTGGGGTCTAAAATAAGTTTTCAGTGAAAGCTATAGATAACAGGAGGATTTTTTTTTCTTATTTTATTCAGTTTCCTATCTATCCCTAAAAAGGATTTTTCCTAATTTAGGAGAAAGAATAAAAGAGCTTTGGATTGAACTGCATAATCAGTGAACCAGACAATCCCAAACTGCTCAAGCATATCCGACATCTGCTTGACGAACTCGACTGCAAATAGCAGGAGCGAGTTTCCATTACAGCACACACAGAGCTGGGCTAGGAGAAGCAGCATTAGAAAGTGTTATTCCCATTTAGTAATTATGCCTTGATTGTTGTTTATATGTTTGCTCTACTGTAACTTGCTTGCCTTAGGGTGGCACTACTGCTAGAGAAACACAAAAGTAATTTAGTTTTAAAGGGGAAATGAAAGTTTTAAAGTAGTTTAACGTTTCGGTAAAACTGTAATGATTGGAGATGACTGGATTGTGTCGATAAAGAGTACTAATTTCAATAGTAACTCATGCCTTATTTCTCCTCACAGCAAACAGCCTCCCTCCCTTCTTTCTGGCACACAATATAAATACTCTTTACACCACAATCAATGGAATCTGGGAAAAATATATATATATATTCATTTTTATTCCTCAGAGGCTTCATCAAGACCAAATTTCCACAAAGCTGTTATTTACTCCTATGCAAATGGCACTAGCTCTGTAATGAGGTGTAATCACCACCACATAGCTCACTTTCTCTTTCTCTTGCTTGGATTTAGTGGTTTCTCCATTGGTGTCTGTGATCTCAAAAGTGTCAGGTGTGATGCTGCTGACACCAATGGGCACAAAAAGAAGCCAGTATTCTCATGGCACAGCTCTGCAGAGACCATCGGGGACACCAAATGACCAGGCAGCAGTGGGAACCCAGAGGCATGCACTGAACAGAGGCTTCCCGGAGGGCTGCCCACTCCAGATGTAGATGCCTCTGCACATCAGACAAAAACCTGAGCACCTCTGGCATGGGTGGGTGCACCAGTGACCCACTCCGCCAGGCAGCTACATCCCTTGCTCTGCTTTGGTCTAACACATGGGCGTTTGCTCACTTCTACGACGTGGTACGGTGGTCAGCATTTGGCCCCAGAGAATAATGTGTGATTAATGCATCAAAAGACTTGTAAATTCTCCTCCCCTCACTCTCCAGCTTTTTATTCTCAGTTACATTTTTCCTTTGTTCCTTTCTGCAAACCCTAGTGTAAATGTTTTTTGAGTAATTAATGTGTCAAACACAAGACCTGAATTTTCACGGGCAATTAGTGGGCTGAATAAAGCCAGCAAAATGCATTTCAACTTTAATAGTGATTTGTGGCTCATTTGCTGTTTTGCAGAACTGTATCCTGAAACACAGAGAGCATCATATGCCTGTGCACTTTTTATTTGTCTCATATACCAAAGCTCCCTCTCCTTTTCTATTTTTCACCACATACAAGATGCTGCTTGTAGTCTATTACAATTTGCATATTGTCCTTCTGCCTCATCGATAATTGATCAGGTTAACAGCTGCTTTTTGCTGGTGCCAGGAGAAATATATTTGTTTCTACAGGACTGTATAATTCCTCAGTCCCCTGCAGAACTGCATTTCCCTGACAGAGAGTTGCCTTGTGCCTCCCGTAGCTGCGCGAGGCATGGGCGAGAACACACAACTGGCCCACGTGTGCCATTTCAGGAGTGCCTAGAGTTTGCTAACTCACACAATTACGCACCATGGCGTAGCGATGAAAAGTGATGTCTGCGGTAGACAAAGCAAGAGAATTATAAGTAGTCTAGGTGACAGGTAGGACCCACATACTCCTTAATTCCTACTGAATGCACAAGTCGTTCAGTGCGAGGGGAGAAGGTGAAAGCTTGAAAGCCTCTCCCTCTGTCTGGAGAGAAGAGCTAGTGCGCAGTTTTACCAATGCAATACACATTTCCAATGAAAATTAGAAGTGTGGATACGGGATCATTTTGCTATTACAGGACTACGAAAGAGAGTATTATGCTCTCCAACGTTCCTGGGGATTTAGCTGTCTGATTCAAAAAATACCTGAATCTGAATCAGTTCAGCTACGAGGCAAGCAGTCAAAATGATTAGCAAGCCAAGGAGATGGTTCAGTCTCAAGGACACAGTGTGCTACTCTGACTGGCACAATCCATCACAAGTTGCATGTATCATAATTGTACACCACAGATTTGTAAATAATCTCTTTTTCAGTGTCTATGTTGACAAGGAATAATATATGAGAGAACTCCCTTGTTAGGTAACCTTCTGCCTAAGCAGACCACCCTGACACTTAAGTGTGCTGAGTGCATCATTATGAAATGCCTAAAGAGTGTCAGAAAATGATGAGAGATTGCATGAGGCAGTGGGCAGATGCATACCATGAACAGCAGCCCAACCTTCCTCCCAAAAGGGCTGCCTTCCTTGGGACAGAAAATGTACAACAGGCTTTCAGTGCACTGCTCTGCTTCCCTAAATTCTGTGTGCCTCTGGAGGAATGTATTTGCAGGTATCACTGGAATCTAATTTATAAGCACATCAAGGTAGATACCTATTAGCACCAAAATACAAATGATCACTGCAACACAGAAATGAATGCAATATCCCATCAATGCCGTTGGACCACAAGTGCTCTCACCCAGAGGTAGGTAGAGCAAGGTAGGACTGTCACACACTGTGAGAACACAGCAGAGATAAATGTGCAGATCATGTTCCAGCCATCCATAATACAGAACAAAGATTAAAAGCACAGCTACTGACTGAGAAAGTACAATAATTGCTATCACTTTAAAGAGAGAGATAATTTGTCAACAATCAGTATACAATGGCATCTGGGATGCCACAATTTCTAAATGCAATTAGTTGCTGCAGGTGAGCAGTTGCAGACCAAATGCAACTATATTGCTTTGGAAAGTACTGAGCACCCACCTTAGTGACTGAAGCCCTCTGATGGTACCTCCACTTGACCTGCCCATGCCACATTGCGACCCTGGGGTCGCCCCGTGCAGGATGACCTAACTGGCCTCTGTTCACCGTAGGATCTGTTGCTGTCAGCAACCTGGCCTTGCAGCATTGTAGAAGTCCTGGGGTTTATATACACAGGGATAAGCAGTTTGCTTTGCCAAATTTTCCTACTTCGTGCATGGCAGTATAGGTGTTTCTATGGATATTTGCACTAAAAAACACACCAGGAATTCGTTCCGGAAAGGAGAAAGTCTTCTCCTCACTTCAGGTACATGATTCATATCCCTCTCTTTCCTCCTCTGAGCCTGTACTGTAGGCAACAGCACCTATAATAAGCTTAAGGGAAAATAAAATACATCAAGGAGGATCAAGCACAGTTGCAGCAGTCAAACCATGCACCAGACATACAGGCCAGCCCTGCTACAAAGCCAAGAAACAGACAAAGAAAAATGAGTTGTCAAGAACATGATTCTACTGAAGAGACTCCTCCTGGCGCTGGACATCTGGGTGCTTCACATGCCAACTTTAGATCATCAGTCAGCTGGTGCTGGTGGGGAAAGCAGGAGTCATTTTTACACTGCCAGCGCTGGGCTGGGTGGGCATCTGCAGGATCAGCCACGTGCTGCAGTCACACACTGCCAGCTCTCTACTTTAAATGCCTGCTCAGTGGTGAGGAGATGGGGCCAGATCAACACCCTTACAGTTAACTTGCTCTAACAGGCTTTCCAGCTGCTTTCTGCATATCCAAGTTTCATTTTAAAGCTACAATTCTTGAGCATTTACCCATCGTGAGAGTGGGTCTTGCTCTCTCCTTTATTTATTTATTTATTTTAATTGTACAGACCTGAGCTAAAGCTCATTTGTATGGATAAAATGGAAATACTAACCCAACTGCTTACTGCAGTGGATGAAAACAAATCCATACCCTGAGACGCGCATGTCTCAAGGACGGTTCCTCAACTCTGTCCTCTGATTTTCCACACTGCCCTGGGTTTTGGTGTATTTTCAATGCATTACACTGAAGTGCTCTTAAGGACAGGAGACCTCTGTACAACTAAGACAGTAAACTGTACGCACAAACTTTCTGCAGAGAAGTTTGCAGTGAAGTTGCCTTGTAAGCCCATCTTTTTCATCTCCAGAATGAAATGTTGAAGAATTCTCAGCACCTGGATACATGCAATACAGTACGAAAGACACTTCCGATCACCACATGGAGATCAGAGAAGTGTGTGTATCTCTGGTACAATACTGGTGTCCCAGTTTCAAACTCTCAAATCCAGTCTTGGAAAGAATCAGAAAACAGAGAAAAAGTAGAACCTTAAAATATTAAACAAAATGAAACTGCACAGCACTTTCTGTTTGCAGGGATCTGCAAATCCATGCAAGAGTTTAAATGTCCCAATAACTGTAGCTGGAAAACAAAGAAAATCCGCAGCAGGGGAAAAACATCCTGGTTAGTATTGCAGCTTTAAGAGAAATTTAAAGTTTTTTTCTGCAACGGCAGGGATAAGGATGACATTCATCTTCAGTTTCAGCAATAAGCCTGAATATGGGCTCTTTTCAAGCCTTGTTCATCATATACACTGCACTCTCAGCTTGTGTTTTTCCTTAGTTTACTGATGGTCTTATTATATCCTTATTCATGAGAGAAACACTTTATTCCCCTAGCATTAAAATTGTCTTCTGTGAAAGGGGGGAGGTGATGAAGCGAGGCATAATTTACAGTTTCAGAATACTGGAATAACTTCAGCTATAAATCTGCAGCATTCATGAGTTTGCTACCTAAAGACAGGGAGACTTAAAACCAGCAAAACAGCAAAGGCCCAGTTAACCTATTCACTTACAAAAGGGAAGACTGACAAGAATACAACAGGGAGAGCACTACAGTACATCAAACACGCATTGAAAATGAAGTAATGAGAGTGGTTTAGAATGACTGTGGTTGCCTACCTCAATTTTATGCTCCTCTCAAAACCAGCAATATAAGTTTCCCAGAATGTCTATTTGCTGATCTAGTTTCTATTCAATATTTAAATTACTGAAAATTTTTATGTGAAAGGAAGAATATCTACAGAAAATAACATTTGAGTTAAATATACACTGGCTATCTCATTGTTCTAATTACTGCAAGAACAAATCTGAAGCATTTAAGGTAGCCCTTAAAGTCAGGAAATTACTGTTAGCTTCATTAAGACCAAGAATCATAGCATTGGGCATACAGTCCTTAGCCAACATTTCCAATGAATCAATGGGATGCTTCGTATGTTCAAATCCAGAACCAGCAGGTCCTTTGTTACTGTTTTAGAAATGTACATTAAGAAGACCTTGAAATCTATTAAATATTTCTGTTGAGAAGGAGTCTGTTACTACTGACAGGGCAGGACGCTTAAACCACCAGGTTCAGTGCACACAGTTATCAGCTGTCTTTTCCATGAACTTTGTTTCATACGTCTTCATAACCTTTAAGTTTCATTCTCGGGTGAACTCAGACCTATCATGCTTTTGCTGAGCTCCAGAACCCTTGTAGTTATCAGAACTTCATCCTACTGACAACAATTCCCTGGAAGTTACAAATATATATCAAACAAACAACAACAAAAAATACAAACAAAACAAACAAACCTACAGCCCACTGAAAAATATTTTCTGTACCTGTGCAGACACAGAGAAACACCAAGACTCAGATAACGAAGTCTGAAGCACTGAATCAGACTTAACCCTCACCTGTGCCTTCTATTAAGGCTTATACCTAGAACTATGTGCTGTTAGCTTGGTTTGGGGTTTAAAACTGAGATAGCAATGGCACTAGTAACCAGGCAACAGTAATTGCTTCTCTGAGATTAAACCACAACATGACATTAAAGCTCTGCAACTGAACTTCCTTACAAAGGTGCAAAATTTTTGCAGGCAGAAGTTAATTATGTAGAAGGGCAATTTCAATTTAAGTTGCAAGTATCTCTGAGCTGTACGGAGGCAGGATAACAATGAGGTCAACAGTTCAGTCTACCTGAGTTTTAAATCTCGAGTAGGATTATTTTAGCTTCCAATTTTTAATTGATGCATCCAACCTCTCAAAATAATTTCAACTAAATCAAAACAAATGACCTCTAAATAACTGCTATCCAATAATATTATCAGGCTCTACAGATTTCAGTATAGCTGTAGTTGTTACAATTTCACAATTAAAGAGCTGATACTACCATGAATAAGAACTAGAGGGCATTGTGTATCTTATAACCAAACCAGAAAGTTCAAGCTTCTGTTTATTCTATGAACAGCCAAATGTACTTTAAGACAACTAACATGGCCCTTTATATTTACAGACACAAAAATACTCCTTTTGGACTAATTATCTCAACTTGAGAGTACCATCACTTTACAAAATATTTCCACCTTTTCCCTTTACACTTTTAGATTCCCTCTTTTTTTTTTTTTTTTTAATAAATGAATTATGAATTAAGGCCACAAACAGCTTTCTTATTTGAAAGAGCCTTACACATGTTGTGTGATTTCCATGTATGAAAAATTTTAAGTCGTATCTAAATTCTAGGACAGTTTTCTGAGGTTAGCTGGAAAAAGGAAAGTAACAGTTTGCTATCCGCAATATTCTTTGGCTTGATTTAGTTGGATAAACAGGGCAAGTATCATAGGGGACATCAGCTGGGTACAAAGAAAATGAGAAGGAGGTGAAGGAGAAAGGGAGCACTTATTTTTGACTACCACTGAAGGCAAACTGGAGACCTGTAGCAGCTAAAAGCTTGTGAAACTTGGACCCACGTTGCCATGGCTGTCCTCCCTGAGCTCTGAGAAGACGATTAGGTCTTTCTGTGCTTCTGTTCTCCATCTGAAAAATGTGAGTAACACTTCTTATTTCTCTCCCTGAGAGTACAGGGTAAAGATAAACCTACAGAAATCATGGAAAACAGCGCTATTATCCTATGAAATCCAAATTTCCCAAGACAGCTGGCTGGATAGAATGATAAGACAAAATTCAAAGGAGCATGAGGAAGAGCCATCCCAGAAATAGAGGGTGATGGTTTCACCGCTGAAATGCTACTTGACACCACTTTGGCACGTATGAATCAATGACATGCTCGGTATGCCACGCTCGACACAGAAAAACAGGCAGATGTGGGTTACCCTCGCTGTCTTGTCTTACATGGATTACAGGCCTTGCGATGGACCTGGAGCCCACACCTCTGTAACAGGGGGATGTGATACCATTCCTTGCTGCGGACACCATAAGTTTCACCCAGGGGGCAGATGGTTTTGGACCCCCAGCCCCTTTCATCGCTGCTGAGTCTGAGAGCAGCTCCTGTAGACACAGCCATGCCAAGAGTCTGTTGCTCAGTTTCCTCACACCAGAAGGCACAGAAGCATTTTTGTCATTTGCACAGCAGTTGCCATTAAGAAGTAAATGTTTGCCAACATATCAACCCAGTAGGCTGCGATTGTTCCGTATGCTTTGAATATGGCATTTCTGTGGTAACTATCAAATATCCAAATCCTAATAGTGACTGTTCTCCAAATATCGTTCTTTTAGCTCTGCTCTCAGAGGCAAGGCTTCTTGCCCAGCACCTCTTCAACCCCCACTCATTTTCAGAAAAATTCTTTTGTATTTTATGTCAAAGATCAGTGGTAGAGCAGTTCTTACAATCTCTCACCACTAGAGCAGTTCCTTTTCACGTCATTTTTTAACAAGACAATAAATATTTTGCTTCTGAAGTAGGGGGGAAGAAATCAATGTGAACTCTGCCTGATATTCAAGTCAAAGTATATGATGAACCGATGAGACCTAGAAAATTTACTTTGCCAGGAAAGACGGTGTATTATGTGAAAACTAAAGCAAATGTCCAACATTTCCCAGATGAATGTAAACTTTATATACAGAGAGATGAAACACCTAGAATATATATCCAATTCATAGTTCACGATCACACATGTTAAGCTTTAGCATACTAATATTAGTATCAGTGTCACAGCTAATTTGAAGACCTCTGTACTGTGAGTTTAAGTAGGTAAGAAATGTGACCAACAACAAAACTAAGTAGCTGAATACACTATCACCCTGTGGCATTGCAGGGGAAGACTAAAGGAAGCCAGTTGCTCAAGTATGTGTGTACATTCCCAGACATTTGTTTTGCAAGAGCTGGGAATAGCAATGAAATTTGGAATGGGTACAAATCCACTGATAAGTTCCCCAATGCTGTGTTACACAGACATGAATTAGTCCCTTACAGGCACAGCACGAGAAGCTGTGTTCAAAAGATGAACTTTTAACTTGTGCTTTCCTACAAAATGACCAGAACCTTCTTACTGATACTAAACTATCAATTTTTAATAGTTATCTTGCATATTGCCTTTATTATCTGTCACATTAGGTTCATTGAGCTTTGTATTTGCCCTCCTTCTTCCCAGATGTAAGCTATTCAACTTAAATTAAAAGCACAGTTTGCAAAACATCCCCACTGACCTCATGGGCAAGTAATGCTCCTAATTGGAAATAAGCAAACTGGTTCAAACTAAATAAGAACATGTCTAGACTTCAGACCAAAGTTCTAAGGGAACTTTTTTTATCATCAAAGAAAAGCTATTTCTGCCCAATCTCTCTTTTTCTTTCTTTGAAATCTGTCTTCTCACTTCTTTCTTTTTATACCATTTCTTAGCTGACACACTGGGAACAAGAACAGCCATCTACTCTGTTCAGTTATGCATTCAAAAACGTTTGCAACATACGGTTAGAGGCTTCCTGGTTCACTGCCTAGCAGTCATTACCTATAGCATCATGGATATTTACATTTCTTTAAAATTATGTTTACTTTGTGTGTTCTTGATATTTATCTAAATGTCCAATTCTGTGTTGAATCATGTTCCTGGCACTGGTAATACCTGTTGCAATAGATTCCTTCAATGAACCCATTAATGTGGAAAACAATTCTCTTTTTTTCCTTCATTTTCATGGTATCACCTGCTCAGAAGCCTCCTGACTTTGACCCTCACTTCCCTGGAGCTTGAGATCTGCAACAAAAGATGCAGGATTGAAATAAAAGAACTAATATGTACACTGCAAAACACACCAGGCCTTTCAAGAATGGGAATCATACAGTCATAGAATATCCTAAGTTGGAAGGGACCCATAAGGATCATCAAGTCCAACTCCTGGCACCGCACAGGTCTACCCAAAATTTTAGACCATGTGACTAAGTGCACAGTCCAAACGCTTCTTAAACTCCAACAGGCTTGGTGCAGTGACTATGCCCCTGGGGAGCCTGTTCCAGTGTGTGACAACCCTCTCAGTGAAGAACCTCTTCCTGATGTCTAGCCTAAACCTCCCCTGTCGCAGCTTGACACCATTCCCGCGGGTCCTATCACTGGTGACCAAGGAGAACAGATCGGCGCCTGCCCCTCCACTCCCCCTCATGAGGAAGCTGCAGGCCGCCATGAGGTCTCCCCTCAGCCTCCTCTTCTCCAGGCTGAACAGGCCCAGTGACCTCAGCCGCTCCTCATATGTCTTCCCCTCTAGGCCCTTCACTATCTTCATCGCCCTCCTCTGGACACTCTCCAACAGTTTTACACCCTTTTTGTACTGTGGTGCCCAGAACTGCACACAGTGCTCGAGGTGAGGCTGCACCGGCGCAGAGCAGAGCGGGACAATCACTTCCCTCGACCGGCTAGCAATGCCGTGCTTGATGCACCCCAGGATACGGGTGGCCCTCCTGGCTGTCAGGGCACACTGCTGGCTCATATTCAGCTTGCTGTCAGCCACAACCCCCAGATCCCTCTCTGCGGGGCTGCTCTCCAATGTCTCGTCGCCCAGTCTGTACGTATAGCCAGGGTTGCCCTGTCCCAGGTGCAGGACCCGGCACTTGCTCTTGTTAAACTTCATGTGGTTGGTGATCGCCTGGCTCTTCAATCTGTCCAGATCTCTCTGCAAGGCCTTTCCACCCTCATCCGAGTCCACAGCTCCTCCAAGTTTAGCGTCATCGGCAAATTTGCTCAAAACACCTTCTAGTCCTACATCCAAATTGTTTATAAAGACATTGAAGAGGACTGGCTCTAAAATGGAGCCTTGGGGGACCCCACTAGTGACTGTCTGCAAGCCTGATGTGGCCCCATTTACCACAACCCTTTGAGCCCTGCCCAATTGCTCACCCATCGCATGATGTTTTTGTTTAGCTGTATGCTGGACATTTTGTCCAGTAGGATCCTATGGGAAACTGTGTCAAAAGCCTTGCTGAAGTCCAAAAAGATCACATCAGCTGGTTTCCCTTGATCAACTAGATGGGTGATCTTATCATAAAGGGAAATCTAATTTGTTAGGCAGGACGTACCCCTTGTGAACTCATGTTGGCTGGGACCAATGACTGCATTGTCCCCCAGGTGCGCTTCAATAACTTCAAGGATCATCCGCTCCATAATTTTACCAGGCACTGACGTGAGACTGACAGGCCTGTAATTGCTAGGGTCTTCTTTCTTGCCCTTCTTGAAAATTGGTACAACATTTGCCAGCTTCCAGTCTACTGGGACCTCTCCAAATTCCCAAGACTGTTGAAAAATAATCGAGAGAGGTCCCGTGATGATGTCAGCCAGCTCTCTAAGCACCCTGGGATGAATCCCATCTGGACCCATGGACTTGTACGGATCCAGGTGGAGCAGCAAATCCCGCACATGTTCAGGGTCAGTAGGGAGTTTGTCATTCCCACCGTCATGGTCCTCCAGCTCAGGGCAGCCTGGGTCCTGAAGCCCATCATCAGCGTTGAAGACGGAGGCATTAAACGTCTCTGCTTTGCCTGTGTCATTGTCTGTAAGGTTACCTTCCCCATCACGTAGCCGACCTATGTTTTCTTTGGTTCTCCTTTTTCTGTTCACATATCTAAAAAACCCTTTTTATTGTCTCCCACAGACTTGGCCAGCTTCAACTTTAATTGGGCTTTGGCCACATGAATTTTCTCCCTACAAACGCGAACGGTGTCCCTGTATTCCTTCCACATTGCCTGACCCTGCTTCCAGCAGCCGTACATTTTCTTTTTCCGCCTGAGCTCCAGTTGAAGATCCCTGGTCAGCCAGGCCAGTCTTCTACCTCACCTGCTTGACTTCCGATATTTTGGAATTGCCTGTTTGTGTGCTTTTAGGAGGCAGTGCTTAAAGACTGACCAGCACTGATGGATGCCAATGCCTTCAAAAGCAGTTTCCCAGGGGACCTTAACTAGTACCCTGAGCAGCCTGAAGTCTGCTCTCCCCATATCCAGGGCAGACTCAATGAAGCTATGATAATACACACATAGAGACCAGAGGAAGAAAACATATTTGAAATGGGTTTCTCTGGCTCACGCCAGGTGAAATAATGTTTAATGGCTTGGGAAAGGGGATAGGGAAAGCTGGAAGAATGCAACAGGGGGCAGTGCAATGGACTCTGAAACGTGGCACCCAGATTGCACCCTTTGCTCACACTCTGATCATGAGAGCCCCACTGCACCATCCCCAGCAGAAAGGGTTTTGTTTTATTTTCTAAGTCACTTCAAGATCTGCATAGAAAGTTGCTCTTATGTAATTCCCATTCATTGAAATATAAGCAAAATCAAAATAACCATCAATGTCAGATTATAGTTTTATAGCATGACAACACAAATAATGTTTGCTCTCTCTCTAACACAAACCCATAAATCCTCAGTGGATTAACCTTTCAGAAACCCTTGCCAACTGTTCCTGCCACTACAGCACAATTCAAAATCTCAAGCTGCCAAAAAGCTCTGTTGCTGTTTTCAGAGCACAGCAATCAATCATGCTAAGGAAGGAAAGATGAGAGAGCAGATTAAGAGACAAATGTTAACTTTAGAAGCAAGATTCTAACTTAGGTTTTTATTAGAAAGAACCAAAGATAACTCAGAAAAATATGAGTAAGTCTCTCTCTTTCCCCTGTTGGTAGAGGACCACTTCAGCTGCATCAGACTCTTCAGCTACTAAAACAAACGAACTGCTAACTGTGGTACAGCACAACTTGTGTTTTGAAGATGTGCAACCAGCACAACAATAAATGCAACAGATGATAGCACCCCGTGCACAAGCTTCAGCTCCTGGGAAGACCAGGAGTACAAATTCTCCTGGGAGAGCTCACCTTCAAAAGTGTTTTGACAGAGCCAGGCTTGCTAACGTGAAATCTGAACTACCCATCTGTGCTTATGTTTAAATTAGTTAGCTAGGCTACTGCTAGCACTGTAGTTGGTCCACAGCAAGGCCAATGTGATCTGCAGTTCCGGCTCAAGATCTGGATAAAAGTACTCTAGGCTAAGCTTCTCATTCATGCCAGTATCAATTTCCTGAGTTACTACTGCAAAATAATCTAAGTATATTTTATTTTTTTAAACCTGCTCATTTTCCCTTGCATTAACTGGTTCTATAGATAAAGAAGGATCACAGTCCAAATCTCTGTGTCCAGGTATAAACAAATACTTTATATTACTTATGCCATGCATAAAATACATGCAATATATGCACATATACAAATAATGGAGTTTGGCTACCTAATTTTTATACAGAGACAATCTGCGTATGCATGTAAATGTGCACGTGTAGGCCTGCTGAACATACAGAGCTGTAAGACCACCCACATGATTTAATTACACTTAGGCAGTGATATTCTTTTAAATGATTTTTTTTTTTTTAAGATATAAAGTCTTTTCTTGTTGCACTGTTTTTGGAGTTAATTTTCTTCACAGTAGCTCACATGGTGCTATGCTTTGGATTTGCGATGGAACCAGTGTTGATAATGCACCAATGTTTCAGCTAGTGCTGAGCCATGCTTGCACAGAGCCAAGGACTTTTCAGCTCCTGACACTGCCCAGCCAGCGAGGGGGCTGGGGGTGCCTGAGGAGCTGCTGCGGGACCCAGCCAGGCCAGCTGAGCCCAGCTGGCCAAAGGGATATTCTGTACCATATGGCGTTATGGTCAGCAATAAAAGATGGGGTACAGAACGAGGAAGGGGGGAACATTTGGAGTTACACTGTTCATCTTCCCAAGTAGCCATTATGCTCGACAAGCCCTGCTTTCCTGGAAATGGTTGAACACCTGCCTGCCAATGGGAAGCAGTGAACAAATTCCTTATTTGCTTTGCTCGTGTGTGCAGCTTTTGCTTTATCTAGTAAACTGTCTATCTCAACTGACATGCTTTCTCACTTTTACCCTTTTTACCCTCTCCCCCATCCCACTGGGCAGTCGTGAGTGAGCAGGTGTGTGGTGCTGAGCTGCCTGACGGAGTTAACCCATAACGCTTGTTTAAAGCATACATGGGCTCTCCTTAGTTCCATCAAATTTTTATTTTCCTTTTTCCCCTAGGGAAAGAATGCATGAAGGCTACCATCATAAAAATTAATGGAAAGGAAAAAGAAAACAAACCAAACCTAAATCCAGCCTGGTCAGACTAATGATCTGGGTGATGTTAAATGAAACCAGAAGAGTAAACGTGCACAAGTGACCAGCACTGAAACAATATTCCAGCCCCCAAATCCACCAAACCAGGCTTTCACAGCACACCCTGAGAGCCAGTGGTATCAGCACTTCTTATACCTTTACTTCTAACTTCTGTTTCATGTGCAAAGGGGAAATTGCATACATCTATTGGCCTCTTGGACAGACTGTGGAGCCCATTTCATTAAAGCTCACCAAGGACTTTAAAAACAGGACCAAACAGTGCATAAAAGTAACCTCTAGGCCTTATACTATAGTCATCAGAGTATGATGAGAGGAAGAGAGCAGAAGACTGACAGCAGCTTCTGTATTTCTTTCTAGATGTGCTCAGATTATTTATTCTGACTATAAAGAGGACCCTAGACCACCCTTTATGGAAAACCAAAAACACCTAGACAATTATCATCTCTGGATTAGAGATGTAGGAACTACCATACATAAGTGTCTGAAGATGGTATTCTCTTGTGTGTTCTAATTCCTTGGCAATTCTACGGGCTTCAAAGGACTCGCTGGGTCTGTAGGTCCCAGTTCCACAAACCACTGATGCACGCAGCCAGTCCCTGTGAACTCATCCCTCCTGGGGCCCCTGGACGCTGAGCCCACAGTCGTGCACATTGCTCCACCTGGAGGGCTCAGCGGATCTGCTCAGGTGTTGAAGCAGGTGCCTGTGCCTTCACATTCCCAGGAGACCGTGGCACATGGGAGGACTGGCCCAATGAAGGGAGAACCAAACTCATACTGTAAGCTTAAATTTTGCACCCGAATAGCTAGAAATCCTCACATATACTATCCTGTAGGAGTAGGCTGTAATTGCCTGCAGAGGTGCACAGACTCTTATGATTAACTACTCAAAGCTAGTTTTAACTACAGAAAGCTTTTATATATGCACTGCCATTTCTAAAGCAGTGCTCGCGTTCTTTAAAGATCTGCCTAGAGTTCTTGGTAAACTCTTCTCTTGTATCAGATCTGAGGGATGTCATTCACTGCTATCATCACATGTCACTTCAGAATATACAAGAAATAAAACCAGCTTGCTATAACCAATAAACAGCTAGATAACCCTCCCAGGTATATATCACAAATGCAACTGCTTTAAAATTCTCCTAAGGTCAAAGAAATAGCAGGGATATTATCTAGTCAACTTCATATGTTTCCTGCTTTCAATGTCATAATAACCACTGCTGCATCTAGGCATGCAATATTTCCCCAATATTTTAGGGTTTCTGTTCTGTAAATACATGCTTCAGCATCTGCCTGTGTTCCCCTTCTACTCTGGGAGGATATGAATACTATGGACAGATTTCAGGAGCTGCTCCACCTTGTTGTCAGGATGCAAACGGCTGGTTCGAATTCATTTAACTGATGAATGCATCATACAGGGAATAGCTGTGGCAGACATAACTTGATGCATTAGTAGTCAAGATGAGTAACCTTTTCATTCCAGTACACAGCACTTATTGTTGCTGCCAGGCACCTCCATGCTGATTTACAATCACTCGTCTTTGACATGAGTGGGGGAGTTCTATTTCTTTCTGAGTTGGACTAAGAGCGTAAGTGTGGGCTTACAAAAATATTGATCCAAAACACACACATGCACAAAGGCACGGGAGGAGGACAAAGTATCAATTCAAGTTACATCTCTCGCTAGGAAATAGTTTTTAAGGCATAAAGGAAAACAAACAAAACCCCACAGTCTTATCAAAGACCACAGAAAAAAACAGCAACGTGCTTACTAAGACACACGCAGAGTTAGAGCTGTGATGCAAACAGTCACATTTTGTTTTAAACATGGAAACCACTGCTGTAATTTGTACATCTAGAAGAAAAAAAAAAGTTTTTATTTTGTGATGTTTATACAACACAAGAGGATTTGCCAGCTCAAAAAACAATCAAAAAGAAAAAGGTATTCCTTAGCTGGAAAGCACAAAAGGTGAGCTCGATTTGCTCACTGGCAAATGGTTGCTTCAGGACTGCAGAAGCTTGCATTGAAAGGTCTAAAGAACCAACTGCTGGGAAGCATGTTGAGAAGCATGGGAAGGAGTAAATGAATTTAAAGACACAACCTTGCATTTGGAAGAGCTAAATCAGCTGTGGCTGATTGGAAAGAGCAAACTTCCCTTCAGGCTGATGGAATGGGAGTGGGGTTTTCGGTGGAGAGCAGAGAGAGGCCACTAGAAATGGTGCATTCCGCTGGTTCTTATTGATCACTGTAATCCTCCATTTCAAATATTCTTTCAGAAATTTCAAGTGCAATCTCACCATTTTAGTGGCTTAAGAGGCTGGTAAGAGTCTCAGGGACAAACTCAACAAGGTCCATCACTCTACATCTTACGTAGTCCTCTATACTTTACAACTACTGATAGGCTAATTTCTACATCTACATTTTAATTGGACATATTCAATTACTTTAAAAACTGTCTTCTCCAAAGACATAACTGTGGCATATTTTCTACAGAGATAAATCTGTTCTTAGCAAAGCTGAATATCTTTATTTCCCAGCTCCACATTTGCACAATTACTGCACCCAAGATATTCCTCCAAAAGACAGAACCAGTCCAATTTCCACCATGGTGATGTCCACAGTGCAGCCACTGGGACTGACTGTACTCGTCTTCATCTTACAGCACCACCTACTCTTGTGTGTTTTTCCTATCTGGTAAACATGACTGCAATTTATACTCATATAGTTTGATATTGATGCACTTACTATAAAGCAGGAAGAGAACGAGCTCTTTAGAAAAGTTACTGGCCCCCACAGAGAGCTGCACAATGGCAGATCCCTTGGGCAAACAGCAAAAGGGCGATCTGGGCAGCGCTGCTCCATTACTGAATAGCCAGTGTAGCTATACCTGCACTGATGTGTCAGTCGCAGGTCTGTGATCCTACTACTACTTTGTCATCACGTTTCTAAGGCTTACAGCTTATCCTCCTTGCATCTTGCAGGTTTCCTTCTATGTCATTTCTTTCCCATCTGTAAAGAGGAGAGGAGCGGGGTGTGGGGGGTTACATGTGTGGCTCATGCAAATGCAAAGGCAACACAAATGGTTTATCCTTAAGTCTTGCCTGACCATTAGTCAGATTTTCAGTCTGTTCCCAACTTGGAGGCCCTCTGATTACCCATACACCACTACATCTCACTAGGTAGGACTCCTTTTAGTCTCTCTGATTTGCTGCAGATTACTGAGGATTTATTTTCACTGCCTGCAGTTACATCCAAAAGTTACCCGCAGTAACCTGAGAGAGACGCCAGATTTGGTAAAGTAAAAACCAAAAAAAAAATGGACAAATGGGCATAAATGGTAATGAAGAACTGAATTACTGGATACATGAATAAATATGATATTTTGTGGAAAAGTTAACATAGCTTTTTGTCATGACTTTCAAAGCCACTGCTACTCTAAGCACCTTGCCAAGAGTTCTTTGAAGAAAACAACAAGCATTTGGATAAGGGAGTTCGAGCTGATATAGTCTATTTGTATTTCCAGAAGATATCTGACAAGGTCCCTCATCAAAGACTTTTAAAGAAACTGTGCTGTCATGGGACACAAGGGAATGTTCTCGCACAGATAAAGAGGTGGTTGAAAGATAGGGGACAAAAGCAGGGCAGTTTTCACACTGGCAGGATGTCACCAGGGATCCCCACGGGCAGCCAAGCTAAGCATGTCCAAAACAGAGCGAGTGAAGGGCATGAACAGTGAGCTGACAAAGTTTTCTCAGGATAACAAGTTTTTCAAGGTAAAACAGTTTCTTTTCAGTAAAGTTGAAAGCCAACTACGAAGAGATGCAGGACACTCTCATAATACTGAAAGGCTAACGAATTTAGATACTTATAAAGTAATTAATGTAGGAAAATCTAAGTTTTACATACACAGAAATAGGTTCTGAACTGCTTATCACCAAGAAAGTGATGTTTAAGATATGAAAACTTGTTGTGGCAGTCCAGGATTTAGTCACGTCCCAGAAGAGCATAGCAGAAACACAAAATTAACAGAGAATGTGCCAAACAGTCACAATAGTACAACTTCCACACAAGGAACTGCTAAACGGACTAAGACTTGCATGAGCCTGGAAAAGGGATATGACAGAAGTCTGTAACATCGTATCACAGAGAAAGTGCTAACAGAGCAAGTAACAGCTGTCTCTGTTCCATTGCAGCACAGAGGCCAACAAGAACAAAAAAAAAGACTAGTTTGTAAGGAGCAAGAGGAGGTATTTCTGCACAGAATGGATATTTAAGCCACTGTGTGTACTGATACAGGAAACTGGGCAGCTAATTCTCTGTATGGGTTCAAGAATCAGTTACAGAAATTCATGGAAGAAAAAGCCAGAATGAATTACTAACACAAAGGAAAACACTGAGCCACAAGCATCTGGGAGAACATTCTAGGAAGTGTTTGCCTTATTTCTGCCTCTTCCTCTGGGATCAAGCTTTCACTGCTACACGCTACCCACCTTTCAGCCTGTCCTCCTACAGCCAATTCTGGCTTCAGTGGTGTAAGTTTTACTGAGAACTTTTACACTAGAGAAGAATACAAAACTTTATGGCGGCATTTTCAGTTGTATCCAGAATGAATCTGATTGCAATAGTGATGACAGCAAGATCTGACTCCATCTGCATCCCTATCCTTCTCCTTGTCCATCCATTCATCCTGGAATGAGCATCAGTTTCCCTCCTTGCTTACTCCACTGAGGTTCGTAAAAGAAGGCTGAATTCAGTGGTCATCGCTCCACTGAAAAATTAGACAATTCAGTAGTTTTCGTAGCAATGTCATGTACGAAAATTAGGCAGCTCGTCTCCTTAACTTTTGGAATTGTACTGCTCTGTAATGTTGAGATCAGAACATAAAATGAACACTTAGCAGTTTAATTCACCATAAAGAAAGAACTTTATTCTCATGAAATGTTCTTATAGGAAATGTTGTTTCTTCTTCATTTAGCAAAAATAACAATACCCCAAGGGGAAAGTAGCATTGTGAGAATATACGCTTCAGACTTAAATAAAAAATCCAAAGGAAAAATAGATCTTTAGGCTGATATTTCAACTCCACAGTGGAAAGACATTACTGTTAACAGTAATCTTAGGACAAAATTTGGATGATGGTTTTAAAGTGGTTTTTAAGATATCACATAAAAACAGACAATTGACATCCAGAGGGCGTCTGATTTGTCTTTACCCAGTTGTTCTTTCATTTTCTTTGTGTCATAATGCCTGTTTTCACTATTCAAAGGAAGTCTGATCAAGACAAAACAGGAATACAGAATCTTTTTCTAGAAGACCACATTCATCCTTGTCTCAACTGTGTTTTCTTGTTACAGATTTCCCTACATATTAATTGAGCAAGTAATAGTATCAGCATTATTCTATGGCTCATCTTAGAGTCAAATCTGTTTCTTGTATGAGTACACATGGATACTAACAGAATCAACAGAAACGTGTGCATGTACTTGAAATCAGAATTTGATCTCAGTATTAGTATGCTGAGATCTGGATCCCTCTGTTCAGTTCTAATGAAGAATATTTCAATAGTATTTTACTGGAATGTACCTTAAAATAAAGAGTTGCTTAGTTTTTTTTTTTTTTTTTTTAATTATCAGATGCCTGAAAATGCAGTGCTGTGCTAGTATTTTGATTTTTTTTTTAATCAGAGCATTGCATTATTCTTATTGACCAACAAACAAGTTATTCTCCATATTAAAGTATTTCTTTTCAAAAGGCAAAAGAAGATCTTGTCTGCTTCCATTATGAGCAAATTAAGACTAATGGCAAATGCTTAGCTTCATATGCTTATAGAAATTCATTGTTCTTCTCTTATAACTGAGCCTTTTATTTTATAATAAACAAGTGCAGTCATTGGTATTCCAGCACTGCACAGTTGCTTACCTTCTTAACTTCCACAGCATTCTTCTTAATTTATGTGAAGCCTTCTGATAATCCTTGAAGGCCAAAATTAATTGCTGTCTGTTGTTCCAAACTCTTTTAGGGTCCAGACTCGTAGCACTATGATAAAGACTCCTTGCCCTTCTTCTTGACTGAAATATATCTATATTAGTCTGCAGGTTGACACTTAAGTAAATCATTCATATGCAAGGCTGAAAATGCTAATTGGAGAATAATTCTGAGGCTCTGCAATATATGTATTTCAGTGTGTTTGAATATATTTGAAAACAGATTTCTTGCAGAATTCATCCCCACCTGCAAAATGTTCTTTTAGAATAGCCTACTTTGACAGTTGTTGCATGGATATGGATGTGGGGTTTTTAGTACAAGGGAAACATAATTCAACACACTCCATCCCAAATAAATGCAATCCCAGATCTAGTAAACTGCTGTGGGGTAGGTTTTTATCCTTTGGGTCATCTTAGTCTTTCTCTAAACTAAATACAGTTCTTTACAATTAGGCAGTTCAAAACATCATACCCAAACAGCATAAATCACTTTATTGTTGAATTTCTCCCTTAAAAAGGAATCCTCAAAGAACAGGGTAGCTCAGCAACAATGGGTTCTTTTTAAAAGATATTTCCTTGCATTCCAGTCTTTGTAATACAAATAACCCTATGGAAGTCATAAGCATTTGGTGGAGAAGTCTATGCTCTTACATGCAGAGGAGCATCGGTCAAGCAAAGATGAGTTCTAAAACTAAGAGACTTAAAACCAACAGAACGTGGGACTTAATACTATATTTGTGCCATAGTCAGAATTCAGGGGTTAATGGCATGGGACAAGATGCATACCCTTAGCTTGTTCAGGGAAGGAAAACAAAAACCAACCAACCAAACCAAACCAACCAATCAAAAAAAAAAAAAATCCACACCGTAAAAACTGTAACATAACCATATGAACTAAAGAACTACTAAAAGCAGTAGTTGAATGCTTTCTTCCCTCAAACCCTCAGTACTGTAGCAAATATTCTGAACACAAGATTTGGAGTCATGAGGAATTATAATTAACAACAACAACAAATCTTTCTTTTTTTTTGATTCTTCTCAGATGCCATTTGTTGACAGTGGTACTAACTGTATTACACAAACATGGTCTTTTTAACCAAGTTCAAATTTCTCTGGCATTAACAGAAGCACTCTGTGTAGATCTCGACTTAAAACCAAACTGAAATATTTTTACTACAAACCAACAGAAACAAAGAAGGAGGTCTTCTTCCTACTCAAGTTCACAAAGTTCTTTTTTGCTGTGAGAATAAGATTTCATTGTTCTGTTTTGCAGGAGCTTAAATTTTTTTGTTTTCCAGCAAGTGAAATGCTTAGTCATCTGTCACGATGGCATTTTTTTTTTCTTCCCTGAGTTTTGTTCTAAATGGCCATGCTGGTCACATTTGTTGCCCTTCACTAGATTAAAATTAGTTTGTGATCAGGAGAAAATATGCTCCCAAGGAAATTTTAGGATGCAAAGTTAATGGAGTGTCCCAAAAGCCTCCAAGTGTCCTCTACGGTATCCATCAAGCAAACCCCAAAGGTTTTGTGCGGTTTTGCTTCCAACATAACAAACAACTCCCCTGCCTTACACAATTCTGCTTTACAGTTCTAAAGCTTGTGCTGATTCTGGGTCCATTTTTCATCAGCTTCACATTGTCTTTCCAAAGTTCTTCAATCATTATTTTTACCTTCTGTGCTAGGCAACATGAATATTCATCTCCCTACTCACAAAAAGGCTTGATATCTTTGATGAAGCAGTCCTTTCCGACTGACAGTGACAGCTAATAGAACATTAAACTGGAAAAATGATCAGTTTGATCTTTGCCAACTTTGTTCTTTTCTTTGCAAGAGTCAACTTGGACATGTGTCTTTCCATTGTACTCAACATTATTTGTTCTCACTGCTACTACTGCTTGTTTTTTTTTTTGGTGTTGTCTCCCAGTATCTCTGGCCTGTCTGTACATGGTGACAGGAAGTTGATTAGGTTGGTTGTCACTCATTAATTAACATCAGGTCTTGTTTTTGTCTTGAAATTTTCTGAGTTACTTGTCTTTACATCAAATATTGTTACAAAGAGCAGCCACTTTTTTTTTTTTTTTTTCCCCTCTGTTTGCACTGCAGTAGCACAGTGGAAAATAGATCTATGGCTAGGTTCCAAGATGCTATCATATTACAGGAAAACAATGTCAATAACTGTACAGACAGCTGGAATCTGCTCCCCATATATTGTGGTTTCATATTTGAGAGGCACAATGGTCTGATTTATTTAAATATTTTCTAAGACTTTATAAGGTTGGAATTTTCAGAAGCAATCAGTTTGGCTTAACTGCAATCCCATCAAACATCCCCATCAAATTTAACAGTGGTTATACCAGATATAAGACAGAAATTAACTGCTGAAAATATTATTCACTGAAGTTATGGAGGAGTGAATTTCCCCAGTACTCAAAATGATCACAATTTCATTCTTTTCAAGAATACGATGATCTATACGATAGATCATCAATACGATGATCTATTCTTTTTGTACAGAGAAAAAAAAGAAGCCTTACCAGTATATATCTCAGTCCTGTTTCTTATATCCAAGTCTACGAATTCATTGAGTAACACTGTAGAAATGGATATCCTACTTCTTCATTATTACTAAATCTTGCAATTTTTTTTCTTTCTACAAATGCATATAATACACATCAGATGGCTTAATTTAACCAATAGTAAAAAGGAAATTACACAGGATATAGAACTATGCTAAAATGTAGGTAACAGCACTGGACGGTGTATATAGTCACTAACTATCATTTATAAAAGATGCTGAATGTCTAGCCAGTTCATTTTTTCAGTTCCAGGATGCTAAACAGTGCACTGTCCAAAAAGAAGCTTGAAGCCATAATTTTTCATGTTTGATTTCAGTAACATACATGCATAAAACATAACTACATGGTAAGCATGCTTATTCCTTCCCCGTAATATTAGACACCAAAGAAGGAGAGTCCTCCATCACAAGTTGAAGAATATACAATTGATTTAAATTAGATTATTCATTGCTATAAAATTCAGTATAGGCTGAAGATGTTTATCAGGCCAGAGTGAAAATGCAGATTTGTGGAACTTAGTGGGTCACTGGTTAGGACATCATTAACTTCAGCACTGCAAAGACTTCATCCACTGACTGTCTCTAGCTGCTTCCCAATGCTAGTCAGTTTTCAATAGCACAGTGATCAGTTTTCAGATGAAAAACACTCTTTTCCCCAGAACAAAGAAGTTAAATTGCAAAGTTCTGATTTTGCCTCATATATGCACAGAGACTCATTATTAGGAAAACTAAAACGAAACCTTCCTGAGTGCCCTCTTGCAATGGGTCCTGGTCCATTTTACATTTACCAGGAAACTTTTGAGTGAACTGGGAAAATGTCAAAAACAAAAACACCAAAAAAAAAAACCAACACACAAACAACTGGAAATGCTCACCTGCAGCGATTTTAACTTTGTCTTGATTCAGGAAAAACTCTTCAAACAAGCTATGAAGTTTCCTTAGAAAGGCCATAAACTTTATCAGGTACTTCAAATTTACTTCCACTGAAAGAAATTCAGTCCGGCGAGTACTGTAATAACTTGTTTTCTCCTTACAATTAGCCAAGAAATGCTTAGTGATAGAATTTCCTTACACAAACTGACTTTGGGTTTCACTTATCTTGAAAAGTAATGAAAGTTACCAAAACCCTGAAGAATTTCATAAGAATTCTTTTGCTACAATCACAAAGATTTCCCATTCAGAATTAAAAAAATACCTATTAAAGAAGCCATTATCTAAAGTACTGATTTGATTTTTCAAGGGTCTTAATAAGATTATTACAGAAAAGTCAATGCAGTAAAAGGATGATCAAATAGAAAAATGATTAATTTCCACAGACATTAATACTCAGTGTGTATTTATAGGAAAGAAGAAAAATCCAAAAGTACGCTTACAGTAGGATGGTATCTTAGACTAGCTGTGTTGCTTTACAGGGAGAAGAGGCAATAAGAGGGGCCAGAAGACAACAGATACTAGTTTGGTGCATCTTAAAAGACCACACAAGTGGCTTTAAAGGTATGAAGCACAGCACTGCTTTGGAATTCCAGGCAAGGTGTCTGCACTTTGTCTCTTATGTCAACTGCCCATTTCCCTCTGAAATCTAAATACAGACCACATCATTGAAATAAATTTGACTCTAAGGAGGGTCAGGAAAAACGTAGTTATTAATTATTAAGTTTCAAATGTGGTGCTGAAGCTGAAAGTATGCAGGACAGAGAGGTGGTCCTAAAACAAAGTACACATTTTTTTTGCAGAAAAAGCATTGAATAAATTTTCCCCTGATATTTTATGTCATTCTATATATTGATCGCATACCCAGTCTCATGAGCAAGCACAAAATTTTAATCAACATACTGGACTCCATCCCGCCACCGCAGACTTCAATGGAAATTGGATCAATCCCATTATCTACCATATGACTGCACAAGGCTTCCATGGGGAGAACCTCATTTCTAGCTCCTGCCCACAGGGCCCCTGAGGCTACATTTAAAGCAGTGAGCAATGTGAATACCAACAAGCCTAAAATAGCATTAAATGTGTTTAAATAGGCCAAGATAATTTGGACAGCTACAAAAGCATAATCTGCACTGAAAGCCCACCAATATTTCCCACACATTTGTTACAGGAAATGAGCTATAAAACCCAAATGTGTTAAAAATATATTACATATTCTGAGAGTGAAATGCTGGCCAGGAGGAAGTCAATGACAGAAAAAATCCTACTGACTTATTCAGGATGAATTTCAGACCTCATTCATCCCAATGGTACAGACAGCACAAGCTAAAGAACGTCATGTTCAGGAAGGAGAGATTCTACCTGCCCTGTTTTATCACACTGCCATGACTGGCATTGCTAAGCAGAGCAATAAATGTACTGCTCTACATATAAGACTAGGCTAGATCCTTAGCTGGTGTAAACTGGAACAATGTTCTCTCTGGCTTAGCTTTCGAGAGGATTTTGGATCATGAAATGCCATGGTGGTGAGATGGGCTTAACCCACCAACAATGCGGTTGGTTTCCACCCAAAACATACTGCTCCGACACCGGCCGAGGGAAACCGTCCAGAACATGCGGGCCGATAACACCCTCAGTTCCAGCTGAGGCCCTCAGGCAAGCCCTGATTCTCAGCAAGGGGACTCCAAAAACTGATTTATGCTGAACCCAGGAAAACGCCCATGGGCAGCTAAGCTGAGGTGGAGGAGAGCAAGACCAGCTGCCGGCAGCAGACAGCTGGGTACCCCTGCAGCTTGGTCTCCCAAAAACCCAAACATCTGGGGAGCAAAGTGCTGCCTGCAGAAAGGCTTGGAACCAGAAGCAGGGGAAATCATAGAATATCCCAAGTTGGAAGGGACACACAAAGATCATTTAGTCCAACTCCTGGCACCACACAGGTCTATCCAAAAATTCAGACCATGTCACTAAGTGCACAGTCCAAACGCTTCTTAAACTCTGACAGGCTTGGTGCCGTGACTACGCCCCTGGGGAGCTTGTTCCAGTGTGCAACCACCTCTCGGTGAAGAACCTTTTCATGATATCCACCCTGAACCTCCCCTGCCTCAGCTTGACACCATTCCCGCGGGTCCTATCACTGGTGACCAAGGAGAACAGATCGGCGCCTGCCCCTCCACTCCCCCTCGTGAGGAAGCTGCAGGCCGCAATGAGGTCTCCCCTCAGCCTCCTCTTCTCCAGGCTGAACTGGCCCAGTGACCTCAGCCGCTCCTCATATGTCTTCCCCTCTAGGCCCTTCACCATCTTTGAAGCCCCTCCCTGGACACTCTCCAACAGTTTCACGTCTTTTTTTTTGTACTGTGGTTCCCAAGTAGGGTGAAATACAGTGTTTGATCCCCAGTTTGTTCAGTAACTAGAAGAATATACACAAGAAACACTTAACTCAAGAAATGCAGGGAAAAAAGGGCAGATCACTGATTGGCACGTATTAGCCTGAGAGAGAAAGTAACTTGATTGATCATTTTTTAAAAAGTGGAAAAATGTTACAAACAAAACCAATTTTTAATATTCCAGGTGGCTTTCTAAAGAGTTAGGGACAGCGCCACAAGAATGTTCCAGAAGCCTGAGAATCACTGTGAAGATTAGGCCCTTTTGAAAATTAAGCATTTTTAATAAGTTAATTTCTTGTTCCAGTTGCCTGTAAGGCTATGGATTCAAAAGAATCAGAAATTTTAAATTCTGGGTCTATGTGAAACACACAGAGGCTCCACTCACCTTGGAGCACAAGGGAGCCCTTGTCTGGGCAGCCGCAGTGGGGGCACTGGGCCGTCTGCTGCTGCCGCCACCTCTGCATGGGGATGGGCATGGGGACAGGGACAGGGTTGGGGTTGTGGGTGGGGACAGGGACAGGCTGCCACAGAAGCTCTTCCACAACACTGCCCCGATGGCACCTGTGGGCCATGGAAGGTGGCTGCCACTGCAGGCACAGCGCCCCGCTTGACAGGAAGGAGGCCATGCACAGCAGTACTGCTCGTTACTCCAGGTAACGGCTAGAATTAACTGAAGCATTTTTGCAATACTCTTCAGGAACCTCATTCAATCTACCAGTCCCTAGAAATTAATGGTATGAACTCACATTAAATCAGTCTGTCATTAGCCTGGCTTTCTTTATGGCAACTCATTAGGAGGAATTTCCTGCAAGCAAGAAGCCAGGGAACATCTCGACACAAGCGTTGTGGTAGGTAGGCACGCTCTCTGCAGAGCCTGCCGGGGTCCTGCAGCAGGCGACAGCCATGCGGTACTTGCGCTCGGTGCACCCAGCTGCAACCCGGACTTGCTCCACTTCACTTCATTCCCCCAGTACCTCTGAACAGCATGACAGGACCTTGGGTTTGCTGCTCTTCCTGACCTGTTGTGCAGCTTTCACAGGGTCAAGGGAACACCTGAAGCAGGAGTCCTCCCGTAAGGATCCTCCAAAATGCAGGTGAGGAAACACGGGCTGGTGACACAGTCACGTTTCTGTGGAAAACCCTGCAGTGTTCTGCCAATGTCAGGTCAGGAAATAATACAGAACACAAGCGAGCTTAAACCAGCCTACATCCTACCTGCATGTGTGAGTGCCTATGTATGCAGGTGTGCAGATATGTCAGCAATTCTTTTTTCACCTGTTTGCACATTATAGAAAAAACATGATTTAGGTAAAATAATTAAGAGAAAATTCATTTGTAACGTCCATATAGCAGGATTTGTGTTTTTTTTTTTTTTCCTTTGCCCTCTATAAGGAGCACACAAAGGAATTTAACGGTTCCACTAGCCTTCGGTAACCAGTCTGTAACACAACTAAAATTGCCAGGATTTTCTTTTAAGGCTTGTATTTTTATTATTTATTATACACAGTGAAACTTCACTTACCTTAATGTCTTATCTGAAAAAACACATTTGTTTGAAATGAGGTCATGTCCCTTGACATATATTAAGAGATGTGAAAAGCCCGCATTTATTCAAATGCCCATTTATCCATGTTAATACCATCTGAATAAAAGGGTTTCACGATATGCCAGACATTTTTTTTGATCAAAACTCAAAGTTAATTAAACCAAACCCTACAATATTTATGACTTTTTTTTGTAGCTCAGTGTGGTTTAGAAAAGGTGATGTTAATATTGACATTAATTAACGTCAATCTTAATGTACTATTACATTAATAGGCTGGCATATCTTTCAGCCTAAGGCAATGCACTGTGCTGCTAAAGCTATTTATAACAAAAGTATTTTAAACAGCTTTGCCCCCCACCAAAAAAAAAAATCAATTTATACTAAATGTTGTTACAGAATCAGATTCATCACCCTAGGGATTAAGAAAAAAACGAAAGACCAATTTAATGACGGGATTTAGTTCATTATTTATCTTCTAGCATGTAAATTATAGATTGTCATGAATTTTTCATCCTTTTGGTGCCCACTACCTAATTCATGCGAAAAACATACGTCTGTGTTACAAAGAGCGAGCTCCCTGGCTCTGTGTATGAGAAACATCTCCTCTGCCTTTTGACAGACGATAATCTGTCAAAATGAAAAATTAATGGAGGCTCCCTTAATTCATCATCTTCTGCCTCTCTTCTATTAATGACTCCCCCCCCCCCCCCTTTTTTTTTAACTTCTATAACTCTGCTCACACTGAATAGAGCTGGTGGGAGGGGGGATGAAGATAAACAGGTCAGCTGACTGCTCGAGCTTATGCAGTGCACTATAATTCAGCTGATAGATGGATGACGTGTTATTTATTAAATGCATGTGACGTGTTATTTATTAAATGCATTCAGGAATCCTGTGGTTTCCAACATATTCTGCAAGCGTGCTGAGATAAAGCTCATGCCACATGTCTTACAACTCTCAGCTTGGCCACAAAGAAAATTACTTTTTCTAAATGATCATGAAGTTGCATGAACTAAGTGTGTTTTGCTACATACTACTCAAAGCATCCATGTAGCAATCAAAAGAAAGAATAACTACCAGTTTGATTATAAAACATATTTAAAAACAAAACAATCCCTCAAGTTTACCTTATTTAAAATACTGTATATTGAAAAGAAAAACAAAAACACACTGAAGTCTTAGAGCACCAAAAAACCCACCACATTTAAGCAGTGCAAAAATATACCATTATACATACACTTCATAATTTTCATAATCACTAAAATCTAAAACTGAAAAGCTGAACCAAAGTTTCTTTTCACAACTCATCTACTTTTACATGTCTGATGCATTACTGTGACAAGATAAAGCCCGGGAAAACCATGCCTCACCGCAACCCAGGGATTCTGACAGCTGCACGATGTGATTGTTAAGGATAGAGGTACTTCATGGAAATGGATCAGCCTACCAGTCAAATGCATATTTGCTAGAAATGGCAGAGGGGATGGGGATTGTAACAATGAAAAAGCATTTCCTTTAGCAAGGTGCATGGAGCTCATCTATGGCAAAGCATCTACACATACTTTGAAAGAATCATTTTCTGCTATGGAAATACCTACTCAAACACCCATTTTTAACACTACAGTAATATTGTGGGCTAACTCCAGAGTTATTTTGCAGAAAAAATGTAGCTTTGACTCTGTGTCAAGGTGAGTGGTACTCTGATTTAACTTCTGAACTAGTAACCCCCAAAGTCCAGACAGGATTAACAGCCTATTACATATTCATTTTAACCTGCAGCCAAAGGGAACTATTTTCATTGAGAACTTGCTGTCCCTCACAAAGCAGCATACATTTTGCTAACAAATTCATTTATCATAGTAGCTAGAACACGATTATGACACCGAAGCCTAGCCAATGTCTCGCTGATGTTAATAGAAAGATACCTACTGAATTCATGAGTAAGCCTTGACACAAATTTTGCAATTAGCTCAAACAACAGAGTCTGTTTCATTTACTTAGAGCCAGCTTGAAAGCACTGAGTCTTGGCCTAGGATGTCAGAGGCCAAACTGACAGCGTCTGTTACGGAACCATGTTTATGACAGTTGCAGCCTGCATGCCTTAGGGACTAAGTAACAGAAAACTTAATATCTCATTCCTCTGTGATGTGAAGAGTAAAAATGACATCATCTATCAAATTTTAAACATTATTCTTTTCTCTGTTAAATGTCTTCATTAAATATATTAATTTTGGAGACCAGCTGTATAAAACAATAAAAACACTGCCCCTCAAAATCATAAAAAGTTGACAATTCTGAAAAATATCTTGACTACCCTTAACAGAAATCATAGTGATTTATCATTACTGAAGAGTTTTGCAAGTGATCTGACTGGCTCAGCACATTCGAAAATGGCTATAAAACCAGACGGCTTCCCAAGAGTTGCTTGTTGGTGGATCTGGGACAGGAAACCTCCAGGACCAAAACTTGCCAACATCTGAAAGATGGTCTGTAGCCTCCATGCAATGAGCTGGTCACCTCTTATTTCTCACTTAATGTGTTCACATTACAAAACTCAACACTTAAAAACCACCATATTACTTTTCTTTGCCAGTCTCAAAATCCACTGAGCAGCTATGAAACCTGGAATACAGTAACATGCTAAAGAGAGCTCTCTCACTGAGGGGCAAGGAGATGAAACCTTTATTGCTGCTTTCCATGCTGTACTTGGCCTGGAAACCAAACATCCTTCTCCAAAACAGCTTACCTGATGTTCATCTGCACTGATTATTATTTCTTAATAAAGCTTTACCATACAGATTGCACCCAAGCAGAACAGCTACTTGCCTTTAAAAGCTCGATGACACAGAACAGCTACTTGCCTTTAAAAGCTCGATGACAGAGAATAATCCAAGGGGGATCAACAGATTCGCATTCCTATCTGCCACAGGTCATAAAAGGAGCCCCCAACACCTTCTCTCTTGATCAAGTATTAAATCCTTCAGATACCTAAAAATTATTATGCTGATATGGCTGTTAAGGTCAAGGTTTAAAGTATAATGTGGATCTTAGAAGAAATTCTAGTGATTGATGTAACACATCAGACGCTTACCTTGAAAAAGGTATTATTCAGCTGACTCCACTAGGAGATTAAAAGTGGGGGAAAAAGAAGTTGCAGAACTGGTTAAATGACGGGTGGTTGTTCTCAGTGGTCAATGTTGCAATGAAATTACTGTAAAAAATAGCTACTGATATTGAAACTTGCCTGCAACATCTCCCGATCTCTCTAATACATGTCCTCCAGGCACCAGCTCTCTCCTCACCTCAGTAACCTTGTTACACCAGCTGGTTTCAAATATTAGCAATTTTCAAAATCATGTCTGAAAGATGCCTCTGTACACTCTGCATGCGACATTTCTGAAACTTTTGTGACAAAGAAATAGGCTCTCTTTGCATTTACTTAGAGCCCAAGAAACTTTCACACAAATTTTTTTTTTTTTTTTCCCTGAAACTGTATCTCATTATTGTTAATGGTTACATGGGCTTTTTGACCACCAAAGAGAAAAATAATATTGAAAAATTGGCAGAATTTTGAAGATGCATAGCTATAGAAACTTGGAATGAACCATGCTTCATCACAATGTTAGTTCACTACCAGCAACAGTCTGAGATTTTTCCATTGCTAGTGTTTAGGGATTTATACCAATTTCTATCAAAGCTCTGCAGTTTTATGCTGTTTTACATATGACAAAAACATTATATATGTTATGTAAGCACCTTCATCATCAAGCCTGTCACAGAACAATGAGGTTAAATAAAATACAGCCTGAAAATGCAAGGTTGTTATCAAAATTCTAGTTACAGTTCAAAACATGATCGCTTCCATTGCAGGGCAAAGAGGAGCTCACAGGGAGAGGCTACAGTACCTCTGTGTGATGCAGCCATGGTGCAGCCCTGCTCTCAGGACGACATCAGGAGAACCTGGTCACCCCCTTCAGCCGCTGCCTCTGCCAAGCTCACTCCCTCAGACGATGGGAGGATGACAGAAATGCCTGCTTTTTGTTGAAATGTGTATGCCTAGGCACAAACAACTGAAACACAAAAGCACAGCAGAAAGAAAGTAGGAAACAAAAAATATTCTACTGATGCAACTGGAAAAGTTCAGATTCGGTTGCACATACAAACAACTAAGGCACAAAGGAACAGAAAATCAGGTCCCAGACCATGTGCTTTCCAGCAGAAAATCCAGCTTTTTTCCAGATATTAACCGAACCTTTTAACAGTGAGCTTGAAATTAAGAGTGACAAACTGGAGAAGAGCAAGAGCTTTGCAATCCATAGGAGGCCTGATGCAGTGCTCTGTCAGTTCAGGTTTCTGCTGCTCTAACACTGTAACATTGCCGGACAAAAGTTGTTTCATGTTCATAATTAGGGACCTTTACACCACTTTTGTCACGGTATAATGTAAATGAAGCTCTTGCAGCCCCCCGCACTTGGTTACAACATTAGTTCATACCGTCATGTGTCTCATGGGAGATATACTAGATTACAGTCACCTGAGGGAGAACAGGACTGGGCCTTCTCCAGAGTCAGTATATGACCATGCTGTGCCCACAAGGATGCGTTTATGACTGAGATTAGCTTCATTAAAAGAAAAACTCACAGAACGAAAAATATGAGGCACCTGATTTTGAAATAAATTACCTTCATGAAATTACGGTCTTTTCTTCACACTGCAATATTCACGGGAAATTAATGAGGTTGTCAGATGAATTCTATGAAGATTTATGTGCTGATTAGGTGACATGTCTTAAAACAAAATAAAATAATAAAGAACCTCTTCCATTAAAAAAGCAGCATACTTAATTTGAATTCAATCTTTTATCAGATTACTCTGTTTAGTGGCAAATAGTTCCTTTGTTTAAAAACCCTTCACAAAGGCAAAGCCTCAGGAAAACATTTTGTAAAAGTATTCTGAAAGTCAAAGTCATTTTGACAGAAATCAAACCAGAAATAATTTCTCCCCGAAGGAATCCTGCTTTATTTTAATGATGTCTGAATTGTTTCCATTTAAATAGTGTAATGGGAATTTTTTAAAAAATTTTGATTCAAACTGTCCGTTTTAACAATGATCTTTCTTGTAAGCTTAGGCAGTCATTTGTCATATACATTTTGTTCAAGTGGAGAAAACAAATATTAAAGGAAAACAATTTGACTAAAAACATCTTCCCTTCATTAAGGAGCTTTATGTTCTAATGTCTGAAAGTGAAAGTCTGCTTTAATGGCTGCTGGGAGCTGGGGATCTCTCTGTCAGACACTTACTGAGGCATTCTTCCTGGGTAATAGAGGCTATTTATGGGGCTTTTCATGACCTTTCTTCGTGGTACTACCAACAGAGGAATACTGTAGTCATCTCTTTTGCATCCGCATATCTGCTTGCTCACGGATTATTGTCTCTATTGTTTTCTTCATTTTGAAGAAAAATGTTGCATGTAATTAAAACAAGATAACAGCACAGTACTGTGTGTTCTATCACACATCTAACCAGTCCCTGCAGTCATTACACATAGTATCGTACATTACACTGTAGAGACAAATATATTGAAATAAACCCCTTGTTTTATCATACAGAGCATTACAAAATTTGTCCCACATTCTCAAAGATACTTCTTCAGTAAGAGAAGTTCTTTTTGCTTTTTAGCTGCACAAGACAGACCTTCTTTTAAAAGAAAAAAAACCACACTAATTGTTTACCCAAATCCCAGTCTTTCCAAGTTAAATTGAAAGCCTATTTACTTAAACTAATCCACTTAATTTCGCATTGAGAATCACATAGACTTGCTTTGATTCAGAACTCAGTTCCAGAAAACTCCTCATGCATATCTCTGCTCATGATTCTGAAAGCACTTCCCATCTTAAACGGCCACTTTGGGTGAGACAGAGGAACAGCAGACAAATTGCTCATTTCAGGAATTTCTAACTACCAGCAGCAGCAGACCTCCAAAGAACCACGTCCTTTAGCTATACAGATGTATGCTGTAGCACCAGCTAGCAGGCTCCCAAAGACACTCAAATTCCTGCATCTGTAAAACCAGCAGCAGTCAGCATTCTCATCAAGATTTCCTTTCAAAGAAGTATTTGTGCAGTAATTTCCAAAGTAATTGTCTTTGTTTTTGCAAGTTTAAGGAGAAAACAGATACAGCATATCCCATGCCATGTACATTGGTATCATACTTTAAGTAGAAAAGCTTATGCATTACTGTTCTGTCAGAATTACTGCTAATTAACGTCTTTGCATCTAATAACAATAAATTTGGACCCAAGTAATGAGTATGTCAACTGGGCCAGTTGCCTACAGCTATGTAATTCCATGCTACAGAGCTACAAATGAGTTGGAAGTTTGCTACGCAGCAGCAACAAGCAGCTTGACTTGGAGGCGGTATTTTTGCATAATAGTGCAACCAAATGTTGAAAACCAAGGTTCTGAAGTGACACTGGTCAGTACAAACTCCATGAAAGCAAAAAATGGTTCGCTAAGCTATCATAGAGTTGAGCAGCACTGGGGATAATTGCTGCTATGTCCTACTGCCCAGGTTTCCCCTACGGTTCCAATTTGATACAAACGTTGAGAGCTATATTAGATTCTGAAAAATAAATAATTCAGAAGGTTATTAAGGTTGTACAATCCAGCATGCATAAGTTTGGAGACAGTAGGCAACTGGTTCCTTTTCAAATCTGAGTGCAGATGTTTCTGTGTATATCCGTAATGAGAAAATAAGTCTTAAATTTCATGAAACAAATTATCATGAAATTCTATCAGGCGAGAAAAAACTCCTTGAGCTGGAGTCTCAGAGATGTGGGTACACAGCTCAGGCTTCTACCACTGGCTGTGATGAGACGTCTGGCAACAATAAGCAGACTGTTATCATCACAGGGGATCAAGCGCTTAAAGCAGGGAGGGTTTCACTGTCTCCCTGTTCTCTGGTTCAGTGCTTAACACCATAATTGTCTCTGCATTTGCTTCCTCCAGCTGCCAGGGTAAGTCCTGCACTGTCCCTGTAGTCTGGTGATGCCGCATGCTCAGCACAGACAATTTCTGGACTGAATCCAGACAGCTTTTGTTTTAAGTCAGCATTAAAGTAACCAGATGAGCATGGTTAGTCTTGACACTGTTGCCTACGTCCTGCTCTGTCCTCACCAGGCCCCTCCGCAAATGACTGCTAACAGCCATCACTGCCACTATGGCTGTCCTTGCCAACTGCTCGCAGTGTTGGTCAGCCAGGTCAAAGCTGTAACAGCCAAATATAAACAGGCTGGACATCTCTGAAGCTAGTTTAATGCTTTGATAATAAATATGTGTCTCAGATGTTGATCTGTATGCTACGAGTCACGCCTCTTAGCTTCAGGCATGGAGCAAAGCCTAGCGGCCACACGCAGCCGGATGACCGGCAGTAACGTCTCACCCCCTGGACGCGCCGAACGAACTGGAAGCAGCACCGGCTTATCTGCTATGTTGAAATAAAGAAAGAACAATTCTAACCCTGTGGGTAGCTACTCGACAGTCAGAAAGCATACGGGGATTACGACAATTTTCTTTGGATATTCCTGCAGATTAAGCAGGTCTGATACAAGGCCAAGACCTTGCACAGTCCCTCGGCCAGTGGCAGAAGGTACCTGGAGCACTCGGTGACTCCACTCCAGCATGCAGCCACTGAGAGGCTTTTCAGGGACCTGTCTTGGATTTGCAAGTAGCTGGAGAAGGCAGACCTCTGATGTTAAAGCAAATCTCTCTGCCAATTTTTAAACAAAGAGCAAACAAACCTTTTTAATGAAATCATTTTAGTATTTTGTTTATCAGGAGGAAAAGCTAATCTGCTCCTTTCCTCTGTACTCTTGTACAGATTTCTGTACTCTGGGATGCAGCTGAACTATTTTTCCTGAAAGTTCCTTATAACATTTAGCCTGAAGCAAATATTTGCATAAAAAGTTTTAGTTTGAATAATTAAAACCTGGCAAGTGAAAATGCCAAATGCTGGACTACCTTAACAATAAGCAGTGCTACCAACTCCATCTGCACCAGACACTTGCATAACATTTTATGAAACCCTTCAGGACACAAAAAGCTTGCAATTTCTCTTCTGACATGCTAATAATTTTGTATATGAGAGCGCTACAGATCTTTTAAGTCAGACGTTACTGATGCAAACAAGGAACAGAAAAGATCATAGCTCTGCTTCTCAAACATCATAATATACTTGCACAAAAGCTGTGCGCAAAATGCCTCTGAGAAAAGTAGAAGTGCAGTCTATTTTTTAAAGAACAATTTACAAAATACAGAGGCATTTTTTTCGAACAATTTCATGAAAAACAAGTTAGAATGAAAAGACTCTAGGCTTTTTTATTTGAGCACTTATTCTATTAGGTGTACATGTGACTTGATTTCTAAGTGAGCAATCAGATGCTCTAAGATACATCAGAATGGTATGGTATATGGAGATAGCTCAATGCATCAGTGCAAAATACTATAGATTGCCTCAGCTTATTAATTAATGGACTCTAAGCCACTGACTAATCTTTTATTAAGACACTCAGTAGTAACTTATTTACAGGCAACATTTAAATGTGTTCTTTCTGCTGTCTGTTACCAACAATTTGGTGGATGGAATGAGTCAAAACAAAACAAAACAAACAAACAAAAAAACCAAACAAACAAAAGAGGAATCTGTAGAGAAGGAAAAAGGGATAGGACTTATAACCCAGCCCCCCTCCCCAGAATTACAGGTTCTCTTTAAAGATAGGTTAGACAAATATCTTTCATGAAAAGCTTAAATGTCTTGCTGATCCTGCGTTAGGACAGGGGAGGATTAGCGAACCCCCTTGAGGTTGTCTTTCATCAGAGCTGTCTATAATACTATGTTTGTGAAATGTTAGGGATTACCTTGGCAATAAGAGTGTCTCCTGTTAAAACAAGATCTTAAAGAGATGAATTAATGACTATGACTAATTGGATAACACAGCAAAGAATGGGTCATGTTCTGTATTGAGGTCAAATTCTGGTCCTGTTTGGACTAAGCAAGTTGACATAACACTGCATTACAGCGATACATACTGAAAAGTTTCAGCCAGCATGGTGTTTGGTAGCTTGATCCTTCAAAGGTCATCATATAACGTGATAAATGCCAGTAGCGAGGACAGGACCTAACTGCTGTCTTGTGCACAGAACACTGTTCTGAGATAAGCACGATGAATTCCTGCGCCTGTGAGTTAGAAATATCAGCAAGCTGTTTGATGTGCTGTGACAGTATGGGAGGTGACCTTTCCCCTTGCTCTCTCCTCTCATCATCTACTCATTGATACAGCAGCATCCAACTGCAGACTGAAAAGGAAGCAGCATCTACACCGTTTAATAGAGCTGCTACGGCCTGCGCTCTGAGCACGCCATGCAGGAAGTCCCCATGCCAGGCGCCTTGCTGCTGCATCACTAATGTGCTGGGGGATGCCGCTGACCAGCTGCAGCTAGAGCTCATCTTTGCTGTCATCCTGCACACCGGGATGTTGTATTGGGTTTACGGGGGAATGCTTTGGTAGCAGGGGGCTGCAGGGATGGCCCCTGTGAGAGGAGCCCAGCAGCTGCCCCACGCCAGAGCAGAGCCAGCTCCAGCCAGCTCCCAAGGGACCCGCTGGTGGCCAGAGCTGGGCCGTGAGGGATGCTGGGTGGGCCTCTGGGTGAGCAGAGTGAAGAAAGGGGAAAAAAACTGCTGTGCTACAGCAAATGGGGGAGAGGGGTGAGGAAAGGTGAGAGAATCAGCCCTGCAGACACCCAGGGCAGTGCAGGAGGCGGGCAGGAGGTGCTCCAGGCACAGGGCAGAAGTCCCATGGAGGAGCAGGCTGTCCCCCTGAAGCCTGCAGAGGACCATGCTGGTGCAGATCTCCAGAGGGCTGCCTGTGGCAGACCCCCGGCCACAGCAGGCAGCTATGGCCTGAAGGAAGCTGCAGCCTGTGGAGAGGAGCCCACACAGGAGCAGGAGGTCTGGGGGGAGCTGCTGCCCGTGGGGGACCCGTGCTGGAGCAGGTTGCTCCTGGGGGATGGATGGACCCCGTGGTAGGGAGCCACATGGGAGCATTTCTTGAAGAGCTGCTGCCTGTGGGCAGCCCCCACAGGATCAGTTCAGAAGGACGGCATGCCGTGGGAGGGACCCCACGTGGAGCAGGGGCAGAGGGTGACCACGAAGGAGCGGAGGAGACAAAGCGCTATAGACTGACTGCAGCCATTATTGCCCATTCCCCTGCACTGCTTGGGGGGAGGAAGGAGAAGAGGGTGGATGAGGGGGAATGAGGTGGTTTTAGTTTGCTTTTAGTTCGCACTATCCCATGCTGTTATCAAGTGGCAATAAATGAAATTCATCTTCCCAGCTGAGTCTGTTTCACCTGTGACTAATTGGTGAGGGACCTCTCTGTCCTCACCTCAACCCACGAGCTTTCTTGTCATATTTTCTCCCACTGTTCTGTTGAGGAGGGGCAGTGAGAGTGCAGCTGGGTGGTGCTCGGTTGCCTGTTGGTGCTGAACCACCAGGGATGCAGGCAGGTGCCGGGTCCTGCCCCTCTCAGGCTGCCAAGGGTGCCACTAACACCCCAGTGACTCAACGGGGATCTCTCTCATGCTCTCCTTATCCTTTCAAAGAAGGAGAGTCTCTCTTCTCCCTTCCCATCCCAACACATCCCAGCCTATGCAGAGCTCAGTTTGAACCCTGAACAGTTCAGGTACAGCTCTGCTGGCACTATATTTCCTGGCGAGACTCAGACAACACCATAGCACTTAACTCGTCACCTCATGGTCCCCTTCTCGCACGAAGCAGTCGCAGTGCAAAGATGATCATTAACATTTGACAGATTTAGCCAAGGATCTGGATGGACCTTAGGAGGTGATCACAGTGTTCCTCTATCCCAAGGCAGGCTCTGCTGGCCCTATAAACACATAGGTAAGGACCTAAACAAAACAAACTTTGCCCTGTAATATTATTTCACCTGTTTTCAGAAAACCAGAGCCTCGATGGGCTTTGTATTTCCTACAGCCACTTGACTGCATTTAGCCTTTTACTGCCTTACTGAACTTAAAAATTAATTCCAAATGCAAGGCCCATAATTAAAAAGAAATAGAAATAATCCTTTGTGACAATCTGAGTCCAAAATTATGCTTCTAAATTATTTGGACAATCATTTAGAAGAAAAAAATATCTCCCTCCCAAGCTTGATTATATCAGTGCTTTAAAGAAACATTTCTTCCTTGGGTCTCTGATTTCCCTGGTGGCAGTGATATAAACCCTGAACTTCTTAAATGTCATTTAATTTATATGATTTTTCTGTTTACCCTTTTAAAATGACAAGTTGTTCTGTAGTATTTATGTCTGTTTGAAAATTAGATAGCATGGGCAATCCAGTGCTGCAGTTGCATTTCTGTTAGCTTTAGCTTAGTAAGCACTTACCATAAAAAGAGAAAATAAAAATATGTCTAGTCTTACTTTTCCAGTCTCTTTTTATTTCTATGTCCACCAATTAAAAAAAATAAATCACTCATTTAACTTTTTACATTTTGATTCTTAACAGTATAAGAAGCTTAAACTGATTATTACTCTATCTTCAGTGAGCAAATGCAGATGTTACTGACCTGCTTTTAACTCTCCATTGCTGACATGGGTTAATTAATTTCACTACAGCATGTGGTCCCCAGTGAACTCTCCTCATGTGGCATCACCTTGCAGTGGGCAGTGGCTTGCAAACATTATAATCTTTTCAGAAGACCTTGTGACAGTAATGAAATTAAATTGACCTGTGTTGCATCTGGTCTCTGAATTAAGATGGCAAGATTTCTAGGCATCCATTTTGACTGGAGATGCACAGCCCACCTCTTCAGATCATGCTGAATTTTAAACAATCTCTTTTTCACATAACAATTTTACAGTCTTTCCAAAAGGCCACCCCCATTAACAAGGGAAAGGCAAGACAAGTTTATCATTCTAAACAGACACATATGAGTTACCTCTGTGCTTAGAAACTGTGCTTATTTTATAACGGTGAAAAAGTGAAACTCGTAATCTCAAAATTAACCTATTTGACAAAATATTTTTAAAAAATTGTAGAGAATGCCCACATTCTAGTTGAGTCTCAAGTATTCATACTTTCATCAGGAAGAGAATTTATCACAATAAAATGTAGAAATATCTTGTTAATCTTCCCTAAGGAGATGAGGCTTGTGTCATCATACTGTCTGTATACTTCTAATAACTTTAGTGTCTAACAGTAATGACTTTAGCATTTTAACTAAACAGGGATGGTGGAGATTTCAGAGATGGACATTCTGAAAGGTTTGGAAAAGAAGGGACTAAAAAGACCCACAGAAAACTTTTTTTTTTTTTTTTTTTTGTAGGGAAAGGCCGTCTCTGAGCTCCAGCCCAGAACAGGATGCTGAAAGAGCTATGTAGATGAACACCACAGAACCTGTATCTTTCATAAGGAAGGCTCTTCATCAAACTATATTTTTGCCACATCCACAGTAATGAATTAATGCCATTTCCTTAACTAGATGAGATTAGGTTCAGTTTTCACACCTCTGACTTTGACAGGCTGCACTTTCTAAAAATGAACCAAAACCAGACCTTCACAGATGTTGGAATAAATACTAGGTGCAAACTTAAGATCATGCATGAACTTCTTTCTTGGGTCGCTGCTGGTCGAATCCCAGGCTGAAAGGAAACTGGCTCTTCCCTACCTCTCCCCACAATGTTAGAGACTAAAACTAACAGAAATTCCCTTCAGTGCCAATCTCTTAATTCTACTTGATTACCTGCTATATTAATGAGATGATTTGCTCATTTGAACCCATTGATCTGTTGATTCAGTTTTAATTGCGACCTTGATTTGATCACTGTATTGCTCCTTTCTTAATTACCTCAGAGATACTACCTAAGATTGGCTCAGTTATATTCTGGTTTAATTTCATAGCTCCTTGCTTATCCTATGTTTTTAATCCTTAAGTAGGACACCAGACTGCAATGAAGCTCAGGAACACAAATAAAGGGTATCTGCAAGTTACTAATGATACTTTCAAGTGAGTACCCAACCCAACTCATTCCCATTTTAATTCTGGAAAGCATCAGAAGCTGCTTTTATCTCATTTTTAGATAGGTGACCTAAAAGACCTGCCTGAACATCAGTATCTTTGGAAATGCATTTGCAAATTAGACTTCCACTTTGGGATTCAGAGAGGTAACCACAATTTTGGGTGAATATTTCTAAATTTCTTTAAAAGTAATCCCAAGATTATACCCTAAAATAAAAATAATACAATATTAGAACTTCATTTGATATCATCTTTATTCATACAGATTTGTTATAACCCCCTCACTTAACAGAAAATTAAAGCTTCTGCTGGAAGAAAAAGAAGAAAAAGGAGATCAAGTTTGATAGGGGACATATGTTGAAAAAGGACCTTCAAGGTCACTTTTATTCTTGTAGATGTGTATGAAGAGCCCAGCCCCCTGAAGGACCTAACAGGAGCCATAATTAACTTTCATTGTCTCAAACCCCAGGGCAGAAAGAAATTGAACTAAGGGTAAGAAAAGAAAGGTCAGAGTTAAAGCTTTGCATAAAATGTCACACGCTATGCAGGAATGGCATGCCTACCTATTTGCCAATTTTCTAAAAAGGTATAACTGCTCATTTTCCACCTGTTGAACCTAAGAGAAAGGAGGAAAAGAATAGGGAAGAACATATCAATGGGAATAAAGGGCCTATGAGAGATCAACATGTCATCCAGTATGCCTTTTCACCTAAAATATCATAAAAACAGTAGTTAGTATTAAGGTGAAATCCTAGACGTTTGAGACTTACCAGCCTTCCAAAAACACTAAGCTATTTTGGGTAGGCCCTTAGAAGAAACTTACAAATTTTAAGGCAAGAGCTTCAGTATGATTCCTTATTCTTGCAGCCGCAGAAGGCCCCGGTGGCACACACCTCTCTTTGACTTGCCTTCTCTGAATAATTCAGTGCCCTAGTTTACCGGAAAAACAGAGAAACTGTACTGTCTGAAATAGCATTCTAACATGAATGTCCTCCTATGGTAAAAAAAGGTGTAAAACAGTATTTGTTTGTTTCACTAAAGATAACTCTGTGACTTTGTCTCAGTGGTATCACCTGGCCTGTGGGGCTTAAGGCCAGTATTCAATTACAAGAGATGAGGGCAAGATCCAAGGTAGCAGCAGTTTACAACAGGCTTAACACAAGATTTTTAAGCCTTCCTCTATCAGTCCTGCTTTTGTCCATTCCAAGATGTGCAGTACTGCAGGACGTAGACCTCAACTCCATTTGAGCGTGGCAGCACCTATACTTCATGCTGTAGTCCCTCAGTAGCACAGTATGTCTCGTTAATTAAGAGAGTTTGTGCTTCCATTAGCCCAGTGGAGAGGCACCCACTTGCAGCGGGACCAAGCCTGTCTGTCTGCATTGGAGGTGTTTGGGCTTGTCAATGAACACAAAAGATTGCCAGCATATTTTCTGTGTCAGGTCTGTCTCTTACTTTTGTTTTAGACCCTGGCTGGCATAATGGGGTCTCTAGGCACTGCATTACTAATAATAACTTCAAAGCACTTTTTTAAAGTTTAGGAGTTGAGCCTGAAAACAACTCTTAAACATGACACCTTTTAAAGATAACAGTCTGTGGACTATGTAATATTGACAATCACAGTACTTGGATAAGTAAACAAGTCTCTGTGGATTTGATAGCCCAATAAATATCCATTATTGCTTGTTGCCAGGCTGTGTGCCTGAAAATGAAAATGAGGAAAGAACAGTTCTTAATGGCTGATAGCAAAAATAATTGAGTCTTACCTAAATCAAACTTTATTGGCCTGGATGAATTATTTTTGGCCTCCTGTAATCAAAGCTGAAATTTCACCTGTCAGGCACAGTATGGTAAAACTCATTAGAACCTCACCATGTGCTGTTATGAAATTGCTCCATATGGCAGTGCATGATTGTTTATTTACGAGGTTCAAATATAGACAGGTTTCAGAAAAAAAAGTAAAATATTATTTTCGAGTTCCTTTAAGGCAAAAGTGTATATGGTCAAGTTAACACACTTCTGCAATCATAATATTTCGTTTGTACAAAGAATTTTGCCTTGTGCAGCAGTGAAGCTATTGATCAGGCAATTGGCAATCCTCAAGTGTGAGCACTCATTAAGGCAAAGGTATATGAATCATTTTTTAATGACATCTCTTTGCTTTCAGCAGCTTAGCATGTGTCCTGGTTTCAATGGATGCACTGTAATTTAGGCAAGCTGTCTACAGACTTCAGCCATTACTCTTACCATATGTTTTCTTCAAAAATTACCATGCACTGGGGCCTGCTAGCTGCATTCATGTAGCGAGGTGCAGTCTCTTTGCTGTATCAGCGTGTTAGCATTACTTGAAAAAGCAAGAGTAATGTGCTTATTATAAAGAGAAATTCCCAATTAGCAAGTTTAGTGCATGTGTGTTAACTTGGATTAAATACATTCCAATTATGGGCAGCTCATTATTAAAACTACAGCCAGCTGTTTGCCAGAAATGTGAGATCTGGTAAACAAGCCTCTCCCTGTTCCCTTGCAAAAGATCCCAGGTTGTTTATTCTTCCCATTGGTTCTCAAATAATAATACTGTAGTAAATTACTCTGCCATCCTCTCTGCATGTTTCAAAGCCAAGTGAGAGCCAGGGATAGCATGATGGGTTGGTTAAAAAACAAGGAAAATCATAATTCAGTGGCCAGCAGAGCGTACAGGTTTACATACAGTTTGGAACACAAGCCACTGGCAACTTCCTTTGCTAAGAACCCTAGCCCAGAAAATAAACTTCTACTGAAACAGGAAAGATTTCATCGTAATATTTCTGTATGTTTTAACAGTTTCGAGTCAAGTACCTCTGATGTGCACATCTCAGCTTTATAATGACAAATGATAGGATGCAAGGAAATGGCCACAAGTTGCTCCAGGGGAGGTTTAGATTGGATATGAGGAAGAAATTCTACACGAAAGGGTGGTAAGGCATTAGAACAGGCTGCCCAAGGATGTGGTGGACTCCCCATCCCCAGAGGTATTTAAGAGACGTGTAGATGTGGCACCTGTGGTCATGGCTTAGTGGTGGACTTGGCAGTGTTAGGTGATGGTTGGACTTGATGATCTTAAGGGTCTTTTCCAAGCTAAATGATTCTATGATAAACTGTTATACTGTTCAGTTGTCCCAGTTACTGAGAGCCTTTCAGAGTGGACCCAGATTACATAAAAACATGTTCATGTTTCTTAAACCTTAAATATTAAATACTTTAGTAAGTGGAAACAAAATCAAAGAGTTAGAAGAAAGTGAAAGATACTGACTTGGGTTTACATGGCAAGGTCTTGACACAGCTGCTCCCTGTCAAGCCAGTTCCAGGCAGCTTCAAAAGGAATTCCAAAATTCCAGAACCTATTCACAACTGACAATACAACTGAATGAGAAAACCAAAAAATTTATTACTCTGTGTAGAAGTAAGGAGGATGGCGACTGCGGGGCTGTAAATACACATGTGCATGCAGTAGGCCAAGTATCAACTGAGGGCTTCAAAGAAAGAACTACTGTAAACTGCAGCAAACAGAAATGCCCATTCCATAGTTGATGCTCACCTAAATCCAAACTTCTTTTTCTAGCAAGAAAATTTGTTTCTCAGACCTAGGCCTGCAAGAACAGCCCAGATGGTGCACAGTCCCAAGAAGCTGCTGCTCTTCTAATATTCTCAGATATTCTGATATTCTTATTACACTTATTCGCTGACAAAACATAGTAAAAGAAAAGTATCTGAAGTTAAACAGCCCAAAGATGTCTTTGCCCACATAGTACATTCCGTTCAAGCAGTGGTTTAAACTACCTCAACAGCAGACAACAGCACGCCCAGCTAAGGCCAGCAGGTCATCAGCATAGCGCTTGGGTGACCTGAACCACTGCATCAGCCCAGACGTCCCAGCCAACAAGCAGGGAAATGTTCCTTCACTGTTCACCCACCAAAGAAAGTGAAGAATGCATTCCCATCTCCCACGCTTGGAATCCATTCGTAATTCTTTGTGGCTCCCTTGTCTCTACACTTAAACTGAGAGTAGTGTTTAGCATGTCAAATAAAGGAATGGAAGGTAGGTGGACCTCTGCATTGAATTCCTCGGACAAACACAATCACGGGATGGCTTAGACTTTACCATGAACAGGAGATAAATCCAGCTGTTTGCAGTTGTGAGCACTAAGCTCAGTCTGAAAAAAATACCACTCTTTCAACCAATGGATAGGTTAAATAGCATGTGTGTATGATATGGACACCCACTCTGTCTCCAACTGTAGTGACACGAGTTCCTTGTATATTTGAATAAAATTACCACAGGCAACTAACATTTTTTTCCCAGCCCAACAACAACAACAACAAACAAACAATCCATGTTAGTGATAACTGAAACAGAATACGTATCTGAAAGATACGTCCATGTCTTCTATCAATCCCTTTGTGTTATTAAGCAAAAACACTCAGCAAAGCCAAAAGAAAAAGGCTAAGAAGGACCACGAGGAAATACCACTCATAAAATCATTGTACTTGTAAAAAAATCGTAGGCTTGTAAAAAAGGAGAAAAATAGCTGAACCAAATATCGGCCAAAGATAGAGTACCAGAAGGTTAGAGAAGAGGTAATCTCACTGTAGGCAGTCACATACATTCACAGTATCATTAGGAATTTCTGTTTAGTAGACAAAGAGTTTACTGGCTCAAGGGATATTGCTATAAAGGTTTTCAGCATTGTTTGTGCATAATCTACGTGTAACATTCAACTTGGGAATGAGATATGATGTAGAAAATTGCCTCTGCGGTCCTTGAAGCCAATAATTTAGCTCTGCAACCTTAATTTATAAGGGAAAAGGGATGGTAGTTGGAACATGAATTTGGATCACTGTCAGATTTAGGAATGAAAGTAATTAATGCTTCTGTGAAACTCCCTTGATAGTTATTTTTGGATTCAAAATCTTTAAAGAAAAGTTTTAATTTAGGGGCAGAAGCTCATTATACTCTCAAAAGAATCCTGCTGTACTAAATCATTCTGCTTTCAATTCATGGCCCCACATTCCCTCTATACATACAGCTTCTTCACTGATAAAGCTGCAAATTATTTCCCACCTTAACTACTAAAATTTCTGATTTGCTCTTTATTTGAGTTGCTCCATATTCAGGCTGCTGGCCCTACTATTCAAAACTCCTACCATGCAATGATGGTGACCAAAGTCTTCGTTTCCACATTAAATCATTTTCTGCCAGCTGCCACACCTCAAATTTTCAAATTTCCTTACAACTTCTCCCAAGCAAATCAGAATGATCCTGCCTTACAATGACCCCTGACTGGCTAGACCATTATTAACCATTCTTTCCCACTGTAGCACCTCCAGGACATCATAGAGGTGTTAAAAAATTGAGGTGATGAGATTATTTGAAATATTTAAATCTAAAATAAAGGACAATATGATTGTACACCTGGGGAAGGGATAGGACAGGACTTCAGTTATTTTCAAGCTGTGTTTTTATTATTATTTATCTTTATTTCATTTTAACCTGTTCATTACCATCCTTTGTGAGTGAGTCCCAGATGGGACCCAGGCTGCCGTTAATATTTAATCCTACCCCAGATTCCCAAATCTTTCAGCTTTTGCAGCTTTGTAAGATTCTTCATTTACAGCTATAGCTTCAGGAATCAGCACAATATCTGCTAAAGCCACTGGAAAGGTTCCTGTTGGCTACAATGGGCACTGAAACAGGTACTTGGGAAACAAAATAGAGGAGTGAGGTTATTAAAGGTTTAATCTCTTTACTTATTTTCCCTTATAAGAAAATCACCTCTCATCTTCAGTTATTTACATTCTCCAATGTAAGTACTTTTGACATAGGGCTGCAAACAAAATACAAAGGCTTTGGAGCTGAAAAGCAAGCTGCTGTGCTCTGTCACTTCTAGTGGTGTGGGGAGGTATTTTCAGATTCTCAGTCAAACCTACAAGTGCTGTTCAAGGTTCACAAAGCGATAACTAACTTTTGAAAGCTTCCAAAAGGCCACCACAAATGCTGCGGCGTTATCCATGTTTTGAAACCAAAGGACTACTTATGTGAGCAAAGCCGAGCACTGATCATGCCTCCACAGGGTTATGCACCAATGTTATAATCACACACGTCAGCAGAATCATTGTCCTATTTTTGGGGCTATTTTACTAAGAATGATGAAAGGAAGATCATATACGTACTTCAGCGTTAGCTTAGATTCTCATCAGCTACCACTGATGTCTCTTCTGAATTAGAAATGACAGTCAACATTTGCTAAAAAGGATGGCCACACCATTCTCATTGTTAGCCCCTAAAGAATGCATTACTTCCAAAAAAATCTTATCTTTAAGATTTGTGTTTTGATAAATTGCTCTCTTAAAGAAATGTCACTAAACATTTCTTTCCTTTTCTTTTTTTTTTTCCTTTAAGCATTTCTTTTTTTTTGTGTGTGTGTGTGGAAAAATAACATTTTTTTCCTGGTTTAATAGGCTGTTATAGCCTTTAACTTGCCATGAAATTAAATGCCTCCACTGGGGATCCATAACTTATCATAACAATAGTATTTCTAGCACTTGTTGGAACTATCAGGAAAGTTAGTATAATAATGAGTGTAACATTTTAAAGGTCTGCAGAATTGTCACTATACATTACCAAGTTCCCATAGTTAACCTGTGAATTAAAAGCATATGAAAGTGATAATAGCTGAATTTCTAAAGAAATGATTGACACTTGGTGAAATTATCACTTTGCTGGAATTAACCTGTGATCTGCTGGGAAGCATAAAAAAAAAAAATACTCGGAAGCACATTGATCTCATAAGCGACCCTGCCTTAAGCACGAGTTTGGACTAGATGAGACCTTCCAAATGATCCTAGGATTCTATCACTGCTATTAATTTTTGCTAGGTACCTTTAATCGTAGTTATATTAAGTATGTAGCAAGAACAGATCACTTTCTTGTTGCTTGCATAACATTACAAAATTTCCAGTGCAAAATTAATTAATAATACGAAGGCCAAATTTTGTCAGATGGTAATGGCCTTCTAGTAATGGGGACTGAGATGTGCACCCATTTCTTGGCTTGAGGGGATACACATGGTCTGAGTGAGAGAGGAGTTAAGCATTTACAGTTTTCAATGACATTTCTTTTCTTTTGTAAGAAGAGGGCAGTTCTTCAATCAAGCAATCAGCATCATCCAAGAGTAAGAAGACCATGATTTAGGAAAACATTTTTAAGAGTACCTGCAGCTCTGTGTGCTGAAGTATCTCCCTCAGGTCCAAAGCCTTGCTCCGTGTTCAGTCCTCCAAGACTCCAATGAAGAAATGCTCAACAAAAGCCACTTCTAATCTTTTATCAAGCTGCTTTACTCTGTATCACACTGAATCCTCTTTGACTTGTGTACAGTTGTGTATTTTTCTTTAGTTTGCAAATACTTAACGGCAAATCTGTCATTTAATATCTTTCTACAGCTTTCTAGTTTCCAGCACTGTAGATATTTCAAACTGCTTGATTTCACCATAAAATAAGTTACAGTATCACAGTATCACAGATTTCTAGGTTGGAAGAGACCTCAAGATCATCGAGTCCAACCTCCGACCTAACACTAAGTACTCCACTAAACCATATCGCTAAGCTCTACATCTAAACGTCTTTTAAAGACCTCCAGGGATGGTGACTCCACCACCTCCCTGGGCAGCCCGTTCCAATGCTTAATAACCCTTTCGGTAAAGAAGTACTTCCTAACATCCAACCTAAAACTCCCCTGTCGCAACTTTCGCCCATTCCCCCTCGTCCTGTCACCAGGCACGTGGGAGAATAGACCAACCCCCACCTCGCTACAGCCTCCTTTAAGGTAACTGTAGAGAGCGATAAGGTCGCCCCTGAGCCTCCTCTTCTCCAGGCTGAACAAGCCCAGCTCCCCCAGCCGCTCCTCGTAAGACTTGTTCTCCAGACCCCTCACCAGCTTGGTCGCCCTTCTCTGGACTCGCTCGAGCACGTCCATGTCCTTCCTGTAGCGAGGGGCCCAAAACTGAACACAGTGCTCGAGGTGCGGCCTCACCAGAGCCGAGTACAGGGGCACAATCACTTCCCTAGCCCTGCTGGCCACACTGCTTCTTATGCAGGCCAGGATGCTGTTGGCCTTCTTGGCCACCTGAGCACACTGCTGGCTCATATTCAGCCGACTATCAACCAGTACTCCCAGGTCCTTCTCGGCCAGGCAGCTTTCCAGCCACTCATCTCCCAGCCTGTAGCTCTGCTTGGGGTTGTTACGCCCCAGGTGCAGGACCCGGCACTTGGCCTTGTTGAACTTCATACAGTTGACCTCAGCCCATCGCTCCAGCCTATCCAGTTTTACAATTCCTTGTGAGAGAGTCAGAAAGATGCCTATCTCTTCAAAGAAAAATACAGACACATTACAAAACAAACAAACAAATATTTTCACAATCACAAGAATTTTGATAGACACTAAAATTGCCAAGTTGTAAATTTAAGCTAAATCATTTGCAGGAGTGAGATTACTTTAAAATAGCAAAATCATGGACAGCACCCATTTATTTAGATAGATTCAGACAGAGAATACAACCATCAAATATTACACTTCCGTCAGCCCTCAAGTATCCTGGAGGGAACGGGATTTATTTTGACACAGATCTCAGAATAAAAAAGAATAATTGAGGGTAGCTACAAGAGTAGCCAAAAATGTTCCTAAAAAGTCTAGAGCAAATCTATTGTTACCACAGGGAAAACTGAATTAATTAGCATTGCTGAAGAGCTATCAAGACTACTAGAAAGAAAAAATGATTTTTTTTTTGATCTAAAATAAAAAACTAGGTTCAAAGGAGTTTTTCTGCAGTGGTGGCGGCTGAGATTAGTATCAGTGACTTAATCTGAGTGTAGTCTCTCTGCCCATTTGTATTACTAATACCCAGTAACACCCAGTCAGGGCACTCTGAATGGCTATTACTGGCAGCCCTAACCTACAGCAAGGTCTTTTATACCCACTCTTGGTGCTGCTCCAGGAGAGCCCACATGGGTGTGTGCTTAGCGAGCTAGCAAAGGTTTTGGTGCTTTCGGATTTAAAGTTAAATACAAATACCAGTAACAGGGAACCTTAATGATTTGGAGAGAATATGGGAACCCTGCATGTTCAAAGAGATATAGGGTAGCACTACTCTTTCCACTGGTGACTGAAAAAGTAAAAACATGAAATCACATCTAAAATATTTGTACAATCAACTGTGACTGAAATCTCGTTTGGCAATGCATTAAGGGTAGTGTTACGTGAGTGGGAAAAATCATCATTTGGACTACGTATAGATCCCTCCTCCAATTTAATAGCTGAAGTTTTCAGGTCATCTAATGAACTGCCCAACAGCAAGCACAACAAAGTAAAGGCACCGTAAAATGATGGCTATAACTTGCCAGTATAAAGAATAAGTAATGAGGAACAGCAAGATATTAATATATACACTGTTTAATTAAATCACAATATCGTTTTCTTGTAATCCCCTAACTCTACTGGAAAAGTACAATGTTGACATGATAATTTTATAAACTTCCGTGGCGGTTTATGTTAAACTATCCACCATTACCTTAGATTGATAACTGGCACTTACAAAGAAAATGAAATGTCTAAGAGATTCATTAAACATGCCACATATCTGAGAAAACCCAGTGCAATGGTTACATTACCCAAATCACTGTGTAAGTAGCACAGGGCTGTCTCCTTTCCAAATTCTAAAAAAAAAAAAGAGTCATAACCTGATACTATATTTTTAATGCAAGGGACATGAAGAGGTTACTGCGAGACAGCTTCAAGTCTTCCTTCTATCAATTGACATTGGCAGCAATTTCAATTAAGTCAGTAAAGTTACAGTAGTTGGCATTAGTTCTGCTTTTGTCGCTATTTGCCATCCTCCGGAAAACAGAAAATGGACAGAAAATCTTATTTCTGCAGATATTCCCTTAATAATCCATTAAAAGAGAATCTCATCAAAACATCTTATTTGGAAACGTTCAAGTGATTTTCACTGTGCTGGTCATTTCCCCTCCTATGGTCTTAGCACACAGACTGCACAGAAAGTAACAAAATTGCCCCCTCCAATGAACTGCAGACACCTTTTTCTTAATGGACTTTGGCACTTAAATTCCCTGTGGTTGCTCTATCTAGGCAGTTGAGGATGCTTGAAAAAGCAAGAACATTCTTTAATTAGTTAGTTGCTAAATATCCAAGTGAAGGAAGTTCTTGAGGATAGCCCAAGCATCTTGGCCTATTGCACAAGCCAGCCAGGCTCAGGAAAAAAGTAAGAAGAAACTAACAAAATGTAACATTCTCCTTCGTCTAAATAACCCTTGCTTGGCCTTTCAATGCTGAAAGGAGACTGAAGAACACTTGTATGAATTGTTCTTTTTGCTAACTACACAGAGTCACACAGAATAATTTCACAAAGGCAGCTGTTGAGGACAGAAGGTAAGGAGAGAACTCAGCATCAAATCTTCCAATTTCATTTAAACACAGCCTGACCACAGAAACATCTGAGACCACATTATTCCCCATTATGAACTGGCCTCCGCTAATGATGATAAGACAACTCTTTTCTAAACCCACTGATGTTAAGGCTTATTTTCACTTGATGCTACACCACTGATCAGGGAGCACATTCAGTATGCAAGCTCTCTGCCACAGTAATAGTCAAATACTGGACACAAAAGTGTACAAGTTACAAGAAAAAGTTGTCAACTCTCTGACATACTTGATCACATTACAGTCACTTACTGTAGTAAGAAGCAGTGATTCAATCACAGATACTAAAACTAGCAAAAACTCTATCACCCTTAATGTGCAAATGAAGTGACAGAACCTGCTCAACTCTTACATCCATGAATTTCTCAGTTTATCTTGCTCTCAGATGATAAAAAGAATTAGCTACATTAAATATGTTACCTGCACAGGAACATCTCATGAAGCTTGCTTGGTTCTTTTGATAAAAGTTGGATACATGGTGTATCAAGTAATTCAAAGAGGGATCAGACATCTTCTGTTATCATGCTCTCCACATCTCAGAAGTTTCATATTGTGGACTAAGTTGTTAGATCTTCAGCATAATTGACTTTAAAATGGCAGTCTACTCTGAAAACACACACACAAAAAAGATTTTTTCATTTCCCAATGCAGTTATCTATTTGTAATTGATCTAATGAAACAGATGAGTACATTAAATCTACTGGTAAAATATAAGGTAAAAGTTTTGACCAATTTTTTTTTTTGAGATTATATGAATAGACTTTTAAAAATATAGGTGAATGGGAAATGGGCATGCTTGATATATATGACAAAACAATTTCTGTCATGATTTACAACTATCTTTCCCTCAAAATCATCCTCAGATCTACTCATTGGTAACTGGGATGGGAGATATGAAAAACATTCCACAGAACACTGGACCAGCTTCCACAGATTTTTGGAAGCTCTCATTAAAAACTGTACTAGCCCTGATCTTACGGTTTATGATGCAACAATCACACATCTTCACTAACATCTGTAGAGTCTTTATGTCTTTTGGGAGTCTGTGAAAATCCTGTGAAAATACCCGCGAGCAACATCAAGCATACCCACGCCTAGCTCTTAGGGCATCCATTTCTTCACTGGACTAGAAAAGTCTCCTAGGAAAACGGCAATGAAAGTGGCAGCTCCACAGAAGGCTGGTTAGAAGTACTGTGAACTTGTATTTTAAGGTGTTCTAGGACCTTGTGAAACCACAGAGTGTATTATTTCTGTATTTCAGCCTTGACCTTATTGCACAGCATTAGCTCTCTGAATAATCCCATTTCATCATTACAAGGTTGCATTTCTGAAGGCTGGTTATAAATTATATCAATAAATAATTTCTCAAGCTACTGTTTGCTACTTGTATCTTTAGGATGGTCTGTCCTTAGATCACCTCAATTCCTGTCCCTGACCTTTGCTATTAAATCACAAATCCAAAACATTTAATAATGGCAACTTGAATTTGTATCCATTCTAAGAATTATCCATTGAAATTCCTTATGCATGTTACGACAGCAGAATTTGCACAGATCAACTGAACCGTTAAGCTATTGTTCTGGACATCATCCTTTTACTTTATCCTTTCTTTTGGTACTCTCAGAGCACCAAGGACTCAAAGGAAAGAAAAAGCAAAGATAGGGGGCTAGGTCAGAAATCTAGAATTTTCTTCCTTGTCAATGTTAAAAAAAAAAAAAAAAAAGGAAAAAGTAATATGGTGCCTAGTTAGAGACTTAATTAAAGCTTGTATGACTCTTTCTAAAAAAGAATTGTAATTAATGCTCATGGTTTCCACAGTTCTCAGCACCAACCTAGTGGTTTCTATTGCTGATGAAAATCTCCTGAATGTATTATATTTTAACATTATAGGAATCAATGAGTTTTAAATAAGAGAGCTTATTTGTTCAAGAGGGGAAAGAAAAGGATTCACCTCCTTTGTCCTTCCTCTTAGGTGCTAACAGCTCACTGTAATTACCCATGCAAAAACAAGGGAACTGATACTCTACAAAATGCTGCATGCTATCAAGGATAGAGTTCCTTTTTTTTTTTGACCCTGGTAATAAGCTGCATCTTTTTTCCTTGCTGTAGCCTGAAACAAAATAGCTGATTCTCAGGTGGAAAAATAATTAGTAACATGGGAGGTTGAATGAATTTTGAGATATTGAGGAAAATGTAGTTTGAACTGTCAGGTTTACTCGCTTACCCACAGCAACTACAAAGCAGCAAAGAAATAAAACCCTCTTAGAACTTACAGCTTTCATCAGCCTATTCCCTGTGGCTGATTTGTCCCCCAAATCTCTCTTTTCCCAGTGGCTCCTATTAGAAACACAAACAGTTTGCCTCTCTGCTTAGTGACAAATGTCATGTTACTTGATTTTTTTTTAAATACTATTAAATTATTATATGTTTTTAAATACGTAGACTATGCAACCTGTTCAGTCAAATATGCTTAACAGGAGCACTTGCACTGCATGGATTTTGAAAGGAAATGGAAGGAATTAAAAGTTCCACTTCTGTGTATTAGGCTGAAGAGCGTTGCTCTTTTTGACACCCCACCTGCACAGCTACAATGCCTGCCAACAAGACCAGGACTAGGTCTTTGTATATACATTTAGAACAGCTAGGGATTTGCACAGAGGACCCTTACAGTCTTTCTCATACTCTGTTGTCACCAGATCATGAAAAATTTATGGATAGAAATTGATTCTTTGCAATTAAGAAGATAAGGAAAATCAGCATCCAGTGCCTCAGTGGGTCCCTAAGTCTTTCATTGCTCATGACTCTCCTTTCCCTTTTATTTTATTGTTTTAAGTACAAATACTTTTCAAAGAGTCAGAAAACACTTAGTCCCTCATCACTTAAGTGTTTTTGGGACAGTGAAACGTGTGAAGAATAAATCTCTTCATATTCATGCTGCAGCAAGTGCTGCATTTGCACGGTCATCCTGCCATCACACTCGCCCACAGAAACGCGGCCCAGCAGTGCTGGCAGCTGCAGGTCCTGTAGCCAAGTCCTTCACTAACCTCCATGCCCACAGCACGAGTTCAGTGCACTGGAGAGCTGCTGATCGCAGGCTCAACAGAGGCCCGCAGCCGATGGCGCGGTTGGGCCTAGACAGAGCAGATCCGGCTGTGGGCTCTGACAGGGCCTCTCCCTGTTTCAGGCCCCGGCAGGGTGATGGGGGCCTGTCCAGCTGAAGCGTCTGCTCCTTTGGCCTACATTCACCAGCCACTGCACTCACCAAACCCCGTTTCTATCCCACTGTCAATTTGACTTCTCGCCCTCTAGCACTGACGCTATAATGCTGCTCTCCGTCCACAGCCCCCGGCCCCTCCTGTGCTCCCCAGTGCAGGGGCACGCGCCTGCGCTCCTTGAGCCTCCGCATCCCAAGCAAAAGAAACAGGTTGCACTGCTCTCCCCTGGGGGCCGCCTCCCCACCTCTTTCCAAATTGTCTTCTCCCCAGCCAACTGGTGCTGCTAGCTACTCTTCAAAAGGCAGTGCTTGTGTTAGGTATGTGCAGGGAAGCACGCAGAGACCCCATGTCAGAAGCTGCAGGACTGACTGTGCAGCAACAACAAACCACATTAGGCTGGTTAGCAAGATCCACTAACCTCTAACATTAGCTTTGTTCTAAAAGGGAAGGGAATTGCTGCAAATCTGGAAAGCACCGGAACAACAGGACAGGGACCTGTTTTTCTCCAGCCCCAAGTTTTTGCTAATTATTTTGTAATGATTCCCCTCCCACTTGCCCTCTTAGCAGGATTTAAGTGCCCAAATCCCTTGTTAAGCAACCAGAGCTAGAAGTCCCAATTTCTTTGCGGATTTGTGTGAGTGACTTGTAGCTTCACAGTAATCCTATTCTCCTTCACTACAGTCTGTTTTTCCCCAGGGGCTTGAAGTGTCTCTGAATGCAAAATCCAGTGTATGGAAAACGCACAAGTTTCAGTGCTGTACCCAGCCCCTGACAGCGTGGGCATGGTGGCTCTGAGCAATGCCTGCCAAAATGAAAGATAAGCACACTATCATCATACAAGTTGAAGCTGTATTTCTACTTTTCATGTTAAAAACAGATACAAAATATATTGAGAGTTAATGTTTTAAGATTATACTGCTGTTTGTATGAATGATATTAGCTAGATTCATAGATGTGCTTTCCACTAAACACTAAGGTCAGTTGGTTTCTTCAAGAAGGAAACATGAATTCAAATGCCACACAACAGAAAGAAAAGAGTGGGGTGAGTTCACTTGCCAAAATCTCATCAACTTCAGCCAAAGAAATCAAAAGTGCATTAAAATTCATAATGACCATGTTCTTCCACTGAAAGCCCAATTCTGAAGCCTGCATAGAAGAACAGACTAAAGCTGCAGAAGGACTGCGTACTAAGTAGTCTGGCAACAAGATCATACACATTTATACAGAAACAAACCACCCAGCAGAAAAATTAAATGGACATGGAAAGTCTTCATCTGCAGTGCCTAGTTTCTGCAGAGTAAAGAAATCCAAAGTAAGAGGCTCCAGCAAGTAGAAGTCTACAGGAAGAATGAGAAGGAGCTTGTCATAGAGTGATTACAGATAGTCTTCCTACTAGAACAATACTGGGAAAGTAATTACAGAGAGATTCATGTCTTGGCAGATAGCAGAACGGTTTTAACAGGAAAGTCACAAGGGGACTTCCAGGCACCATGATAAGCATCAATTCTTTTCATGGCAGCAGAAGTGGGAAGTGTAAATGACATTCCCTAATTACTTACTGCTACACTTAAATGAAAATTAGAAGGAGAAGCAGACACAGAAAGTATCAGGGCAAACCAGTAAGTTACTCCATACTGTACATGGAGGAGAACTGAGGAAAATACGTTTAAGAACAAACTTATTCAAAAGCTATTTAAACAGCCAATCACTGTTAAATTTTGTAGAGGAGGCAACATGCCCTAGAGGGAGTGCAAACCAGAAGAGATTGACTTCTTCAAATTCACAGCCGTGGTGAAGCAATCAAATACTCCAATGCCAGCTTTCCCCTCAGAGATGAGACAACCTGGGGCCATATGACCTCAACCTCTGATATGCACAAGGAAAATCTAATGGGAAATTTGCTATAGGAACTGATGTCTTGAAGTGACAAATTACAAGCTTCACTGACCTCTCATGAAGGGGAAGTTTCAAACTTTCATCAGCACAATTGAGCAACTGAGACAGGCACATGCAAGGAAAGTAAAATTAACTCTAAGAAGAAACATTCACAGTTGCTGATGAAACCAACTTTAATTCCACATTCTTTTTAGTCAAAATTGGAGGAACACAATATAAGAACATTGCAATAAAAGTACGTGAAATCCTTGGCTGAGTAATTGATTTACTGTCCCCCCCAATCAACACTGCTTGAGAAGAGCTGCTCTGAGGACTTAGTCATTGCTAGACACAGTCAGGACCAGGAGGTTTCCAAGTGTTCACAATCAAAATAAATTAAATTACATTGAACTCTTCCAAGCTTCTGGAACTTCCAAAAAGGCTTACGCTGGATTTTGACTACAGGGTAAATCATGGGTACAGTGCAAAACAGAAAGCTTATCTTTTGAAGCTTGTATCCTTGTAATTGCCAGAATGTTAACTGTGGGAGACTGCAGTACAGCAAACAAGTTAGTTAGTATTTCCAAGTGCCAAAGATTTCACCCCAGATTTCTGACTCTAGATCTCATGCAGTTAATAGGTTTCATGCTGATTATTAAACTGAACAATACAGAGTATCATGCTGTCGGCAAAAAAACATTATCATTAATAAGATTATATATTTGCTTCTAAAAAGGAACAAACTGCTCTGGGCAATTGATCTATGCCTTCAGAAGACTAATAATGTGAAAAGTTAAGTGATTTGTCCCACCAGCCTCTGCACCACTTCCTATTCTAGGAGCAAAATAAGATTTTTGCCTATTAAAAACTGTACAGACGGAGAAAATCTTAACTTTCAAAAGCTCTTTTGCTGGATCAGAGCCTGATACCTTGAAACAGATAGCCATCTTTAGTGTCTTCAGGACAGACAGTAACAGGTAGTCAAAAACAATGATTTGTGGTGTTCTGCTTGAGATCCTTCATGGGGTTCAGCATTTCTAAACAAGCTGACTACACATGTGCCAAGAATCAAGCCTCTCTGGAATGTCAAGTTGGGAACCTGAAGGCAGAGACACCTAAAGTCACTAGCAAAGCTTAAAAAGTCTAAGCATAATTCCCAACACTCACACAATCTCTCTCTCTCAAAAAACCTTGCAAATTGACAATAAATCACTCCTCACAGAAAGTCTTAAATGACAGGATTTGGCTCCGCTGCATACAATTCTTCACTGAAATGTTACTTCATGTCACTTTTTATTGCCCTGTGTGCATGCCAATCTGTACAAGATTAGTGCTGCTGCTGCAGATGAGGAGATGAACTACCGCTGTTTCTAGGCTTGCATCCTTTTTAAACAAATCATTGATATTATGAAATCCAATTAAGAGCTATATATACATATATATATTTTTTTTTTTTCAAGGAAAGGAGAAGCAGCAGAACTTAGAAAATTGAGAAAAAGGAAAAAAGGCCTAGAAAAGCAAGTGCTTACAGTGCATCATAACAGTGAACAAAGCTTCAAGAAAGGAAAACACATTGGTAGTAGAATGATTAAAAAGACCTCACACCAAAATCCAGAAATGAAAAACTGGAAGCAAAGCAGAAGACTCAGGTGTTCTGAATCTACTGCCAAACAGACCAAGAGCATTAACAATCAATACTCTTTAGGCATGTTAAAGCTTCACCTTCTAGCTAAGAGAAATCCAATGGTTGCTCCTATATTTATAAGTGGAATTTTGTCAGCAGAGCAGATATATCTTCATCAGCACTTTATGTCTGCCTGCCCCCTCACTTCAGTTCTTATTGTCATTTTGCAATATATTAATGATCCAAATCATCGAGTGATTCCAGTTAGGCTGCAAGAGGTTGTCTGAAGTAGGCAGCACTCCTTATAATGATAGATTGCAGGAATAATGGCCTCTTTTCTGAAAGCAAAACATCAGAAAACTGGCTTAAAAATGTCAAAAAAGGAGGGGCTGAAGATCACAAGTGAGTGCTTTATTAGCAAGTATAGAATCAAATATTCAAGAGGGCAGCATCATTTCATATTCACTTTCACAAGGCCACCTGCGTGTTAAAGACAGATGACGCCTGTTTTAGCATAAAGCATCAGATGCCTAGGAAAGTGATTTCTTCATCATGACTTGGACTCGAACAACCACGTGTCCTTCCCCTGTGTAGAACTGAGGCCGTCAATGGAAACAAGCCCTTCCAGCTGGAGGGGTAGCGACTATCAAGCTCACAGAAGCTAGGGCAGTGAGAAGCCCTGTCAATGTCACCACTGCACAGCCTGAAGTCCTTTGGTGGTACTTTAAACTCTGGCTTTCCCCAGAAGATGCCACTGCTATTTTGCAGTTTTAACAACCACAGCTGACATACGGTTGGGCTGTGGTGTCTTGGAGCCAAACACGTGGCTGGAGCTCTCAAACACAGACTTTCACAGTGCTATGCACACATCACTGAAAGAAGACAAGAAATTGCAAAAAATACTTGACTGTGGTGGTGCCTGTCTCTGCTCTTATCCTAACACTCGACTAAGCTAAAGGAAAGGTTATCATTCACCTCTATGATGAGGTCCCACAAGTTCAGATGGGTTAGTAACTCACTGAGGATTGGCACATCTTGGTTAGCCTGAAACTTGCAGAGTTAAATGCATATAGCTTCATGCACAGGCCAGTTAAAACAAAGTGTGCTTTTCTCCCCTCCTCTTCCATTCTATCTCTTTGGATGGACTGCAGGACTGACCGAAACTCATCCCTTTCAACCACCGTGCAAAGTTCTCTAATTAGCTTTCTGCTCTTCTGATTACTAAATGCAATATAGTGGCCATGACTATATTTCCAGGTGCTCTACAGTTTTTTCTGACGATAAACTAGACAGACAAAATCCATGAACACACAATCTGTAAAGTTTAAAGCTTCCATGCGTTATGCCATTAATGCGGATAAGCCCCTTCAACTTTCCCATTAATAGCTGGTCTCAATTCACAGGTGCCTTTTTAATCTCTGCTGAATTCCTCTAGAATATAATGAAGACGTAATAATAATAGCAATTCAGAATTTAATCCTGATTCTTGTCTTTCTTAAATTAGACTTTAGTCATTAAGAGATTAGACGATAGTGAATGATAGTTAATCAATGTGTTTAATTTGGCCCCCTTATTTATATGATACCGTTTCTCACATAATGGCTATAAATCTTCACCCCCACCAAGCTTGGCCACTAGAAGCAATGATGAAATATCGAGTGAAAAAATACTAGATTTGATGATCCTTTTAAGTGCAGGTTAAAATATAATTAATCTCTCTACATGTGAACATTTCTTCCAAACCAATATGTATATGCACATATGTAAGTCATACATAGCCAAACACTTCATGCAAGATTTATTGTGCTTCATTTTTTGTCTCTGTTAACTCTTAGCACTATCAGTCAAGATTTCCCAGCACTTACCACAGCATTAGCCCTAAGCATCGGGAAATCACATTTCTTGGTGCCAAGGCTTTAAAAAGATTCTAATTCAGCTATTAAACTGGAGGCAGCATGTGCCAGCCCCACAGCACATTCACCCATTAATTCTGTCCCCTGGAAAAAATGCCTACCTCTTGCACCAGCCTGATAAAATGAGGAAACGTGCTGATTATGTCTGTGGCGGCTATTCTTGACCCAACCAACAGTGACAGTCATCAAACTGCAGTACCTAGAGCGCTGCAAGCTGTGTGAGCTAACCCAAGACATCATTAATTCTAAACACCAGAGCTTTCGTCCAGATTCTGGAGTTCAGAGAAGCTTAAAAACAAATCCCTTTGGTGGGCTGAAATTCTGTATGCTGTTCGTATTAACTTTCCAGGCAGTATTTGGAACTTATTTCTCCAGCTGGACAGGTCAAATGTGAGAATCAATGTGCCAGTGTCCTTCACTGGGCTGCTCAGAACTGGATCTCCGGACCCATTAATAATATTAGATGGACAGATGTCAAGCTGATGGAAAGACTAGCTGTTTTTGTTTTTTATTTTTTTAACACAACAAGATGGAGGGGACAAAGAGGCTGTGAATGCTGTAAACTGAGTGGTTTGTCCAGGATCTGAAAGCATACACATGTTCAGTACAAGAAAATTTAATAAAAATTTTATTTCATAGGGAAAAAAAACAAACAATGTGGCTTTAAAAGAGCCTTTATGACCTATTCCTGGCAAGTCTTTGGGAAGACTTTCACAATTCACAAAGAATCTGGAATCTGGACTTTTTGGAAGTTATTCTCTAAGTGAAAACCATGGAGATGTCCTGTGGGATTACCATAAAGTAAGTTTATATTGTAGCTTAATGAAGAACTCGTTCCCTGAAAGAGCTGATGGACCTGATGCAGCTTTGCACACAGTACAGTGCTACTCTTAGCTGTAAGATGGTAGCATACAACCTTGCTATCAAGCTGCAAAAATCACCCCAATAAAGACTTCCCCTCCTAGGCTCTCAGCCAGGGAGGCACGGTCCTGATGCTGCCTATGCCAGGAGCAGGAAGAGAGGGGTGGAGAACCAGCAGTTTTCTCGCAGTTTCTCCTTCTGAAAGTAGCTGCCAAACATTCTAAAGCTCAACAAAGAAGACCTCAAAATGTTCACTAGTAATTTCACCTCCTCATCTTCCTTTTAGGCATGCAGAAAGTAACTGGATCTTTGGTAGAACTCAGCATGTTTGTTTTGACATATTTTTCTTAACAAATTGGCAATTACTAGGGACTAAACACTAATAAAGTCCTAGGGTGAAATTTCAGACTACCCAGGACCAACTGGGTACACCATTAGTTTCATATTTGACTTTTTATGTCAATAAATATACCCAGAACTCTTTAAAAAATCTGGCCAGTTGGGCTGGGAATAGGTCCAAGGAGTTAATACAGAAACATCATAGCCTAAGTCAGACAAATCCTTTGAAAAATTGCAGCCAATGATTTATTTTTGAGTTGTTGTTTTCCAGTAATAAGAATTTTAGTTTTGGAGAGACTCAAAATGCTACTCACATTTCCAGCCATTTTTCAAAATGGAAGAACTTGTGTTGCCTTAGCAATATAATTTAATGCTGTGTTATTAAAATAATTTCTGCATTCCTATTTATTTGTCCACAGCAGCAGATCTAAGCAATTTTTGCTTGCTCACTCTCCTTTTAAGAAATTTTACTAGTTAATAAATAAAGCTTAGCCTTGTTCCAGAGGTCCCTCTCTCAATAGTTACTATTCTCTTTCTGACTCAAAGACTAGCTGCAATGAAAACAATGCCCTCCCGTTCCTCTTAGCACTTAAAAAGGTTTATAGATCTCCAGCCTCCTACAACTCAGCAGAAAACTGCTCGCACTTGACAGTCTTCAGAAATCAGCATTGTTTCCATCCCCACTAAAACTGTCAGCCCCACAAGGTCAGGAAATGAGGAGAGCTGATGTCACCTGAATCATTACTACCTCTGCGTAGACCTCTCTCCACACTCCTGTCTTCCAGAGAAAGCTGGTATACCCAGGAGTGTAAGGCTGAAGTTTTAAAAAACTGTCATAAAATAGTTTCTGGAAACTGTTTGGAGAACTACAGAGAACTCAAACGGTTCAAAACTGTAAACTCATGAATACTTTCCCACCACAGTTGTCAAACTGCTGCAGTGTTTTGCAGTGGGTTAACAAATCTGAGCATCTCTTCAGTAGCCTCTAATAGGTATTTCTTTTTTTAGGTATAATTCTACAAAGACAGCAATAAGAAATCCTTTCAAACTATCTAGACTCCATCTATTAGTTGTGCCATTTAAAAATCACCATGTAAATCTGTAAGACCACTCAGAAGGAACAGCTTGCTCTCTGAATACCGTGATATGTGCTCATAAAAACAATGTCCAAAGGATAAAAGGAAAATAAATTCCATCATATGCCTTTGAGACATTGTTTGTCTATTTTATTCCATTTAAAAATCATAAAAGCTGTGCATGACAGAATACAAGCAAAAGGCTTTTAGGTGACTTTCTCCCAAGTCTGTAAGTAGCTGAGATGACCTTGTGGACAGTCATAATAGCTCCAAGACAACGAGACAGCTGTAATTAAGCAGATACTTGCTCACTGCACACCTTTGTACATTAGAAACTGTACATCAGAAAATTCAGTTATGGGTCATATCCTAATATTTGGGACATATATTTATGACGTGTGTATGCATTACACTTGCCCCATCCCACCAAAGGCATCATCATTCACCTTAAATCCCAGGCTTATCCTCACCATCATCAGGTTATACTTCTAACATGGGAATATTGCATTCCATTTCACGGTGAGACCTGCTCTCAATGTTGGGTGTGTTTGTTTGCCAAATGTGCACCTTTCAGCTAATGCGGTAACACTGAATACAAAACAAAGCTTTGAGCTGGTCCAGCTGGTGTAAATCAGCGTAGCCCCAATAACCTTGATGTGGTCTGAACGCCCTGCTGCAGATGGAGTAAAGCTGCTTGTGCCTGAGCTGGCCGCAACGCAGCACCGAGCAGGGAGCTCTTTGGCTGTAACAACGCGCTGCCAAGTCTGAGCTTATACAGATGAGCTTTTTCTCAGCAAGGCCTATTGGTTGGATTTAGTGTCATGCTAAACAGGCTAACACAACAAGACTCTGCACCTTCTTTCCAAACGACCCTAAACATAACTCTAAACCTAACCCTAATTAGGACCCTAAAAAACACATACAGCACCAATTTCTCCCATCAAAAAGTGCTCCCAATGGAAACCTTTGGGTACACCTGAACTCCCCTGAGGAGCCTTTACACAACCCCCCACACAACAGGACTCTGTGCCTTCTCTCTTTATAAACAACCCTAAACGTAACACTAACCAGAACACTAAACCTAACCCTAATTAGGACCCTAAAAAACACGGCGCCAGTTTCCCCCATCAAAAAGTGCTCCCAACAGAAGCCTTTGGGTACACCTGAAATCCCTTGGGGAGCCTTTATGCAACTGCATCACAGAACTTGCACCAAACATCTGGTCTGATCTGGCATCCCTGAAACCTACGGAATTTTCCTGTTAACTTCACTTTTGCCAATTCAAATCCATATTGAGTGCAATCCTCTCTTAATGTAAGTCAACAGGAGTTTTACTTCTGATTTTGGCTGTGATAGGTTTTCCAAAAATATTTTCTTCTGCCAGCTACGCTACTCCCCTCCCTGCTCTGAGCAGACCACTTTACAATACGGCACTCACCCTTTTGTTAATGATAATGTTAAAAAAATCAATGGCTCAATTAACAATCAGGAATGGAGCTTCCAGGCAACAAGCACCGTGATCAATAACTTATGTTCAGTGAAATTAAAGGCACTTGTTAAGTCAAGTGTTAAAAGCTGCACACACTTAATATGGGAATATCAGTCAAGAACAGTTTGGCAGTTTAACTTGAGAAAATCAGTAAGTACAAAGTTCCCATACTGTGTTCCACACCAACGAGTAACTAATGAAGCATAAATATTCACAAACTCATTTCTGTAATAAATTCTCAAAACCCCCAATATGCTGCAGGAGTGCTGAGTTGGCAGAAGCTTTCACTTTTGTTATGAGTTAGTCTTCTAAAATATGAATCCAAAGTGCAGTTGGCAAACCCAGATTCAAAGCTTGCACAAAGGTAGATCCCAGCGGCCTGTAGGAACGTGAGTGCATAACGGCCTCACTGCTATGAATGACAAAGCTTTCCTCCCAGCATAAAGAGACATGTTAGGATTTCTTCCAACAAATTTCTGAGGTCAACAAAGCATCTTCAGTTGAAAAAGAATACACTGATCTTATGGGACAGGCAAAAGGAAGGGTTCAACTAGCATAGGACAAGTTACATGGAAACATTTGAGTTTTTAGAAGACTTATGGACATACATTGCAATACCAAAATCAAGAATCCTGTGCAGACAGTAATGTCCTACTATCATATTCCTACTGCACTGTAAGATGGCGGTTAGGGGGAAGATTTTTCAAAGACATAAAGGACAGTGAGCAGCTCAACTCTCAGTGGAAGCCTGGGTAAATCAGATCTCGCTCATTTATGCAATCTAAAATCTCCCGCTTAACTTTTATACAGCAGCTCTCAATAGAGCTTTTCTTTGAGAAGAGAACATTTAGAGCAATGTCAAAACTGACTCCTACATCAAGCTTGTGACAAAATTCATCTCATGGTCAATAGCCTTGTTTTTAGAGCTCCACTGATAACAGATGATTTAGCAGCGTACTCCTACTCTGGGAATAGCCAAATTGAAGGCTGCTCTTCCGATTATACCAAAATGCTTCTACAGAAAGTAGGGAATATTCACAGGATAATTTATGCTTGTTGAAAACTTTAAAAAATAAATAAAATAAATGAAGAGAAATCTTTGCATGCCTCATTTTGCATATCAAGGACTCTCTTATAGCAGCCTAGGATATATACCGTACACTTTTCCAAATAGCACAGAAGTCTTGTGAGGCCTGAATCGCTTCAGCAGCAATTGAAAACGTGGGGGTGGGTGGGTGATGGGATGGCAGGATGATTCTCTTCAGTTAATGAGCTGCCCCTTTCTTCAGTGTATTATGATCATATCCACAGCATTGCTGACTGCACTTTGATGGGTACCTAATCAACGAAAATCAATCATCTGAAATTGCACAGACAGTATTTCATCTCCATCAAAAATCGCCTTCCTACAGAGCTCCATTAATCTCTTCATCATTGTTTAACTCAAAAAGAAACTTCTGTTGTAAAAGATATCAGACTTTGGTTTTAAATTAAAATTAAAGCTGTGCAGCCTTTGCTTTAAGGAAGCAACTACGGCTACAGTAAGAATTTGGTCTTACAGGACAATTTTGCTGTGCAGAATTAACCAGTGCACCTTGGCAACACATGGGAGGATAAGCAAATAGTAAATGTGAGTGTGAATAACCCCACTTACTAACACTAGAAGATTTTACCCTTTCATCTCACTCACAAGGGAGTATGTTTTCAACCCTCATAACATACCTGTTTGTCTTGAGTGAACCAGAAGCCCAACCCCAACAGCTCTCAGGCAAGGTTGGGAGGCAGGCGCAGGGAGAGGAGTGGAAGGCTTCCTCCCCATGATCTACAGAAAACAGCCATCTTCAGAGCAGGGAGCAGGTTCCTGCTGATGAAATCACAGCCCATTCGTACCTCCCTCCCCATGGGTCCCTACAGCCTGGCCTCAATCTCCCACAAGTTTCTGCCTCCACTTCTACTGCAGAACACTATGAAGCCCTGTGCACCCACTTGGCCTACTGCCCTGGATATTTTCCTCGAACCTCCATTGCCTCTAACCTTCTCCCTTTCCTTCCTCTTCCTCACCAGAGTCAGGCATGCAGCAGAGGACACTTCTCAGTGTGGGTGTAGTGCATTAAACTACAGACAGAGTGAAATAGGCACAGCTGGGCAGTAAAAAATGTATTTATGCTGACTTGGTACCTGCCCTGGAGGGGAGGGTAAGACTGCTCTTTCCTTGAGGACAGGCTGGCATATTTAGATGCAGGACCAGAAATGAAGGCAGTAAAAGATGCAGAAAACAGCACAGCTAGGGCAGCAGCAGAGGCTGAGAGAGCAGCAGGAAACCTGCTGCCAGCAGGGAACAAAACCTCAGTTCCTGGTTACTGTAATCCAGCACAAATCCATGCTGCTGCCCAGCGCCGGGCAGGCTGTGCTGTGGCCTCTCATCACAATGACCCTTCCTTGTAACTGCACCAATGTTGTCTTACATGTCATAGAAAGTCATTCATAGCAAGGAATTAAAAAACAAACAAACAAAAAACCAAAACAAACAAAAAAAACCCACATTAGGATCCCTTCATTAACCTAGGTGAGAGTTGTGCTTTCTGTTCCTCTGCCCCGAAATTAACACTCACAGGAACGCTGCCTGCTCTGAAGATTTATTTGGTGTGGGCTATCACCTAGAGGACCATTTCTGACCAGTTCTGACTGCAGCTACTCTGCCAAGACAGGTACATCACACGGAAGGCAAAATCAGCGCTGCGATCTAAAGCCAGTAGTGGGTTCAGCTGTTCTTTGCACTGGAGCTGCACTGCTGCTTCCTCCCATGCCTCTCTGCTAACAAAGAAAAGGGACTGCAGCTGCAGCTCTGCCTGCCCTCCCTATTTTCAGAAGCCTTTCACAAAGAAATTTGTCCCCACAGCAAATATTTAAAACGAGGAGAAATCATGGAACAAATGCACAAATGAAAACGCTATAAAAGAAGTGAAGCCTAATTCACAGGGATCTAAATGGATCCTCTTTCCTGAACTCCTTCACAGTGTTTGCTTCTGAACCTAGAGCCCAGAAGGGGATGTTGGACGTGCTCAGTCTGATGCTGAGTTGCAGAGACAGAAAAACCAGTTTCAAGGACTACTGCTGTTTTGGGAAATGGACAACTGATTTAAGTAAATCCTGGCTTAGACTTGCAGATGTGGTCCAACCGCAACTACTGGACCCGAGACAGAAACTCATTCAGCCATGTTCTAGATCCAGGGTTATACAGGTTGGATCAGGAGCTCTGTAACAGTTCTTTCGAAGCTCAGAGAAGGGTTTATGAATACTTGGGAGCAAATATCAAACTGATTATATTAATCTTCCACCATCCTCATAAAGGAAGTCAGGCTAGACACAGTTTTGGGTTTCAGAGCTATGGCATGCGCAGTAACTTCAACTGACTTTGGCAGTAGGTATTGGCAGTCAGCATTGACCCACGCAGGTGACAATGCTTTCACTAAAATTGTTATTGCCTTTCCTAGTCTGATAAAAACCCAGTGAGCAAATCTCTCAAATGAGCACTTCTATGGAGGCAAGCAAAAGGTCATTTCATACTCAGGTTATTTCAAACTCCTCCTGCTTATACTTTTGAAAGATTCCTCACAATTATTACTGCTTAACTTGCAAATGCTTGGGAGACTGGTTTCTCTCCTCTTCCTATCCGTACAGCCCTGCTAAGCAGAAACATTATTCAAAAGTTTTATTTATTCATATCCGTGTTTCTCCCAGCAAATCTAAGGGGAAGCTAGCAGATGAAACTTGGGCAGTATCAATCCTTTCTGTGGTCTTTCATATTACCTGCCTTTCAAATAGCAAGCAGAAGATGTAATTTCAAACAGTTTTCAAAATCATAGCTGCTTTTTGGGGCTGTCAACTCAAGATGGCACATGCTTTACACACATCTGACAAGTGTGATGGATACAAAAAAGCAAGCAACATTTTTTGTATTACTACTCGTTTAATGCTGCCCCCTTACAAAGCAGTGCTATTGGCATTGTATTATCGGTGCTCTGTAAGGAACTGGAAAACCAGATTAACAAAATGCATTCGAAACCCCGGGAAGGCCCAGGGTCAGACAGGACCTTTTTGGCAGGAGCTTTCCCCGGCCGGCCTTTGCAGGACAGCCCAGGCTGTTAGCATAGCCACCTCCTCCACACGCCTCCAGAGTGAACAAACAGCCATCCCGGCAAAGCCCTCGTGTCACAGAAACAAATCAGGATGTCAGTGCAGGAAATTGGGACCCAAGTGTAGGAGCTATAAATCTGTCCCATCCTGATTGAATGAGTTGTGCCCTGAAGGATTGCGGAGTGCTGAATGGCTTTTCTTTGTCAAGAAGCCGACGCGGGCTGAGGGAGGGGACAGAGTTATGGAGGGGGGGAGAGGTGAGCCCTGCTAAGTCTCCTGTGGGGAAAGGAGATGAAAACACTGAGTTTGGACCCGACTAGCTGAGGAGAGAAATCAAATAACTGAACAACCATGGCCTGGTATATTACTCAGCTGGATATACTTCAAGTTGTTTGTTTGTTTTCTTACACACCTAGAGATGCAAATATGCTATGGGAAGGCATACAGAAGGCTAGGAAAACAACTTCCTTTTACAGAGTTAAGCAGAACTGGCTAAATTGAAGTCTTCAGAAAGACAATGTGGCAATGCAGCTGTGAGTTAAAACAACAGCTACATTTTTTACCATAGAAAAGATATTGCTTATTTTAAGCTACTGTTTGATAACTGATTGTTCACAGAATGACAAAACTGCTTAATAACAAAGAGCTTCTAGGACATCTTCTGAAATATTTAGTGAGGAATGCATGTAGAGTGCAGATATCTGTTCTGGCGTGGGTAGTCAGAGCTGATCATTTATTTATCGAGAGAGAGGAGAGAGAAAAGCAATTTGGATCTTTAGTAGAAAATGAGACTTAGGCTTGAAAACCCTTGAATCACTTTCAAGAATATGGCTTAAGTATCTATGTCACATAAGGCAAAGACAGACGTACTTGTGCAGCCCCGGCATTTCTAATGCTGCTGCCAACTGCCTGCCAGAACACTCCCAGCCTCTTTCAGGGCAAAGTCAGGCTCCTTACTTTAAACTTTTTTCTTCAGTGGCTCAGTCTAATCCAGGCTGACAATCTGTTATGGTAGCACAGCTAGTAGGGACTGTAACAATCAGCAGGGGGTTGTAATGTCTTAAACAAATGCAACTGTTCTCAAGTAGAGGGACAGTGTTTGTGCATGATGATATTAGGTTGAATAATTGACCCTGCATACTTTGGGTGGACTAGGGTTTTTAGGGTTCATGTCCTGTGCCTTACAACATCTGTTTGAGTGAGTCTGGACTATTTTGATTCCTCTTCTACAAAATTATGGAAAAAGAATCCAGGAGGTGTTCTTTTACAAGGTTCAGGCAGCTACTGTTTCTCTGATACCATGTATAAGATTACCTATGACCACTGGAGCGCATACACAACCTTCACGTGTTTTCACAGCAGGGCAAAACACATGCAATAGCACCTCATAACACAGGCAGGCAAAGATCCTTGAGCAGCTTCTCCCCAGGCAGAGCAAAGGATGCTTTTTGTGGTCTCGGGAATGGCAAAGGCTGGGTCTGCTCAAGGTCCACGTGGCTGGCCCCTGGCCACCCAGTGCCCTGCTGCAGCGGCTCCCAGCCACCCGTGAGGACGCCCGAGAAGGGCTGCTTCCCTACCTGGCACCCAGCTCATGGCAGGGCATCCGCTGCCCGCTGCAGCGGTGGCACCCAGCTCGTGCTGTGCTGCTGGCTCAGCGGCACAGGGCAGGAACAGCGTCAAGCACCTTCCTGCCCCCCTGGCGAGAGCAAGGTGTGATTTCAGCACCGTGAGGGAACAGGAAGATAGGAGGGGGGCTGTCAGCATGAGCTGGAGCGCTGGTTGGAAGGTGGCGAGTTGGTGCTGTTTAAAACCTACTTCAAGGGCAGTACCTCTAGAAGCACCAAAGGTTCAGCCTTGTTTTCATTACAGGCAACAGGATTTTTGCCACTGGCTTAAATGAGAAAAGGAAGCAGATTTTAGCAAAGCAAAATGAATACTGTTTGCCTAGGTACACAAACTCCTGTGCAATACTTTGCACATATTTAATGGACAGTAGAAGTGGTTGCAAAAATACTTGTGAAAGATTTAAAAAGGATCACATCAGGATTTAGTGTTTCTTCAAAAGTGAGATGGTTTGCGGCAGCAGCTGAGCTTTTACCAGCTCCACTCAGGTTTCAGAAAGTTTTTTTCCTACGAGCTCACTGGGACGCTGCCTGGCCCCTGCTGCACTCCCACTGCGGGGAGCACAGTGGGGGTGGGCACCCTAGGGCTCCTGAGAGGGGAATTTCGGAGTTTCCACAGAGCCAGGTGCCCTTGAAGTAGCTCTCTGTGTGATGCAGTTGAGCCGATAGTCAATCAGTCAGCCAGGCAATACAGAGAGCATCTCATAGCCCTCAAACCCAAACAAAGCAATGTCCTGGAGGAGGTCTGGGGTTGGTGTTCCCAAGGATTTCTAGCCTCCCAGACTGCTTAGTAGACAATGAAATTTTGGGGCTCTTAGGCTTTCTGGGTAATGCTGTGAAATGCTGTGAAACAGCACAGGAACCTGGGCCTTGTTCTCGAAGAAGTGCTGAGACTGACCCAAATGTTAGTTCTGTGGTACATTAATGTCACGTTCAAGAGGCTTATACCTCAGGATGAATTGAATAAACAACACTATTTAATACTCCTATGACACTTCATGCACATTTTCTAGTTAAAATATTCCTGTTTGTCTCTGCTTATCAGTACTAATTCATTCCTGTGTACTGAATGCATGCTCAGCACGTGCACTGCTGAGTTCCAGCTGAAGCTAACAACCACAGATCTGCTACTCCTGCCTACACTGGTAGTTGTATGAACAGGGTGTGTGACAATGCTGTGCTATCAGCATCCTCCGAAGACCTATACTGCTGCACAAATTCTTTTCCTAGGTTAAAAATGTTATTGTCATGGATCATCCACATTAGCAGGATCAATTTACTTAACACAAGCTAATTACTGTCCATAATAGCAACATTTCTGCAATCAACCCAGTGCCTCGTGTTCTGCTCGTATCTCAGTGAATCTCAGATGCTCCACATATACGGCTACTGTGATGAAATGAGCATTTAGAAAACAAAAGCCTATGCTTGGGAAGGAAAATCTGCAGAACAAACTTAGGCAGCCCCTACCTGCCAATGCTGGAGCACGGTGCAGGTGGGGCTGGGAGGGAAATTCAATGGAGCTGAGCACTGAAGCATTTGAAATGAAAATATGATGTTTCCTGCTTTGACTGCTTTTGTACATTTACCCTCTTCTACACTCTCCTTCTCCAACCAAGGGTGTGGAAATTTATTTCAGCTATGCATTTCTAGTCACTTTATTATCAAAAAGACACTGAATACTGTGAATTGTTGTTTACTCTCATTTTTTACATTACATATATGCAATTTTCTTGTTTTCTACAGGGGAACAGAGGAAAAGATCTGAAAGGCTGACTATGCATGCAAAGGAAAAAGAGAGCAGGCAGACAGAAGGATCCCTCAAGGCCAAAGGGCTCTCCCACTCAGCAAAGAGATATTTTCTTTGAAAAGCAGGTCTTGCACCAAGATATTTTTATGTCACTCTGGGAGCATAAAGGGTTCTCAACACAAAGAATTGGACTCCTGAGAACAAAATCCTACAAAAATGGAGCTGGTAATTGATGTAATGATGTCTGAAAACCTCCTCCAGCTTTGTGCCTGGTACAGGAGCTGGATTCAAATGAGGTCTGAATGTACTGAGCTATGGCTTTTCTTCTTACCCTGGTTACTGCATGACAGTAGTGAAGGGGCAAAAACACTTGACAGCACTGAGATACCCAAGTAGAAAAAAAGCCTGTGTACTCTTCCACATCCCAGTTCAAATCACAACCCCAAATTTTAATTTACCATTTGTTGCTCTTTGATGCTACCCCTGCAGTATTGCTCAGGAACCTGGCGTGATACCTAGGGTGCAGAAGGCCATCCCTGTTCCAGCCCCGCTGCAGCTCTAGCCTCTCCATCCCAAAGAGACCTGAAAGAGTCTGCAAGGCCCTGCCTGCAGAGACTTCCACGCTTTCAACAGCATCAAGTAGTGGTGTCATTAATTCCTGAGAGACTTCTCTGAGTACGGACTCTTTGCAGAACAGTGGACAAAGCACATGAAAGACACAAGACGAGAACCTGCAATGCCACTGAGATGATTAACATTTAGTAGGATACTTTCAGAATTATTTTCTTTATAATTATAACAATGTCCAGGAAAAAACAACTGAGGTATTTAGCGACCTTTAGCAAATTGCATTTCCTTATATTGGTCTTGCTTATTCTTTTTAGAAAACAACACACGTGTTCCACAAGGTCTTTTTTTCCTGCACCCTAATTCACTAGTTGCTCGGAATAAATCTCTTCTCTGCAATTAGTTCCAGGACTGAACACACAGATGCAGCAGTTTGTTTTGTATGCATTAAAAAAAAAAAAGTTGGATTAAAGGATTCTGTCCTGACTTTTAGAAGAAAACACCTAATTCACAGCAAGTACCCAGCAAATCCAAACTGCTTTTCTGCCTCAACTAACCTCAATTAGTTACTGCTCGGTTCTGATATAAATATATGATGAAGAGAGGAACTGGATGGTTAAAGTACACTCAGCCCAACCTGCATTCAGCCATGAATCTGAACGAAATAAAAACCTACTTCAATATGAAAGTTACAACTTAAACCAACAAAACTATGAATGGTACTTTGATCTTTTTCTGCTGTGATCTAATTATTAAACACAGACTCCGATTCTTGTCTTAGTTGCATTGATTCACACCAGCAGCAGTACAATTTGTTTTAAATGAAGACCTGAAGCAGCTGGCATAGTTCTTTTTTGAATCATTTTTTATTTGTAAGATGTGCTGGTTCTGTGCCTAGGACATAAAACTGGAGCAAAGCACCAACTGTTCTTATGCTGCAGCTTTAAGCCAGATACCACGACCCTCAGAGGGGAAAACAAACAGCCGTCATTGTCAAGCAGGAAAAATGACTGAGGGTCAGTGGTCAGAAAACAAAGCTCTCACTTGGAATTCAGGAATATTTTTCCTGCCCGTCACAGAGCTCCTGAGAGATGAAACAAAGGTTTTGAAGCCAATTTTTCTTGGTGGTCTCCAATGATACATCCCTTTGGGGGGGGGGCGAACTGAGGTGAGCAGGGGCTGTGCTCTGTGCATCAGCGCTCTGCAGCACATCCCCTGAGCATCAGGCTCCAGGCACCTGCCGCAGCGCACACAGGGGCTTCCTCGGCCGGTTTTGGTCTGAGTTCAATGCACCTTCGAAAGGGAGATCTGAGGATGGACACCATGTCTAAAGCCTTAAAATTCACATCCTCTCACAGCAATGCACCAAGTGCTTGCTGAGTCCACAGCTGAGATGGGGCCTGGGGAGGATAAGGAAATGATGAGTTATTAATTTTAGTCTCACATTTGAAAGATGCTGATGAGAACAGGTGGCAAAAGCATGACGCAAAGTACTTGATCATAACCTAATATGTAAAAATAGTTATTTTTGTATTTTTTTTTTCCCAGCCACATTCTTTCCTATATGTTTTCTTTTTCATCAAAAAATGTGTGTGTGAGTAGGAGGGGGCAATAACAACACATATGCCTGGTTTCAAGGATTGTTTTTTAAAGACTCTTTTTGGATTTTATAACTTTTTTTTTTGTTAACTTCTTTGAGACATGAAGGAAACATTTCAATCACTTCACCTTCCTCTCCCTAAAATGTCTGAGTTGTTTCTTCTACACAAGTGTTACATCAAAACTTTCCCTGAACCTCTCCAGAGTACTTTACTCTGAAGAGCAACTATCAGATCAAAATGTACTTCTGTTTATTAGTTCAATCTCCTTCATTAGATTCCCTCTATCATGTGTTTTCCCACACATACAGTGATAAAAAAATCTGCTAAAATCCACTGACAGCTGCGGCTGTGATAGACTTTTCCTTAATCCGATTAGCTGCCGCCTCCCTGTTCGCACCAGTTTCTGTAAGCAGTTACCATATTACACTACAATCTGTTGATTTCATCTGCACTGGCATCAGGCAGCATTCAAAGAAAGTCTGGCCCCATAATAACAGGCTTTCAGAGCTGGGAATCTCCTCTACATGCATACGTGCAAGCTGCTCTCTCTCCGACTGTAAAAACCTGCATGATTTAGGAATTCAGCTCTAAATGAATAGGACATTTCCACAAACAGCCACCTAAAACTCTTGTTACCCAAACTATTCTCTGCTCAAGCTTGTATTTTTCAGCTTTTGCATTGTGACGCTTAAATCTGTTGAGATGCTAAAAGAAAAGTCGTCTTTGCTCAGTCTACTGGCTCATGCAAAAAAGTAAAATAGGGTTCTTCAGGTCGGAGAGAAATAAAGCAGCATACATTTGAACACAGAAAGCTTATTCTCGTCCGCTCAGCCCCTCGCTTGTGAGTGCCTCCACTTGCACTTGCTGCTGCCCAGCAGCCAAAATGGAAGCGCCGTCCTCTCTCTCTGCATGAGGGAGCTAGAAAGGAAATGCAGGTTTGAAAAGTTTCCTCCCTCCCACCAAGCCACGGCTCCACGCCAGGGGAGAGGTCGTAATGTAAATGGAAGAGGGCTGGAAGTGGCCTCCACTTGAAGGAAACTAGATGGCATTTCAAGAAAGAAGCTGGTCTAATTTAGGAAGAAATTATAGATTTAAGGCAGCTCTTGGAAGAAATTCTGGTCTTCTGACCTTAACGATTCTTTCCTTTTGGTTTTTAGGTAGGAGTCACAAAGGTGCCCCCCCAAATGTTAGTATTTAATTTCCTTTCACTTCCTTCCTTGAATTGGAAGCAGTGTCATAGCTTTTACTGCTCAAAAGAGGGAAAGAAAATGGCAGAACACAAAGTCACAGAGGAATTTTTGGAAGAGAGATGGAAATTACAGCTCATAATATAGTATATAAACGCTGCAAGATGCCAGTTTAACGCTTAGCAAATAGACAGCAGGCTCATTCTAGGGAGGAGACAACACAGCAATAGTTCCTGAAAGGCATAACAAAGATTTTTCACCCTGTACATGCCCTGGTCTCCAAGCAAGCAGTTTCCTCCTGTGTACCAGGAGTGTGACAAAAGATGCAAAAGTAATTTTGCCAATGATTCCCAGATCACAGTATTTGCTTTTAATTTGTTTGGTAAAAAATCAAGCAACAATGCCACTTCATCTACAGGATTACAGGTTTATGAGCACCTTTGGCATTGATAGTTTGGGTTTTAGAAATTTTTCCAGAATTGCCAAATGAAAAGCTCCACTGAAGACATTCTACATTGCTTAACTATCATGCAAGTAATTTTGTTATGTAGCTAATTGTCATCATGGTATATTGTCTGGGGGAAATACCCTAGCACTTTGCAGCTGGACACCCAATTAGCCCAGGAGTTTAGGTACAGCTGTATGATGAACGAACTCACTATTTAAAATTTCAGCTGCAAAAGAAGAAGCATTAGAGCAAGAAGGTACAACCTTGTATGCAATAGGAGTTAGGAAAATATACATAATATACAAATATAACTGGCTAAATATCTTTTGACAAACAAAGAGCAGTTACCAGATTTAAACTTGACACTGAGAATTCAAATTAGAGTAAGAAAAACAAAGGGAAAATTTTTGTTCTGGGATCTATTCTTCTCAGCAGAATAGAGCAGTCTTCCTTATAAGCTTAATTTTAGCTCAGTGTCTGAACACCAAATCTACACTGAGTTCCTGTGAAGGCAAAAGGTAGGAAAGTGGGTCGTATTCCCCATGGGGGCATGCAAAACCCCATGGGAGAGAAACCCAGAAGTAAAAATACATGATTACAAAAAATATGCACTAACACGAAATGTTGCTCTGCCAATCAAATGCTTTGAAATCCTGTATTTTTTCTTTTTAATTCCGTAAGACAAATTTCTATTTGAGAAATGAGATTCTCTGAATAATCCAAACAACTCTTTCACTGTAGCAATGATTATTATCCTATTTAAATAAAAGACCTGTGTTTCTGTAGTAATTATCATACCATATCCCTAATTAATTATTACTCAAAATATCTGTTAAAATTCTTGCCAGCCATTTAGAAACAGGCACAAATTATTCCCTTTGATCAGACTTGCATTGCTAAAGGCACATTAAAAATACAGAGAGAGTCTGGAAAAGCCTTGCAAAATTGTCCATAAAGCCAGAATTACGTTAACTACTGCAGCAACCCTTACTCTGCATATTCAGAATTTGATTGCATACAAAGGGAATTGCTCTCTTTGGACAAGAGGTCAATCCACACCCCCAACATTAAGTTGCGTACAGTTTAAAAGAAAACAATTGCCTGCTAATTTGAATACATAATGAAGGAAAATAAAGATAAAAAACCCATAAGACTTTTGAGGGCTTCAAATCAGTTTACAGTTAAATAGACAACACCAACTGCACAGATTCTGAAAGGCTGGATACGACCTCTGGATTTTTAGCACACTGCCAAGTAGTTAATGAAGAGAAAAACCTGGCCAGAGAAAGTGATGCTAAGCTTCCAGCCTTATGAAAAACTCCATGGATCTTTAATTCCCATGAACAGAATCTCATTTTTTTTAATGATTCCTGTGAAAGACCCATGACAGTGAAGATACACGCTTTTCACAATTCTAATTTGTGATGCTCCTGTACTCAGTCTTCAAATTTCTGATGTTTCTTTCACTAAACCTTCCCTGGAGTTGCAATTTCTATGTCACAATCCTCATTTTTAAGGAAAATATGATGGTACTCTCTGTATATGTTTACATCAGAGCTTTGAAACCAGTTCTAAAAGGTTCTAAAAAGCTAGATGTAATAGGTTCTGTGTAAGAGCTCAGTGCCATCAACTTATGACCAACATGAAATCTTCTTTATGCAATTATTTTGCCCATTTCAAGATAGTCACAGGTAAGTTACTGAATAAATTCCAGTACTCTTTTAGTGAGCACGAGTAGACCAAATTCAGCTATGATGTGTGCCAGGGATATAGTTATATCAGAGAGCAATTGCATCTACCTGGGTCAAACTCATTTCAGTTCAGAACTCAGAAAATAAGGCCGAGCACTGGAGATGCTTTCCTGCCTTTGAGTCATGCAGATTATGGCAACCAGGAAAGCATACTTTGAACCATGTATCACTCTATTCACAAAAAAAAAAAAAAAAAAAAAAAAAAAAGTTGTTTTCCAAATGCCTCAGTTCCTCACAAATACTCTCACAGTCTCTAACAGAACCACAGATTAGACAACACTTGATTCAAAATACAAACCCACAAAAAGTACTGAGCTGTGATGTTACCCCTCATTCACCTTTTAGATCTTCAGATTTTTATTTCTTTTTTTAAACAACTAATGAAAATGTAATTTGCGGAAAAATCCAGTGAGATTCAGTATGAACAAGAAACTATTTTGCTGTAGTCTATTAGGCCAACTATTGATCCCAGCAGAGAGAACTCTTTTGTATCTGGTACAACAAAACAAAGCCAGAACACCTCTGAGGCAGTCTGGAGGTCCTGTTTAATTATGTAGATATTTCAGACTCTACGACTAGCTCTGTACATGCACTGCACAGCATGCCTGTAATGGTCAGATCCCTATTTTAAACCCAGAAAGGAGAACAGCAACATTTTGATGCAAAAAATATTGTAATAATTGTCTGTTCAAGAAAGTAGTTGAAGGCCTGAACTGTTGAGCTAAGTACAAATTGTAAAAGGACTATTTTCCTCTGGCAACAGTTTCATTGCATTAATGGAGTCATGAGATTTCTTTCAATATAGTCATGCACAAGCAGGAAGCATGTAGGACTGCTCTAAAAAAAAAAACAAAACAAAACAGAAACAACCAAAAAAAACCCACAAAACCACACCACAAGACTAACACAATTTAAGGGGCTTCTCTCCCTCCCCTCCTGATCACCCTGTGATATGTACATGTGATGCTAATGGGAGTTTTGTGCACTTCAAGAAAAGCATAAAAAGTAATTCCCATATGCTGCATTTGCCACAGGGAATTTGTTACATTCACTGATGTTAAATTAGGCCATTGTGTATACACTTTAGAAACAGAGTCAGGCCATAAAAACTCCTACATGTTATTACTTGAGCATTCGCTCCTCAGATTGTCTCTTTGCTGATATTAAAGTCTGAATGTTGTTCATCAGAGAGTGACTGATAATAAAGAAGTGATTGACAAACTTATTACTTGGCTTTAAAAATAAGTTCTCCCAATTCAAAAGATTCTTCTATAGTTCAGAGAGACACAGCTTGTTCTTTGTAGCAGAAGGCTGTAATTGGCAAAGAATATACACAGAGGAAAAAATAGACCTAGTTTGTATTTAAACTGTGTAAATAATTAGAAACGTGGTTCCTGAAAGCGTCTAGCATGGCTTAGAGAGGGCAGCACAAGCTAGGCATGGGGCTGGGCTGCAGCTGCTCCGTCCCCTTGCTTCACCGCCAGTGCAGTGAGTTTGAGCAAGCGGGGTCTCTCTGGAGCCGCTGTCATGGCAAAGCCAAGCACATCTGGTAGCACCACAGGATGTTGCTCCTCATCCAGGCAATGCCCTGAGGTCCACGACCCCATGCGCCTTCACAGTCCTTACAGCCAACAGCAGGGGTGGGGTTACATGCCCATTTAAACCTACCATGAACACAAGCTCATGACAAAAGTGGTGATTCCACCCTTCCAGTCCCCTGCTTGCGCCCAACCCCTTCCTTACTGCCCGCATGCAGATGGGGAGCTGGATGAGCTCCCTCGCCCTGTTCAGCATGATGCCAAGTAACAGCAGGGATGGCAAGAAGGGCTGAACACGAGGGGAGGCTGGGGACACCTTCGGCAGTAGCAGCACCGGCTTGTGCCAGATCAACCAACATGACTGTAACCGTGCTGCTGGCTTGTGGCACCAGCCCAACCGCCCACTGCTGCAAGGGGCCTGCTTGCAACCTCAGCGCTTCCCTTAGCCACGGTTTTTCTTCCTCTGGTAGGGACTAGCCTGACATAGGGCCCCACCGGCAGGAAACTATTCCCTACCTGTGTTCCTTTATCCTGCTGCCCATTCCGCACTCTGTGAGGCCAGGCCAGGCCAGTGCTGTCACCACAGGAGGAGCAGCCGGCGAGGCCGACCAGGCCGCGCTTGCCAGAGCAGCCCCAGGTCTCCGGCTGCAGAGGGGTAAACAGCCCATGAGTGCCAAGGGCCTAACTGAAGGCTGCTTTTTGATTCATCAGGCTCTAAATTAAGGTCTGACTTGCTCGTTTTTCACTTTCAGTGAACATTCTGCATTACGTACCACACAGCAAACGCACCAGGTCTCAAGCATACAGGCTGAACTGCAGCAGCCCCTTTTCATAAGCACCATCCCCTGTCACAACAAGGTTGCCGAGACTTCAGCAGAGGATGAAGAGCCCTGCTCGGCACAATCTGCTGCCTGAAAGCTAAGCAAGTGCACAGGTGTTTTCAGGAGCTCAGGCAAGCAAAGGCTTCAAGTTTCCTGAGCTTGGGATAATTTGCTGAAATTTGCCTCTTAATAGTTCTAGACACTTGAAAGAAAACCAGATGAAAACAAAAACTTTTTATTAAGAGTGGTGCTATGGGATAATGCCAGCTGGTTTCCTGAGTTTGGCTCTGTATTTTCCTTCAAAATAAGTGAACAAATAATCTTTCTCAAGTCTCTTCCCCACCTCTCATTTTCTTTTAATTCTGGGCAGAGTCAAAATCCCCCTGCATGCCTTATGCTGCTAACCTCCAATTTCTGTCAAAGCAGTTTTACCATCAGACTGAAATCCTCAATCATGAACTTACACGCCATTACCTGAAGAAGCTGCCTTTTTTTCTAGTTGACCTTTTAAACTATCAAATCTCATTTTTTTAGCTAGCAACATCTCTCTCCCCCTTCTTCTTCCCCTTGCCCTTTCTCTCCCTCACCCAATACTCACAAGTAAGTTTAAAACTACAACAAACACACTGAGTTGGCCTGCCCTCTTGGACTCATCTGTCTTCAAATAAATAAAAACCAAAAGTGCTGTTTAAGATATCCATTGACTTTCTGCGTTTACCTGTCTACTTACTGAGCTGCACTCTCCTTTCCTTTTGGAAGCTAATTCACGCCTTAGTACCTGGATGCTTAGCAAGAACTGAATCCATCCCCCTTCCTCTCTGCTCTGGATTAGGAAGGAGTGTTGCCAATGGCTTCTGAACAGTTTTTAAGTGTTTAGCTACATATACACAAATATTAAAAAGGACCTTCTATTTCCTCAGAGTGCATAATACAAATACTATTTCTAGGAAAGTCAGAGGCTGTAACAACCTAATGTCATTTAGAACGACAAAATTGTAGCTATATCCAGCCAGCAGAATACTTCAGATTCTATTCAGGTGAAGAAAAGTCAGGCTATGCCATGTTACAAAGTAGCTCTCTGTCACTACAGGCTGTGGCCTGAACTCTGTTTCTGACAATTTGACTACCACTGCATTTACCCCAAAAAAGGTTTTATCTTTGGAGTGAAAATCAGTACAGACGAGTACTTTCCTTCAACATCCCTTAAATAATAAATGATGCATTTCTGAAAGAAGTAGAGCCTGTTCCCTGTCTGATTCAGAAAGGGAAAACAGTTGTCAGTGTTTTTCCTGAATCCTTGCCCAACATCTGACTTGTCTTTAGAGGGTTACTCATTGTAAGAAAAGATCCACCACTACCTTGAAATTCAGGTACTCAGTTGAGAGATTTCCAGGTAGTTCCATGACATTCAAAATAAGTGGAAAAATATGCATATTGATTTCCTGTTTTGGCAGCATTAAGATTTATTTACTCTTGATGTTACAGTGACCTCTAGTTTGTCTTGGTCGATACAGACCTCCCAGGTTGATAAACCTTAATATTCACCTTCATGAGAGTCAATATCCAGTTTATAACATAAAAGCTATCCTATGAGACAAACATTAATATTGCCAAGTAGCTTCAGCCACTCACCTCCCTCTTCTCTTAATGTGAAAGAGGACCGAGCCTGAATGGTTGACAATACTGAAAAAAAATTGGCAATGAATGCTAACAATCTAAAGAATGTGCAAAATGTACTGTTGACCTTTAGCAAAAAGGACACTGGATGAAACGATCATTTAGATTTGCGTATTAGAGAAAAGACAGACTGGTTTTTACAGTATAACCTCAAATTTATCCTTGCAAAGCTCATCTGCAACTAAAAACTTTAGGTACAACCTGCCTGTTTTCACCTGTCTTTCAGCTTGTGCTGCTTTTCCCAAAAGATACCAATAACTGGAGTGTAATGTTGCTTTCCTGATACTAGCGTTAACTTCTTTCTCATCATGAAGCTCTCAAAAAACATTTCTGGCTATAATAAATTATAATTACCAGAGAGCTTCCTACAGGGACAACTGCAGTCCACAATAAAATCTGGGAATTTTGTCATTATGTTTCTCTTTCAGCCATTCCATCAGCTGCTTTATCACTGGGGATACCTTAGTCATCCAGGTGGTGCTCATTTCTGTAAAGGAACTTAACTGAGAAACAAAGTAAGTTTCTTAGTAGCATACAAGAAGATTGTAGCACTAAACAGACTCCAATGCTGAATGCCTGCTACTGCCATCATATCACTATCATATTTTTTTTTCATTGTTTGCTATAGAAACATTTGGGGATTTAGCAGTCCCTTCTTATACTTCATCTACTCAGGTAGCAACTATGTGGGATGATTTTTTTTTTTTCTATAGCAACTGCTGTCTGTCTCGGTGTGCAATTAACTGGCACTAGGCCAGGTTCCCCAGTGTGAAACAACAACAACAACAAAAACAAAAAAACCTTCTAAGTTGAAGAGAGCTGTCAGTGCAAGGAAACTTTCTGATGAACAATTCCTGTGTCTTGTGAATCTTCTGGTGGGAAAAAGCCCCCTGCAATTGCAGCAGCTGCTCCAGCCCAAAAAGAACCTACTGCAGGAATGTGGACAAGAGGAAAATGTGTTCTGGTGCCCAGTAGACCTTCAGATGCCAGAAGAGCTCTGAAGCTATTAAGAAATGATTTATATTAGGACAGATCTAACATATATTGGAAACTGGATCAGTGCCCAAGGCTAGGCTGAGCGTAGTGAAAAGCTACATCTCTCCTCCTGCACATCTCCCTACATAAATGTAAACTGCTGTCTTCACATTTGAAAGTGCAACATTTTTAATAAAAAACCCTTTGTAGAACCAGATCCAGTACTGCTCTATCAGTCCACAGAACTATCTTCACAGCCTGGTCTGAATTGTTATAAGTGCAATGCACCACACTGTTTTATCAAATTTTCCTGCAAATTATTTGGGTTGTTTCCAGATCTACCTTTACAGTGCATGCTCAATCAGATCATTTATTTCCCAGATAAATTAGAGTACTAATGAAGTTTCAGAAGTCTATTCTATTTGCAGTCTTCCTTTTCCTTTTTATTAATAATACAGTGAAATGAACTCCTCAGCTCATCTTTATGCTGATTATGGCATTTTGTATTCAATGGGTACTTCTTGGTCAGCAGTAACAAAGAAATAATAAAAGAAGTTACATAAAATTCAGCAAGCATTTTTAGGTATGCATTCTTTACATGTAATTAAAGCTACATTCATTTCTTTTAGAAGGAGTATTCCCTGCAATATTGCTAGCGCCTCACCCTGTTGCAATAGCTGTAAGTCAGATAGCGAAGTAAATCTCATTTTAAAACTACTTGATTCTATGTAAAGCTATTTCACTAAACTTTAGCACTTATATTGATTCTTCAGAGCAACAAGAAAAATAATCAAATCTGAACTGCAGTTTAATACTAAGTTCCACTGCACATGGCTGAAGCAGTCTTGCTCTTTAAAATTGCCAAGTCAATGCCTAAGATTGTCGATTGCCAAAAGCTGGGTTTTTGCTCCACTGCCACAATCCATGACTGAAAGCTCTTCCAAAATCATCCCTTAGATTAGCATACCTCTATTCATCTCCAGTCTAAAATTACCAATAGGCAGTTCAGATACACCATTTGTGCACGACCATTATTTTTTGCACATCATTCTTCTTTCCTGAAACGGGACGCGTACTGCATTAGTATTAGTATTTCACCCACTGTCTTCATTTCACTACACTATGCCACATAAGCTTTCCTAGTCTCCCATACAAAAAAAGGAGCTTTCTATCTTCTCTTTGTTGCAAAAATACTTTGTGCATCTGCTCTAGTTTCTGTCATTCATTTGAGAGCACAGGTGACCAGTGTCACAAGGAGCATTCCTGCTGAGATGGCAACTGCACCTTGGGCACCGATGCTATTCCGTTCCCTAAGTGTACTAAAACACATAGCCTGATGCATCCAAGGGCCTCGCTACTGGCTCACAGCTGTCTTGTACTGCAGCCCGGTGCTAGATTCTCCTACTCGTCACCTGTGTTTATCACAAGGTTTCCAAAAGCACAGGTTAATTTTCCTCCCTACATCAGTGATGAGACTCGACTCAGACAGTGGCACACCTAGGGATATCTAAACTCATAGTATAAACTTGCCAGCTATCCTATTTCCCTCCTAACAAAACCCATTCAACAGCATGCTGTTGGTATTGTGTGCGTGTGCCAGCTACATGGTGTTGCTGATATTGTTGCTACTTCTCAACTGAAAAATAGGAGCTTTTAGCTGTCTCAATGGTATGTCGTTGGGCTAGGCTTTTAACATGCTTGAATTTTATAGAAATGAAAGAACCTCCACATAAAATTACAGAAAAACAACAAATTATACGATATAACAAAGTCTGAGCAGCATTGTTATTACCACTTTTCAACAGAGAGGCGAGCATACATGTGTCTCTGAATATAGATTCTCATTTGTTTGTTGCTTTAGAAATCACCAGGTGATGATATAACACAACTAAGAATTTTCCATGAAGATGGGCTTGTCTCTTAAATATCATTACCTCAGGAAGTGATGGTATCTGGTGATTTGGGCTCTTTATTCAGACACACAAAACTAAAGTTCAAGGTTTTATGCTAACATTTGTAAATCAGTACAGTTTTCATGCACTAAGACACCATCTCTTGCCCAGATCCAGATGCACTTATGTATTCTGTTCAAGGCACACGAATACAGGAGTCTGAAGAATCACTTGCAGTCTTATTTTTTTGTGATGTGTATTTCTGAGCACAAGCTGCGACGTTAATCTAATGTATGTCTCTCTGCATTAACTTATCAGCAAATTCTTCCTGAAACATTGCTTCACCAAATCTGAGTACAGGCGGTTAGAAAGTAACTAAAATTTCTGCATGTGATTTGTGTTTGCTCTTATGCTTGGGTGGGTAGAAACTAAATATTGGAAAGATCCCTAAGTACTGCAGTCTGGATTTTTTCTAGAAAGTTATACTTACAAAAGTCTTAAGTCATACATAAAAACAAGATCTATAGATTTCAGTTGCTGGATGCTGGTAGTAGTGGCTGAAACACAAGATAAAGCACAATTAAGGAGAGGAGCTCAGAAATCCAGTAGCCCAGGAATCTGCTGTGTAACTGCTTCCCTTACAGATCTGCTGCAGTCTGCTTTTTCTCTTCTCTCAAAGCAATCTTTAAGGATCCAATAAATCCAAACACTACTAAGAACAGCCTCAAGCCTTATATTGAAGTCAGAACTGTTCCAAGGAGCAGGCAAACAGGGGAAGACGAAGGCTGCATAAAACCTTTACAATCCTCATACAACATCTCTGTCAGAATGTAAAACTCAGGAATCTGGACCAAAATATGTCCCCCACCATAAGCACATGTGATTTTTACTCACAGTTACCATTAAACTAGGGTAATTAAAATTAAAAAAAATATTAATCAAGAGAGTTTAGAGAAATTCCCCACATCTTGCTACAACACTTTACTCAGAAAGAAAGGCCTTCAAAAGAAAGATAGAAGGCTTTTCACCGTGATGTCTTGGTGCCCAGTGATCTTGTGCACAACCAGAACTGGCCAAGGGCTGTCCTCCAGTTCCCCAGGCAGCTTAAGGCACATGATGCTCCAGCAGCTGTTACCATGGCAGGCAATGCCACCAGGGTAAGAAGCTAAGCATAATTCCGACCTCAACCAACCTGACAGATTCATCTAGACTTTTTTTAAATCCCCCAACAGTGTATAGCTGTTGAAATGTTTCAGATGGAAAATTTATAAGTGGGCACACTTTGAAAATAAGATCATGCTTGGGGAAGAGACTGGGAAGTGTCACTGTAGTAAAAGAATCTCCCCAGGAGTAACTACCGAGCCCTTATTAGAAGAAAATCAGGAGGAACAGTGGTAAATGGCATAAGAAGGATGGATGGGACAATGTAAAGAAACATTTTTCTTTAACTATTGCTGCTTATAAAACTGGGATCCAATTTTTAGTTCATTGATGTTAAAAGGAACTCAGAGGAATCTGAAAAGAGAACTCTCTGTTCCCAAGTTGTAAAAAGGGGTTCTGTCTAATAAATGTGATGGCAGAGAACCATAGCAAGAAGGAGGAGGAAAAGAAAATCCACTTGAAAGTTAATTGCAAGTTATTTGTTATTTAATGTGTTCATAAAAGTAGCCTGTTGAGCCACAGATGAAGAAGTCCACATTTAACAAGTTGTAATATGGTACTAACCTCTGGTCTCCAGGGCTGAGAGCATAGGGCAAGCAAAGGGTACAGGTTCTACAACATGCAATGCAGGAAAAGCTGAAAGGTCGGGGCTTTTCCTTCAGCAAAGCAGTTCTAGAGGTTACTGCCTCCTGACCCAGCAACAGTACTTCCAAATGCCCCAGAGGCACCACGCACAGTCACTTCAGGGCTGCAGACAAGCCAGGTGTTAGGAATGGGCTCTTTCCCTGCTGCAGGGGCAGAGCACAGCAAAGCACTGAGACATCCCACTCTTACGGCAAATTCCAGAACCACAGAACGGCCGAGGTGGGACGGGACCTCTGAAGATCACCCAGTCCAACCCCCTGCTGAGCAGGATCACCTAGAGCACCTTGTGCAGGATCACATCCAGGCGGGGTTTGAATATCTCCAGAGAAGGAGACTGCACAACCTCTCTGGGCAACCTGTCCCAGTGCTCTGTCACCCTCCCAGTAAAGAAGTGCCCCCTTCTGGTTCAGTGCCCCCCTGGTTCAGCCAGAACCTCCTGTTCTTCAGTTTGTGCCTGTTGCTTCTCCTCCTGTCGCTGGGCACAACTGAAAAGAGACTGGCTCCATCCTCTTGAGACTCTCCCCTCAGATATTTATACACATTGATGAGGTCTCCCCTCAGTTTTCTCTTTTCCAGTGCTCCCAGTGCTTTCGAGAAGGAAATACAGCAGTCCCTAAGGCACAGTACCGCAATAAGCTCCTTCTGCAGCACAACCCATAGGTGGGCAAGAACTGTTTTTGTTAAGCAAACACAGCCACAAGTCTGCTTTTGTAGTAGGGATACAAGTCTTTGATACCAGAAGGTGCAATGGTAACCTCAAGACACTAAATCTTTTTTTTTTTTTTTTTTTTTAAATCTCCTGTAGGTATAATACACCCTAAATTCTCTTCCGAGGATTTTCCAGTGGCAAAATACCAAATAATAAAATAAAGCAGCTTTTATAAAAAAGCACGTAAACAAAAAAGCTCATCCTTAAAAGCAAATCTGAAAGAAAAATATTGAGGTTTCATTTAGAGTAGTGCACAGTACAGCATGCTCAGTTTGTGCTGGCATCATCTTTGCTGCTGAATTATAAACCTCTCCGAAACCAAGCCTATAATTACAGCTGGGTGACACTTGAACTTTCCATGGCCAAACATTTTACAGAACATAATTTCAGCATGAGATTTCATGGCACACTGTAAAGCTTTGAAATTCTTCCATCAGCTTGTAATTTTGTGACCCTCTTCTGCCAAGAGACTTAAATGAATAATTATTGGTAAGTAATGATAAAAATGAATTACTTTCATTTTTGACAGTAGAATCAGTGAGATAGTTCACTTTGTGCTCTTGGTACTAAAGCAAAGGATAGAGAAAAGTGGCCAGCAGTGTTATCTGTGATGTTTTGTAACAGTGAGTGATAGCTACTGGTTTCGAGGAGAGGGCATTTCCTATCTTCTTTCGCTTTCAATCACATCTTTTCATTAGTGATGACTGAACCTCAAAACCAGCTGGAGATGGTGCAGATGTGCACTTATAAGCTTGGATGGTTATCTGGAGTTTATCTGAACAACTTTTATCAGCAAAATTGTGATGGGAATTTCACAAGAACAGCTTTTCTGGTTCTTCTTTTCCTGATGAGGTTCTGCAACTGCTCATCTGCTGCTGCATTCAAGACCTTGCCTGAGTCTTGCTCCAGATAGAATAAGAACCAAATCAGATTATTTCACCTGGTTTCCCAAGTGCCTCAGTAGATGTGAAATTAGCAAAGTGCCAAGATGGTCTTAAAATAAATAAAGCTATTAGTTTCTAGGTAAAAAATCAGTAAGATAGGAAAGCCCACAAGCTACATTCAGTTGTTTCTATCCTTCTTTCCCCTTTCTTCTCCCCCGTTTATACCACAACATTAAGAAAAGGAAAATTCAGATCAGGTACAGGAAACAGCTGCTAAGATTTAGAGAACTGGGCTGAAAAATTGGGGAAAATGAAAGCCTGATTATTTGGGTCAGTTGAAATTGGTCAAAGAAAATCACTGGAAAACAGAATAGAGAGGACGATTTTGAACTGCCTGGAGGGCAAATAAGATGACCTAATACAAGCATCCATTTCCAGCATACAGCATTCCCTTGCACAGTGAACAGCTTTTAATAGCACGGATGTGGACAACTGAAAAAACAGATACCCGGTGAAAATTGGTTCCCTTTCTCCTGTGCTCACCGAAAGCATCTCTACCATCAGCTGGAGCTACCACGTGGCACTGGTTTCCCTGAGAGAGGAAGGGGCTGAAGGGAGACAGCCCCCTGCCATGCTGCTGACACCCCCTTGTCTCAGATGACCCATTTATTTCCACTTGTAAAATCAGCACAAAATGGATCGTGCCTCTGACAACAGCAATGAAATGGCTTTCCTGAACACTTTCAACAGGTTCAGGTCACCTAACATGCTTAGAAATTAAACATCTTGCGGTATCTCCCCTACATTCTTTTTTGTTGTTGTTGCTTTTATTTTTTTGTTTGTTTTGTTTTTGAGGAAACACATCTATTAACAGATATCGCTGAAGGCAGAATTTTTGCTTAACAGCTGTTCTTTCACTATAAAGAAAGCAGCAGAATACATTACAGAAAAAGCAACTTTCACTATGTGATTGAGTCAGATAACAGAGACCAAAAAGTTGCAAGAGTTATCAGCCCCTGCTACTCGTTTTGTAAAAGTTCTTTTCCCTTTACACTGATTTTTCTACTCTGAAATGTGAAATGTAGTTCAAAATATCCCATGTGGCATGTCAACTTCATTTACCCGCTGCATTTCTAATATGTTTTCTCCATACTCTTCTATCCCATCACAGCAATTGCTGTATGCCACAGCATGCTATCATGTTTTATGCAGAATTTCACAGTGAATTCAATGGTGACTAATGCCTAAAAAGAGCTGCCACAACATGGCACTACCTTTTATTATAAAAGCATATGCCCAGGGTCTTAGATCTCATCTTAAAGAGGCACACTCCTAATTTCTATCATTCATTTACACGCACAGGAGGGGGGTCCACATCAAAATCTCATATCCAAGTACCCATCAAACATTCACATCCAGATCTGAATACAGATCTAGGAATTATAGCAGCTTCTTACTTTTAAACTGTTTGGAACTGGTATGCTGCATCCAGTCATATATCCACAAGTGCAGCATTTGGACATACGGTGAAGCTACAGTTTGCTTAGCAGTCCTCAGAAGCTCATTTAGTAAAGTTCACAATATGAAACAATGTCAGCGTCTCTAGTATCTCGTATGACAAATTTTACTTTAGTGTGAAAAATTATATCGCTCCCCTATGTAAAAGCAGAAGCTGACAATCTGTTGCTCATCGGTTAGCTGCTAGTTTTATCTACATTCAACTAAAAACTGAGCAATCATAATTAAACTCCATTGACACTACTCATCCAATGTAAAATGGTGTGAACAATATAATCCCAGTTTATAAAAATAGAAAAGCTATTAAGAAAACAAACATTTTCACAATTTGTTAATCACATCCACCAAGATTTGCAGCAGAGTTTTGCAAGGCAATAAATATTCAAGAGTTGGGAACTAGCCATGCTATCAGCTTTGCAAACACTGTACTTTACAGAAGTCTTTTAGAATGGGATTGAAGAGGCAGTGGCTTTTTCTTCATTGATTGCAGAGGGAGTACAAACAATTAGCTCAGATGGGCATAAATCATCCCTAATGCTTCCAAACAGGAATTTGCCAAATTATATACAACATCGAATCTGTTTCATAGTACAGGAAGATACAGTTTTAATTAAACAATTATTTTTAATTCTTATTGCACAAAATTGTTGCTCCAGACAATGAATACCAACTACTATTGTGATATTCTCTAATTTTTGAGTCTTTTCTTGTATTATTAGTAAGGACCTTAACAAAAGGGGAAAGTGACTATTCTGACTTTTACTTTACATGCAGGAGCATTCAAGTAATGGATTAAGATTGGTGTTAGATGAATAGGAACAGTATCAACGGGTTCACAAGCAGTCATTTACTCCTCATAGTTACGTGAGCGCTGAGTATGTACCTTTCTATATTGAATTCCAGTCTAAGGGTCAGGTGTAATTTCTTCCCTGTCCTAGTTCTCTCTTTCCCTTCAACAATTTGATTTGACAAAACAGGAACAAAGTTAAGACTACATTAATTTCTCTATTTCTCTTTTGGCTGTGCATGGGGGGAGCAATCTTTGTGGGCTGCTCATACATCTTCACTGCTTTCAGATTGAGAAGCAGATGCTCTGCATAGTAAATAACGACTCTCAAAACCATTCACTTCTGTTGGCAGTTAAACTACCTGGGTTGTCTGAATGTCATCTTTGGGTGATGAACGTGCAAGGTCACGAAAGGGCTGGTTCTATTGGACATCAGAGAAGGAAAGCAGTGACCATCATGAGTAACTGTAGTTAAAAAAAAGGATACCCTGTCAGTATTCCAAAAAAGTGGTCATAGATTACAGGGTAGAAAGCTGCCACTGGTATCTGAAGATGAAGCAAAAGAAAGACATCAAGAAGGAGCAATTGTGAAAGAATGAGCTAGAATATTTTTCTAGGAAGAAAAAATAATCTTATCAGAGAGACAGATGATTGAAAAAGACAAGGAACAAAGACATAGGCAGCATGGAGATGGGATCCACTTATAACAGGCTGTATTTTACCTGCTGGTTTTATTCTACAAAAAGTGAAGTTACCAACATTTTCCTACGCCTTTGGATCAAGAACAAAGAATTTTTGGTATCAAACATACTGACCCATTCCTTAACTGCTTTTTAGACTGATTTAGAATAACCTTATACTGTTGAAAGCCACATGATACATACTACATACATTCACACAGACAACATACATCATGTCTTGTTAACTTAACTGCATCTGGACCTGCTGTCTCCCCCTGTGAAATCAATGCCTGAACTCCCACAGACTTTGACGGGAGCAAGATCCGGTCTGCTATCTGTCACATCAGTAATTGCTACATGCATTAAAAATTAACAATCTAATTTGAAGGACTGGCTTGTGGTCTGAAGCTTTATTGGGTTAAAAGCAACACTTCCAGCTAGAAACATGTTTTATCTTTTGCTAAATCCACTGCTTCCCATTACTGCTAAAATGAGATCTCTCCCATCTGCAATATATCATCTACAAAGTCCCTGATCCAATGATATACTCCCAGAATTTAAAGTTTAGACTGATGTTTTGCTTGAGATAATACAAAGCTTTCCATTCCCATCAGTAGAAATTCATGCCCTGTCAACACAAAATTGACTGTTAATGTACTCAAACAATTTAGCTGGGAGAAAAGACAACTAATGCAATTATCCCTGAATGGGTTAGATATTAATGTCTCTAGAGCATCCTAAGTGCCCAGGAAGCCAACTGTAGCTTCTTAGAAATAAACCTTTAATCCCCTGCACCCCTCTGTAACACAGAAAATAAACCGAAATTTTTACAAAAAGGGGGAATAAAAAACATTTTTTATCCAAATTAATAGACCATTATTTTCTCCTTGCTTCTGAAACTCAGCAGTGCATTCAGAGAGAATTCAATGCATTCAAAAAACGTACCGATCTTTTCTCTCTAAGACAATTTAGAGTTTTATGGTCATTCCACTCACAAAACTGTCCTACTAATGTCTAATTAATATTCCACAACCCAAATCAATATAATCATGACCTGAAAGTTTGTTTTTTTTTTGGCTTGAACATTTTTTACTTTGTTGTATTAAAAATAGAATCTCAAGATCAGATAAGAACCTAGAGTGAAAATGGAATCTAATTAGGTTCCTTATTTATGTTGCTATAATATACCCTTACTCGTATGTTTTGCATACATACATACACATTGAAATGCTTGCACGTCTATTAGTAGCTATGCAGACACTTCAGATACAAGCTTCCAGAGCAACCACTCTATTTCTTAGATTGCAGTAGTCCAAATGAAGTGGAACCAGGCTATGTGCAGGTGGTTTGATTGAATCAGCTGCTAAAACCCACATCCAGTTCCCAGACTGTTTACTTAGCACTGCCTCCAACAAGGCCTGCTGTCCCACAGCACCACGCTATCTGTGCGTGCTTAGAGCAGCTTCTTCCTCCTCCTCTTCCACATGCACAGACCATCCTCCAAAACCTCCATCTCCTGGCCCTCCTCCTGGGGTAGCTTCTCAGAACTGTGGCAGCACACAAGGACAGGAGAAAGGTATGGCACCCTGCTACCTGTAATTAACACATTTATTCGGGCTAATCTCCACTCTTAGCTGCCCTCCTAGATTTTAGGATTATTGTTTTATATTGAAGTGTATTAAATTGTTATTTAAAAATTATTAATAAAAAAGAAACATAGGGGGAATTGCTGAGCAGTAATTATGAAGCTGAACACCACCAAGACTAAAAAAGCCAGTGGTAACACCGGGATGCACAAAGTACTCCCTCACAAGTTTGCATGCTCAATTCCTGGTGCTGTAGAAGAGGGGAAATCTTGGTGGTGATATGAACAACATCAACAAAATGTATGCTCTCATGACAGTTGACTTAATCTTGAAAAGTAAGGGTTTTAGTCCTTCAGTTCATGCAAAGGGGCAGAGAAAGCAGTCTGTTACATCCCTGCTTGCAAGACAAGCATAATAGGGTTTATATTCTCCTGGTTTTCTGTCTCTCTTGTCTATTTAGACTGTAACTTCCAAGATAAGACTTGTTTCTTTTTGCTGGTAGAATGAACCAGATAAAGATTCAGCTGTCAGAAAAAACACCCTTTAAATGCTTTGAGGATGCAGTCTAAAAGTGTTGCTGTACTAATTTGAATTTCTTAGGTTCCTATAATTGTGCTGGGCACCTTCTGAGAATGGCTTTATCTAGGATATAAGTCATTTCTACTTTTGGTCTTGAGTAAAATTTAGATGTACCAGCCTTATAATCTCTATAGGATCACATGTGTTATTTATAACCTCTGGAGAAGATCAAGTGGCATTAAGAAGTTAGAACAATTTTCACAAAGTCAATTTCCACACTGTCAAATCACAAAACCTACCCAAATCTTTTCTGTCTACGTTTTTTCTTGTTAGAGGAACAAAAATTTATCGGCAGTCTAATGACTTTGATATGGGCAAACTTAAATAAAAGCGGTAGGAGGTTAAAAGGGAGTATCATCTCTCAAAGCCAAAAATAAAGACGCTAACCCAAGTTTTAATCACAGTCTTGAGAAGTAAAACAGGTTCTCCAGTTGAGTTGGTGCCAGATAGTAATGCCAAACAGGCAGAAGTGAAATGTTAAGACTGAGAATAATGCAGTTGAGGAACTCAAAGATCTGAAGTTTCTTTGATACAAAAGTTAAAAAAAAAAAAAAAAAAAGCCATGAAAAAAAGGCCAGAAAAAAATAAGCCATGTGTAGCAAAAAATCAATGTACCTCACAGCAGGATATCCTGACTTGGCAGAGTATCAAAAATACAAGTAATACTCATTCTGTGCACTTCCTTAACATAATCTGTGCTATGGTTAACTTTATTTTACTTAGATAACTACTAAGAGAATGCATTAAAGTCTGATAGCATTTCCATGTAACTTCATGCATGCTTGACTTGAACAACATGGTAGTTAAGCAACTCCTCTGTAATGCTATTTGCGGTATTTTAGGCCAAAAGATTGTTCTGAGCTGCTCAGCTGAACACCCACAAAGGCAGTGGCTCTGCCTGAGATGCTTGCTGCAGCAAGAAGGACAGCAGCTATCCTCTCCTGGGGGGGCCACGGTTTGTTTTTATTTCCGAGTTCCATTAAAAATCCTGTCTACAAAGCATGAGGTATTGAAAGCAGATTAGAAATCTAATTGAGCATAAAAGGTTTGCCAATTTTCAAGACTGAGCTGAATCATATGAAATTCAACACCCACTAAATATTATTTCTCTCAACAGGCTGCAGGATAGAGTTTTAATGATTTCACTTCTTACACTGAGCCAGCCCATATACCATCAGTATAGTTGTTACTTCTAATTTCACAGATTTTAAATTATTTCAAATATTAAAACAACTTTCACATTGCCAGCCAGAGGATACAAGGCACAGGGAGGTTAAAAACAAGACCTGCTTTGTGAACACAAGTCCTGATCCTCTGCTACTTTGCTCCTGGCTCTGGGATACTGAAGGGGGAGAAAAGGACTTCAAAAACATTTTTTTTTATGCTCCTAATATGTCTGGTTTGTATATGGAAAGCAAAAGAAGTGGGGAAAAAAGGAAATACTTATACCGTCCGGAGTATTTTCCCTCAACAATTTATGGAAAAAGCAGCAGAAATCCCCTGAAAATGAGGGGCTGTCGATTCCACACGAGTATTTCTTCCCAGAGACTGTGGAGCTTCTGAGCTGAAATGCATCTGCCAACATCGTGCCGCTGGCTTGGCAGGCCCCAGGCTGCTGCTGAGGACCGCAGAGGTTCCCAGAGGTGCACGGGTTTGGTCAGCTCCACTGAGGCCAGTTACCAACATTTGTCACCTAACAAGAGTCTGGAGACTTTTGGATTCGTCATGCTATTGGTGCTTGGCAGAAGGAAAGCCGATAAGAGCTCTGCAAGTTTCTGCCTGTGGGTGCTGAGGATTTAAAAATGCCTCGCTCCATGGCAGCTGGCTCAGGGGCTTTCTGGGGATGGCCCCAGGCAGCACAAGATGCTTGTCAATGCTCCCAGCCTCTTCTGGGAGCCCAGAGCCCCACAGGGAGGCTGCACCGCCTTGAAATGGGGCTTGAAGTCCAACAGGAAACTTTGGCAGTCGTACCACCCGTCTGAGTGCAGACTTCGATTAACTGAGGAGCCGAAGATCAAAATGGTCCAATTTTTGACTTCTGTTCGTACCAACGCATCAGTGGTAACATTAATATTTAATCAGCAAAATGCTTATTGTTCTGGGCAGAAAGAAAATGGGCGCTACTCTGAATTCCTCATGCCTACCGTATGTGGAAAATATATTAGAGCTCATCTTTTCACTTACGGCTTCAGAACTGTATACTCTGCTCAGCGCTCAGTATTTCACTTAGCAAAGGACAGCACTTTATAACTATTAAACGCACTGCCTTAGGGATGTGGTAACCCATTGACTTGACAAGTCTTTTAAAAAATGCTATAGTCAAACAGCAAGGCAGGATACACAGAATTTATCTGATAAGCTGAAAAGTCCCTAATGACCCCAAGCACTTCAGGCAACACTAAGTATAAAAGTCATTTTGATGAACCTGCAAATCACATATAAATCAGGAGAGGATTTGTGTGTCCAAATGTTTTTAAAGGCATATATTTCCATTGTGTCATCTTCTTTTTCCCCCTTTACAGTTCCCTTGGCATGAAAATATAAGAAATCATTGTGTTAACTGATCTGAATTAAACCTTTTCTTCACATTGTCTCCCTACCTCCTTTTTTATGGCATCTATGTGCAAATGGCAGCCTTCACTCAATTTCCTTTCCCAGGCTTTACAACGTGAGAGGTTAGATTTAAATTTGTAAAGGGGTAGATAAGGACAATGCTTTCCCACATGACTGTGTCAATGCCATGCTTGTTCTGAAGATAATTTTAGCTATATGCTACACGCAGAAGTGACGGGAGTAACCTACATACCCTGTTTGGGGTGCTGGTGCCTGCCAGTCTGCTATTCCAACAATAGTCTGTAATTAATGTTGAGTGAGCAATAAAGAAAAACCCAAGAGAAGGCAAATCTGCTTGTTTTCTTTTCATTATGGATGACTATGCAAGAGGAAACCAGGAATATTCTGACAGTGCAGCTAAGATCTGGAAACTGTACATCTGTTTTGATCATTTGGATCCCAGCATTCATAAAGCTGAGCAGTTTATTATGCTCGGTGCCATTTGTCAATACATCTTTCCCTATTTGTCCCTGCTGAGATTATGGCTGCTACAAAGTCAGCAGCTGGCGCTAGCGCTGACTGCCCAGGGCCAATTTACGGAACTCAGCTGGTGAAACACTGACCGCTTCTGACACAAAGGGATGGCGCTCCCCGGGCCAGCCAACTCTCTGCCCTTCTGCCACCTCCTTTCCTCCTTTTGGCAGCAGCCGCCGCAGGGTGCGCTGCTGGCCCCAGCTGGGATCTCAGCGGGCCCCTTATGCCCCCACCTCCCACCTGCGTGGGGGCTTTTTGCCAACCCCCAGACCCAGCTCCTGGAAGAGGGCCTGCTGCAGCTCCACTGTGTTTTGGGCCTGGCTACACCATCCCTGCACTGAAATGGCCCTTGTAAAACGTGTGCAGAGGTACAGAAGCCAGTCTGATTGTATTTTTTTTTTTTTTAAAGGAATCGCATACTAGGTGCTATGTTTTATGTTTTTCCTGCTAAAGGAACCTGTTTTAGAATTGCAAAAGGAAAAGTGATCTGATCTCAGGATTAGTCAAAATCTGCCCAAATTACCTCAGAGCAATTTTATTAGGTGAAATCCTGATCAAAGTGAAGTAAAAATTAGATTTCCTTTTATGATATAATAACCCATCTAGTCAATCAAGGGAAACCAGCTGATGTGATCTTTCTGGACTTCAGCAAAGCTTTTGACACAGTTTCCCATAGGATCCAACCGGGCAAAATGTCCAACATACAGCTAAACAAAAACATCATACTATGGGTGAGCAATTGGCTGACGGGCAGGGCTCAAAGGGTTGTGGTAAATGGGGCCACATCAGGCTTGCAGACAGTCACTAGTGGGGTCCCCCAAGGCTCCATTTTAGGGCCAGTCCTCTTCAATGTCTTTATAAACGATTTGGATGTAGGACTAGAAGGTGTTTTGAGCAAATTTGCCGACGACACCAAACTTGGAGGAGCTGTGGACTCGGATGAGGGTGGAAAGGCCTTGCAGAGAGATCTGGACAGATTGGAGAACTGGGCGATCACCAACCACATGAAGTTTAACAAGAGCAAGTGCCGGGTCCTGCACCTGGGATGGGGCAACCCTGGCTGCACGTACAGACTGGGCAATGAGACGCTGGAGAGCAGCCCGCAGAGAGGGATCTGGGGGTTGTGGTTGACAGCAAGCTGAATATGAGCCAGCAGTGTGCCCTGACAGCCAGGAGGGCCACCCGTATCCTGGGGTGCATCAAGCACGGCATCGCTAGTCGGTCGAGGGAAGGGATTGTCCTGCTCTGCTCTGCGCCGGTGCGGCCTCACCTCGAGCACTGTGTGCAGTTCTGGGCACCACAGTACAAAAAGGATGTAAAACTGTTGGAGAGGGTCCAGAGGAGGGCGATGAAGATGGTGAAGGGCCTAGAGGAGAAGAAATACGAGGAGCGGCTGAGGTCACTTGGCCTGTTCAGCCTGGAGAAGAGGAGGCTGAGGGGAGACCTCATTGCGGCCTGCAGCTTCCTCATGAGGGGGAGTGGAGGGGCAGGTGCCGATCTGTTCTCCTTGGTCACCAGTGATAGGACCCGCGGGAATGGTGTCAAGCTGGGGCAGGGGAGGTTCAGGGTGGATATCATGAAAAGATTCTTCACTGAGAGGGTTGTCACACACTGGAACAGGCTCCCCAGGGGCGTAGTCACAGCACCAAGCCTGTTGGAGTTTAAGAAGCGTTTGGACTGTGCACTTAGTGACATGGTCTGAATTTTTTGGTAGACCTCTGCGGTGCCAGGAGTTGGCCTTGGGGATCCTTATGGGTCCCTTTCCAACCCGGGATATTCTATGATTCTAAAACAGAACAACTCCAACTAATTGTACTAGAGCCGAGGTGTCACCAATGTGATTTTGGCAGGAATAAGAGTAAAAAGAAATACTTCTGGCCCCATGTCCAGCATTGTGTTATTTCATTCCTCACTGGGATGGAGTGCTATATGTTCTTAAAATGTCACTGTTGAGACAAAAAAAATACAAAATGAGGCACAATCATGGCTTCTGTTTAAATGCCCTGTGCTGTCCACTACAGTCAACAACATCCCCTGAAAATGGATGGACCTAGCCAGTGAAGACTTGAGAATAAGGAATCTCCAATTGTCACTAACATCTGAAATCAAGCAGAGAAGTGTTAAAACACCTATCTAGCTATTACCAACCTGTATTGCTTTCCCTGCTTGTTGAGCCCATCCTTCAGGTACCATACACACATGAATTCACAAGTCATGCTCTTAGTCCATTTTCTCCAGTGCCTTCTCCTCGGTGCATAATATACCCTCCAGTAGACAGGGCACAAATAGACACAATCCTGCCCCCATCACAAAAATGGCTTATACTCAGCACTTCACGGAAGTCAGAAAGAAACCTTTCTGTAAGGCGACGGAAAATTGCCTTGTTTCTGTGGAGCATGTTTCTGTTAGTCACTGGGGAAGGCAAGAGCTCTTACAGGGCTGCTGGAACCTGAAGGCCCTGCTTGCTCCTGGAGGATCGGGTTTGGATAAGGAATTTTCAGCAGAATCATACTTGTGACAGCTTTGCATTGCAGCTTTTGGGAAGGTTTCACAAGCTCGCCTGTTCAATAAATAATCCTTTGGAGCCACAACAGTGTTCAGAAAAGCTTTACAAGTTGGCAACCAGCAGGCGCTGCAGCCATTACGGATAGACTTTAGGAGCTGCACATCTTGACTGAGCCGCTAACAAAGTGTCATTTACTGGGACACGTTAGCGTAAATTATAGACACAAGATGTAGATTTTCCTTAATGCTATATATATATTTTTTAATGTAGTTAAGTCTATCAAATGCTTCAAAGTGGTAGGATGTGCAAGAAAGGCCTTCTGTGTAAAAGAACACATTGTATTTGCAATTACAGTCTACAAATAATATTTTGTAGAACTGCATTGCAGTCAGCCTGTGGGCACATTGTTCACGTGGATTGTTCATTGTTCACGTCGCTTCTGTTACCTGAACACTGTATCACCAAAGGAGGATTTATTTGGCTCCAGTGAGGTACATAACAAACCAGGACACCTCACTACCCTTCCGGGGAAGAAAATCAAGAGCTGAAGTTAGGCTAATTTGTCCCACTAATAGTCTGCATTTTCACCTGATGTCTTTGCAGAAGCTGAAAGCACTCTGGGGACATCTCGAGAGACAGCACAAAGGTGGGAGGAGGCTGTGCTGTGACATGCACAGTCCATAATGCAATTTTACTCCTACGGAAGGCAACACACAAGCCCAGGGAGCAGAAAGGCAGGCAGGCACTGTATGTTGTCATACTGCTCAAGGTATCCAGTCTGTGCTAGCAGCAGTTGCATTAGGCAGCCATCTCAGAAAGAAAATACCAGTACCAGGCTCATCATCATTGGTCCCGACTCAGTTTCAAACAATGTCCAGTACAAGCCTGTGACTCTGCTTAGGACTCCGTGAAATACACCCAGAGCTTATTTTATGCAGATGATGTTGCTGCAACTGAAATCTACAAAATTCCTGAGAAGTCGAGCTTGTTTAAGCGTTAGAATAGACTTCCAAAACTGAACAATCCAACTGCAAAGCGAACGTGTATGCAAATTTCAGACTAAACACAACAGCCTCACTATGTAGGCTTCACAGAAAGGTAAGTCCATTGGTGATAATTAGATTAATTTAGATTAATTTCACTAGCACTTGGATTGTAAGAAAAAGCAAATTTCAATTGAAAGATGAAACCAGACAGAGGCATCAGCAATCCAGTCTCTCTAAATGACTCCTAAAGATTAGAAGGAAATAATGCCTTCATCTCTAAGAAAACAGAAGATACCTTCACTAGTGTCCATTTCAGTAGCCAGTGCATGCCACTACTGTTGCACATGAACAGACCGAACATACCTTCTGTTAGAGCAGGACCAGATTCTGCCTCAGTAAACAAATTCCAATCTCAGATCCAACAGTCTGGAAGTTGGCTATTTTAAATTTTTCACAGTATTTTATTAATGTACAGGTGACAAATGGTAAACATATTGGAATAAAAAATATCCATCAAACATTTAAGAAACGACAAAAAAAATTTCAAAACTCCACCGTGCTCACCATCACTGCTCTTCTGTTCCTCTCATTGGGCTTATGCACCACCAGCATAAGGCTTTGCAATGTGAATTTTTGGTGGCATGCCGCTGCACCACAGGTAGCTAAGAAAACAGGTAGAATGCTTTTCCCAGCTACATTTCTGAAAGCATTGCGACAAAAATATAGCAACATATGAATTCTGGCCCTGACCCCAAATAGCTTTTCCCCCATTAGGATTGGTGTTCTTATGAGCAGTCCTAGAGACAGAGAGGCAATTTCCCCAGCTGTCAGCTCTCTGGCAATCAGGTGCCCTCGGAAGGCAATGGCAAAGATCTCACTGCCCTATGGGAAACCAGCGGGCACTGCCCAAAGGGGCACCAAACACAGTCCTCAGCATTTTCTACTACAAGTGCTAAACAACCCACTTCAATTCTGCCTTCTCTAGCAAATGCTTAGCAGATATGTACATTTGAAGCATGGCATTGTACATACAATTTTCCCATCGGGGAGAGAGAACAAACCATTTGTGACAGATGGTAGTCGTGCTGCTTAATGCGATACTGGAAGACACTTAGTTACACACACTTAAGATACAGTGACGGAAACAGCATATGGACCTAAATAGAATAGAAGATGCATTAAGCTTAAAACTTTCAAGCTCTTCCTTTGAAATGGTCTTGTTTTACCAGAGACATTTACTAAATGCAGAAACATTGTTTGCACTGAGCCCTATAAAAGGATTCAATAATTTGGCAAAAAAGAATTTTCTGACACATACTTTCAAGACAAAAGTGTGCAGCCAGCCTTTAGATTTTTCACGCTGCTCTGTACTCCTGATACATCTCCCGAGCTATTTTTTAAATGTATGTACATCTTAAGGTCTAAGATCTAACATGAATAATAACTGAAATGATACATAATTAAACATTTTGCACATCAATGTGTGATATTGATGGTTTAAATATTTCATGACTAATATGTTCAGTTAGGTTTAAGCCAAGCTACTGAGTTATTTCTCCCTCACCTCCACTGCCCTACATCTGAGAGTATTGATACAGCTTTCACCACAAGTTGAAAAGACGACTTCAAATCTATTTCCTGGAAGGGTGGTTAAATAATTACTGTCATGCTAAAATAAGGAGCAGCCAGACAAGACAGAATAAGGAAGAGCTCTCTCTTTCTACTAGCATGTAAGACACAGCGCCGAGTTCCCGATAATACAGTGGAGCTGGCGATGGAGCTCTTCATTTTCAGGTCCAGCAGCCCAAGGTACAAGCCCCCATAATCCCCAGACCCATACCCTCAAGTCGTAAAGCACGGTGCCTCACAATGCCAGCATTTACTGAGCCCATTTACTGCTCTCAGCTTCGTCATGCCAAGCTCAAGGCCTTTATGTTGAATAAATCAGTGGTTCAGAGTTGTCCCTGTGTACTGCTCTGCTGTCTGCTGCTGACTTACCAGAGAACTGACCCTTAAGCTCAGTGGGCGAGATCTTTATGTTTAGTTTTGATGATGAGAGGCTCTGTCTTTGCTGATGACTCCTGTCTGGAGGTTGTTAAATTTGCACCCTGTCAGAGGATGTACTACGTGTCAAGAGTAGGGAAGAGTCCAGTACAGAGAAATTTTTCTTTAGGTCACTTGACTTTTTTAGTTCTACTCCAACGAAACTTTTTCAAGTATTCTGGCTTTTTTCCTTTCTTCTCATGCTGCATTTTCATGACCTTTAAACTTGCAGTGTATTTTGAGGTATGCCTTTTGAGCTAAATGCTTTTTGCCTAAAATGCGTTTTGAACTATCGTGTTTATCATACTTCAGTGTATCCAGAGGACATCTCCTTAATTCACAGTTGAAAACAATTCCCTTTTTCTCTCTTTTTCTTTTCCCTGGAAAAGCGCCAGATCCAGAAATATACACAAGAGTTTCTCTTGTTATCTTTTGAAGTGTAGTAAAAGATGTACAATATAGATACATCTGCAATATAGAAAATGCTGAAGGCCAAACCATGGCATCACTTGCACCTCTATGACCTTCTTCAGAAGCATTAGCACAAGGCAGACCATTGTGAAAATGAAGTTATACCTTTAGAGGACTAATAAAGCAATGAAAACTGCAAGGAATGCTAACACCATAGTTCTCTAAATGTTTATATTCAAGACTGGTATTCGTACTCAATCTACTAATCCCAGGATTTTCACAGAAGTTTGAAGGAGGTAGGTACCTAATTCCTTTTGGCAACTGGATTTGGGAACCTAGTCCTTTGGGTGATAGCTTTACTTAAGGTGTCACCTGACACACCCACAGGTACAGCCCAGTAAGCAAGGAAAACAGCATCACGGTCATTCTTGGCATTTGTTAGGGAGATATGTATATTCTACAGGGATTAACTGCTCTGTGATCCATTGTCAAGCCGTATCATACACACTGCATACTGTGCTGAGCATACTGTCAATTGGTGACCATAAATATCTGTTGTAATAAGGGAGATACAGTCAGTTATACAGCTGGGATAGCAATAGAAGGGCACATTCACTTGAAAAAAATCAATTTTAATTAGGAAGACAATTATATTTTTTCCCAAAGGTTGCCAGGGTCTCAAGATTTATCTTTAAGGTGATGGAGAAGTAATCTTTTGCCATTCTATATCTACTGGGTAGCACTGAACTGAGGAAATATTTCAGGTCCAAGGCAAGACCATAAGGTCCCTCAAGGTCTTATAACCCAAGGCAATAAAAATCACTGGCACATCATTAGCCTGTCCCTTGCAACAGCAGTTTATGATTATATCCTTTGATTTCTCCAAGCAAAGATTTTTTCAGTTCATTCTTGAACTAGGTAGCAGCGATTTGGCCTACACTGCTGATTTCATTCCAACTATATCTTCCCTCCCTTGCCATGCTGGCCACGCTGCTCCTGCTACAGCCTGGGGTACGGGTGGCTTTCTGGGCTGCCAGCACACACTGCTGGCCTTGTATCCAGTTTCTGATCCACCAGTATCTTTAAGTCCTTCTTTGCATGATTACTTCCAATCAATTCTGCACGCAGTCTTTATTGAAAACGGGTCTGACCCAACACAAATGCAGGACCTTGCACTTGGACTTGTTAAACGTCATGAGGAAAACCAAGACAAGGACAGACAAGTCCATTCCCAAATAACTTCCAAATCTAACTCAAGGAACTAAAAGAATATTTTAGGTACTTGTAGAAACTGGGATAGCTCATTACATGAGAAATATTGGTCAGAACGCATATGTGCTGGCAGGTAAAGGTTAGTTTACAGGGATGATCCACATAACTCACCTCAGTGATATCTCACCCCAACGTGCTACATTATAAATGAACTACTTCTATTTTAAGACAGTATATTACTGCAGTCTATTTTATCTTAGGGACACTGAACATTTCGAGACAACGTTGCTTGCCTTTACTGCCATTTCCTGCTTTCTCTACAGTTATTTAATCTCTGCGCATACCCACATTCTCTCATATTGCTTCACAGACTTCAGATCATTCCCTCCACAATCACCTTTGTCAGGGCAACCTGCTGGAGTTGCTTTGTCAGCTTAATGCGGTGGCCAGCAAGTAGCAGCCAGTCTTATTCCTCCTCCTCCTTCTAGACTACTTGCAAGCACACTACCCTGTATGGAACTAACAAAGTCGAACCAATGCATTCAGGATCATCTGGTACGCTCTCATCCTTACTCCATTGTATGGCAGGGGCTTTACACCACAAGCTTGTCAGGACAGATCTGCCCCCCACCCCCCCCTTTTTTTTTTTGTGTCTGTACAGCACGCTGCATTCCTGGCACAAGTTGGTTTTGCATTGTGGTGCCTGCTCTGTCTAATGAGGGAAGGGATACAAATTCTAGCCAAACTACTGAAAAAAAACATAATTGCCCAGAGATTCATCAGTCTGCTTGGGTGAACACCACCATTTGTAATAAGATACAAGCACTGTAACTTCCGAATCACTGCTGGAAAAAAGATCTGTCAAACTGTCACCAACATTCACATCTTCCTTTCCTCTCTACAATGGATTTCTATTACAGACTTCAAACACATTGTGCTCTGAAAACACCCCATTGATGTCAAGCTCTCTCCAGCATATGAAACAAGTGCAGGGCATATGAGAGAAGCACCGCATGGTTCTGCAGTTTTGCATATCTTGCGGCACTGTTCTACTTTTTGAGGTGCTGGAATTGCCAGTGAGTGGCCCAAACCTGAAAGACTTTCCAGGGTGATCAATCTGCAATTTTTACGTCTTATTTTCTCTCTGAAATATATCCTATAATATATTACCATGGTGACACTGGTGTGCTCTTCTTTCAAGCTGTAGTGAAATCTAAGAACATTTCTGAACAATATTCCTGTGGCTTTTTAACACCACAGTGATTTTAAGCCGTGCAGAGCCTACTACTCTACATACCTATCTTCCAAAGCTGTAAACACCTTCTTGTCCAGCTGTGACAGATTTGATCCTGAAATGTACAAACTATTAGCATTTAAGGAGTGCTGAGAACAGCCTACGTCCACCAACACAACCACAGTGGCTCAGCACCCCAAAATCCGTGATCTGTTTATCCTATGTAAAGGAGCAACCCAGAAGAGCATTGCTGTGCTCTTTGTGAGGCCTTTGACCAGTTTCAAACCTAACAGTTTTAAAACGAGCATAGTTCAGCCATTAGCATAAATGCAGAACATGCTAACATTGAATATACACAAAGAAATTATATCAGCCTAAATCTTAATGATGCTATAGAACGATGTTCAGGACTAAAATTGACAATACACGAGTTTTGTTGCTGTGTGTTTAGCTGAACTTGGAATTGCCAAAGTGGTGTGAAAGTGATGGAGGTAAACCCAGGAGACCCCTCAGACTTCAGAGGGACTTTCAGAGACTCATTTCAGTTGTAAATAAAAACATGTTTATTCTTTCCTGTAAAATGCTGGAATAAACCTTTTGAAATAGTGTTTTATCATTATAAATGCTGGAAAGCTTTCTGAGTGGACGTGATTGCATTCAGGGATGTTTTTATTACATGATTTCAACAAACAAACTTGAGAGTAAAATTGAATTTAATTTCAAGAAGCAATGAGAGAGGGTAAATTTAATAGGAACATATTGTTCCAGGCATGCTCTATGCCAGCCTGCAGACCTTGAGCAAAGCCAGCCATCTGAAAGCAGCAGGGGAGGGAATGAGAGAGACAGAGGGAGGTAAAGAATGAGAAGGAAAGGGAGGAGAGCACAGAGAAAGAGACAGATAAGAGGAAAGTTCCTGTCAGATTTTGCTGTGATGAGAGAGAGGAGTTAGCACTGTGGGAGAAAGAGATATGAGGGAGACTCTGAGCTGCGTATAAAATAAAAAACAACACATTTAAGTTAGGCTACAGCAGAAGTCCAAGACACTATCGAACTTTCACAAAGTCAGCGGAAAGGCTCTAATTTCTATGGTGGCATTGCCTTACGCTGTCAGTAAATACAAACCAGGCTTTGTCCCCCTTTTCTCCAGGGCCTGACAATGTGAAGGAGCTGCTGAATACAGAATGACTCATTCTGATCCCTGCTAATCAAAGTCACTAGATAACAGTGAGAGTGATGTCCCTAAAACTAAAGAGAGGCAGATTTAACTACACGGGTGCTCCTTATGCCAAGCTGGCACACCCCGAATGAATACTAGAAGGGGAGACAGGACAGGACAAAGTACACCTAACCTATAAATCTTTTCTAAAGCGTACTGTAAGATTTCAAGGCATTAAAACAGAGCAATCTTTTCCAAGAGCTTTAACAGATATTTTTCAGCAAGTTTCAGTGACAAGAAGAAATTATAAATTCCCCTAAGCCCTCTTAGGGGAGACACCAGTCTGGAAAAAGAGCTTCAGCAAATAAGCTAACGATCTTGTTGCTGGTTTTCTGTCCTTTCTCCCTTCCGCTTCTGTTTTCTTTTCATCCAGTTTACTGGACCAGATTGTGAGATCTCTGGAATGAAAACCGTGGCACTGTATTTGAAAACACGCCATATGTATGTTTGGTTCTAACAACATTGCCGATGAGAGGAGCCAGTAGAAAGGCTTCACCTAATGACTCCTGAAACTTAGCTGAAATCAGTGGGATGCAAGATGATCTGTCTGACACGCAAAGGACAGGAATGAATTTTACCAGGTACACAGCAGCTGAGCACTCTTCCTGTAAACACCATTTGATAAATCAATACATAAAATGAATTCCTAAGCATGAGAAAGAGCTTTGTGCTTAGCAGAGCTAGTTTGCCTCTACACAACTAGAGTGAAGCAAGGTTGTAGGACCATTTGGAGGCATGACCCGCTTGCTTCCAATCTCAGCTCTCACAACATCTCTATACATGGACTCGAACAGGTAATTTAGATCTAAGCTATATCACTGCTGCACACACCACAGTTTATTATTCTGATTGTCCAAATCAAACACTTATGAAGATTATAGAGCCCTTTCTCTCAGAAACTGCTTTGGTTCAAGGTCTGCATTAAAAAAATCTAACACCTCTGCACAATGGTGAAGATAACCATCTTTTGTAAGAAAACAGCAGATCTATACATAATAGAACTCTTTACATTTATGTTTATTTAACTGGCAAGGAATTTCAAGCAGCTTCAGATTCTTTTGAAAATCTTTAAGCAGCAACAAGGAAACTTCCTTCCGGGCAGATCCGGTTTCCCATTCACATGTTCTCAGTCACTACGTGGTCATCCTGTGATGTGCAATGATTTATGAACACAGATGGGATTAACTCTGACCTTGTGAAAACCAGCAACTTCCCTCTTGTTTCTCTCCTCACCTGAATAACTTACTGGACCTCTTAAACAAATTAAAGAAATAAGTAAAAGTGACTGGAAACACTGCTGGACTATTTAAGAAAGCTGCAGAGAACTACACTGGATAATTTATTCTTGTGAGAAACATAATGATCACCCAACAAGTTTGGTTAGGAAGGTGGTTTATCAGGCCACCTTGATATACTAGGGCAAAAAAATACACAGAACACCTACTGATGATGGATTGCAAGATATATTAATACAGAAAAGGATTGAGATTTACTTTCAATAGTAGATTAAGGGGCTCCGATGCAGCCAAGACTAGTTCTTTAAAACAACAGGGACTGAGTTTAGTTTAGATAAGGACTTAATTTTTATTGAAAATCTACCACCTTCAAACTGCTCAGAAGTTGAAGCACTATAAAACTGTCAAATAACACCATTATTAAAAGCTTTATTTGACAAATCTTCCACTGCTGAGATAACTTGTTTTTTTGCCTTCTCTCTCACATGAAATAAAATCATTCACTTATGCAAACTGCTGACAGGAACGGAAACAAATGGGGTTCTCAGCACAGGGTGAAACACACTATCCCTTTTCTGCAGCTTAATGGGAACCATACTTATTCATAAATCATAAGGCATTCAGACTGGAGAGCTGCTATGCTGCTCGTTGCACTATACTTTGGGAAATATTCCGGACGGGCTCCTGATAAGCCCTGCGGTGTTCTGGAGCAGCTGATAATTTTTTCAGGAACGGCCTGCAGGTAGAGAACATCTACATGAAACTGTTCGAGAGGAAGAAAAGAAGCTGAACAATACCTGACAACCAAATACAGAATTTATTTTAACCTCCTTATAATAAAGAAGTGTTAGTAGCTCTGCTAGATGGCCTAATAGCTAGCCTTTGATCTGGGACCAGTGACCTTCCCAGCACTTGTTATCGACTCTCAGGTTTTTAAGGCCAACAAGGACCTTTCTGATTTTCTAGGCGGACCTCCAAATTAACGTTAATGTGTGTGAGATTTCTCTTCTGAGCATCACCTTGGAACCTTTGGTATCGGCAACTGCTGGACCAATACCTATGAACTTACCTTCAATTTAACAAGGATTGACTTGGAACTGAGTCACAACCATCTGAAAACATTTATCAGCTTCAAACAACTTTGAAATACACCCACACTTCAGGAATCTTTGCATCAGGAAATGCCTGGGGAGGTTTCTTGCTGCTTCCCTTTTAAAATAAAGCTTTTAAATAAATAAAGACCCACTTAAGACTCCCAGCCAGCCTTCCACAGAACCTGCCCGAGATGCTTTGTTAGGTTAAGCAGGGAAATTCCTTTCTTGGGAGACCTCCTCAAACAGCAAGTCTTCCAACACACACTTTGCCATTGCCTCTGATTGATTTTGTCATGTTTGTGGGCATTGTCCTGGGATGTGCAAAACCCCGGCAATTCCAGAAGGAGGTGTGACTAAATTTGCTGTGGCACTTACCTTATGGCTGGGGCATGCGTGGCCATGGACCTCACTGGGCTCTGGGGAGTCCCCACAGGCCAAGGCTGAGTGACAGCAGAGGAAATAACAGCTGCTTCTCAGGTGAGGTTATATTTTGAATTGGATTTAATAGAAAATCTGTAACCAGCTAGATTTCATATCAGAAAATAACTAAAATTAGTTTTCTGCGATGCTGCTTAAAGACCAGGAAAAAAGAATAGAGGATGGAGGGGAAGCTGGGCTGAACCACCCTTCGAGAAGTCAGGCTGAAAGGCCAGCTAAGCAGTTGCAAGAGCATGAAAACCCTAACACACCTCCTGTAATGAGTTCTGTCAATCAGAGCAGAAAGTCCTGCCTGAAGTTAACGTTCCCTGAATATTCTACCCATCTATTTTTAACTGTGAAGTCTGGACCACTCCTTGGAGATCTGGGAAACATCCTGCCTATCAAAAATATTACTGAGTATAAGTAATAAAACAGCAGCAACAATAAAATTACATTTTCAGGACCCTGGGATAAACTAAAGGCATCTCACAAACCTCTGCCTTGTTCTACTGCTGCACCACTCACATTCATTTCTATTGCTTAATAACTTGATCTTTAAGATTTAAAATTATTTTCTTAACAAATAATGTCTTTGCTTTTTCCTTCTATCCTTGTGATGTGCTGTTCTGGCTCTGGCTGCACAGGATTATCTTCAATGCCTATCATCAATTGGTAATCTAAGTTTTATTTTTTGCTCTGCACTACATCTCTAAATAAAAACTGTTTGAGTCACTTTCCATTTACTCTAGATTTAGTGGGTCCTGCAGTTTTGATAATATAAATTACATCTCAGCCCAGAAGACATTTTGGGGTTTGATTTAGCCAGGAAATATATAGATGCTTGTAAACGCTATCCATCCATGAAAGCCAGAAAGCTTCTGAGGCAGAGTCCATAGAATTTCCAGCATGATCAGAAAGGTTAATGCATGATTATGGTCAGCTTAAAACACACTTCTTGACAGTGTTTCATGCAACAACCTACCCCGTGCTTTTCTGCTTTCTGATCGACTGAACAAGCTTTGGCTCCCTAAGCCTCAATTCTCTTCCTTAGAATTTAGCAACTGAGTCTCTGCTCCAGGAACAGATCCAACCCCGAACAAGCAATTCCTTCCCTTTTAATACTAGCGGTTTATTAAGGACATGGCAGCTTAGGGGACAGACTGGCAAATTTGAAATTTAGGCCCCCCAAAAATGGGACAATCACTAGAATCAAAATTTAGAATGCCTATTGTTTGTCCCAATAAAAACATATATGAACTTGATTTTTTTTTTTTATCACATTAGCACTTTGAAGCACTAGCTGAAATCAAGCAGGTATGCAGCAGGATGGCGATGGCAGTGATGCTGCACTCTCTCAAGTGATGCACAAGGTACAGTAGAAATGTACAGAGAGAAAAAAATGGGGGGGATGGGGTGCGGGCTAAACACAGATTTGCAAAGGGGTGAGACAACTAGCCAGAGGCAAGAACAGTAAAACAAAGGGATCATATGTGCCCTGAGCTCCACCACTGTCTATGACCTATTGTACTTCACAAATCATTGAAGAAGCTGGTAAAATGAACAGACTTTTAAAAAGACACTGAATTTACTGGCATTATGTTCTCCAAACATCTCTCAGGGGAGAAGGTTCTGTCTCAAAGTGCTTTTAATTTTATGCCTCTTCTGGAGTGTTTAGAGCCTGTTTGCTTTTCTTGGGGAGAAGAGATACCTTTTCTTGCCTCCTCTATTCCCGTGCCAGGCTTCTCCCCCCCCTCCCCCCCCTCCCCCCAACAGTGAAAGCCCCTAAAATCTTATTTGTTTATTGCTACTTCCCTTAGTTTCACCTTTCATTGAAAACCTGAATGGGCTTATTAGTTTTCCTATAAGTCAGCCAGCCTTCTCTGAAAAGCACCAAGAGCAGCGTCATCTATCCAGTCAGTAATTCAAACTCTGGTGTGCTCAGGATTCCTCATCTGGAGGGTGATTTGCTTTTGTGCTTTTGGAATGTGTGTGTGCGAGAGAGAGGAAGAGAGGAGAGGAAAAGAAGGGATGAAAAGTATATTCAAAGACAAAACTATTTTTTAATGGACCTTTTCACCCTAAAGCATTAGATGAAAACAAACAACAGAAGGAGAAAATGAACAAGAAATGGTGAAACACTGTGTGCAAAGTGTTCTTTGCAGAAATACTGCAGCGATGAATATTTCATACTTTTGTTTGTGCCTAGGCTCACGAGCCCCAACATACTGTAGCACTTTAGGTGCTTGCTGCTCTCTATTAAATGGAGCTCATCCAGAGGGCTAATGATCTCCTTTATCTCGCACTGTGCCTTCACTAGGGTAAGAGCTAGCAGAAAGCTGCCTTCCTCCCACCCACCTCAACATCAAGTGCAGCTTGTGCCCCAGGGTATGTGGCCAGGACCTCTCTCATCAGACTGCCTGGGAAGCAGCTGTGGGGTACTGCGCTCATCTCTTCTGCAGCAGAGTGTCTGGGAGCCCTACCACAAGGCACCAGGACGGTTTTGCCTGTGGTACTTTAATGCTTATTACCAGTACAGTCAGACTTGCACGGAATATAGATTTTTCTTAGCCTGGTAACAGATGGAGTGGTAACAGGTGCTGGGGGAAGGAGGGGAGCATTTGAGCGGTGGCACTTTCAAGAAGCACACACTTAGCACAATTTACTATGGTCCTTCTTTATCAACCACAAATTCTTACTCAGATATAATATCATGGTATCTTATAACACCAATAACAACTTCTAATTACCACATTTCTGGAATCCCCTTGCCAGACCTTGCCAAATTTTGAATAACTTCAGTTGGAAAAACAGGTAAGAAGATTCGCAAGTAATTAGCTTGCCCAAAAAATATGGACCACAATAGCTGAAATACCATAGCACAAATTTCAAATTCCAGAGAAATGTTTGTTTTACAAACAAACCTCTAACGTAACAAAGGGAATAACAGTAAGTATGTGCAGAGCTGTGGGTATGTGTGAAACAGCAAAAATTAGCTGTTGAAAGCAAAAGGAGCTGGTCCTTTCTTGCTGGACTTGTGTTCAGTACAGCATCAGAATAGCTTTGAAGATGCACTCAACTTCCATTTCAACCCACACAATCCAGTGTGGTCCTAGGGCTATACCAGAACCTGGCACACGATGCTGGCATAATCAGAAACTAGTATCTGCTGAATATTTCAGCACTAATAAGCCAAAAGGTAACAATTCCAAAGGAGTAACAATTCTGAAGTGCTAGTTTCTCACCTCAGTGGGTATGACCAAAAGCATACCCCTGAGAAAGGTAGAAGGTGTATTTTCATTTCTGCTACACAATAAACAGAGATAGCTGTCCCTGGTACAAAGCTGGACTCACTTCTCAGCAATCAAAGGTCGATACGTGGAAACCAAAGCCAAAGCTGTGAATCTTGCAGATTAAACTTCAAAAAAGAAGAGTTTGCAAGGCCACATTTCTCTTGTTACCATTCTTTCAATGCAGAGAGGCCAAGTGGGGTCTGATGTTACAGAAAATACCCTTTGGCATGCTACCACCCTTCCAGTCCTGACTACAGCATGACTGTACTGAACTGTGCTCTCTACTCCAATCCCAATGCAAGGGAACGGGGAGCACATCTAAGGGAAAAAGAAGAGATTGGTCTTAGGTTCTTATTTTCTGTGGCAGAGGAGGTGAAACCTGTCAGACATTTCGATACTTATTTCTGATTTAAAAACAGAAACTGTCTAAAATACTATAAACATAAATATCATATGAATATTTTTGTCAGCAGATGCACAATACTGCTATTTCCTTTTTCTTTTTAGCTACTAAGCACATGAATGTCACTTGTCAGTAATTTACCCTTCAGCACAGAAAGAAACCACCACCTACAGCCTGAAGAACTAATAGCAGAGTTACATTTTTATGGCATAAGGTCACTGTTGTGAGCACACTTTTCAGTGTAGGAGGTTAAACCTTTAATGCATACAGCAAAGCGAAATCATTGCATTTAAATTGTTAGCACAAAGCAGGAAGAGACGCTCATGAATTTAGTGGGTGACTATCCAGTGTCCTCCTTTGCTCAGGAAGGCTGACTGACATTAAATTACGGAAGGTTTTATGTTCTACTGCTTCAGAATGATTTTAACCTGTAAAATAACCGTACAGATGCAACCACTGCATTTGTACAGCTAGACAATCACAGACACCATGGGGAATTCCAACTGTTTCTGTATTTTATGCATTGTCTTTGCATCGTTAGCAAAGCACCTGAGATTTCATCTTTCCCTTAAATGCCACCTTTTTTCACCAGTCCGGATTTCTTTCTGTTGTTTCCCTGCCTGCACTGTACAGACTCTAACACGTGGATAGCGAAGTGATTCAAACCATTCCGACGTTAGCCAATGCCTGTTTGGTTTTGGGAGCTACGCTGAGAAAAGCACTTATGGCTGCTGACACCTTGTGCACCGTGTCATCCATGCTTACTCACGGCAGGCTGAGTTGATGCAGTGCTTCCAACTCTAATGGCCCAGCTCCGCCAGTGCTCCTGTCACTACCAGTACCCGTGGAACTGCCGCAGAGTCACTGAGGACGGGAGCTCGGTGGGTGTGTACAGAGCCACATCACCTAGATACAGCTTTACTGAAGGTTTTCAGCCCCTGTGTCCTGCCCCCCCCCCCCCCCTTTTTTTTCCCTTGAGATGAAACGTCAGCCACTCACGTTCAACGCTTAGCATGAGGACCTCAGACTACGAAGGCTCCTGCCTTTGCACTCAGGCTGTTAAGCCACCATCTTCTACCAAAGAACAAAGAAAAATGAATGTGATGGAGATACTCAGCAGGTCAGCAATATCTTTGAAGAGAGGGATTTAGCTTAGACATTAATCAGTATATAATTGCTTACGTAGCATGCCTTTCTTCACTATTAATGATTTAACATGATGATTTACCAAGGCGCTGAGAGAAAGCCTGGATGGAGGGAGAAAAAGAATAGAAATATAGCCTGTGGTATTCCCTGCCAGAAAATGAATCTACCCATGCAGGAGTGTCAATTTGATAATGAAAGATAAAATGCAGGGTGAGCCCAAGAGGGTACTTTACATATTGCTATGAATAATGCTGCTGCTCTCTCTTCCCATTAGGCTGGATCAGCCTCTTGCAGACCCAGACTAAAAAAAATATGGCAGCTACTTCATTCAATAGAAATTGTTACTCAGGCTACCGTTTCCAATGAGCAATTTCTCATGTAGGGTTGTACTAGTGAAAAAAGTGAAAACCAATCAAATCAAATGCCAGGTAAAAATAAAAGTTTTCAGTATTCTGAGAGGGCTTTCTCTTTCATCTTAACGTCAGCACCCTCATTACTGCCCTTCCTGGCAATCACACTGTTGCTAGCTTTGTTGAAAAACAGAGGTTAGCATAATTTTATCAGATCTGATGAAAGACATTTTCTTTTTAAAAATATATTTTGACCTATTCTGAGACTACTTTAACCTAGAAAAGTGTTTTTCAAATGGTGGACTCCTAGACACCTGAGGATTTATTGTAAGGGATCCATAAACAAAAAAAGAAACCCAAACCCACTATCAGTACAGTTAAATTTCCTTACAGGAGTTTGGATCTCCACATTACAAAGTTCTTATGAACTATGTATCAAAAGTGTTTGATTTTTTTTTTTAATCTAAAAAAATACCCTATACAGAATATGCTGTTAAATCTGCTGGTTACTTAACAGTGAGACAAGAGTTTGGCGTCATCTGGGAGCAAGGCACCCAAACTATCAGCATGCTGAAGTGCTGTGGGAAGGTTTAAAAATATGACATTGAACAAAATCTGTGAGAAGAAAAAGTTTTAAGATGTATGATTTGGGTTAAGATAAAATTCTCCTTCTGTGAAAATCTGTCCCTCATTTGATATCACCATTGTATTTAAAATAACACTGCTCAATAACGGCTTAGGTTTTTTGTCATAAGCACCATGACATTCCCTCCATTCACTTCCCAATGAGCAGAACAGGAGTAGCAATAACAATGTTGAGTAACATTTTTATTGAGTAAAACAGAATTTTTTCAATTTTTTATTTGTATAAAATCAAGTGTAATTATACTGACATCAAACTCCACGTTCCCATAATCCACATCAAACTTCGGTTTTATTTTGGAATAGAACACACAAGCTCAGATTAGTTTTCTGTGATTCATGTCCTCAAAAAAAAAAGCCACGACCAAAGAGAACAATGCAAAATAAAAACCTAAACAACCCCCCAAAACCATCCACAAACTTCTTCACTTTTAGCTTCAAGTAACAGCATGAAATCACCTGTGTGGAAACTTTGTTCTCCTTTTTATAAAATTTTCACCTTTAACACCGTACTGAAACGGTGGACTGCAGAAATGTGTCACCGTCTCCAAGCTCCTTTGTTTGCAAATTTGCATTCTACACATTTATGGATTAGCAGCCACAAAATTCTAAAGCAAATGGGGCAGAATTGTTTATAATGAACTAAGCTGTTGTACCATCCTCCTGCAGGTAGGCACCAGACACTGTAGGAGTTAATGGATCCAAAAATTGTGAGCATGAGGCAGTAGGTGTTTCATACCATCTCAATTATCCATGGTCCAGTTTCTAAGCAGTGGAGTGGTACAAATTGTGCGTGGGTTATTTCCTTCAAAGCCAATTAGCTCTTCACTCCTCACAGCAGCATTATCCTGAGCAGCAGTGACGGTGTTTACTGAAATCAGCCTGTATCACTGATCAGCTCACTCGCAGGGGGCAGCTAGCCTCTATGTCGCTGCACTCTCACGTTAGGTGTGAGCGTGCTGCCTGAGCCCAGCAGGTAGCTCAGCACCCCCAGAAACATCAGACCGAAGAGGTCCACAGGTACCCAGAAACAGAACAGCTCACATCAAAGATCACAGAATCATAGAAACACAAGGTGGGATAGGACCTATAAGACCATCTAATCCAACCGTTCTCCTATCACCAATACTACCCACTGAGCTACTAAATCGTATCTCGTAGCACCTTGTCCAGGCACTTCTTGAACACCGCCAGGGATGGTGACTCCACCACCTCCCTGGGCAGGCCTTTCCAGTACCTGACCACTCTTTGAGAGAAAAGGTTTCTCCTGATATCTAATCTAAATCTCCCCAGGCGCAACTTGTGGCCATTTCCTCAAGTCCTACCATTAGCTATCTGGGAGAAGAGGCTGACCCCCTCCTCATCACAACGTCCCTTCAGGAAGTTGTAGAGTGCAATGAGGTCTCCCCTGAGCCTCCTCTTCTCAAGACTAAACAACCCCAGCTTCCTCAGCCGCTCCTCACAGGACTTGTGCTCCAGACCCCTCACCAGTTCTGTTGCCCTTCTCTGGGCACACTCCAGGGCCTCGATGTCCTTCTTGTAGTGAGAGTCCAGCCAGATGGCTGGCTGGAAAATGCTGAGCTGAGAGTATTCTCCACGGCGCTGGCAAGGAAGTCTCCAAGAAGTCTCCCCCTTTTGCCAGGTACAGTCTCAGCAGTCCTGCCTTGGTGAAAACAAGTGGGACTTTTTACTGTGGACATTTCCTTCCACAGAAGCTGCTATGAATCAAACGGGCCCTCTGCTTCCATGCGTGCAACCGAACACACAGAGCACCCTACTCTCAATGTAATGTGGGATCCCAAAAGTTGGCAGGACATCAGTGCTGAACACCACCTTGAGCCCACACAAATCCCAACACGGCTCCAGGTTTTGCTTGGACACTGTAGCTCTCTCCCAGATACACAAGGAAACCAAAAGAAACCAGAAGAAATCAAAAGAAACTAGGATTGCGGCCTGTGCAAACGTGGGCCTTGCTCCTCACCATGCTTTTTCACTGGTAAATGTGAAGCCCAGCTCAGTCTGGCCCATCAAACTGAGCTGATAAAGAAGCAGCACACCGAGCAGGGAGAGGTGCTGGGCCTGTGGACGTCTTGGCAAGAAGGAGGTGCTGGGCTTAACTTCGGGTAAAAAGTCACGGCACTGGCAGTCCCCCCCGGCACCCAGGAAAGCTTGAGCTACAAGCGTGTTTGACAGTTAGCTCTGGAAAAGACATGACAGAGTGAATAAAAGCATCTGGCCAAGACATGGCCCCTCGTGGCCTTTTCCTCTGTAAGAATTTTGTCTCCGAGATATGGAGGAAATGGAGAGGGAGAGAAAAATGGATATAAAACTGCTGACACTTCAGAGATGGTATTTCTAACTTAGGAAATACTAAAGCTCCTTTTTGCTAATACACTCTTCAGTGGTTAGCATTAGATCCACCTGGGACAATGGACAAAAAAGAATTAACATAGCTGCTTTTTATTCTGTTCACACAGTCTGTTTCCATTTTAAAACCAATTTTGTAAATTTCTCACACTCCTTTTATTTAATCAATTGTGATGTAGAATATTAATTTCTAAATTGCATGAATCTTAAGTATTTGAATATCCCTGTGGTCCTAAACCCTCTACATCAGCCCTGTGCATTTATCTTTGTTAGCAAGTGACACAGTGCTTAAAGAGTACACTTAGAGAGTAGAAAGATCACAGCTGCTGTCATATTAATATTTAGAGAGCAGATTTAATAAATACCATATCTCACTCTATGTTATTATCTGCATTAGTGCTATCAGGTTTTAAGGGAATTCAGGAGATGGTTTCTTATCCATCAGGTTGTCAGAGGCAGAAAAGAGGAAAATCAAATGTTCATTTACTCACATCTGGTGTTCCACAGGGATCCATGTTTAGACCCCTACTGTGTTTATCTGTATAAATGGTTTCTATCTATCATCTAAATCAGAAGAGTTTATGTGTAGAGCAAACAACATCAGATAAATATCCTTATCCACTAACTTGGTATAAAAGTACAAACCAAACGTACACAGCACATTGTAATTCCTGCTATTACTGAGGTTGTAAAACTCTCTTCCCTCTTTCTTCCACTTTTATTTTTGCTTTAGGTTCATAACTTGATTTGCAACCAATTATTACTTTCCTCTTTTCCTCACGCCTTTTATCTTCACACTGATACATGGCTTCTGTTTCTCTTGTACCGTATCAAGAAGCTGGAAAATTGGTTTTAAAAAGTGTTATAAATAGGTAACGCTGAATATAACATGAAAGAAAAGCAGATGTACCCCTGGAAATGAAATATTCAAACCAGGAGATATATTGCATCTTGCTTCAGGGAACCTGCTAGGGACGACAGAGGAACTGTGGCAGAAGCAGTGGTATTACACCGAGCTTTTTGCTAATGCTGCCATTATTATTCTCCTCTCTTTACCTGATCTTTTTACAATGCCAGCTTCCTTCCCCAAGGAGGAGTCAGTAGAATTTTATATGGAAAGAAAGGCGCAGAGAGAGCCCATAAGCGGATGGATCTTTGACATCAACAGCCATTTTGGCTTACAGGGTTTTTACAAGAGTTACTAAAATTGCTTTGCTTTTATGCAAATCTGAGTAATTAATACATAAATATTGAGACCATGACCTAAATAGTCATCTGGTACTGTTGCTACTCAGGCAGCTGTATGAAGTGCACAAAGGAGAGATGTCCTCCTGCAATGACACCACTGAAAGACACTTTTTAGGTAGTATCATGTTTCAAAATACCTCTGTATAGCACAACGAATCCTGCCCATCATCAAAGCAAAACCCAGCTCTGTTTGGAACAGGGCTTCTATTTATCCTCTATCCTCTCCTAGCACTCCTTAACCAAGCCAAACAACGTATGTAAAGCACAAGTATCACGAGTGTCCTGTTTCTTTATTTTAAGATGTCTATAGATAAGAGCTCCATGTCTGCCTGTATTTTGATCCGAATAACTCCACGGAATTCAGATGTCCTCACAGCACTGGAGCTATTCTTGCTTTTTCCAAATGTTGCACAAAATCATTTGACCATGTATGGGTAAAGACCTTTCAATTCACGTGCTGTCGTTACCATTTTGCTACACATAATTTTGATTACTATCACATTGGAAAGCACCACAAAATGAACAAAGCATAGAGAACACATTCATTAACATGCACAGGATGCATAAAGAGAAAATGATGTCAATGTGCCTTTCTCTCTGCAGTAAGAAAGAGAAGATCGAGACAAGCAAGTGTTTATCTCAGTTGGAAGACATAGCGGGATAACAAAAACGTGCATTTAGCCTGGTAGCTACCACCTCTACCAAATTGAAAGGTGAAGACAACATGAAGGACGATGCAGGGGAAACACAACCCACATCACAACCTGGTGCTAAAGACCTACATCGTATTTTAAAAAAAGATAGAAGCTTCCCTGCTGTGCTCCAAGATGGCCTTAAGACAAGAAAATGTTTTACAGCACCCTTTACATGCTTCCTTGGCCAGGCTAATATGCCAAAGAAAGAACATAAACATGCTTGCGTAGGCTTGCATTCCCACAATTTTGAATGCATAGCTAAGCCAAACTAGCATAGATGTTTCAAAGGAAAAGCAAAAATTCCTCAATAGTTATAATAAACCTGTTTTTATCTCATTATTTTAATGGTCATGTAGCTTAAAATGGAGTTTTAAAAACCTAATTCTGAGCTTCACTTACCTTGAAAATCCATGTCTGTGAAGTAAAGCAATGCTGTTAGCTCCCTTTACGTGGGAGAAACTGAGGCTCAAAGATATGTAAACGACTTGGCCAACAGTCATACAGAAGGTTAAGAGCAGAAACTAGTGTCCAGAAAAAAATCAAACAATTGGACTGAAGTATCCTGTTCTACCCCTTTTTCCTTTTGTTCTCCTCTATTGCAAGAAAGCACCTGTGAGCTTCCCTCTGAAGCTGCACAGTGTGTGCCATACCATAACACACAGACTACCTTGTTCTATGTATGCAGAATGTCCCAAAGCAGCATCATCCCAACAAATTAATTTGGCAGCTGAGATTCTCTCTAGTTCAAAGACACTACAAATTTCATAGGTTCTTCCTCTCTGATAGCACTGGATAAACATGCATACTGATAAGTCAGTTTTTGCTTTAAAGCAACTTACAGATGGTTGCTTGAGACTGAAGTCTCAGGAGTTACTAAGCCCGATTACAACAAACTAACAAACAAACCCAAACAGTCTCTATAATGAGAATAAAAAAGCATATAAGAGAATATGCTGAGAATATATGAGAAAAAAAAAGCATATAAGACGTATTTTCTGTCCACAATAATTTTTGATTCCATATTTGAAAAATCTGGTGCTATTTTGTTTCTAACACCAGACCATTAGCGTGTTGCAACGATGTTCTTTTTCCAGGCATTTTTCACTGGTATTTATGTGGCCGCAGTTTCCATACTTAACTCTCTCCGACTCCACACCTTTAGGGATTGAGCCTGCCAGTAACTTAAACTCCATATCCCCAGTTGAGACAGTCAGTACGAGCAGTGAACAAAAATTCCTTGTTCAGGTGCATCAAAGAGCCATCAGGCAAAAAGTGATACTCCAGTGCTGCTGAAGTGCATCAAACTCCGGCGTGCATTGAAGCGGGGCAGCGCAGGCAGCCTGTGGAGAGTGAGCAGGGGCACGGGCACAACACAGCCCCTGCTCTGCCAGGCTCGTGTGGCACAGGCATCCTCCTCCTTCCATGCCTCCTACAGCTGCTCATAACCTTTGCAATTGGCGGAAAGAAGAAACCAAGCTGGGCTCCTGAAAGGCCAAGAAATGCCGATGGCTGGCACCAGCAGCAGGTTCAACAGGCTGGAATCTGGCTGCTGAAAGACGGGGGGCCTTATGGAAAAACCCTTCTCTAACACTTGTGAAGAAGCCTACCATGAACACGGGCCTGAGACTTCTCATCTACACCATATCTTGAATACCTTTATATGAAATTTTGTGCTTTTGCTTCCAATCAATGGTATCAACAATTCCTAGGACACTGCAACAGTGGAAATAAATATGTATAAAACATTAACTACTGGGAAGGACCTGATATTAGAAATTAAGATTAAATTACACTTGACATAATATTTCACGTAAAACGTTGCAATGTCACTCTAGGAAATTGATTAAGAATATATCACAGTAAAAACATATACAAATTTAAAGTGTTATTTAAAAGCAGTGCGCAGTAATAAACACATTTATAAATGGTTATAAATGGTTAAGTTTTATGCTATATACTTGACTGAACCTGTGTTTAGTAAGGTGTGGATCACTGATTTTATTTAAGTGGTAAAATTTACTTCTGCTTAGAGTTGGCATCCTGTTTTTAGGACTTGAGATTTATTTTTTCATTTTTTCACATTGTGTTATAAGAGCACTAAGGTCTGCCTGCTGACATGTATGCAAAACCTATTTTTCAGTCGATAGCAATTTGCAGAACTACACAATGGCCTGTACTCATGCTGCTGTTCTTTCTAAGTTTGGGTTGGGCTGCAAGCGGCCAGACAGAAGTGTGAACAGCTTCGCAAAGGGTGAAGACCAATTCCTCTAGTATTATCCTTCTCAGACAAGACAGAAGCAGATTTAGGTATTTCCCACCTAATCAATAGATGGTGAAAACATTTTCTGCAGTGGGAGTCAGGTTAGATCAATCCTGAGCGCCTCTGAAGCCTCCCCTGCTGTGCCCAGAGCTCCTCAGAGCACCGGTGGTGATACCTCATCTGCAGTGCTCAGCCACAGCTCAGCAAAGCACTGCTTCATTTCCTACCCTGATACACGTGGGATCCGTCCCTGAAAGCAATTCTGCCAACCCTAGGGAGGAGCTGCAGGAGTCAGAAACAGCGGGTTTCATACTGCTTCGTTACAGACCCTACTTAAATTCACACAAAGGGAAACCAGCCTGAGATGTGGATCCTAAGGGAAGAAGGGCGCTCGGGGGATCTTTTTCCAGGGACATTCAATCTATCCCTCTTTGAGAGCTTTTAAATAAAGTTTTCTTTGGAGGCACATCAAACCATACATCAAGAAGGAAAACTGGCTTTTGCAGTAATCAAAAGACTCGATGGTGAGCACCACCCCTCATGCACAGCTAAGTTGGTTTCTCTCCTCTTTTTATTATGCAGTACTGGAGTGATGTTTATTGGAATTAACGGGAGGATTTCCATGAACTGTGGTGTGCAGTGGGTCACACAGTCAGTTCCTCCATATGTTGTAGTTTGAGGACCAGAGCAGTACCTACTCATTTTAAGCACTATTTTAAGGTTTGATGAATGGCTTAGCTCTTTCTCCCAGTTTTCCAAGGACCCGAAGTAAAATCAAAGCTAAATAGAAAACACTTCATGGCATCCTCTTTTTTCTCATTTGGTTGTGCTGTTGTTGGGGAAAAAGTGAGCATTCAGTACAACCGATAAATCACTTTGTCACCTTAATCTTTTATTGATCTCAATAAAAATTGTATTTTGTTTCTTAACAAAAATCCAGCAAGAAGGACATCACATCCAGGGATGTGTATAATGTAGGAAGCACTCATCATTTAGTGTTCTTATTTATGGGGCAAGATATGGATTTTTGTGGAAAAATCTTCTACTGTCTTTGTAAGGTGATGCATCATGTTTTTAAAGATGTGTTTGACTAAAAGGCAGGCAGTTTACCAACTACACTAAGAAACTACATCTTATAGTGAGTTTTTATAAAAACAAACTATAAAACCACTTTCTGAATCAGTAAAGGTAGGGGAGTATAGTACTTTCCAATGCCAAGGCTGTGCTGTCACTCCAGTTCAGTATCTCACAGTCAGTTAATTTTGTTTCAGATGATCATGTTGGGAAATCTCAGCAAAAAGAAAGAAAGGAGAAGTGATTTCTAAGGGAGCACTACACCTCCCCACGAGGATCAGTCTGAAAACACACTCCCATGGAGCATGCACGAGAAGTAAAACCTTGACTGACTCCTGCGCTAGCACTTGCTTTCTAATCACCTCTGAGAACGTAAAAGCCATACCCAAATGGCAACCTGATGTCAGAAACACACTGGTAAAGCAGGATGATGCCCTGTCTCTGGCTCAGCACAGGGGGCACCCTGGAAGAGACTGTAGACAGACTGGCAACTTCTGCAGAATTGTGCACTGAGTTACAGCATACAGACACTGTGAGCTGGGCATATGAGCATCTGACTTTCTACGTCTGGCATCTGATAGGCCTTAAAATGAAGTCGCTTTGAAGCCTTTATACTTTTTCATCAAGAAAATCCAGTGACAGTGCCAACTATGAAATTGAAAAACATGACTAGGTGTAACTGACCCAGCAACTGCATTTTGATCCAGGTACACCCATACTTTGTACAGTACTTATCTGTAACTGTGCAGTAATTTTTGAGGGTCTAAGGGGAGGAGGAAGAAGATAAGGAAAGGTCACAAGAAATTCCTCATTGATCTGGGGCAGAGAACAAATGAAAATGTGGGATATGAGTATTCCTCATTGTCTTGGACAGAAAAACAACGCATTAAGTAGTACAGAGAATTTGAGAACTTTCTGCGGACTCCAGAGAAACAATCAAAAAGGCTTCACTCAAAACCTTATTGATGACTTTGTCCTCTTGTATTCGTTACCCCTCTTTTTGCAAGCTAATTCCACTAAAGGTTCAGTAATACATAAATTAAAGCTGACTCCATGTTATGGTGGCATACATAGCTACGAGTAAGATCAAACCCTCCTTAAACACGTTTGTTCTTTAGTTTCGTTGCTAGTCCTCATGTAAGTAACTTATGTGAAATTTAGGTCATTTTTTGTTACCATAAGACTGTCATGGAGTATCACAATTTGTAATCACTTTTATTTACTAAAATTTGCAGAAAACACTGGTTTAATTGGAAGTTCCACAAAAATCCTAAAGAAATTTTACCTACTCTATGCTTAAATTGTACAGTGGATGAATTGCAACTAAATACAACTATTTTTCACCCTAACTTTTTGAAAAATCCTCTGTCTCTTCTCCTTTCTACACAGTTTTTCAGACTTTACTGAATGCCTGTTCAGTGCGTTAGTGCACAGTAACTGCTTGCAACACCTGAGCTGTATAAAATTAATATGCACTTTAAGAATTGTTTCGTAAAGCTGTCAAATTTTCATTGCGCAATAACATTAGATAAGGGCCTGAATCCTTCCCATTTCATTTCACGTAACCTACAGGGCTGCACCCCAAAGTGGCTCTAGGCCCTCATTTGCACAGTTTGCAGATTGCCCAGGCTATCTTCCCATCAAGAAAGGCAAAACACAGAACAAGGCTCTGCAGTCCCTCTTTAGGACTGAATTGAAAAGAAGTAGTCTGTAGAGTGCCCTGGACTCTCGGGTTGAAACTTTCTATTCCCCAAACACAGAACCTGCATGAAATGTCCCTTCCTTCCCTTACTGAAGGAAGCTGCACAGCTAGATAAGCACTTCCCTAACATCAAAGATTCAGTGCGTGCAAAATTATTATTGGAACCATCTCTCACATGACAGATATTTTACAGAGTACTTTACATGTCAGCAGTTACACCTCTGCTTTTCCCCAGTTATGGTTTGTGCTGGTTTGGGAGGCCTGCAAAATGCAATACCCCAAAGACCTCAGCAACCGGCTGTCTCAGGACATGCTGTGAGAGACTACCCCACACGTAGGATCATTTTTTCATCTCAGTTTTAAAGTCACTAAAGCATTTTTATAACACAAGGCCACTGTAAAAGACTAACATTAAGTTGAAGTAAGGAGTACTTTTTTTTTTTAATTGGACTCCTGATATTTTCCAAACACTCTCCCAGATTTAGGTTATATTCAGTAAAGAGAATTAACACATGTTTTTCATGTTCTACTATTCAATCTGCTCTGCTTCTTCACAGTCTGGGCACGTATTTTTTTATACTTTAGAGATAAAGAGAATAGAGAAAGAAAATTCCACCAGTGCCTACAATAAACCAGAGGGCAGTTATTTTCTGCTCATTCCTGTAAGAAGTGAAGCTGAAGAAACACTTTCTCCGTTCTTTATTTGTTTTTCAGGGTCAGAAATTCAAGGCACATTGCACGGGCTTCTTATATCATGGCTAGAGGTCAAACCTCATAATACATGACTTGTCAGTATCTTTTAGCACAATTGATAGTAGTGTGCTGCTGACTCTTGAATTCCAGACCTAGAAGAAAATGTCCAGAGCAACTGAGGTTATATGATAGATTTTGTAAAATATCACCAAGTCTCAGGAAGAAAGATTGTGTTGGAGGCTCAGAAAAAGGGCTGCATATCAACCTGAAAAAGTGCCAGAGTTTTGATGGATGTTCAAAACTGGTCATTAACAGTTGTGACTCCTGCCATCCACAAAAACCTCTACCTAGTTTAGTAGGAATTCATGTATGCAGCAGAAGCATTTACAAGCAGATGTCCCCACCTCAGATTCAAACAAAGAAAGACAGGAAAAACTGTGCTCCTCTATTATATAAGCCTGTATAAATGTAAAGGGGAAGTTCTGGCCCCAATGAATTAAGAGGAGAAATTCTATCATCTTCCACAGAGCCAGAACTTTACAAAATGTTATTATAGGAGGGGGGAGGGGGCAGCATGTGTGTGTATGTGTGTTAAATAAAAGCCCAGAACCAGTGTAATTTCTAATAAATAACACGATCTGATACGATCTCTATTATTATGGAAAGTCAGCTTCCAGTATATCTTGAAATCGATCTATTCTCTCTTAACACTATATACAAAAATATTTACAAGAGATTTTTTGAAAAAGAAGGAAAATGTAATAAGCAGATGAGGCTACAATTAGAAACAATGATTGGGGAGGGAATCCAAGCTTTAGCGCTAGGAAAAATGATAGCCATTATTTCTTATTTTGAACTCAGTTTCAATTAGCTAATGATAATAAAATCTTTTTAGGCTTCTGAAGGCTTACTAAGGACATATGAATACCCAATAGCAGGTGTTCATCCATTAACTGCTCCATCTACTTCCCTAGCAAGCAGTGATGTAAATAAATCAAACACACACATGTCAACAGGGTTCTCTCTGCCCTGTTCTTTTTTTTTTTCTTTCCGATTTTGTTCATGTTAGAGCAATA